>NC_057852.1:126113830-126782287 GCF_015237465.2 Chelonia mydas | reverse complement strand
GAGTACCCTCAGCTCCCATTGACTGTAATGGGGATACAGGGATTTCAGCACCTCTTGGAAGCACCCAGCAGCACCTTGCAGGATCAGACTCCTTGTCTGCAGTTAAGGAAGATAAGATAATCATCTGTGGTGCTGTCTCAGTTTATCTCTTGCTGCTGATCCTCTCAAATCCCTAACTAGGCCAGTTGCTGAATTGTTTGTGGGGTGCGAGGTAAGGCAACTGTTACAGCATTCCTTAGTGTCCCCTTCCATTAGTGACCAGGGCCGTGAACTCAGCAAAACAAGGTTTACAGAGGGGAGTCAGTTAGACTGGGCAAAACTTTTCAACCAAAATTATTTTCTGATGGAAAATAAAGATTCAACAACACCAAGCCGTTTTGTGAATTGGTGTCATTTTTCACCAAATTGTTTGTTTTGGGGGGGGGGGGGGGACCCAAATTCCTGAAAGAACGGAAATAATTCATTTTGACATTTTATGATTCTAAACAACTTTCATTTCAACTACATTAAAATACTAAAATCAAAATAAAATGCTTCATTTTGGTTCAAACAAAATCTTTCATATGACCCCAAATTATTTATTTATTTATTACTTTTCAACTTGCCAAACATTTTGAAGCAGTTTTTGTTTTAGGCTTGACCCAAAATTATGCGCGCTCTTTCCACCACCCCCCTGCCCCCCGGCGCTTTTTTTTTCAAAATTGGCCACAAACTGAAAAATCCGTTATTCGCCAGGTTTAGATTCGGTGCTCAGTTAACGGAAGATGGAACTGCACTGCACTTGAACTGTCAGATAGAAGCAGGACTTGGCTACTCCCAAGCAGCACATGATCAGCTATGGGCTTTTTAAATATACCTTTTTAGAGAAGAGATTTCATTTCTGTTGGGAAGCTGAGATCTCGACAGTAAAATGGTTCAAACTGCCTAGCTCAGTAGAGTCTGTGTAACTGGAATTCGGTGCATATGAGAGGTTCCAGGTGGTCCCTTTGCAAAATATGTTTTACCCCTCCCTATCTCCTCCCCAAAAATACCAAAGTACAAACATTGCTGAGAGGTGTGCCAAAGTGCATCTCAACTTGAAAAGCATTCATCCGTCACCATTGCAGTCCCAAAGCAAATATGTAGCGAAATAAGACCCAGTAGATTCCTGCATATTAAAAAGAGATACAGAGACCCCTGACAGAACACCAACATGTGATTCTGCCATAAACCTCTCTAGGCGGTCCAGCTCTCTGCAGCACAGTGACAGCCATGAGTGTGTGAGGGCCTCTGAAGCTTGTGGTACATGATGATTCCAGAGAGAGAGTGCTGCTTACACAGAGAGTTGTTTTTATTGTTAATAATGAGGCTAGGTAATAAAATGGGACTGTTTACCAAACACATAGGGACATGCTTTTAGCTTGCATTGGGTGCCTCCATGCCCTGGAATTGCATCCTTCTGAGAATAGCATGGAGCTGCACCCAGGGAAATGCATAGCTGCAAAGAAATTGGACATTTTAATTCCTCCTCATAATACGGGAGGTGGGGGGGGAGAGAAAGCACTTGAGGGGCAAATTTAAAAGTGGGGTGGGTTTAAAGGACAGCACAGGGATTTTTTTTAAAGCAGGAAAGGCTCTGGGAAAGGCTCCCATGTGTTTTAAACCACCAAAAAGGTCTGCGTATAGATCTTATGACAGTGGAGCGATCCAAAAATTCCTCAGAATGAAAGGTCAGTCAGAGGAAAAAATGGCATTCGGGAGGACCAAGCTTATCACTAACCGAGTCATGTGACAGATCCAGAGGCAACTCCACTTGCCATCAGGAGAACCGCATGTGTAGTCTGCCTGCAACAAGCCGCATGATGCCACTGGGAAACTATCTCATTCCTCCCAGCCTAAAAATTTGTCAGGAGTCAAGTTGAATGTTGGAAGGAAAAGGTTTTTGAAGAAGACACTGCTGGGAGGGCCCGATTCCCCCTCCACTGTCCCCAGTTGCCCTACACCACACATTCTTCCCTAACACTACTTATAAGACACTTTCTGACACCCATGCTCACTTTGAGTAGTACCTTGCTCTGCGGTTGATTTCAGTGTGGTAATTCATGGCGTTGAGGTTCGACTCAGTTTGAGTAAAGTGGCAGAGTCTGCCTTTAACTTAAAAGGGGACTCTAAAATTTGATGCAAGATGTCAGCTAGCGTGTAAACTTGTGTGGATTTTGCCCCCCTTACTCATGAAATAAGGTACTACTCCATGTGAGGATGGGTCACAGAACTTGGGGCTAGGTCCTCAGCTAGTGTAGCTCCATTAAAGCCTATGCCCATAACTGATCACTGACAGTGGGTGAATCCCGCAAATGTTAGACTCAGATCAGCCTCCAAAAGTTCTGATGACTCTCTGAAGCTTCTCCAAAGTGTCCAAACGTTTGCAGTTTGCAAAAATTGACTGGACTTCTGAGTTTCTCACAAGAAGGACTTTGCTTGCAAGACTTCCAGTCCTTGAGGTCCTTGCTGGAAACACACAATGGCAGCATTTCTTATGGTATTTTGACATCCCTTCTGGAATCAGGGGGGCAATGTTACTTAAGAGACCACTTCTCCTATTGGCCTGCTTACAGCAGGTGACGGCTGAGGTGTGCTCTAACTACCATCACCTGGAATTTGGCTTTCCAGGACTGGGGCTCTCAGGTGAGGGTCCCAGCCTTTGGGACTTGCTCACTCTTGGCAGTTCACCAGAGCCCAAATCTATTGAATTCCAGGACCTGATATGAAGCCTTTCATTGACTTAATCAGGCTTTTGATTAAACCGATTCATTATTTTAGGGCTAGCTCCTGACACCTTTACTCACTTTGAATAGCAGCCTAACCCATCTGCAGTCCCACTGAAGTCAGTGGGACCCACCAGCATGAGTAAGCGTGAGAGAATCTGACCCCTAGTCACTATGGAGCCTGCCTTACTCACGGTGATGAACCCTCATGCAGATAGTCTCATTGCAGTAACCGGATTTGCTCTTATAATGAAACGCGTACAACCATGAGAGAGGACTCCAGCACAGATCGCATAGGGGTCAGGTCCTCTAAGCCGCTGTTGTGAGATGGTGAGCAGCCTCAAACCCATTGAAGCCCAGTGGGGATTGAGGTCACTCAGCACCTCAAGTCATCAGACCCCATTAAAACAGGTGTGTCCTTATGCAGGAACAGGGCACTTATTGACCACGGCTGATTTTGAAATGTTCTGAGAAAGAGGCTGGCTGTTACACTGGTAGGGGCTATAGAAGCTCATCAATCAATGAATCCAATAAAGACAATTATTTAATTAAATAAAGTAACGTACTTGAACATTTTGGCTTTGAATTTGGTTCTGTAACTGGGGGACAGCTGACGGTGTGGGAGACCTTATCACTCTCCCACCCCAGCCTTGTAGTTATCATCATGCAGCACAGTATGTTCATGTTGTCACATTCCAGGACACCTTGTTATGCATGAAACTATCGCCTTGTACCAGCAGGAAATATTCAGCAGTCAGGCCAGTCCAATGAACTTGTCAAGGGAAGGTCGAGGCAATGGATAAAAATATCCCGAAAATTCATCACTTTGCATGTAGGCAATGTTAACATGTCAGGATATCCTGTACCTTGTCGTTAAGTAAATGCTGCCCAGCAAATTCTTTGTGTCCTAGAACTGTTCTAGTGTATTCTTTTGATTCCTGCTGCTGACAAAGCCCATCTGGTGACTATTAAAGGGAATTGCTATACATATAAACATAAAAGGATTATAACTCCTTGTTTTAAGTACCAATGCTGTTATGAATTTTGGCTTCAGGATTCGTTATACTTAAAACAACCAGTGATCTGGGTATCTGGGAACCAGGTCCCCATGACATAGAAAAGGGGTGGGTGAGGTCCGGGGCTAGGGAGGGAGGAAGAGAGAAATACAGCTGACTGCCATTGGCAGGTTAATGCAGTTGGTTTAGAGCAATGTGATAAGAATGTCTAAGTTCTGGATTCAAACCCTCCATGGGCTGGTGGTATTTTCTTAGTTGCATCTGTCTGTTGTCTGTTTTTTCCACTTTGATGTAATCTCTTTTCAATAAGTAACTTTTGTTATGTTTGTACAGGGCCCCTCTTCATGACCGGTGGCTTCTAGATGCTACTGCGATAGAACTAGTTCTGATCATATTAATTATTGTTTTTCTTTCCCATTCTTTGTTAGGCCCACCCAGAATTGCTGATAAAGTGATCCACCGGCAGTCCGTGAGGTTAGGAAGAACCATCAAGCTCCTGTGTCCGGTAGAAGGTGACCCACCACCTCTGACTATGTGGATGAAAGATGGACGGACTATCCACAGTGGCTGGACAAGGTTCCGGATCCTGCAGCAAGGACTGAAAATCAAGGAGGTGGAAAGTGAAGACGCGGGAACATACATCTGCAAGGCTACCAACGGCTTTGGCAGTATGAGTGTGAACTACACCCTTATTGTGATTGGTAAGTGCCACAGGAGGAAATGTAAATCTTGCCTTTTTTAATGGTAGTGGAGAAGTTTGATTTCTTTTCACCTGGCAGTGATTGCAGGCCCTCTTTGCTGATCATTTACTGACCTCCACTTAAATGGCCCATTCCAGTGTTTGAGGATGGCTAAGGCTAGCTACACTGCTGCACATCTCTTGCATTGCAGTCAGCAGCCGCAAGATAAGATTAGGGAGTGCCAAAGGTTACAAATAAACAGAAGTGATGCAATAATCACTAGGGCACAGATCACAACGAATTCCACACAGGAAAGGCTGAGTGATAAGGAGAGGTCATGCTGATCTTTGTGTTTGCTGCTGGAACAGGGTAGTTCTCAAAACGAATTTTAACAAGCCCATATTAAAGGGCACAACAAGGGGATTTGTGCAGTGAGCAGTTGCAGATTATGCAGACTAGAAATAAATCTAACTACGGTGAAACTAGGCACAGAGCTAACACTGGGCCCTAAGGGTCCCAAGTTTCCAAAGAATCCCCATCAGTCGGGTCAGGATTTAGAATGGGTGTGCAGAGGGCCGCTGTCTTTGAAGGAGAGACCACAGGGGCTAGCCTTGCCTGTGTATGCCCCCAAAATTCTCAAGATCTTGGCCCAGATGATGGAGATCCAAGATCACATGCTGGGTTTGGGTCGATGCTTCTAAGGGCCCAGGAGAGACCTGAATGATTTTTCCTTCACTCTCAGTGCTCAGAGCGTCTCCACCAGTTGCGGACAGGAAATGTATCCAGCTCTCCTTAGCTGGAGGGAGAGGGCTGGCTAAAAAGTGGCATGTTTCAGGATGCAGAGGGAGGAAAGGAAAGAACTAGAAGGTGGGAAGATGCTATAGGCCTCCACACACCCACCTTCTCCCCCAGCCAAAAGCCTCCTTAACCAGCATGAATGCTTAGCCCACAAAGTCCTATCTCTTTCTCTGCTCATTTTAAACAACCAAAAGCTTCCTGCTGATAAGAGCAGCCTTGCCTGTGAAGACAGAAGAGCCCTGTTTGAACTCTAACCTGCTCCTGCCTCATCCTTCCCAAACAACCCCAGACTCATGCCAGAAACCAGATTCATGGCTCTTTGCCCAAAAAATCTCTGGGGAGAGGAAAGGGGCTGATCATGCCACTCTGCAGAGCGAGTATGGGAGGGGAAGACAAAAGACCCCTTTTCCTGCCTAGAGGAAGAAGCTGCTGGCCTGAGGCAAACTAAGCTGCTTATCCGGCCCTCCTGAGGGAGCCCTGCAGGAGAGCATAGGAGGGGAGAGTGCGCTTGGCATCTCTGCCCAGAAAAAGTTTAGAAATAACTTGTGCCCTGCAGAGCTGTTTGCAGAGATGTGCACAGCACAGTCGCCAAAGTGCTGGGAGTGGGGAAGGCACAGAGGGACTGAGGACAGAATTCTTTAAAAACAGCTTCACACCAGCAGGTGGGGCACATTTCCACATCAGCTCCACTGAAACACTGGGCACAGGAGTCACAATGAGAGCTGTGTGGTGCTGAGCGCGTCTGCAAACCTGGCCCTTATTCAGGTGGCCAAATGGGAGCTGAAGTCTCTTGAAAATCTGGCCCTGAGCTCTTTTGAAAATGTGCTCCTACGGGACTTGCCTAAGGTCACCCAAGACGTCTGTGGCAGAGTTAGGAATTGAACCCCACCCTGTGCTTTAACCACAGGGATAGCCTTCCCCTAGGATGGAGTCTCTTAGAATGTCTACACAGCAGCTGGCAGGTGTAATTCCCAGCATAGGTAGACATACCCGTGTTAGCTCTGCTCAGGCTAGTGCCGAAAAATAGAAGTGCAGCATGGCTGGCAGCTTGGGCTAGCCTTCAGAATATGCACTTGGGGGTCGGACAGGATTGCACACAGGCGGCTATTCTGTCCCGCGCCAGTCACACTGCCATTTTTAGCAGGCCAGCTTGAGGTAAGCTAGCACGTGACTGTCTGCCTATCTTTGGAATCACACCTCCCAGCTGCTGTGTAGCCCTACCCTTAGTTTCCATCTGAGGAGAGATTGAAAAGACTGGGACTGTTCAATTTAGAAAAGAGACGGCTGAGGGGAGATAGAACAGAGATCTATAAAATCACAAATGGTGTGGAGAAAGTGAAGGGGGAAGTGTTATTTACCTCTTCACGTAACACAAGAACCAGAGGTCACCCAATGAAATTAATAGGCAGCAGATTTAAAACTAACACAAGGAAGTACTTCTTCACACAACACACAGTCAGCCTGTGGAACTCATTGCCAGGTGACGTTATGAAGGCCAAAAGTACAACTGTGTTAAAAAAAGAATGAGGTAAGTTCCTGGAGGATAGGTCCATCAATGGCTCCTACCCAAAACAGTCAGGGACACAACCCCATGCTCTGGGTGTACCTAAACCTCTGACTGCCAGAAGCTGGCAATGGGCGACAGGGGATGGATCACTTGCTGAGTACCTGTTCTGTTCATTCCCTCTGAAGCATCTGGCACTGGCCACTGTCAGTAGACAGGATACTGGGCTAGATGGACCATTGGTCTGACCCAGTTTGGCCATTGTTAAGATCTTAGTTTTGAAAAGCTAACAGCTCTTAAATAAGGTATCTTAGTTCTCTTCAGTCATGCAGCCTATCAGCTCCTGGGAGCCTCTTCTTTAATGCCTGTAAAGCATTGCGTACACCTATAGCATGGCAGGGCCCATAATGACTTTTAAATTTCCTTTGGAAAGATGAGTTGAGGCTTGCGGCCTGTCCAGTGTGAAATGCCTTTGCAGTGCCAGGGCTGAGGAAATGAGCACACGCTTTCGGGAGCGCTGTGCTGCTAACTGATCCGACAGCAGCTTTAGAGACAGGCTGAGGGAATTCAGTGACTAGGAGCCGATGATTAGTGACATATGGCTGATAGAAGAACAGAGTGAGAAGAGGGGATTCCCAGCTGTGGGAATTGTAGGATGAGTCACTGAAGGCACAACAGGGGGAGCAGGATGACATGAAGACAGTAAATGGATAATGGCAAAGGGCTAAATTTGCCTCATCTTGTGTGAATGTCCGGGGGGCAGAGGTGATTTTCCCATCCCCAGGAAATCTGCCAGAGAGAATGGGCACCACTGGGTGCTACATAGGGCCTGGATAATGTGCCTAGATGTAGCTTCTTCTAGCACCAAAGGAGCATGGCTAGGTGGTTTGCAGGCACAGTCACATCACCACCTCTGTAAACTGGGGCCTGTTAGGAGTGCTGCTGAGCCTGCTGCCCCCTAAGCCGTTCTGCCTGGCATTGGGGTGGCATAGGTGTAAATGAGGTCAGATATTAGCCAAGTGTCCATCTCCCTCTCTAAACTCTTCTCTGTCATTGCGGCCTGGGTCTGCACAATGACTGC
The DNA here is from genome assembly GCF_015237465.2 of Chelonia mydas. Lineage (NCBI taxonomy): Eukaryota > Metazoa > Chordata > Testudines > Cheloniidae > Chelonia > Chelonia mydas. Next base: position 126,774,464 of record NC_057852.1, on the reverse strand, counting down.
AGCATGATAGTTGTCTGATTTTATGTTTGCTGGATAAGAGAAATAGTTACAGCTTTACTGTGGATGCTGAGTGATGTAAGCAGACACCGGGGCACCTTGAGGGGGGGATTGTAATAGTAATCAGGTGATTCTTGGAATTTGCACTTTGCTGGAGACCTCCAGGCCCCTTAGAGAAGAGAGACCAGGAAATGCTTTAGCAGGATAGAGGTTCTTGTGAGAAGGGAAATCCTCAGGTAATAGGATTTCAATAATGTCAGCTGTTGATTGGGATAACAGCTACTCATACACTAAGAGCCAGCATTGCCTTTGGACATCCTCACCGGCTCCTCTTGACTCCATCCTCTGTTCATTGAAACTTCTTATCTCCTTCATCCTCAATATAACAATTTTGTTGCTATTATGGAAAATTAGAGGACCAAGAGCCTTCTCCTTTTCACTCAGACGCAGTTCATCTTTACTGCTCTTCTATACTCCCGGCCTCTGAAATGTCATCTGTCCAAAACCCACCTGTATCTTTTCAGGCTGACATCAACTTGTCTGATCATCATACCCTAGTCACCGTGGTTCAGTAATTTGGCATCATTCCCAATGTCCTGCTAATGAGCTCATTGCTTCTACCCTATGTATTTACACACCCAATAACACTAGTAGTGACTGAAAGATGTTACCGTCCAATGGCTGTCTGGTGGCCTATGTCCACATCGCATCCCCCTTCCACACCAGCATTGGTTCTTTTTTGTTTGTTGGTTGGTTTTTTTGGACTTTAGCAGCCTCAGCGGAAAGGGCAAAGAGTGAATAGGCTATGGAGACTTAACTAATCTCTTACCCCGGAGATGGTACTTTGGCATATTGATGGGGGAGTGTTATGGAGCTCCCCTTGCCACTGCCTGTCCTTTCCCCATTCTGTGAATCTTTGGATACTGTTCCAGCACCTTACATGGGATCAAAGGGCCCACCCCAATTCCCATTACAATCTGCGGGAAGACTCTCCTTGATTTTACTGGGAATTGAATCGGGCCCAAACTGCGCTTGTTTAAAAAAAACAACAACACAGGGGAGGGATGAAAAATCAGAGGCCAGGAAATGAGAATTAGGGACTAGCATTGAATTGGAGGTGAGGCAAAATCTCTGAAGAGAACAGGCTGCTCTGGTAAGTTGTATCGTCACACAAATTGTATTAATAATAATAGTATTAACAATACTTAGCACAAACACTAGCTAATGAGGCTCTGATCTTGCACCGACTGAAGCATACGGCAATACTCCCATTGACCTCAGTGGGTGCAGGATTGAGCCCATGTGGAATTTAAAAGGGCTAAACATGAAAAAGACAAAAAAACCCAACAAAGTGTATTGAAGAGTGTGGTCCCGAAGCTTGTGATAGAGTTAAGTTAAACAGGGAACAAGTTTGTGCCAAGTGATCATTCGCCTCCCTATGTCTTGATACTAATGCTGGCTAAGAATAGCATCTTTTAACTTCTTAGATTGTTGGTTGTATTTGCTCAGTCCATTCTTGATGGTTGATTATCACATAGCCCTTGTCTCAAATGGCTGTCCCTAGACTTCTTCGTTTTATGTTTCAAACTGCTTGCTTGTCTGTAAATGCTCTTTCCCCTGAAATCAGATGTCACCCGAGTATCTTTCCTGCCGAGGTCTGAAAGTCAACACAAGGTACGACTGTGTGATTCTTTCAAAGAATTCAAGTTGGCTCTGAACCTTAATGCATCTGGCAGATGCTGGGGTTTCTTCTTGTGAAAATGCTCTCTGTGTGAAGAGGAACCTTTGTTTATTTTAGAGAACATGGCAGTGTTTTAAAACCAACAGCTTGTCAGCTGGAGGATGGAGAACAAAGTGATGGTGCCGTTTTGTTTGTGCTCCGGAAAGCGCAAACATCATTAAGCAGAATGGCCTTTTGAACCATATGGCCCTTTTTTTTAACTTCATTTTTTAAAGAGCACTTTAAGAATCTTTTTTCAGCATTACTTGTACTACGGCAGGTGCTTGGATACCATCGTGACGGGTGGGGTGTAAGATCCCAAAGAGAGTAGAAAATAGAGCAAGAAAGCATCCTGTCACGTGAATGATTACTGTGGGAGAGCTTGAAAAAATTAAAATCCATTTTCACCATGAAACATGCTGGGTGTTGACGTCAGTGGGGCCAGGATTTCACCTCTGTTCCTTATAGTAGAACATAACAAGATGTAGTAATATATGAAAACATACACGGCAGTTTTTATCTAAAGATTTCACAGCACTGTTAGAAAGCACTATATATTTAGCCTCGCAACACCCCTTTGAAGGAGGTAGATGTCACGCCCATGTTATATCTGGGGACAGTGTAGCACGGTAAAGTTCAGCGACTTGCTCAAGGTCCTACAAGAACTGGGAGTTAAACCCAGCAATGCTGAATCCCATACCTTTCCTTGCCACTGTATCATGCTTCCTCCCTCCTTTTAAAAGAATAATGGTAGGTTATGGGAAGATCTGCCTTTTGCAGTGATGGCTAAAGAGAGTAACTTTTTGAGCACATAAACCCCATTATTTAGTGAACTGTGCGTGTCTGTCTGTCTCACATGCATAGCTTAGAAGCTATAGGTGGAGGAGTTGCTTTCAACTCTGTTTCCAATAAGCAACTGCTGACTTCTAACAGAAGGAACTTGTACAGTTCATCCTGAAATAATACCTTACATCAGGAATGTATAGTACAAATAAAATCCTGTGATTGCTATTTTATTATTTACTTGTTATTTCTTGGGACAGACTATTTAAAAAAAATTGATTAAAAGCAACAAGAAAGTGAGGGTTGAGGAAGGCTAAACAAGGAGTTGATTCATCAAAACTTCAGGGATCTCCAGTACTTAGAACCTTTTTTCCTCCCCCTTGTATCCTTTGAAAGAATAGATCTCTTCCCCTTCATCATTATTATTAATTAATATTTATATTCCAGTAGAGTCTAGAGACTCTAGCCAAAATTGGGGCACCTTTCTACCAGGCACTGTACAAACACATAGTAAGAGAGTACAAACACAAGAGACATGGACAGTCAATGACAGTTAGGCTCCTAAGTGCCTAAATCACTTTTGAAAACAGGAGTTAGGCTCCTAAATCAGTTAGGTGTTGCGGTGCTCTAAATACCTCTAAAAATCCTGGCCTAAGGTGACATGCTTGAGCTGGGAATTGAGCCCACATCTCTTGTATCCCAGGCTAGGACCTTAACCAAAAGACAATCCCTCCTCCACTACTTGCTCCAGAGCCTCTTCTTCCTCCTCTGCCTTTACACAGCCCATCCCTTTTCCCAGTGAATAGGCCTTGCTGAGCCCAGCAAGTTGCTACACTGCTCATATCCAGGTCCCCTTTGAGCGTGGGCTCTGGATCCCAAACATCCAAGAATCCCATTCTAATCCACCTCTGCAAGAAATGTAAGGAAGTAAAAGCAGATAACCAGTAGAAGTAGAAGCTACAGTTTCCTCTCATAGCCAGGCTCAATAGGTTTTGTGGCTTACCACAAGATCTGGGATGGCAATTACAGTGCAGGCAGATTTACTAACACTGGAAGAAGAACTCTTTTTAATCAGTGTTAGCATTCTAGTGATTAAGTACATAGTTCCTTATCCCAGAGAATTCCATCAAAAACAAATGAGCTGTACAACCCCACAAGGGTTATTTTATAAATATCCCCATGAAATTGTTATCTCTGGCTGTGCACTGAAGTTTTTTTCTTACTGAATTGATCCAGATGGGCCATTTGCCAGCTCATGATCTGTAGCTATCAAAAGGAACTTTGTTTTTGTCTTTAAACTGAGCAGTCGTGCAGATTTCTGGCTGTGAAAACTGGTTGTGTATGGTGTTCCGGGAACCTGCTGCGCACTCAGATTTCCTTCACAGAGGCAAGTAGAGGAGGTCATGCCTCTGATACTCCACTGTTCAGATAGTTGCTCTGACCATAAATGGGAGAGCAGGGGCTGCTCTGTCAAAAAATTTCAGCCAACTCTACTCAAGACCTACTGCTACCATGGTGCCTGTGGGAAACTGCCAACCCCACAGGGGCCCTGGGGAAAATATAGCATGGGATCATGTAATTAAAGACCGTATCATAATACATACAGACAAGGAGGAGTGAATTAAGGTTGCACAGATGACCTTAATTCTGGCATTGCCTAACTTTTGAGTGAGTGCTTGACTGTGCAACGTTAATATCGTTTGTGGGTAACTTTCCTAGGATTTTTGAAGGGCATACTGAAAAAAACAAATCCTGTCACGTGGAATCCTATTGGTACACACATGGTTCATCAGCAAGAGTGGAACACTGGCCCCTGGCACTTGAGCTAAGGGAGTAACTGAGAGCAGTAGTAGGTAGTCATCCTGTATGTGGACCAGTCCCTTGAGGGGGATGAGAAATGCACTTAGTTGCTGACAGCAGAGGAATGGTGAGACTCAGAAATGTTGGGCTCTATATTAGGTTCGGGGGTGAGGGGGGGAGTAGTGTTCTGTAATGGTCACGGACTCTTCGGCTCCATTCCCTCTAGACTTCCCCAGTGCTGTCTCCTCGCCACTCTTGGCTGCTTATCCCAGCCTCACCCTTCCCCTCTCACACAGCTCATCCCAGTCTCCTTGTCCAGCCAGTCCCAGTCTCTCCCTCCCTGCACTCCTTATCCCAACCTACTCCTTCCTGCACACGTGTCTGGCTGTTGTCCACTCTGTGTTCATGTCAGACTGATTTTTCCTACAGGGAGAGCATTGAGAGCAAAGAAAAGTCAGTCTCCCTGCTGTCAATTGTGGTTCCCAGTGCCACAGCAGCAGGGGCCAGCAATTTCAGGGAAAATTCTGCTCAGATATGTAGCCCCAGGATGGAGCATGCTCAGTACAGACAGAATCTTCAGAAAATCTAGCTGCCAGGACCTCTTAACCAAACAGTTAAAGTTTGGCAAAATTATAAATAACTGAATGCAGGATTTTATCATGGGAAGTGTTGGACAACCTTCACGGCCGACCTATAAGAACAAATAATATCACTTCACCCACAAGTCGGGTCATTCACTGAAGGGGAGATCTCCAAAGAACAGCTGGGTGCCATAGGAAATAATATTATTAAATATTTACACTGCGGGCATAGCCACCTCATTCACTGAAGTTAAACACGGAGCTCTTCAATAAGAAAATATTATGGGCCAAATCCTGTGATCTCTGCCAACATTGAGGACCGGTTTTTCAGGACCTGTGAGAACCGCAGATGAGCCTAGGGGACCAATCTGAGTACTGTGCCCAACCTTGCAGGGGGGGAAAGAGGCACGTGTGAGGGCGGGGTGGCACCCGGCCCCTCTGAGTCAGCCAAAATGCAGCAGGAAGGGGTAGCTCAGTGGTTTGAATGTTGGCCTGCTAAACCCAGGGTTGTGAGCTCAATCCTTGAGGGGGCCATTTAGGAATCTGGGGCAAAAATTGGGGATTGGGCCTGCTTTGAGCAGGGGGTTGGATGAGATGACCTCCTGAGGTCCCTTCCGATTCCATGATTGCAGCATAAGCTGCTATTGCCAATAAACAAGTTAGCAGACTTGAGTTGTTTGACCAAGTACTTGAAGATCAGTACCGTCCTTTATTTGTCTTTGAATATGTACATTCACCCTTTTATTACCCTGTTTAGAGATCTACCAGATAGGGATGGCAGAACTGTCTGGGCCTTGCCATTCTCAGTACACGCAGAGCTATGTAGATTGCTAGTTTCCCCGAGGCTCTGCAGCATGACCAACTTAATCTTGCTAGGATGCATCCCGGCACAACTTCAAAACAAGATCAACATTCAATCCCAAGAAGCAGCTGCTCTGGTGTTTTTCTTTTCTGCTTTGCATCTCAGCCTGTTGTGTTTGTAGTCTCACTTCTTCGGTTTTATGTGGAGGAAGATTGTGGTGAAGAATCCATCACCTTTCTGTTCACATCCTCCTCCTCTTGGCACCTTGACTCCCTTATAGTGTGTCCCATACCACTCATCCACTGTCTGTGTAATGACCTGTAAAATGATGTTACTGAAGGTGGGAGGTTAAAAACAGCCAGTTGTCATAGACTTCTCTGAGCACTTGGAGCCGTACCCTTAGAAACTGAACTGCAACTCACTCTCCAGCAAATCAGGTTTGCTATTGAATGTCTAAAATCTGTCTGCTGAAAGTGATTGCATAGAGAATCTTTAGCGGCCTTAGAAGATTTATCTTTCAAGTAGCTTTATCCTGCCTGGCCAGCTTCTATTTTATGTTTTTTACAACTTGTCCAAGACAGCTCTCTTTGATAAACAGGCCTCTGTGAAAAATTTGCATTAAAAGAGTCTTTTAAAAAAAAAAAAGTCAATGTAAGTATCCAGGAGGAAAAAAATAAAAAAGCATGGCAGTGTATGAATGGACATTTATTCTAGCATGGTTCTCACTGCTTATAGTACTAGAAAATCCTGTGTGAAAGAAATAGAGTACAGTAAAATATGGTTTGCATTACAGATCTCCGATGAAGTCATCAATCTGTGTAGAAATCATTTATAGTACAAAAGCTGTGAAAACATTTGTAGCCCGAAGTCAGGTGCGGTCAGCCATCTTGGAAAAGCATGACAAATGCATTTATAGTTGGGTTTTGGCCTCTTAGAAAACTCTGGGGACCAAAGAGAGATGTACTCAGCAATAACTTTGTGAATCAATGTTGAGTCAGCAATGTATGCACCAAGGACACTTTTAATACTACGCAGAAAACTGACATGAGTCAACACTTGACAAAGATGCAGGATTTGTATTTAAAAAACAAGAGTGGTTTAGCTTTCATTAGTCACACTACAGAGTTAGTACTTAATTTTTTCATACATCAACTCCAGCAGAAAATGTGAAAGGCAGTCTGTGCAGCATGGGCACAATTACACACCATGTAATCACAACTAATAATGATTATTGTTATGTGAAAATGAGAAACTTCTTGCTATAGTAAATAGTAACAACATTTTCACCTTTAATTTGCTGTGGCCCTAATCTGTGCTGGTGCCTATACCCACCGATTAACACCTGGTGAGGATCTGGCCCCATTAATTCACTGACAGTAATGGTTGTGTTGCTAATTAAAGCCAAGATTGTTTATGGCTCTTGGGAGTTGAGCAGAAGAGGGTGCCTTAAATCGCCACCCAAGAGCCTGGCAGTTGAAGTAATTGCACAAAGAGTGCTACTGGCTAGTTCCCTGTAGGCTCAGCTTGGTCACAGCAATCTGCACAGATCCAATTCCAGAGCTAGGCGAGGGAGCTCATTTTTTGCTGAGAATGTGACATCAGATGTATTGTTAAGAGAAAGCATATTATGCATCAGGTACAAGGAGTAAACCGAATTCTGCCCTGAGATCTGCAGGAACTCGTCCTGTTGATCAGGGGAGTGAAAAATACTCAGTATGGACATTTGAGTATTTTCACATTTCATTATGAACTTGAAAACTGACCTATATTTCTAAAAAAAACTCCCCATGCTTCCCAAAGCGTTCACTAGGCAATGGAGCTCCTCTTCCAGCAAAACAACTCATTGCCTGAGTGAAAATGGACTTATCTCAAGTGAAAGGCAGCTCATCATGGTCAGTTATTTGCATGGCTGTCATGCCTAGAGGCCATGATCTCCTCCCATTGTCTAGACACAGCACAAACATAGGCTGGGATATTTGAAAGTGCCTGAAAGAGTTAGGTGTCCAACTTCAGTTGAAGTTCAATAGTACCTCATTCCCTTGGGCTCCTCTGGAAAAAAGTCAGACACATTCCCTGCCCCAGCATGCTAAGTCTAGAATTTGAATTTTCCCAACTGGAAGTACCCACTTTGTTGAATTTTGTGGGAAAGAAAAGGACAGGAGAGAAATCATCTGAAACAAAAAGGTAAATGTTGCTGGAAAAATGTTTCCCCAACTTCAGTGGTTTCAACAAGTGTCACGCACATGGGTCTGAAATCCATATATGGCTCATATTATTTTGTTGCTGAAAAGCTCCTTCTGCATAAGGGCTTTGAAAGAGGTTATTATGCCACAGTATCAATATTAACTGTAGCATTTCCAAAAATGGCACTGACTAAAAATGTATCAACAAGCCATTCCACTGACGACTCCATGTGAATGGGTGTGTGACGCTGGAAAATACCATGCATGGGTTACAGTAACGTGTCTTGCAGCTCCAGATCCATAACGTAACTCGGTGCTAACACACAAAATAAAACAAAGATCTTGTAAAAAATGTGGCCATTAGTTTCATTTGATTTTCTAACATACTTTACGGTATGCTTATCAATACATCATGTGCTAGCCAACAAAGGCCCCACTGTTTCAAATAGACGTCTTTTTCTTTCCCCATCAAGCTGTAACATAGAAGCCAAGTTTGGAAGGTGACAACACCTGTTCACAATTTAAAGGAAATTAAAAGATTTTTTTCCATGAATGTAAGCATGAAAATCATACATATATGTATGTATATATAATTTCCCCCTGCATACTCCATCCTGCGGTAGAGGATTGCAAGCCAGAGTTGCAGCCTGTGTAAATTTAAGGCGTGCAGACCATATGGGTGCATTTAGCCCACAATCCTTTGCAGATGCTTTGGAGTGTGTGGCTGCTGCTATGTCCATGCAAATATCAAGCTGCTCTGTTTGCTGTGTGATTATTTGTTTGGGAATGAAAGCAATACGCAGTGTCAAGAGGACTGACATTAAAAGTGTGTTTGATCTATGGCTTCCTTCTGTTAGCTGATATTAATAGAATTAGCCCCTGGTCCAAACTAGTTTGTGGTAGACATTTCACTTCTTTTGCTCGGCGTATCCGAGGGTAAAAATCATTTCACCTCCTATTTTATTGAAAGACTTTATTAATCCCAAACTTCTTTTGGAAAAAAAAAAACAGCCAACCAGCCAGCCAAACACCCACCAAGCACAACCCTCCATGCAGACGATAGATAAGAGCCTCAGTTGGTGTCCGTGAAGTTGAACCAGTTTACACCAATCTGACCACATCTGTTTACTGATGCTTAGTAATGTTCTAGATTGTTCCTGGTCCTTGAGGGTTGTGTGTGTGGATAAGAGGGGAGGGGCAGAGGAAGGGACTTGAAGTTGCTGACCAAAATTCTGGCCCAGCTGCAGTCCTTGAGCTAAAGGACTGCTATTGCCTAGTGCCCAAAGCAATGCTAACCTATTCAAAAGGGGCAAGGAGCAGCCACAGCCTCACCCTGGCCAGCAGCTTTGCTTCCGCAGAATGAGCGGGAGTGCAGCCTGCATCCTCTTCCGTGGTGGCCCAGCAGCTCTGCTCCCCAGAAGCTCCTGGGGACATTGTGGTAACAGGAGCCAAACACTATGATGGGCCCCAATACACAAAATCAAGATGGTTCCTTCCCCGCAGCTTTAGGATGCCTCCCATCCGCCCAAGATGTCCATCCTAATCCGTGCTCCCCCCTGCTTCCTCCCTGCCCCCTTTGGCTGTGCCCTGTCCTCCCATTCTGCTTTCTCCCACAAGTCTTTGATGCCTTTGCCCAGGGCCGGCCCACAACATTTTGGCACCTGAGGCAGGGAGCTCAAATGATGCATCCATATCCCCTTGCTTGGGCCAAAACTTCAAAAGGTCTCAATTCTGTCTTCTTCCTGTTCTGCTCTTCTCATGGTACTGCTCTTATACCTACCCCAATAAAGGAGAACTAACAACTTAAAATGCCTTGTTCAAAAATTTTAAGTAACACTTCACTTTCAAATGCCTGAACAGCAAATGTAACTTTTCTTGTCTGCATAGTAAACACTGGCATTTTTATCTGTTTGAATGATCAAAGTGGTGCTTTCTCTGCCTTCTTGGTTGCAAAGATTTGAACTGATTCCTGAAGGTCCACAGTCTGGGCCAGCTCATGCTCTATTGACATGGTTGGAAGGCCAACCAGCCTCTCCTGTGTCATTGTGGCGCGTAGATGTGTTTTTATTAACTTCAGCTTGGAGAAGCTGCGTTCTCCACTGGCAACTGTTACAGGAAGTGTTAGAAGTGTGCGCAGAGCAACAAAAGCATTTGGAAAGAGGGTGGTCATCTTATTTGTGCACATATATTCCAGAACAGCCTTTGGAGTTGATCCTGCTGAAATGTATCTTGAACGGGCTTTCAGTTCATCACCTAAATCACTTGCATCAATATCGCGCATGTCATCATGTGTCAACACTGTCTCTAGTGCCCTGCATTGCTGGTGTAGGTCTTCTTCAGGTATAGTGAGGAGTTTTGGAATATCATACAACATCCCAAATATACTGCTGTGTTCCTTGAGCTACAAGAAATGTTCTTCAACTGACTGTATTGCACAATCTAGCACCTGGTTAAAGAATTCAACTTTGAATTGTTGTTTGGGGTCTCATGGGATTATCCCATGCCTCATAAACAAAATGTCGTCTTCTTCGGTGACTCTTGTATTCTTGAATGGGTGGGAAAATAGCTTCAGTGTGAAGTTCCTCTGCCAACTTCTGTGCACTCTTCGGAACATTTTCAAATCCCTCATCTGACCAGTAAGGCTGTAGGTATGACTTTGCTTTGTCCAGTTGTTCCATTGCTCCAGATATATCAAGGTCAACACCTTGGAGTCTCTTGCTTACAACATTTATTTCAAACAGTATGTCATGCCACAACACTAAGCCACACAGAAATTTGAAGTTATGTATGTTTCTTGTGATTCCATTTCCCTCTGCCACTGTTCTCCCACGAACAGTTCCTGTCATAGCATTGTCCTCCATCATGGCAATTATGGCATCATCTATCTTCCCAATTTGGTGTTTGATAAGCTTTATCGCCTCCACTCGACTTTCCCACCGTATGGCACTCAGTGGTTTCAGTGTCAGAGAGGCTGTTCCCAGATGTTGCTTCAAAATTTGCCATCGATGAGTTGATGCAGAGAAAAATACATAGATGCTTTGAATTACATTAAAACATTCAGGAGCCTCATGAGAAGCTGATGCTGCATCACTGACCACCAAGTTTAAAGAATGAGAACTGCATGGGACAAAAAAAGCTCGAGGGTTTAACTCTCGGATCCGTGTCTGCACTCCTCTGTTCTTTCCTCTCATGTTGGCACCATTATAGTAGCCCTGACCTCTCATATCAGCTATCGCAATTCCCATATCTTCCAGCTTCTTAAGAAGCACATTTGTCATACCAGCTCCTGTAGTATCATCAATGTCAATAAATTCTAGAAAATGCTCTCTGACAGTCACCATTGCAGGGACATTTTCACTAGGTTCTGTTGTTGTTACAAAACGCACCATTAAAGTCATTTATTCCGTATGGCTGATGTCAGATGTGCAGTCCAGAATAACAGAGTAAAATCTTGCTGACTTCAGATCTGCCACAATCTTCCGTTTGACATTTGTTGCCAGTAACTGTATGATCTCATTTTGAATTGTTTTTCCAAGGTAGTGGTGTGTGTACATTTCTTGGGTGATGACTTTTCTTAGATGCTCCTGGAGTACAGCATCAAACTCAGCCATCAGCTCCACAATTTTAAGGAAGTTTCCATTGTTTGGCACATACAGCTGATCTGAAGTGCCACACAGTGCTAGGTTTTGGGTACTAAGCATTCTCACAATGGCAATGAGCCTTTCCAGAACATCCCCCCCCCCCCCCCCCCCCGTCCCGCTCTCCTGCTGGTAATAGCTCATCTTAAGTGATCACTCTCCTTACAGTGTGTATGATAACACCCATTTTTTCATGTTCTGTGTGTATATAAATCTCCTCACTGTATTTTCCACTGAATGCATCCAATGAAGTGAGCTGTAGCTCACGAAAGCTTATGCTCAAATAAATTGGTTAGTCTCTAAGGTGCCACAAGTACTCCTTTTCTTTTTGCCAGTAAAAAGACTCTGATGCAATCTTCTCTTGATGCTGATCATCTGTGGTGGCCTTTAACCTTAGTCTCATCTCAAGCTCTCTGGTGATTTGCTGCCTTCTCATGGCATGCCAGATTTCTAGACAGATTTTTCCAGTCCTTTATTCCTGTAGACCCCAATGTGGCTGGAACATTAGACTGGAAGCGTTTGCAACAAAAACAGTATGCAGCATTCTGGGTTTTTGAGTACATAAGCCATGGCCTCTCCACTTTGTCACCATTGGGGATATCACGCCAGTAATTTGTTGGATGGAAACTTCTATTTTCATTGTCTTTGGGGAACATGAAGTCTTTCACTTGCTGTGGCCCATGCAGTACGAGGAAGTCCCTCAGGCTACTGCTCAAGTGGGTCCCCAGTCCTGGATCATCTAGACTTAAGGAACTAAACTCAGCAGCTGCTGTTTCTTGTGTCTCCACCACACTCTTCTCTGATCTACACTTTTCTTCAGGAATGTGCATGGTTAAATTCATTTGAGATGGAGATATGGATGCTGCAGTAGCTGCCAGGTCACCTGCACACTGACTAACTGGAAGATCAGGCATCTCCTTGTCACTCACGTCCTCACTGGGGCCGGAAGGCTCACCGTGAACATGTGTGTCTATGTATCTCAGGAGAGCTCCTTCCTGCTTAGCTAGAAAAGCTTCCTTTGCTTGCTCTCTTTTTCTGAATGCTGCCCCAGAGGGGCGTTTTCTTCTTTCATTCATGACTGCTGTTCTGTGCCAGCTATAGTGGCTCTCAACACTCAGTTGAAGGGGACAATAAGCAGGCTGGTAGCAGGGCCTGGGTGAGGGAAGATATCAGCGGCTTAAGGGCCTAACTGTCTCTTACTACTTCAGTTGACTGCCTGTTCTCCTCAAGTGGGTTCAGGGAAGCAGCAGGAAACAGGAAGGTCTCTGAGAAGCTGGGGTTAATCAGTCCAGGCTCCTGGGGGTGCTAGGGACGTACATAAGAGGCTCCTCCTCCTCTCTCTCCCTACAGCTCCTGCTGCTTTCTGTTATTCCCTCTTCCTTTTTCTCCTGCCTGCCTGTTATTTCTCTTGTGCCCTCCTTCCTCCAGCACAGCACTCCCCCATCTCTGTGCATCTAGAGCAGAGAGAATCCATGTGCACCAGCAGCAGACACAATTTTCTACACGCTGGGTCCTAGTGGCGCCTCCCCCACAGTCTGGCACCTGAGGTGGCCGCCTCAGGTCGCCTCATGGTAAGGCCAGCCCTGCCTTTGCCCCTCTTGTCCCTGCCCTCAAACTCCTTGGAGTGTCTTTCCCTCTCCTCACCTGTTCCCTGTTTTCTTAAACCGCTCCTTGATAAAAGCAAGCTGCATCGGCCACCTGCCACACCTCTGGGTGGCTGGCTGCCCATCCCTCATGTGCTGATCCTGTGACTGGCTGCTGCATAGGCCGCCATGGGAGAGGGGTGTGTGTGTGTACTGCTGAAAGGGTGCAGTAGGCAGACAGTCGTGTGGGCAAGCAGCATTAAAGGAGCAGCAGAAGATTTGGCAACTTTTCCCCACCCCCATTGGCCTCTGTTTTTCTCTCCAGCATCCCCTGCTGCTTCTGCACTGTCCCTCCTTCCTTCCCTTCACAGTGACCGAAAGGGGGACGGGCAGCTCCTGTCACCTGACTTTTCTATCCTGTGCCATCACTAGCTCTTGCAGTCCCTTCTGGACTCACAGATGCCCAAGTACAGATGAGGCTGCTGGGCTGGATACTTCCTAGGCACAGAGTAGCAGCCGTGTCAGTCTGTATCCGCAAAAAGAAAAGGAGGACTTGTGGCACCTTAGAGACTAACAAATTTATTTGAGCATAAGCTTTCGTGAGCTACAGCGAAGTGAGCTGTAGCTCACGAAAGCTTATGCTCAAATAAGTTTGTTATTCTCTAAGGTGCTACAAGTCCTCCTTTTCTTTTTCCTAGGCACAATACTTCCAAGAGCTTTCAGCGGGGCATATGCCCACACGTTGCCGCCTACCCAGATACAGTGACTGAACCCTCAGATTATATCTCCTATAGTCATAGAGTGAGTGGCACCATGTAACCACATTTCACTGTTGGCAACGTCAAGTAGCTGAGAAGTGCCCAGCAGGAAGGTTTGTAGATCAAGGTACAGTATATAATGCTTACTTATTGTATAATCAGCAGCACTCAGCCTGGTTAATTTATAGAGTGTGAATTACTTTTGCTGATTTAGGAGACTGTCTCTTTGACTTACACCCTCGTGATCCGTACATGTAAGTATGTTAGCCATGAAAATGTACGGATGCTGAGGAAGTGTATTATTTCATTTCTGTTGGGTCTGGTTTTGTATCTTTTCCATGCTGTCTTTGGCATTCCGTTTAAGAAAAAGATGGGAAATAAAGAGGGGGAAAAAAGTCTGACAGCATAAACCTATTTTTAAATAATTTTTTGTGTGTGTTCGAGGAGCAAAAGAACATATTCCGTGTTGTACTCGAATAATATCATAGTTCTAGAATGCTGCTTGCTTTGTAATAATACAGATTTCATAGAAGTCTGGAGAGTTTACATTATACACTTTTTGGCAATAAATTTGGAAAAGAAGAGGGGAAAAAACCCAACATTAATCCCAAGAGCTTTGAAACTCACATGCCTTCTTAAACATACCCTGTTAAAGACATTAAGTCCCTAGCAAACATCCATCTATCAGCAGTCGAGAATTTGTAAAAGGCCCACTTTGTTCTGAACTCCCTGCCCTACTGATTATGCACAGTTCCTTTATTTTGTGAATAGGATGACAACCCCTTAGCCTGGTAATGATGACAGATTTATGTATTTTAACACTCAGACACTGCTATATTTGTTAACGGCTTCCAGACTCCAGCGGTGCTGGAAACGTAGTTTATTTTCATTGTCGGTTTCACTGCTTTTTAAGGTATCCTGCTGCCGCAGCCACTGTAAGCCGTGCTGCTGCTGAACTCGAAGGTTCAGATGTCAAGATGTTAAGAGCACAAGGCACCATCCTCAAACTGCTTCCACTCGTAAAACGTCACTTTCACTCTGGTTGCGCTGACAGGTTAGAACCCTACTGCTCTCATTGAAGCCAAGCAAAAGGGAGAGAGAGAAACAAAAAGCTCAGAAGAGCAGTAAAAGGAGTCAGATAACATAGAAATTACCCCTTCCCTCTGTACCTCCATGATGTATTTTGCAGCTATCAAATTAATGTTTTAAAGAGGGCCTACTTAGAAACCACAGTAACAGTGAAGAACATAAATATACCCTTTTGAAAACCTAACTGTTAAAACACTATACGGGTCAACACCTTTTTCCTCTACACAATGCAAGAGCCTGTGATCCCTCTTTAGATATTTGAATTACCATCTTATATGAATGACAGTACAATAAGGAGACAAACAGTGAAGAACAATGCTCCTGTTTAAACACAACTTAAATTATTAACAATCCATGCACAGAAAATGTTTTTGTGGAGATTAAAGGGAAGCGAGTGTTTTTTTCATTGCAGAAGGTCCAACTCAGCAAAGGCATTACTAATCTTTCTTTCCATCCATCTTGTAACTAATCCATAACTGTGCTTGTGTTGTGCCCCCTTATTTCAGGGAAATCACCATTTCCATGCTTGCAAGGAAAAAAATAATGCAGCATTCTTACAGTCCATTAATCTTTTAATGTCAGCCAAACCACAAGGTTTGAGTTTTATGTCACACAAATCAAAGCAATCCTTTTTGACGCAAATGGCTTTTACTACAACTTTTTGGGTAATTCATTGTTTCTTCACAACCTTTTTAAGTTAGTGGGGCTGTTCTCTTGCTTAAAGTTAAGCAAGTGCTTAAGTGCTTTGTTGGGTGGGGACCAGAGTGTTTTGCACTGTACAGGAGTGAGTCCTAAATCACAAAAATATTCTGATCTGAGGGGAAACCCCCTTCCCCCCCATTTGATTGGGTTTCCTTCTGCACACTAGTAAATGTCCTTCATTGTAAAGGGAGGCCGTGTGCTTTTGTTTTAGATAGAATAATTTGTAATATTATTTCTGCGGAAAGGCCTTTAAAATAAACAGGGATCCACATCTCATCCTGTCTGACCGGACAGCCAGGAGAGAGAAGAGCCTGTGACAATCCCCCTCATTCGTTGCCCGGGGAATGGGAAAGGGATTGGTTCTACTTCACATGCAGCATGGAATTCCCAGACCCGCCTGATGCTCTCTCCAGAGAAATCCCAGGAATCTAACAGAGGAGAGGAATGGCACCTCCTCAATCCCCCGCACAGCCCACTGTTTGTGCTGTGTTTGCAGCGTCTCCTGACAACTGCAAGCCCACTTCAGCTTCTCCTGATAGCCACTGTGCACTTTGGCAGAGGAAACACCCAACTGAGGAGCAATTTATGGGAATTCTAGCTAGGGGAGAGCTAGGAATCTGCCCTGTTTCGGTCTCCTGACAACTGCAAGCCCACTTCAGCTTCTCCTGATAGCCACTGTGCACTTTGGCAGAGGAAACACCCAACTGAGGAGCAATTTATGGGAATTCTAGCTAGGGGAGAGCTAGGAATCTGCCCTGTTTCGGAGTGATGCTTTTGTTTGAAGATGGTTTCATGAGTCCTTTTCCTCCCCAGAAGCTTGGGAGATGAAGTACTTGTCAGCTGTGGCTGTTGTGAAAAGTATATGACGCCAAGGATGGGCTATTTATCATTTTTTGAGAAGTCAGGCTGTGCCTCTCTGTCTTGGATGTAAACAATGGGCTAGGCATGTGTTCTGTTCTGACAAACGTATTTCTGAGATGCAAGTAGCCTTCTATTTGTTGTGGCTTATTAGTTGGATTCATCTACTGGGGACCCGTCAGCCCTGACCGGCCAAGTACATTTTCAGAATACATGAGGAGATGCCAAAGAAACTATTTTAGTCCATGTAGACTGGCCACTCTTACAAATGCTGCCTCAAGTATGTCTACTCTGCAAGTGAAAACCCGCCATTGGCCTGTGCCAGCTGATGGGGCTTGGAGTAAGGGGCTGTTTAATTGCAGTGAAGACATTCGAACTCTGCAAGGTGGGAGGATCCCAGAGCTCAGGCTGAAGACCAAGCCCGAATGTCTACAATTAAACAGCCCCTTAGCCCAAGCCCTGCGAACTGAAGTCAGCTGGCCCAGGCCAGTCAGGAGTGTCTAATTCCAGTGTAGATATACCCTTGGAGAAATAACTACTGTTCGCTCAGCATTTGCAAGATCATCTGTACTGCCCTAGAGTAATTTTAGATAATTCAGTGTTGGCGCTTAAAAACTTGTCAAGATAAATTGACAAGGGGCCAAACTGGTGTAACTCAATGGAGTAATGCCAGCAGGGAATTTGGTGCAAGGTGTTAATACCTGTGATATTCACACATACACCAAAGGCAGCTTGTCATTTATGTCTTTTCATGTGACAAGTGTCAATTCTATTCTCCATAACACTATAGGCATGGACTATATTAGTTAATCAGTACTAATTAATAACAACATAGAAGTGGAAAGCTGTGTTGTGTGTTGTGCCTCCTGAGAGACGCCACCCAGAAGGATTTAAGTCATCTTTGTGCTCCAGATTCTGGGCTGCTTCTAGGCCTGAAAGAATGCCTAGTGTAAGTTAGAGCTACCCCCGGGCTGCTCTAACTCGCAGCCGCCTCCCTATGGGCGACAATGTGAACCAGAATACCTAGAGCACTGAACACTGAAAACATGCCCCGTCCTCACTACACTTTGGCCAATGAGGGGAGCAAAGTAGGGCTGCTCATATCATCTACCCCAGCCAGTTGTAGTTCCTCTACAGCCCCTGTACACAATGGCAGCCGCATATAGGGAGTGCAGTAAGGGTCAGAATTCTCCCCAAAGAGTATTGTCATCTATTTCTAGATTGCAGGGCTCAAAGAGCAGGAGCACTATACTATTGGGTATAATCCATGCCCATAACTGACATTGATTTCAATGGGAAATCAGTAGAGTTATTCACGTGGAATGGATCTGGCCCTACTGGAAGTCAGGAGTGAATTACACTGGCAGAGCTGTATGGTGAAGCTTTCCCAGTAGCTGCCGACACCGTGCCTCTTTGTATCTAGTGTTAGCACTAAACAAATTTACCATGCTTATCGAAGGACAAGCACTGTAATTGTATAGGGGGTTGGGAGAAAGGGAGGGGGAGGGAAAGTGTTTGGAAGGAGAGGGAGAGGAGGAGAGACAGATGGTAGGGAAAAAATGGGGGAGAATCTTTTGTATCTTCCCTCTTTTACCGTAGAGACATTAAAAGCTTAATATTTTATGAGCATCTTCTTCCTTACAAAAGTTGGCAAAGGATAGGATTCAGTATGAGTCTGGCAGATTGATTTACAAACCCGCCTTACGAACTCATGCTGCTTAAACATACCAGAATGTGACAATTAAAGCCAACATCTGGAATTCATTGGTGGAGCAGATCCTAAGTAAACATTCAATGAATGTCCATTTCCTTAGCATTGGATTTCCTCTGGCTACCACAGCTTAACTAGTGTCATCCTGTCAGATAGAGCTGATGATAATAGCAGAGCAAAATGTGAAAGTAATGAGCCAGACCTGTTTATTCCATCCTTTAGCAGCAAAACCAAAATAAAGCTGGGCTGGAGACACTACTGTGACTTGCACTGCACTGGAGAAGTCAAAACAAATGAAACATACAAAACAGAGGTGTCAGTGAATTAAAATCTCATTCTGACATTCAGAGAATGTTTTGGCATTTCTGGTTTGTCAGAATATTTACTTTTTCATGCTGTTCCACCCCCATTCTTTCCTCTCCCATCTTGTGGAACTGAGGGGTAGCTCTCAAAGTTCCAGCCCCGGAAAGGGCATTAAGAAGAAGATACATGCTGTACGTAAAACTCATTAGCCCGCTAGTTTTCACCTTTGTCTCCCTTTGTGGGCCTCTCATTGCTCAGGCCTTTCAAAATTTCTGGTCTTCAGTGGGACTTGATTGTGTCATGAACCAGATCCTGCCATTTGACTAGCGTCACATTGGGATTTGAATTTGGCACAGGCTTGAGATGCACAAATGAGTCAAAGTTCTGGATGTTGATGCGACTCATTCAAGTCCGTACAGGGGTGATTTTCAAAGGCACAAACGGCAGCTAAGTGCCTGACTGCCACTTGTGCATCTGAAAGTCTCCACCTTTGGTTTAAACTTTGCATGTTTTTATTTTATTTTTTTTTCCAAAAGGAATTGGCATTGGCCTAATTTTGCTCAATGGTAAAACTCCCATTGACTTCAGGGAGAGATGACTCAGGCCAGTGCTGAGCCCTTTCAGAAATCCCACTCTTTCTGCCTTCTGTCATTCAGTGCTTCGATAGTGATTGATAGATGCCTGTCTATCCTTTCTTCACTGGAGCCTTAGAAAGTCGACCTGGGAAGCAGAAAACACTGGAGTTAGTTATAGGAAGCCCCTAAGAAAGCCTTCCTTTGAAAATGACCTACCCCAGGCTGACTCTGACAGCATTAGGAGTCGTAAGATATTTAGAACCTGATTTTCAGAGGTGCTGAGCACCCACAGCACCCTGTGCCTTCAGTAGGATTGGAGGCTGCTCAGTGCATCTGAGCATTAACACCCTCTCTGCCCCCCTTCCCTCCCCATCAGCTGTGGCTGCATGAGCAGGAGTTATTTCTTAGACTAACTAGGTCAGGAAAGCCTTTGAGTTGGCAGCTGTCAGGGTTCCTTCCCCACTCTGAACTCTAGGGTGCAGATGTGGGGACCCTCATGAAAGACCCCCTACACTTATTTCTGCCAGCTTAGGTTAAAACTTCCCCAACGCACAAAGTCTTTGCCCTTGGATTAGGTAAATGCTGCCACCACCAAGTGATTTAACAAACAATCAGGGAAAGGACCACTTGGAGTTCCTATTTCCCCAAAATATCCCACCCAACCCTTACACCCCCTTTCCTGGGGAGGCTTGAGAATAAACAAGATGAGCACCAACCAGCCTTGGATTTTTAAGACCCAAAAAACCCAATCAGATTCTTAAAAAACAGAACTTTATTAGAAGAACAAAAAAAGATAAGAGAGCAACTCTGTAAGATCAGAATGGAAGATAATCTTACAGGCAGTCAGATTCAAAACATAGAGAATCCCTCTAGGCAAAACCTTAAGTTACAAAAAGACAAAAACAGGAATACACATTTCCTCCAGCACAGCAAATTTCACAAGCCAAAACAAAGAAAATCTAACGCATTTTCTAGCTAGATTACTTACTAAATTTACAGGAGCTGGAGGGCTTGCATCCTTGATCTGTTCCGGGCAAAGGTATCACAAAGACAGACAAAAGCCTTTCCCCCGCCCCCTCCAGATTTGAAAGTATCTTGTCCCCTCATTGGTCATTTTGGGTCAGGTGTCAGCCAGGTTACCTGAGCTTCTTAACCCTTTACAGATAAAAGGACTTTGCCTCTGGCCAGGAGGGATTTTATAGCACTGGATACAGAAAGGTGGTTACCCTTCCCTTTATATTTATGACCACACCTACATCCCCTGTCTTTGGGGCTTGAGTCTTTTGATCCCCAAGTAATTGGGTGACTAAATACAGCCTTTAAATGATAGGGCTTTTTCAAAACCTTCTGGGAAACTTGTCTTCAACATCTTTCTCCCCTTCCCTTAAGGTCCCACCAGATGTCTCCGCTCTGTTCTCACCAAATTCATTGAGGAATTTTTTTTCTTTTAATTTTTGTTAGGGCCAGCAATCTAAATAAGGGCTGAGCCCACAGTGATGTAATCGTAGTCCGTATGGCAACAAATACCAGTCTACCAGCCATTGCAACACTTTTCCTCCCAGAGTGTTCTCTGCTTTGTGTCCATTCTGCATGCTGGGTGAGGTGACATTTGTGGGCCACTGGATGGATGTTTGAAATGACTGGGAAGGGCTTGTTTTCCCAGCCAGTTCCTGTGAGATAGAATGCAGCTCTCATCACAACTGAATTGATGAGAATCAGTCTTGCATCTTTCACCCACACTGAGGTTGCAACCATGGTCTCCAAACTCCGTGGTCATTCCCAGGGCAGTAGGGATGGTACTAGGTAGCAGCCTATCTAGAGGTTCACCAGGCCATCTTTTCCAGAGTTTTCTTTCCAGTGTTAGGAGAGAGATTTTTGGTACTTGGTTGGGTATGTGGGCTTTGGCTTTGAGAAGAGTCTTATCTCAAATCTTATCTTAGATCACAGCCATGTCAGCCCTCAAGGGAAGGTATTAATTTTTGTTTCACCCAGATGTTTGTGAGCAGTGATATATTCTGTTGTTGTGTCCTACAATTGAAGAAGCTCAGTATGAGACAATGCAGCTGGAACTCAAAAAGAGGTGTGACATTCAGGAATTCCAAAAACTGAAAATGTTTCCTGTCTGACTTGGCCGAAAGGGTTCCCAAGCATATGAAGCTCTCACTGTTCTGGGGGTGACAGTCATGCATTTCAAAACCAGATCACTTATTTAGGTGTCTAAATAGGGTCTTAGGTTAATTTTAGCTATCCATTTTTGCAAAGAAGGACCCAAGATACTCTCTGGAGGTCTCCAGTCCAAGTACTGCTCATCTTAGCTTGAGAAGAGATCTGATAAACCTGCAGCCCAAGGCAGAACGGCTGCAAGTGAAACTCATTTGGCCAGTGCATTTTATATTCTGATAAAACAGAATTACGTGCCAGGATAGAACTGAAAAAGCAAAGAAATATTTTTGTGTTGGCCCTTCTTTCCCTATGGCTGCATGAGCTTTAACCTAGAAGTCTGAACTGTGGCATGAAAGAACTCTCAGAAAGGAAAGATGCAGGTAAGTTTACACGTGTATTTTTGCTTCACTGGTGATTTCTAACTAGTGGATTTTCCAAAGCAGCCTGTAAATATCTTTCTCTGAGTTTTGGTGCCAACAGTAGGCTGAAGTACCAATTTCCTTCTGAGGAAGAGAGACCCTTGAGGTCTATAAAGTTTATACAGTATCCTCTCTGCTTTTTATTAGCCCAGTAAAAGATATCATATTTTTTGTGCCTCTGTATCTCTAGACATTATGAATTGGGGAAATATTCCACAGGGCAATGCACTGAATGCTGTTGCTGAAAAATTCTGATTTATCTGAGCCATGAAAGCAGTAGGCCCAATATGTCATAAAATCCCTTGAAATGCTGCAGACACACAGCGCCAAAGGGGGCCACTGGTTATGTTGTCATTCAAGTTTTACTTCTTGTAGCTGATTAGCGCTACCTGAAAGCAGATTTTCTCTAGTCTGTTCCTTGTCCCTTAGTGTATGCCTGAAAGCATGAATTTAATTGGTTGTTTCTACTTTTAAAAGTGGTGCTTAGGCAACCGCTAAGCCTGTGAGTGCACAGCGAGTCTACAGTACTTAGCTATGTTAAAAATAATTATTTTTATGAAGGGAATGCCTAGAGGTTCCAACCAAGATTGGGGCCTCATTGTGCTAGGGCCCCACTATACCAACCCATCATAAGAGATGGTCACTATCCCAAAGAGTTTATGTTCTAAACAGACAAAATAACAAAGGGTGGGTAGGGAAACAGAGGGACAGAGAAGCAAAGTGATTTGACCAAGGTCACACAGCAAATCAGTTGCAGAGCCAGGAACAGATCCCAGGTTTTCTAGTTTATAGTGCCTAATATTTTCTTCTTTTTCTTTGTTTTTGTTTAAAAGACAGTTGAACAAGAAAACAAAGACTTGGCTGGTATGATGTGTGTTGTTTTATAAAATCTGTTGAGCAGGAAACTCAAATGAGAATTATAGCAAGAATGTGTGAAAATATACCCGCTTGGGGGAAAATTCTATAAATTGGTGACAGAATAAGGGTTAATGAACAAGTTGGTTATCAAATAAATTAAATTATCCTTCTAAGGCTAGGTTGCTGCTTTTTTTTCTTTTAAGACTAGGTATAAGGGAAGCTGCTTTCAAATTTATTCTTTAGTTTTTATGGAAGAGAAAAAGGAGGAGCGAGGATGGAAGAAATGCTGGATGAAGAAGGAATGCAAGGTCAGAGATAAGAGCTTTCTTGCTGTGCTCAGCTTAGTCTAAGATAGTTTGTCACCTATAATTCTTACTGAGAAAAGCTGCTTGCTAGTGAGAAATAGATCCAAAATGGCTTGGTGTTTAAAAAAACAGATGGAGCTGCAAGGGTCAGTATAATGTAATACGAGTGGGGCTCCAGGACAGACTCGCCACAGCCTGGTTTCTAGGTCTGTCTGCTCGGAGAGAGCGAGGTTTATTTGTGCAATAGTAACTAGTGTGCCAAGGGCTGAGCTGAACTGACCCCAGAGAGCCTGGTGCTCCACTGCCTTGTGCAGTCATTGACCCCAGTGCAAAGACTACAAAGCCTGGGGTTGTGTCATCTTTGTGCTGATTCCCCGGGGGTGTTATCTGAGGGGATATGTGCCTCCTGCTGACCCTCTCCCTCCCACATGCACAGCCCTCCTCGGGTCCAGTAAATAGGGTGGGTCCATGCCACAAAGGCAGCCAAGCCCCTGCCACGTCCATGTGGGGAGAAATGACTGAGCCCTTGGTCTTCTGGTGTGCACTGATTGCTGGTGGAAGGTAAATCTGACCTAACTCTGTTGTCTTTTGCATAATTTATCTCACCTAAAAATAACATTGTGGCCCCTGTGGTTGCCTTAAGGGTTATTTGTAGTGTGGTCTCTTTTCTCGTTCTCCTTCCAGAACACAAGCATTGCCGAGCAGAAGAACTGTACCATTGTGTGAGTCCAAAGGAAACACTGGATAGAAAATGTGAGGAATTTTTAGGCCATGATATGTTTGGACTAGGAAGCAAGGGACTTGCAGGAATGCAGGGTACAGTTCCAAAAATATTCCCTGCACTAGTGCTCTTGGTCAGTAACCATTATTTTTATTGGCTCGTTGGTCCCCTTGAAGAGCGGTGATGTCATTTTCCCTCACGGTGGAGGTGGAAATGGAAACACAAAGAATGTTCTGTGATTTTTCAGGGGCGAGAGTGGACAGCGGAGCCAGATGACTTGCCTTGTCTTCAATGCTTTTTCTAATAGAAAAACAAAGACTATGGCATCTTGAAGGCCAGCTGTGACGGCTTTAGAAACAATAGCAAATAGCACTGTAGAAGCCCTCTCTGAAAACCCTCCCTTCTCTTCCTCCCACTTGAGTTTTCTACCTGCTGTAAAATCTTGTGCTTTTCTCCCAGCTGATTATTTTTTGTAGAGGCTGATGTCAGGAGGTGCATATGACATTTGATTCGTTATTTAATTATTTACACTGATATAACACAAACAAGCACCCTTCTCAGCACCCTGGGCGCCTCTGGCAAACACTTTAAAGAGAGGTTTCAGAGTAGCAGCCGTGTTAGTCTGTATTCGCAAAAAGGAAACGAGTACTTTTGGCACCTTAGAGACTAACCAATTTATTTGAGCATCCAATGAAGTGAGCTGTAGATTGGTTAGTCTCTAAGGTGCCACAAGTACTCCTTTACTTTAAAGAGAGAATATATGAAAAAAACAAGCAAATGAAGAAACCCCCAGCAACTCTGTAATGTATAATAATACTAAAAGAAGCACAAAAAAATAAAAGTAAATTCCCCTGCTTTGTCCTGTAGAGGCAATGTAGGCCCAGTGGTTAGAGTACTAGGCTGTGAGCTAGAAAATGTGGGTTCTAATCCGGTCTAGCACTGCCCCATTGGGTGTTTCCTGTCTGTTACCAAACACACCCGGTGTGTTGTCTATGTAGATTGTTCTCTCTTTGGGGCAGAGATCATCTCTTACTGTATGTTTGGCATTGCTTAGCACAGTGGGGCTGTAAACTTGATTGGAGCCTCTGTAATGAAAATAACAGCCATCCTGATGACAATTGCGTCTTCAGCAGCCCTCTTGAGAAGATGAGCCTTGTGACGTGCTGTGAAGGTCAACAACTTTGAGCTATTTTGGGCCATGGGGTGGGAAGAGGCCCTCAAAGAGAATGCTCTGCCGACAGTCCCCTCTTTACACTGTGGGGGATCCAGCTCCAGCAGCTCTGCTGATCTCAGCTGGGATTGTATGGCAGAGAGAGAGATTTCTGTTCGAGTCAATGGAGAGGCATTCTGAGATTTTCATTCATGAAAAGGAGGAGGCCATAAAGTTTCCTGAGCTTAGCTAGAGAGTTAAGCCCTGTTTCAGCAATGTACTTTAAGTATGTGTGTAAATTCAAGGATGTGAGCCATTACGTTGACATCAATTGACTTACTGGATCGGGACCTTGCTAAGCAGTTTTTGGTTAGTGTTGGGAGGGAGGAGGAGGAATCTGTGAAACACTTCAGTGCCTTTCTCAGGATTGTTCTGCAGGCATCTTGGGGTTGTGGAAGAAGGGAAATTAAAAACAAACAAAAAACATGCTAAGTCAAAGCTTTGCTAACCCTGAAACATAACATTAGGGTTGATAAAGTCCATGTGATGCTGACAGTTATACAGTGGCAGGAAATTGTAAAAGGTGTCAGGTTTTCCATTTTAATTCTGGGAATACTCTGGAAGCAGGTTTCCTAGGAAATGCCGTTGAAAAGGTCCCATTTTCTGAATTGTAAAGATTTACAATTTACCTTTTCTGTTAATCTTTTGCTCCTCAAAAGGTCAAATAAGGGAAGTTCCTTCTTTAGCTTTTTTTTTTAACAGGTTTTCCCCATTGCACTGGATAACACTGAGTTTCTAAGTAAATGCACCATCTCACTGAAGCAAAACATTTACATGCAAGTGGTCTACAAAGGCTCTAGAGGGATACAGTTATTTGGCATAATTCATACAACTTATTTAACGTATATGTATTACTAATACTTAGCGCTTACATAAGCATTACATTTTCAGAGCACTGAACAAACAACTGATTAATCCTCAAAGAAGGCAGGAGGTAGGCAAGTAAGAACATTTTTAGTGGCAAGATGAAGCTTGGAATGTCATTGCAGGTAAAGGCTAGACATACATTTCCTTCTGCAGATGGGTGTAGGTGTGTGCCGTTGGGATAGACATTTTAATTTCTTAGTGATAATCTTCTTGCCGAACAGTGGTTGATAGGTTTGGGCTATTTTTGTTCTTCATCAAGCATTTCATTAATAAACTGCTGGATATCTCTATCTAACTGCACCTATTATTTTAGAGACTGTGTTGTGCTCAGTCCTGTATTTCTTGCTCACACATCCCCCAAAACGCCCACTGGTTCAATTAGGAAATCTTGAGTACAGATGCAATGCCAAATTGAGCCAATCCAAGTGCCAGCACACACAGCTGCCAGGTTTTTGTGCAGCTCCACGTGTGATGTTTTAGGCAAACTGTTTAGTAAGCCAATTTGCATATTTGCAGGTAATTTGCATGTGGTCATAAAGTTCTGCTTGTGGTCAATAAACCCGTCCTCAAAAGGTGGCAGGGGTATGACATGGAGCTGCACAAAGTTTGCAGCTGTGAGGGGAGGGCAAGAAGAAGGGTGGATGGGTGTCTAAGACTGCTGAGGTAGGCAGAGGTGGTGGGTTTCATAGAACCATAGAGCTTATGGCTACCCAATCATCTAGACTGACGTCCTGTATATTACAGGTCACCAACACCATCCAGCATCCACACACTAAACCCAGCAACTAAAGCAAGACCAAGTATTACAGCCCATAGGGGACTAAACTATTATGTGCCACAGGCAGAGGACAGGAGGGACAGAGGCCCGCCTGTGCTCGAGGCCCCTGCAATGGCAGGGAATTGATTATATGAGGTAGAGCCAGATAATTCTGGCAAGTGACCTACACCCCAGGCTCCAGAAAAAGGCAAAAAAAAAAAAAAAAAAGCCCAAGGTCACTGCCAATCTGACCTGGGGGGAAAATTCCTTTCCTGACCCCACAGATGGGTTTGTGGGATTACTGGGGGTCTTGAGTTGGTGGGTGCTGGAGGGGATGTGTGGCGCTGCTGACGTCCCTGGGTACATTGCCTAAGGATAGCTGGGTGCTGTCCATGGGTATTTAGGGTAGGTGGTTGAGGGCTGAGATGGCAGGGCTGGCTGCTGTTGGTGCTGGGATGTCTGGGAAACCTGGGGTAGGTAGCTGTCTGGGAGGGAGCCAGAGTCTGTCTGTGGGGCAGGTAGCTAGAAGTCTGGTGACTGGGGTCACTCTGGGAGTCTGGTGGGAGCTGGGGATCTTTGGGGGCTGTCTGGAAGGCAGGGGCCTAAGGTCTCTCTGGGTGTCTGGGGGCTGGCTGGAGGTTAGGGAGTATCTCTGGGCTCCGCCTGGGGCTACCAGTGAGTCCCCGCAACTTCTGTCCACACCAGCCAGGCCACCAGCTGCTGCTGCCCTTGCTGTTTCGCACCCGGGGGTGGGGCAGACATGCGGCCGGGCTGCTTGAAGCCATACTCCATCTAGTGGCCATCAGGGCTCCTGCAGCTCCTGCCCTCAGTTCAGCTGGATGCGTTAGTCAAATA
Organism: Chelonia mydas; assembly: GCF_015237465.2. Classification (NCBI taxonomy): domain Eukaryota; kingdom Metazoa; phylum Chordata; order Testudines; family Cheloniidae; genus Chelonia; species Chelonia mydas. Next base: position 126,747,226 of record NC_057852.1, on the reverse strand, counting down.
CGAGTGTCAGAACAGATGCAGGACTCTTGGCAGCCCTGAGTGTGAAAGAGGTGCCTGAAGTAGGACTTAAGTGATGCACAGGCCTTCTGCTAGCCCTATACATAGGGTGCATTTCACCTTTATCGAGGGCTTAAGTGGGGTTTAAGTGTGGCATAGGGCCCTTTGTGGGACTGGAGTGAATTTCCCCTAGAGTGCGAACACTTGTCTACACACAGAATTACACCAGGTTAATTGAAGGTGTGATTTTTAAGTTGATGCAGAAGGCTGTGTAAACATTTTTATTTCAGTTTAAACCTGGCTTAATCTGGTTTATCTTAAGTCGGTTTGGGCATGTCTAGATGCTTCCTGTACTGACAGAAGTGGTTTTTCCATCAATGAAGATAAGCCACCTTCCCGAGCAGTGGTAGCTATGTCGGCCTAGCTGTGCCTACATTGAGGGTTAGATGAGCTTAACTATGGTGCTGTGGGGTCTGAATTTTTCATACCCCTGAGTGATGTAGCTCAGGGGTTGGCAAACTACGGCCCAGGGGCTGCATCCAGCTCTCCAGACGTTTTAATTCGGGCCTCGAGCTCCAGACAGGGAGCAGGGTAGGGGGCTTGGCATGCTCCGTGCAGCTCCCAGAAACAGCAGCATGTCCCCCCTCCTGCTTCTATGCATAGAGGCAGCCAGGGGGCTCCGCACACTGCCCCCACCTCAAGCACCGACCCCGCAGCTCCCATTGGCCGGGAACTACAGTCAATGGGAGCTGCAGGGGTGGCGCCTGCAGATGGGGCAGTGCGTAGAGCCGCCTGGCTGTGCCTCCACATAGGAGCCAGAGCAGGGACATGCCACTGCTTCTGGGAGCTGCTTGAGGAAAGCACCTTCCAGAGCCTCCACCCCTGCCCCCCTCCCATGCCCCAACTCCCTGCCCCAGCCCTGATCCCCCTCCCACCCTCCGAACCCCTCAGTCCCTGCCGAGAGCACCCTCCTGCACCCCCAACCCTCATCCTCAGCCCCACCCCAGAGTCCGCACCCCCAGCCGGAGCCCTCATCCCCTCCCTCACCCCAACCCCCAATTTCATGAGCATTCATGGCCTGCCATACAATTTCCATACCCAGATGTGTCCCTCAGGCCAAAAGGTTTGCCCACCCCTGACGTAGCCAGATCAATCTTAATGTTTAAATTTAGACCAGGCCTTAGTAACAGGGTAGAGCTACACCAAAATAAGCCATGTGAAATAAGCATGTCCACACCAGGGTTTGCTTTCCACCAGTGCTCATTTGTATGTGGTCAAGGCCGGATTCTGATCTCAGTTACGCTAATATAAATCCAGAGTAACTGAATTGGATGGAGTCACACTGCATTTACAGGATCTGTCCTTTTGTGTGTAATGGAATGTCGGCTTTGGGAGATTATAACTAGATTATACAGTGAGTGGGTATGTAAGGGGCAGCAGATCAGCCAGTCACTTGATTTGCCATCCTCTGGCTAGTGAACGGTAGCCAGCTTTCATTATAAACAATATTTTAGGCATGTAAGAAGACTGCAGTTTGTATCCTTCGAAGTTTAAAAGGGAAAGCCATACTTTGCTCTTTCAGAAATTAATGACCTTAATAGTTCTTCCAGTAACTGCCGTGTGTAGGTTCCTTCCCCCAACCCTGCCCGAGTTTCTAACTTTAACAGGTTCTGTGCATGAGTGCATGATTCATTCTCCTGGGCAGAACTAAAGCCCGTTGCCTAATTGGAGAAGAAAAATCTTTGATATGTGTGGGCTACAGATTAAAGAACTCTAACGGCCTCACAAATTAATCAGCCCAAGTAGGTTTGGTGGATCTGAGGTAAATTGTATCAGAAATGCTAATGACAGCAGATAATTAATTTCCTTTCTTTTGTTTTTTAAATGAACTGCACTGGGGCTGTGGGGTTTTTGGTTTTGTTTTGGGTCTTTCAGGACACATGCTAAAAGGAAATAAACAGAACAAAGCACAGCAGCTAATTGTACACCATTAGAAAAAGCAAATAGAGTGGAACATACATATAGGGTGACACTGGGCTTTGTTCAGGGACCTGTGAGGGCGGCAGGACACGGCGCAGCCTGGCAGCTTTCCCCACTCCACAGTCACTGCTCCAGCCCTTGGTGTGGAAGAGTGGCTGTGCCACCTGCACATCTCCAATATGGAGTTTGTGGCTGCTGGGTGGGCATCACTGTCTCCTTCCATTCCCAAATCTCCCTTACATGATGGCAGAGTCCAGGTCTGCCACAGGCAGGGAGGGTTATGTAGCAGGTGGTTTTGGTGGGGATCATGGAGTTATGTGCAGGAGGGTTTAGCAGCTGAATGAGGGAAGAGAAAATGAGGCCCATGCCTCCCTCTCTTGCACCAAGAAACCCTTCTCCCTCGGCTGTGGATTTGATTCCTGTGCAGTGGCAAACTGACACCTGGGCTCGTGTGTGAGGAGGGGTCACCTGGGGTACGGCTACAGAGAGATAAAAGACCCAAGGTACGGCTGCGGCTGGCCCTGGTCAGCTGACTCAGGCTCGTGTGGCTCGGTGTTGGCATCTGGGCTTGGGCTCCAGCCTGATCCTGAGCTTCTGCACAGCAATTTGTGAGCCCTGGAGCTGGAGCCCTGGGAGCCTGAGACAGCCGTGGGTTTTTTATCCCTGTGTAGACATAGCCTTGGAGGATGTGTGGGGGCAGTGCAGGCTGTCAGTGTATGGCAGACTTGGTGGGGAAGGCCCTTGTGCATGTACATCACTTCCATCATCTTAGTGTCCGGCAGCGCTTTAAGGTGCCCAGTCAGTCTGCGGTGAGTTAATTTTTATTTATGGGTTTTTCTCTGGTGCTCATCACCGTCGTATCTGAGCATCTTTAACACTGGGCCAGAACGCTGTTTGTTGTATGACTGATGCGAACACTAAGACAAGCCGTGGAAACAGAGATGGAACCGGGAATGTATGGCCATACTATACCCTTGGGTGAATTTCATCCATCTATGGAGTAACTTCTTCCCCAAAATAACTTCACTTTCAGCAGAGGGTCACTCTGTTGGACCGGGTGTGCTCTCCCATGCCACTGTAAACAGGATTTAACTACCATACCTGGATTCCACGGTGCAATACAACAGACAGGGAGAGCTGGATTCATTTTCTGTGTTATGTTAGAGTGAACTGTTTATAACAGTTCCCTTTTCTTTTCAATAAATCTCATTTGGAAAAACAAATCCTGCCTGAGAAAGCAGAGCTCTGTATTGAGTTAGTCTCAGGTGTATTGTATACGACTGTATATTTGAGTTTATGTCTAAGGGCTAAATTATTGTCCCTCTGTAGAGCCATGTATATACTCTGTTGCAACAGCAAAGTCACATTTTAGGATCTGCTGCAGTTTCAGCCTCTGACTGCCAGAAGCTGGGACTGGACGACAGGGGATGGGCCACTTGATAATTGCTTGTTCTGTTCATTCCCTCTGAAGCATCTGGCACCAGCCACTGTCAGAAGACAGCATCGTGGGCTAGATGGACCATTGGTCTGACCCAGTATGGCCATTCTTATGTTCTTATGTTAGAGCTTCATTGCACCGAACAGCTGTTCTGCCAGTCATGTATGCAGAGGGTCTAGCTAATAAAAGCTCATGGTTGTGGATCCGCCGGCCCGGACCCCATCCCCAAGCCTCTCTGTGCAGTGGGTAGCAGGGAGCCATCTCCAATCTGTGCTCTGCAGCATTCAGAGATGGCCAGAACACCTAACTGAGCTCTCCATATGCTGTCCTGCACCCAGAGTAGAGCTGCACCTATTCTGTTGGCGTGGGGGGTCCTCCGGGACCACAGGGCATAGTTGGGAGTGAGGGGTGAAAGCCAGTTAAACATTGGGGTACCCAGTGCCACATTAGCAACTTTCCAGGAACCTGAGTGCAGCACCTAACTTTTGATCCCAAATAAACATGCCCACCCAAAATGTTTGTATTTTCATAATGGCGGTGGTCATTGTGGTGCCTGTTGTTGAACACACAAATAAAAAGCCAACATTCCTGCCTTGAGGAGCTTAATCTAAATTATGCAAATAACATACCATAGGGCGGGGGGGAGGGGAAGTAAGGGAAAATATTTACTTTTATTTCTGTCTTCCACGATAAATGAATAGAAATTGCTTGTTGTTGGAGTTCTCCGGCAGTGAAAACCAGAAACTTAAGACATTCACAGAGAGCAGCGGGAGCCTGATCTCCTAGTATTTAATAAAAATACTCAGCGCTTATTTAGTGATTTGCATCTGAGGAGTTCAAAGCCCCTTAAGAATTTGATAAATCTCATGATCCCCATTTTACATATGGGGAAACTAAGTCACAGAGAGAAGTGACTTGCAAAGGGTCACACACAGCAGGTCTCCTGACTCCTCTCTCTCTAGTTAAAGTACTTACGTGGCCCCCAGTATTGCAGTATCTGAGCACTTCGTAATCTATCCTCACCGTACCCCTGCAGGGTGGGGGAAGTTCTATTATTCCCACTGAACTGAGGCATAGGGGGTGGAAATGACCACAGGTCACCCAGGAAGTCTGTGGTGGAGCAGGGAGTTGAACATGGGTCTCTAAGCTAGTGCCATAACCACTGGTCCATCCTTCCTCTGCCAGCCTTTGTTCCACCACAGATTTCCTGGTTGAAGTTCTAAACTTACCCTAAACTCCTAGGTGCTCAGATGCCATGGTGATGCATGTGGTATAAGAACCTAGATAGATAAATAGACATGCTGAGTGTCTGTAATGGGCCACTCTCTTACCACTTCAGAAGTTATTTTTCTTGGTATCCTGCGGTTAATTGATTTATCTCGTTAGGCTGACCTCACACATGGTAAAGCAACCCCCCATCCTTTCATGTATTTATACCTGCTCCTGTATTTTCACTCAATGCATCCGATGAAGTGGGTTCTAGCCCACGAAAGTTTATGCCCAAATAAATTTGTTAGTCTCTAAGGTGCCACAAGGACTCCTTGTTTTTGCTGATACAGACTAACACGGCTACCACTCTGAAACCTTTCACAGGACCATACTCTTCAGGAATCTGCAGCCTACGCTCCCATTACCTCTGCTTTGCAAGACTTTTTTTTTTTTTTTAAAGTCTTTAAGAAGGAGAGAAGGGCAATTGTCCCACAATCATTGCCAGATCTTTACTGGCTGACCCTGAGATATGAGAAAAAGTCAGCAAAATATAGAATCTGTCAAGGAGGAGAGAGCTCTCAAAAGAAGCCCTGGGAATTGGAGATTGTGTGAAACAAAAGCACCATTATTTCTCATGAGCTTCAGCTTAGAAGTTCCAGTGTGTAAAGGCACTGCAGACCTCATCCATTGAGAACCAAAGTGGGAAGTGGCTACGAAAGAAAAAGAATCCATTTAAGGTCTAATTGTGAAGAAGTTCTAGGAGCTCTGACCCACAGTGTCCTCATTACAGCTGGAATCTGGTGGTGATGGAGTCACTCTATTTCAGAAAACCACTTGAATTTACAAACTGGCCTCCACCATTTGTTTCTGATGCTTTTATGCAACCAAACTTTAACTGGTCCACCTGCAAGTAGAATAGTTTTCTCTCAACTGTGGAGAATTCTTTAATATACCCAATAAAATGCAGGTATTTTTTACTGACATTGTATGTTAATATAATAATACTTGTTATGTTACTATAATGTTACTATATGTTACAAGTAATAATACTTGTATGTTAATAATAATAATAATAATACTTTCTAACTCCTTTAAGCACCTTTCATCTAAGTCTCTCAAAGCATCATTAATTAAGAAACACACTCCTTGATGAAGTCAGGTGAGTTTAGAAAGGTGCATTTAAAGTATATATTTTCTTCAGTAACGATGGATAATTGCTCACTAATTTGAAACAGTCAGCCATTTAAATGTCTGTTCATGTTAGCTTGGGGTGTGAAAGAAATACAAAAAATATTTTTGGACAATGCTGCTGCAAAGCCGTTTCGGGCTGTTTTTCTGATAGGTCAGTGGTTTCTGGGATGGGAGGAAATGTAGTTTTCTCCTTTGAAACACAGCCCCACAGCCACAGGGGTTTTTTAAACCATTTTTTCCATGTTCTGGTTTCTGCATTACACCATATTGGAGATGGCACGGTGTTCAGACATTGTAAAAGGTGCCTGTACTCTTCTCTGTACTGCAGTGGTGGTTTCCAATGCTGGTTCCTGTGCATCTGGGGCTACTTGCGGGAAAGTCAGCAGAGGAGCGAGCCTGAGGCTGTTGGTTCTACAATGATGTGGATCCACTGTCCATCCCCTGCCCTTGGATAGAGGCATGCCTCAGCTAGCAGAGCTGCTGCTCCACGGCTTTGGGGAGAAGGATTACTTATCCCAGGCCTCCCGTGGATTTTCCCAGCATCCAGCCCAGAGATTCAGGCTCTGCACTGAGCCGACTGGTAGATTTCCCTTTGCAAAATCACTTGTAATGATCAGAGGTATTACTCATTGCATTTCATGTGGCTGATTTCAGAAAACTACAAGCAAAAGTTGTATATTGTAAACGGAACCACATTTAAAAATAAAAATAAATGGTGGGCTCTTGTCATCCTACGGTGTACGGATGGAGTGGGTGGGTAAGGAAGAGAGGAGAAAGAGAGAAAAAGTCTTCAGAATCCTGCCTTCTATAGCGTTTACATACAGGGAGCCCAGCTTTGGCCCTTGTTACACCTGCAGTAGCTCTTCTTCGGCAATTCACATAATTCTCTGGAGCTTGCTGCCCTTCACAAAGTAGACGTTACGCTTCCTGTGTTAATGCCCTTGGGAAAAATAACAAGTGCATGTGATTAGGAAGGTGCTTTGGTAGGACTGCAAAGAAAAATAGCCCAGGAGCTTAACTGGAAGGTAAATATTCAGTGCCCGTTCTGATTGTGTACACACCATTTAATGTCCTTAATGGTCTAGTTCTCCCCGCTCACTCATATATTTCTGTATGACGTACGGTAAGGCTTTTACAGACTTTTATTTTGCAGTGTGATGACATGATTATAAAAATGCACTACACCATTGAGGAGTGGAGGGGGTCATGCTTACGACCCTTTTGGCTGGATTCTGTGCTGATTTGCATTTTGAAGTCAGTGGAGTTGCCTTGGGCATTTGTAGGTGCTGAATTTGGCCCTGCAGGTTTAAAATGATTTTGCTTGGCTCGTGCCTTCTCAGTTTTGGCTTACGAGGTGGGGACTGGTCCAGAGCTTCACCACTTTAGTGGGAACATGAAGAGGCATCAGTCCTCAGGGAGGCACAATTATCTTCCTCAATTCCCCCGTGCGCATAAGAAACAAACCCCCCAGGTACCCCTCTGAAGCAATGTAAAGTAGACTCACCTCCAGGGTTGGCGAGTAATGCTGGTTTGTATGGTGGTGAGGGGGTGGGCCCAGCAGCTGTGGGAGCACCAGCAGAGAGCAGTCCTTGTGCGCTCCATGCAAAGACTGCAGGTGTGACTGGTCTTGCACCAGGAGGGATATGGGTGCCATTACCCAAATTAAAATCTGATAAGACACCAAGTTTAACACCTCTGCACTTTCAAAGAGTGTCAAGGGATCTTTATTAGCTACAAGGGGTCAGAAACTTGGGTGAACAACTTGGCAAGAAAATGCCAAATATTCCCATTCCTGTTTACATTCTGCTGTCTCATCAAGGGCTGAGTTTCAAGGGAGGAACCAAGACTCAGGGCCACCACAGGCTCTCACCTGCTGGACCCTAGGAAGTCAGCTGCTCACTCAGACCTATGAAGCCCACTTCTGTTCCAGCTCTACAACATGCTTTTCATCTGACGGTGTCATTCACCTTTCCTGATTTATGCCAGTTCCATGGAGGAAAAATGTTTGTTTTGATTTCATAGGGATTAGATGGAGTTAGTGTTCTGCAGCTGCCATGTCACAACCATTTGTTTATCTTCAACTGTCCTCACAGTTCAGAGCGTGACATCCACCCTAAGGTTTTATTGATTGATCTCTGGATCAAGGTCACCTGCAACGCATTTTTCTTCTGTAACGTTCTTGCCGGGGCTGCTTCTCCTCCCCACCCGTCTCCACCCTGTTTCAGAGAAAGAGCGAGTGTTTGCAGAAGCAGATCTTGCTTCAAAGGAGCAGATGCCATGATCATCCCTCCCCCTTCCCCCCCGCAAATGCAAAATGGCTGATCTGGACACCACCTGTCTGAGGGTTGGACATGTGCCAAAATTGGATCATTTGGACCCCAGAATCCCTTTCATGTGCTAACGAAGGCATTGTTCCCCCCAGCTTGGTAAATTTGTCTTTACTTGTACTTCACTGACCCTCAATAGGCACGTATCCATAGGCAGAGTGATGTGGGCAGGGTCGTCATGCATTGATTGGCTTGAGGAGGGGGAAAAAGCCCACTTTGTCAAGCTGCAGACAATGTAGCCAAGAGAAAGAGTGGGTCTGCATTTATTTGGGAGGGGTTATTCTTACCATTGGGAGCTGAAGAGTAGGAAGGGGAAGAAAGGCAGCTGTGCTTGGGAAACAAACTGCAGAGTCAAAAGGTAAAAATCTGACTTTCTCAGGAAAGCACAGCCGCCTTCTTCTGTAAGCTCAGGCTTAGGGCATTGACCTCACATAGTGGTATTCAGGTTGTATACAGACCAGAATGCTTTTTGAGTTAAAAAGGCACCTATCAGTAACACTACTGTTCAAATCTGTTTCATCTCCATGCTGTTAAGCTATAGTGTAGAGAGAGAGAGAGAAAATAGCTCTTAAGTCCTCTAACGTAAACCCTTGCAAGGCAGGAATTCTCTGTGGTGTATTTTCTAGAGCTTTGTCCAGGCTAATTTTAAATGTCTCAAACATTGGGGTTGTCTTAATAGATATTATTTATATTATGTTAGAGCCTAGAGGCCCAAAGTGAGATTAGGGCCCCATGGTGCTCAGCACTGTACAAACATATAGGAAGAAACGCAGCCTGCTCCAAAGAGCCTACAATCTAAGTAGACTAGACAGAAAAAGGGTGGGAGAAAGAAGGAATGTTATTCCCATTTTACAGATAAGGAACTGAGGCATATACAGGTTAAGGAACTTGCCCACCACGGTCACAGAGGCAGTTGTGTATTGGATCTAGAAATTGAACTCATTGCTCCCAAATCCCAGTCTAATGCCATAAGCACAAGCCTGCCCTTCCTCTCTGGAGGTTATTAATAGATGTTTGCAATGGTTATTTTAGCCATATTGGTCCCAGGAGACAAGGTGGGTGAGGTAATATCTTTTATTGGACCAACTTCTGTTGGTGAGAGAGACAAGTTTTCAAGCTTGCACAATGCTCTTCTGCAAGTCTGTGGAGCTCGAAAGCGTGTCTCTTTCACCATCAGAAGTTGGTTATTAATAGATGTTATTTCACTGCCAGGAAATTTGTCCTGATACTCACCCTAAATGTTTTCATTCTTAATTTCATCCCAATAGTCCTGGGTAGATCAGGACTTGAGCCCTAGTTCTAAAGAAGTTGATGTTGCCTTTTGATTTGGTTTTCCACTGTTAACAAAAAAAAGAGCAGCAACTGTTAGGTTGGATCCTCTCTGTGGAATTTAAAATTTATTACCCCATAAAGAAACTTTCCTAATGCATAAAGTAGGTATTACATATTTCAAAACTTACTAGATGTGAAAGAAACCAAATCAAGACACAAATTCCCGGTATGAAAGGCAGACAATTTGAGTGTCTCCATTGCTTCCATACTCACCTATCTGGCCCTAAACATGGATCATCCTGTCTCCTACCCATCCAGAAGGATGTATAAAGAATGTCTTTACAGTACTTACAATGCCATCGATCTGCCTTTTCTGCTGTCTAGCAGTAGCAGTTTGGTTTAGAATTTGATAGGTTTTAATGTTCCCCCTTTCATATACCTTTGTTTCATTGCAATAATGAAGTCTGGGTTCCACTTCTCAAGGATTTGCTATAACAGGGGTTGGCAACCTTCGGCATGCTGCCCATCAGGGTAATCCGCTGGCGGTCCGCGAGATATTTTGTTTACATTGTCCGTCCGCAGGCAGGGCCCCCCTGCAGCTCCCAGGGGGGTACACTGCTACCAAGTTGTCTGCTCTGCCAACAATACCAGCCTTCACCTGCTACTAGTCTAGTTTTCCTTCAAGCACATTCTTCTATGGCCCTCTAGTCCATGGGGAGACCTACCTGCAAAACCACCATGTTGTCTTCCTTCCTCTCCCTTCTTAAAACTCACCTCTGCAGTGATGCCTATAAACACGTGACAGGAGCTGGGCATGGAGTGCCAGGGGACTGCTGCTAATTATGCCAAATATGGTTGTTTCACTGTTACCTTGTCCTTCCTCCACCTCTGTCTGTTCTCCCCCCCCATTCAGATTGTAAGCTTTTTTGACCTGGGATCATCATTTTTTATTACAGATGTGTAATGTGTCCAGCACAACAGATCATAATCCCTGATTGTGGCCTTTAAACTCTGTGGCTAATACTTTCATAGAGACCTAAAGGATTTAGACACCCACTTTCAGTGAGATATGAACACCTAACTCCCTTCCTCTCCTTTGAAAATCCCACCATACAGCAATACAAATAATAAATAAAGCCGGATTTCTAGGGCTTTTCACCATAAGACCACCTTATCCTAGAAAGCAGAGAAGTTAATGATGAAATGAGAACAGGAAGGTCAGCTCGTGCATCTCCCAGCCAGTGGAGATTTGTTCTCTAGAGCAGTGCTTGTCAAGCTATCTGATGTGGGGGACTGGCAATTTTTTTTTCCAATGTGCGCGCAGACCGGCAGCCGATGGCTCGTGCACCGGCACCGGCCTGCGGACCACCACTTTGAGTAGCACTGCTCTAGAGTATGCTTCCTAGTTCTCTCTATAGTGCACTGTTAAATGAACCAAACTAAGGGGCTTCAACCACTTCCCTTGGACTGTGCTATGGTCCAAATGTTCTTATGGTTAGTCAGTTTGTCATGATACTTAGTCAACATTTTATTTGGTTAAGTTCATCCTATTGGTCCTAGGTCTATCCGCTTCTGTGACTCATAGTTCGACTCCCTCCTGTGTGTTTACATCTTTATTCTAAGACTAGAGGGCTTTGTAATCCAAGTAAGTTTGAAACCCTTGAGTTTGTGCATAATAATTTCCCACTAGCAGGACTCCAAAGCGCTGTACGTACGGAATGGGACTGCAGTAGCACTCAGAATTGTCTTAACTCTGCTTCCATTGAAGTCCACAGTAAAACTCTCACTGACTTCAATGGTAGCTGAGTTAGGCCATGCTGAGTGCTGCTGAAAATCCCACCTACTGTGTGCGGGACCAGATTGTGGCTGATAGGCAGTGGTCCACACAGCTGGAATCTAATAAGCATAAGAACCATCCTAGGGGAGTGCTGGCCTTGAGCACGGTGCTTCCTGGGTGCAGAAAGGGAGCATGGCCACTGCTCCACTCTTTAAGGGGGTGCAGCATGCTCCTGCTGTGCATCCAGCTTGTGCATCCTCCCCTCTCCTTTTGGAGTGGTTAGGGCTTCAGAGCGCACTAGTTGGGAGTAAAAAGAAAAGGAGGACTTGTGGCACCTTAGAGACTAACAAATTTATTTTTGCATAAGCTTTCATGAGCTACAGCTCACTTCATCAGATGCATGCAGTGGAAAATACAGTGGGGAGATTTTATATACACAGAGAACATGAAACAATGGGTGTTACTATACACACTGTAACAAGAGTGATCAGGTAAGGTGAGCTATTACCAGCAGGAGAGAAAAAAAACCTTTTGTAGTGATAATCAAGGTGGGCCATTTCCAGCAGTTGACAAGAATGTGAGGAACAGTTGTGGGGGGGTGGAGGGGGATAAACATGGGGAAATAGTTTTACTTTGTTTCAGAGTCTTTGTGTAATGACACATCCACTCCCAGTCTTTATTCAAGCCTAATTTAATGGTGTCCAGTTTGCAAATTAAATTCCAAAAAAACATGGAATGCTTCACGAATTTGGTTGGGAATAGTCCCTGCATTTAGGTGCCAGGATTTTAGTTTTGCAGTGGCAGAAGTGGAGGGGGGGAAGAAAAGGCAAAGGCTCATAGCATGTAAAGTGCTTTTATGTCCTTATAGCTATATTATGTTGTATATTCCCCAGGGATCACTTAACACAGGACCCGATTCTCCACTGCCTTGCACCTTGTGCAGTGAATTACATCAGTGGAAGTTGAGTGCAGAATGGGTGTAAAATGCAACTAGATCAGAACAGTAACATGTTACATCCACTTTGTACAGGTGTAAATGAGATCACCAGGTACAAGGCAGTGGAAGTTCAGGCCTGTGAGCTCCACCCCCAAGGACATTATACTCTAGTGTAGGAATAGCTTCTCTGATAGAAACTGCAGAGGGAATTTCAGATAGGCAGCATGTATAGTAATTGCCCAAATTGGTATTTTGGCAGGGCGAATGTCCCTAGTTTTGTGAAAAATGCCGCGGGATTTTTAATGGTGATGAATGATTAGGGCATTGGTTTAATGTTTTGCTCAAATGGCAGATGAATCATAGTTATAACAGATGGAAAAGTCATGCAGAAATAGATTCTCTAATTCAGCCCCAGGAAGGCAAGATCACATTAAGATTTGATGGCTAAACATGCACGAAGGACACTTAACCAGTAAGAACGTGTCCTTTCAGTTCTCTTGCTTCATTCCTCCTAGGTTCAGATTTTTCTTCGTGTTCACTGCATTCCTTCAAAATTTAAAAAAGAAAACTCTCTCAAACTTCTTTCTCTGGAGAGAGATTAAATAATACCCAATTCGCATTTGCATCCATTGCCAGATTCTGCCCAAATGTTTAAGATGATTGCCAGCCAATGAAGAAGAATTTCTTGGTTTGGGTATTTTGCAAAGATAACAACCACTGGGTCAGCCATTTGCACACGGTGCCAGGAAAATACTGCTTTCGTTTTTACTATGCACACTGAAAAATAGACCCTGAGCCCTATTGACAAAGCTAGCATTTTCTCAGCAAGAGTTTTATGATGGTTTCATTTAAGTTCAGGAGGTGGTCCAGTCATTTCTCTCTTTAAAAAAAAAAAAAAAAAAAAAAAAGGTAAGTGGTTTCCCATATATACGTTCTATATATAGAAATAGCTAAAAGTTAAGTAAACACATTTGAAGTGACATCGTTTTTCTAGGTAGAACCTAGATTTAAAGGAAGCTTTTTCTGACAATTTCTCCACCAAGCCATTTTAAATTTAGCTATTAAGCTAACCCCTTTGGAAAATAATGGCAGCCTATGCTTTTTATAGTTTAGTCTGGAAGAAAACGTTTACAGAGGGTCCTCCGAGGATTTTTTTAAATATTTAGAAAGAGCAGCAATTCAGCATCACTTCTATTTGCAGCCTTCCAGGATGATATTTTTTCCCTTTAGCTATTTCAAATGATCCTTTTTTTCCTCTACATTATTTGTAGCAAGGGCACTTAAATTGTGCGCGACTTGGGGCTGCATTTTCAATTCGTGGTGGACAAAACACATTCTACAAATGTTAGAGATGCAAGATGTTCTCATTAATAGTTTATTGGAGCATTTTTCCACCTGCTGTCAATAATTGTTTAGCTCAGGGAACAGGTATAATTTTGACCTTGACTTCACCTTGCCCTTTCCAGAGGGTCTTAGTGTCATGTGTAGATAAGTCCAAGTCATGATTAAAATCTGGTCATGGTCATGTCCCTGGTCATGACAACCTGTAGAGTCCACCTAGATTCAACTAAGATCAGCTCATGTAGTTTTAAACAAGACTATCCTTGTCCACAAGGACAAAATAGAGGCCAAAGTGTGTTGTTCCAGCTAAATTGGACACTGGGTCTGTGATCATTTCCCTCCTAAAAGTACACTAATGGTTACACTGCTTACCACTTCTGTGACTAGGCAGGTGTCCAGCATGGATCACTATATCTTGAATGTCTCATGTTTTATTACATAAAAAAAAAAATAACGATGACTTGAAACCTGCAAACTGTGCACACAACTAATCTACGTAACCACACGGCCGTAACTATTACCCACAGCCTCTCCCATGCACATTCTCTCTATTTTTTGTTCCACTCATTTGTTGTATCTTGTCTTCATTTATATGTCTTCAGAGCAGGAACTGTCTCTTACTCTGTATGCCAGCTAGCACGATGGGACCTGATCCCGATTGAGGTTTCTGGGTGCTATTTCAGTACATATAGCAAATAATGAAAACAGTATTAATCATGATTGTGGTGATAGTGTATGTTATGCCTCATAGATACATCTCAGTGTGATGTTGAAAGGCCAGAAGGAACAGACATGACAAAGTATCGAATGTCTCTTGTGAGGTCTGGGCACTGCCAGCTCTTGTTGAACTCCAGTGAAAGCTGAGTGTACTTGGCTTGAGGTGTAAATGGTGCTAATCTTCTGTGCGAGAATTGTGAACATGGCAATTCCACCCAAATCCAGAGCAGGACTAAAAGGGCCAGATCCTCAGATGGTCTAAATTTCCATCAGTTGAGGATCTGTCCCAAAGAGGTGTGAAGACTGAAGAATGGAATTAGGGAACATCTTTTTCATGTGGATCCAGTGACATTTTTCTCTTACATACTTTTTTTCCTTCAAAAAGGACAATATCTTGGCTTTTAAACTTCAAGAACATTTACACCAGCCAAGATCTGGTAGGATTTTCCATATGTGAGAGCTGATTCTAACTATCAGGTACTTTCTGGGAGCGCTTTAGCATCTTGATGTACTACTGTGATGCAGAGAGCTGGGAGGCTACCATCTTTTGATGGGAGTCAATCAGCATCTCTTAATTTTCTCCCTAACCTTAGAGTGAAACAAATTGCCAGTGTTTTACCACAGAAACTTGGCAGGAAAAAGTCAAACAGTTTCAAGTGTCATTTTCCATGTTAGTACCTTTGACACACATTGTTTCTTTCTTTCCACCTTATTTGAATATCTGAGACAAAGGAGCTATAAGGGTCTCAGAGGTATTGTCTAGGCCGTGCCCTTCTCCAGGCATTCAGCGAAATGTCTGTACATCATTTGTCTTACTCCCAATCTTCTACACTGGTTCCTAGTGGAAAGTCTTTTGACACTGGCTGGGTGATCAAGAAATCTTAACTCCACTGGTTCTCCGCTGGGAATGCCTCTTCCAGGCTCCTTCCATTATTCTTTTAGCTATTCAAAAGTCAGCTTTCAGAGAATGTTCTGTTGCGGAGCAAACTGCTGATCTTGGGGAAAACAAATATACACTGCAGCCAAAGAGGGAAAACTTACAAAGGGCTCAGGTGTGGCTTTTGGGCACTAACTGTGTTGCAGAATATGGAGAACCTCACTACTCTAGGGGCAGCACAATAGGTAATTCCTCTCAGAGCTTGCAGGGGGGAATACACCTGCTGCAATAGCTCTTGGGTTGGTGTAGCATCAATGTGCGCCTCCTCTCTGGACCATACCCCCCCTCCACTTGCCCTCTTTTCCCGCTTGGGGTGACTTGCACACTGGGGATATAAAGATGGAGGACTCCCTGCACTAGAAAGCTAGGAGAGTGACTGGCTGACCAGTAAGGGACGGCTGTGAGACTTGTCTGACCTTGGCCATTCTTACATGCCTGCACAGGGACCAGTCACATTCTGTCCCTTAGGGATTGGTTCTAAAATACTATTTTTTTAAAAAATGCAGCTTATATATTATTAGCCTATTCAATATATGCTCTGGTATTCATTAGGAGAGTGCAGAACAAAGGGCCCTGAAGTTATGTGTGTTCTAAAACTAACTGGGAATCACTTGTGATTCCTGGGCTCCGTACCTAATTCAGCTGCTGGTTTAGTGTGTGGGTTTAGGTAAATCACTCCCCATTTCTGGGCCTTTGCCAAATAGATGTCACAATGTAGTGGTGTGGGGCTTAAGTATTATCAGTGTTTTATCGTTTGTGTCTTAGCACAATTAAGAGCATTCAATGCACAACAAGCACAGTCTGTAGAAAAGGCAAAAGAGTACAGGACCCGATCCTGCAAATGCATACTCTTCTTCTGTATTTGCCTGAAGGAAAGCAATGAGAACCTTTGTGCGAGCAAGGACTATTCATGTGATTGAGAGTTAGCAGGATTGGATCCATGTTGTACATTTACAGAAAGCAGTAGGAGTCTTCCTGGTTTATGGGGAAACCCATCATCATCAGGAGCAATACTTATAGTTTAAAATGTTTCATATCAGGTCAGGGTGTTACTGAAACCTATAAAAACAAAAGGCTGCCTGCATATGTGGGTCAGCACTCTGGCCTTAGCATAAACAGTTATCCAATAAAAGGTACAGTGATATCAATTAGGGTTGTGCAGTCCAGGAGCAGTATGAATGTTCACTTTTACCAGGGAATTCCGTCCTCTTTGCGACTTTTAATTAGACCCTGAACTTCATGTCAAAGATTTTTGGGATGGTTGATGGGTGTTTCCATGGGGTTTTTTTTGATAGTGTTAAAAGAGAGAAAATGAAACTGAGGGCCAGATGCTCAGCTGGTGTAAATCAGCATCACTCATTCACTTCAGCAGAGCCACTCTGATTTACACAAGCTGAGGACATGGCCTTTGGAGTTCAGAACATTCCATGGTTATGTATATACTTGTTAGCACATAACAGGTCTGGGAAGAAAAGTCTGGTGCTAAGATTGCCTACCGGCTTCATTAGAGCCTTTATAGACTATTGAGTGTGACCATAATTACGAAGCATTACAAATGCATTATATTTACTCAGTTGGCAAATATATACTTAATGAGAACTAGAATCTCAGCATGACTGTTCCTAATGACATGCACAGATAATTTTTTAGTTCCTGAACATTTTTAAATCCACTGGCTTCCCAGCTCCCTCTGCATCACCTTCAAACTCCTTGAATTGCCCCATCCCTCATGTCTGCTTTTGTCTCTTACCAGTCCCCCTTATGCCCTTCGTCCTGATCACCTTCATCCCCCCTTTGCCTACTGTACTGTTCTCTTTCTTTCATACTGCCCCTATGTCTGAAATAGCCTCCCTCCTCCAGTTCACCTCATTCACCACCTTCAAACCCCTCCTCAGAACCCACTTCTAGCTAGCGTTCTGCCACCAACCTCCATGCAATCCCTCCCCCTTGTGTCCTGTTTTAACACAATTATTGCACTACAAACAAAGCAAAGCCTGCTTTTGAAAATGCTACTAGGTCTGAACCCTATAGGCTCCTAAATACATTTGAAAATTGAGTCTGAGGCACCTAACTCCCTTAAGCTTCTTCTGAAAGTCCTTACTCTCTCTCTTTCTCGCTCTCTCTAGCTATCCCCATCACGTTAGAATCTAACATCTCTCTGCCTCAGTGGTTATTTCCTATAAACCAGGGCAGTAACCATGCTTATTGATGGGTTAGTGAAGATTAATTTTCAAATGTTTGTAAATTTCTTTGAAGATGATAGTTATGAATGAATAGCACAATTTCATAAGGCTGAGTAACTGAGGTCAGGTCGGTAGTAGAAAGTTTTGCCAGTATAGTAATGTTGGTTAGGGGTGTGATTTGTGTGTGTGTGTGGGCGTGTGCCTCTGTAAGCTGCATCTATACTAGGAGGGCTTGCTAGCATAGCTATACCAGCAAACCATTTCTAGTGTAGCCTAGGCGTCCGTGAAGAGGCCGTGTTTGAAGAATGCTGGAGTACGCTTGTTGGGTGAATGGACCAGGGGATGCAGACCCTTTGTTCCTTTAGGAAACAGTCACTGGGTTCTGGATTGTTCCCTTTCTCTGAAGTTTTTTCAGCCATCTTTTAAACATTTCACGGGGCTTATTGCCCAAAGGAGGAAAAGCCAGATATTTCTAAGACAAGAGTAGTCCCCACTGCACAGATCTCAGTAAAATTAGGATGGATTGGTTTGTCAAGTTAATGTCTTGCAGCTGGGCATTGGCTGAGTGCCTCACTTCTTACGTTTCTCTGCTGTCTCTGGATGGTGGGACCTCCTCTGTCCTCCTGGAGCCTGCTGTTCTGGTGGAACAGGTGGAAGCAAGCAGACCCCGCCAATCAAAGCGCTCCTGAGCTCTTACAGCAGGTTCGCACTCACTTTTAATTAAACCCCCTCGTCAAACATGAGCACTGCTCCTGGAGCCTTCCTGAGGTATTGGAAATCATGTGGTGATCAGTGAGTGATAGACTGAAGTGCTGATCCTCTTTGCCCTAATTATCAGCAACGGGGATGGCTTCTAGTTTCCCTGAGTTCCACAGGCATGGGAAGCCTAGCCGTGCTGTGAGTGTAAAGGAGCATGATCGGATGAACTCTGCAGATTTGTACAAATGATAATGCAAGAAGATTTGTGAAAGGTTGTTAAACTATTTACAATGCTGTGGTAAGGAACCGTGCCCTGTCTTATTTGTTATCTGTGCCTCTTTTCTTTCCCTCATCTGAGCAGAGTCCCATTGGGTAATGGGACTGAAAAGGAAAAAAACAAAAGCAAAAAAGAGGGGGGGGACACCACAATGTTCTACAATAATGGGCTGACCACTAGGCAGCAAATAGTCTAGTTTCCTCAGTGCTGCGTGCACATCAAAACATGGGACTAGTGCACTAGCTCCCTTTTGTATTATCAGAATTTTAAAAAGTGTATGTTGAAGCTTATTTTAAGCTCTCCCAGAGAGAACAGGGGATCCTGTCATCTGACAAGAGCTCTCAGAAAGCAGATTAGTCTGAGTAAGTTTTTGTAAGGAGGAGAATGCATTTGGGGGCAGTAAACATTCACATTTGTTCATCATCAAAGTGACAATGCTGCCCTCATTACCAGGATTCCTCCCCTCCTTCTGTTCCACTCTTGCCCTACTCTATTTAGGCTCATGATTTACTGGGCTTCCTTGACCTCTGACCTGTGTCAAGAGAAGTATGATGTAAACACCTTCCTGTGGCTGCAAAGCAAGGGAGTGGGGCACTAGAGAGCCGTGACCTGCAGAAGCAGGTGGGAGATCAGAACAGGTTTAGGACTTGAGTTGTATCATGTGTTTAAACCTATTTTAGGCAGCAGGGCTTGTTATGAAGGATATAGTTTTAGACTCTCCATGAGGGTCCTGATCCAAAATGCACAGAAGCGAGTGGGGTTTGGATTAGGTCCTATGTTTATTGCTCAGATTGTAAAATAACAAAAAAAACCCATTGAGAGTGAACAAGGTGAGTGTGATGGTTTCTTCCCAGACACATGGATACCTCAGTGCTTAGGCGATTTTGCTTTGTGGTTGAAAGCAGATACGTTGTTACTTGCTTCAGATGGGCCGCGTAACAAAATAGAGGGTGGCATTGTGAGAAGTAGGTGGGAAAGTGGCAGAGAACAGGAAAAGCTGAATGCAGACACGTAGGCATAATTCAAAGCATCCCCCACTAGCATACAAGCCTTTGCATTTTGTTTCTCTCAGGTGCCAGTTTTCACCTCTAACGTCCTACCCATGCTAGCAGAATACGAAACCTGTCTCAGAACCAGCTGAGCACGTCCACACTACTCTGCTGGGAGTGCATCCTACATTTTTCCCAGAAGGGCAGGGATCCATGTTAGTTAGAACTGTACGGTGGTCGGGACTCAATCGCGTGACTGCAATCTGACTTCAGAACTACTTTGTGAAGTGCTTTAAACCGTGTTAAGTTTAAAGCAGAAGTTAAATCTGGCAGCACGGACAGAGGACTCTGTGTTTTTTTCTGCTAATGTGTGGTATGGGAAGGGGTAAGGTAACGTTGCGTTGGGTGCTCTCTGCAGCACATCCAGCTAGCTTTTCTGCCTAGGAATCTCACGTGAAGTACGTTTTCCCAGGAGATTTTTCAGTAGGGTTGTGTGCGCATTTGCATGTGAAGTGTTTGTATTTGTTCACATTTCCTCTGAGTTATCTCTGGGAGGAGTCATTTCAGGGGTCAGTAATACATAAGATCTGGCCTTCCTAAATTGAAGTTCCTGGATAGTGGCATTACCGTGAGAAGAACCAATATTATGTTATTTCATCCCTATACAATGCTCTCTGTGGCAAAAAATGCCTCTGGAAAATGCGAATACAGGTCCAGTCTCGTCCCAGACTCATACCTCCTATTGACTTCAGTGGGGTTTTCAGTGTCTCTTTGAGAGCAAAATTTGGCTGGACACTACAAAGATAAACAGGTTTATTTGGGTTTCTCTGGAACTGAAACATGGAGCCCTGATTTCTAATACTCCCCAACTTCAGTCAGGTTGAAAATACTTTGGGTGAGATACTCATCTGGCATAACTGGGCTTAGCTGCATTAAAGTAAGTGGGAGTTACCCCGATTTACAAGAGGTGAGGATCTGGCTCCTTCGGAACAGACTGGCCAGTGAGATGGTGTGTTGTGATCACTGCTCAGAATTGCACACATCCTATTGCATGTGTTACCCCCACCCTGGCCCACTTATTTCACTCATCTACCCGGTCCAATTTGTTTTTTAGCTTGTAAGCTCTTTGAGAAGGGGACTGTAATTTATATGTCTGTACTATGTCTAGCCCAAGGGAACCCTGATCTAATTGTAGCCTTCAGGCACTACCACAATATACATGTTAAACACTAAGAAGAACAGCCTTTCTCATGGGATTTTGGCATTTGCTGTCTGGGATGAAGCCAAGAAGTACAGAGACACATGAAAACGTAATTTAAAAGAGCTGTGATCTTTCTGCACTTTGGAAACCTTTTGAGTTTGATTCAGGTGATGGGTAAAGATTCAGGCTGATGGTTTTGTTGACGATGTGCTCTGCGCTGTACAGATCACAGAGCAGGCAAGAGGCTGGATTTCGAGCTTGCTTACACTGGTTTCACAACAGTGGGACTTCAATGAAGTTATTCCTGATTTAGAGCAGTGTAAGTGGGAACATAACCAGGCTTGCAGACTCTGCCCCCAAGGAGCTGACAGCAACATAAGGCAACCACAACAAAGCCAAAACATGACAAATGGGAAATACACAAGAGGATCAGAGTGTGGAAGTGTCACACAGGGCAGTGCAGAGATTCTTCTTTTTCTGAGAACGCTGTCAGGTTGGTAAACTTCGTAGAATGAGTGTTTTTTAAAGAGGGACTTCCAGGAGGGAGGTTGGAGGTGTGGCTGACTGGGAAGAAGGGATGAAAACAAGAATGGGAGAAGGATACAAAGGAGGAGTGAATGGAGGTAGGCATGCTGGCCTGTGGTGTGAAGAGGGGACGAGCTGGAATTGGATGCACAAGATGATAGGGAAGCTAGTGGAGGGGTTACATTGTTCAGAGCTAGTTCACCCATCCTAAATTAAAATCATCATTGGGGATTACCAATACTGCAAAATCCCAAGGGATTGCACAGACCTGAATGCACCCTGGCAAAAGCAACCAGTTTTGGAGACGGGACCTTGGAGTCTCCGGTGACCTAGAAGGGAGGCTGTGAATAGCATTATATTGGCATGCTCAACATGTAACAACAATTCCTTAGACGCCTACATCTTGTTTATTGGGATGTTGTTTTTCTTTCTGCCTGTCTCTGGAGAGTACATCAACCACAGCTGTCAACAAGGAAAAAAATGCACTGGCTCTGCAGGAGGAAAAAACCAAAAAACCAAGCCTTTCTTCCAGCTGCTATTGACTTACCAGTGTCTGCGCAAAGGTTAGGCTCACATGGAGCAGTATGTGTAAACTGCAAAGATTCTCTGTGTTACAGCACCACTGACACTCATGACAGATAACCCTGTCTTAATGATAATAGGGCCGAATCCATCTCTGTTGTAACCAGGTGCAGTGGTAAGCTGGTGACTTCATCAGAGTTGTACCTGTTTATAGGGGGGCAATTTGGTCCAGAGAAACTATACTTTGCCTGAGTGCTTTCTGTGTAAGACTCCAAGAACCGGGTATTAAAGTAGTTGTCTTGAACAGAACAGTTGTGATTAATTCCATGGGTGTAACTGAAGGTAGAATTTGCCTGTAATATATAGATAGATACCTAAAGAGACATTAGCCCTTTACACAGTATACCAGCAGCAGTGCTGGCCCTGGTTCTCTCCCAGCCATAGCTGTATATACTCCCAAAGTACACTCGAACAGATAATAAGATTTAACATGGGAGACTTGCAAATAATAGGCCACCCCGGGGTGTGCGCAGGAATTTAAATTTGACCACTTTTGGAGGGGCGCATAAAACACATGATGTTACGAGTAAGGTTCCATGTTTGTCACGGAAGTCACGAATTCTGTGTCTTTTCGTGACCTCCTTGACTTCTGCAGCAGCCCGGTGCAACTGGCCCGGGAGCAGCTCGGGCAGCCCCTGGGACAGTCGCACCAGCTGCTGCTGGGGCAGTCTCGGCCCTCCCGTCCCCCAACAGCAGGAGTTTGGATGTGGGAGGGCTGGGGGTTGGGGTGAAGGGCGATGCTTACCTGGCGGGGGGGGGGGGGGCGGCTCCCTGGAAGGGCGACAGCGACTCCCCTCCCTCAGCCCCTAGCTCCATGTGCTGTCTCTGCTCGCAGGCACCGCCCCCGCAGCTCCCATTGGCCGCCGTTCCCAGTCAAAAAGTGGTGGGGGAGAGGCCACACTGGGGGGCAGAGAGATCCTCCAGCCCCAGGGCCGTGGCGGGGAGAGCAAGCTCCTCCAGCCCCAGGCTCCAGTGGGGAGAACAAGCGAGCTCCTCCAACCTTGCGGCTGCCGTGGAAAGTAGGGTTGATACCAATTTTCCCTCTAATTTTTGACAGGCCGTGTGCGCAAAAAATTTCTTCTGTGCAAATTTTCGAAGCAGAGTTCAAATTTCTGCACCATGAGGCAAATGCGCCCAAGCAAGTAAAATGCTTATACATTTAAAAAGTTTTAATTTGCAATTTGTGATAATAGTTTTACACCATGTTATTTTATAAGTATCATTTTTAAATACTTAGAAAAAGGAAATTTAACCATTCTTCGTGAAGCAGAAGTTAGTTTTAAGCATTACGCTTTACCGTCTTTTTTATAGACAATCACGAGCATATATCAAGCACATATTAATCATGATCACTATCAGTCCATAGGCTTCTGCCCGTTGGTGTCCACTTTCACCTTTCATTCTATACACATGTCTGAAAAGGTTTTGATAAACATATAATAAAGACAATTTAATAAGTATGCCATTATGTCAATTTATATGGGTTTTCAGATAGAGACATCATAAGTAAAAAAAAGAAAAACAAGAGTTTGTGTTTTAAATTTAAAATTTTCCTAAAAAATATCAATAAATGATTATCAGCCAAGAATAAGATATGTAATTACAAATGCATTTTAATTTCCTTATTGGTCGAAACGTCAAAGACTGCTAAACTAACCTTACTGTTCTTCCCTGCAATCTTTTTCATTTGCCCATTCAATATAAACTCTGTCCAGATCTGTCAGTCCTCCATCCAGCTGGTAATTCTTAATACACATCAGCATGTCCAAATGATCTACTTGTAAACGATTCCATAGTTTGTTTTTTAGAGTGTTCATTAAGCTAAAGCCATGCTCACAGTCTGCACTTGATGCTAGGAATGTTCCTCCAATATCCATCAACTTTGCAAGATCCTGAAACTGTTCGTTCTGGTGAGCAAATGTCACCATATCCGGGAAATTTAAAACCAATTGGCTTTTGATTCTTTCAGCTACTGCAAACTTGAAGTCTTTGTACTGACTGACTATAACAATCTCTTCAGCAGGAAAGTCTTTGTATTTTGAACATAGGGATTTGACCTGATGAATTCCAAAATTGAAGTCACACTTAACTATTGCTGCACAATCAAAAGAGGACCACTCCTGGACTTCATCCTCTGGAAACCTGTCTGCCAAATGTGCACACAAGATGTTTATGAAAGTTATTATGGAACTGGTATCAATTTCATTATTTTCCTGAGAGCTCATATCTAAGAGAGTCTTAACTTTGTCACTCCATCAGAATGAATCTCCAAGATACTGTCTTCTGATCTTGTTCAGTTTACCTCGGGCAAGGTGAAGTGCTTCAAGAGGTGTAAGGCCCCCTTTCTGGAGCAGCATGGATAGTGAAGCCAGCTCCTACAAAACATCATTCAAAACTTCTAATGTTATTTGGTATTCCATGGTATTCAGCTTTTTGTGGCAGTATTTAGAAACTGGATCAGGATCTTTGTCTTGCTCAAAATATTCCAGAAGAGGATTATAGTTGCGAATAATTGCTTAAAGTGCGGAGTGCCTAGATAACCAGCATACTTCACTGAGTGGCCTGAAAGCCACGGACTCACATTCAGAAGCATCCACTATTTCCTGAAATTTGCATTTTCTCCTGGATGACCGACAGAACACTGTGTCGACAGTTCTCATTAAGGTTTCGATGTCTCTTATCAGCTTGACCTCTTTCCATGCATCGGAAATCCCCAAGACTTCCCGGTGTGCAACTCAGTGTTGCTGGATTAAGTGTGGAATATCACGTTTCAGGTGAGCCGCTACGCCATTGAGTTTGCCCAACATCATGGAGGCACCATCAGATGTGAACATCCCCATTTTCATTAGATCAAGTTGGTATTTTTTATAAAACTCTTTGATTGCAGACACTACTGAAACAGCATCACATTCTTGCAATCATAATAGTCCACCAAACAAAGTTTTCTAGTCTGCAGAATTTATGGATCTATATTTAAAGTGGAGTATCAAGTATCTGTTAATGGATATATCAGTGTTTTCATCAACAGCTAGAGTATGAAACATTGCCCATGCTATTTCATGCATGAGGTCATTTTGGACAGTGCAATTGATAATTTCAAGAAATTCAAAAGCATAATTTTTACTTCTCCAGCTCACTGGTATGCACACATACTTTTCCATATGATCATTAATATCCTGAACAGAAAGAGGGAGGGATAGCTCAGTGGTTTGAGCATTGCCCTGCTAAACTCAGGGTTGAGAGTTCAATCCTTGAGGGGGCCATTTGGAGATCAGGGGCAAAAATTGGGGATTGGTCCTCCTTTGAGCAGGGGGTTGGACTAGATGACCTCCTGAGGTCCCTTCCAACCCTGAGACTCTATGATTCTAAAGCGTTGAGCTGTTCATTTTAATAACCAACAACACACTGTCAATAAGTACCGTGATTTCTTCTAGGTTTGAGTGCTTGCTTTCAAGATTAATTTGCCTCCTCTGCTTTTCAGCTGGACTTTCAAGAATCATGCTAAGCAATCTGCTCCATAAGGAAGGGTTTTTGTTTCGAAGTCTTGTTACACCATCTATATAGGGCAAACGGGAGATCATTCAGATCAGGATACTGGAAGTTTGTGCATAGCTCCGATCACGTCCATGCATCTGCAGCAAAAAGCACAGGAAAATGGTAAAACATCACGAGTAAATGTATGAAGTCCAATGCCTTTGAAAGATTTCAATCATGGAAACAACACTTACTTTGTTCATTTCTGGGAAATCTTTGCAGTTCCTTAGCAGCTACGGCTGGGCATTTTGACTTATTCGCACTTACTTGAGTTTGTACACAGCCAAATGAACAGACTACAAGGAGATGTGTGGGTCCCAACCGTCCCAACGTGATCAACGTTCCACATTCGAAATGCTGGCTGGGAGGGGTACGATTCATTGCTCTCCTTTCCCTTTCCCCCCCTTGCCAGCTAGTAAAATCTGGCTGTGTTGATAGATGGCAGGCAAACAATGTCAAAAGTCACCCATAAATGATATTTCGGCCTGGCTCCAATGTAGTATTTCATTTTTTGTGCACGCGGTGTTTTGCTATGTGCGCGGGGTTTAGGATCTGTGTGTGCGTGCACACGTGCACAGCTTAGAGGGAACAGTGGTTGCCACCCATCTAGTTTTCACCTGGACAGTCCAAGTTTCTGCTTGTATGTCCCGGTGCCATTTGACAAACCCTGATGTCCGGTTTTTTTGACTGGGGGGGAAGAGGAGAGAAGAGGTGGAGCCTAGGGAAGAGGTGGAGATGGGGCGGGGCCTCAAGGGAAGAGGCAGAGCAGAGGGCAGGGTCTCAGGGGTCTGGTTACCAGCCATTAGAAGGGTGCCAGCCGTAGTGGGGAGAGCAAGCTCCTCCAGCCCTGGGGTCACAGCTGGGGGAGAGAGAGAGAGAGCTTCTCTGGCCCCGAAACTTAGGAGCTCTGTGCCCCTGTCACAGCCCCAGGGTCAGAGGAGTTCTCTCTCCCTACCACAGCCCCAGGGCCGGAGGAGTTCTGTGTCCTCACCATGGCCGTGGGGCCGGAGGTGCTGTCAGCTCCCCACTGCAGCCCTGGGACCAGAGGAGCTCGCTCTCCCCGCCATGGCCCTAGAGCCGAAGGAGTTCTGTGCCCCTGCCAATTATTGTGGGGAGGGGTGTGCCTCTGCTTGACCCCCCCTTGTGCATGCCCATGAGACCACCACATCCGTGTACTGCACCTCCTTTCAGTTCAGAGGAGCTACACTTATTAACACTACCCCAGGATGTGCCCCAGCATTTTTAGATGCCTCTTGAAACTTTCTCAAGTCTTCTGCCATCATTTCCCAATTTTTCCAGCCAAACTAATGTTACGGGATGACATCCAAAGCCAATCATTGTGGCTTATGGTTAAAACATGGATCAAGTGTAGCAGCCATCTAAAATGTCTAAAATGTCCCTTATTGACTTAGTCAACAGACTAATGAAGCTCAGGTACCACAATGATGGACACAATGTAAAAACTGGGTGGATGGATGGATTCTCCATCACTGGCAATTTTAAAATCAAGAGTGGATGTTTTTCTAAAAGATATTCTCTGGCACAAACAAGAATTAAAGTCTGATCTAGGAGCTGAATGATTTTCATTATGTGTGTGCACATGAAGGAAGACTTTTTTTCAAAGTCTAATATGGGAGCTGAATGAGTTTTATTGTAATTTGTTATGCAAAGACTTGTGCGTATCTGTAGTATTCTAGATTTAATAAATATTTAAATATGATATAAGCTAAGTAACAGTAAATAAGTTTGGGGTTGCTGCCCCATAGTGTTGACAATTTAAGTTAATTCCATAACAAAAAGAGTGTCTGATGGTAGAGGGGACAAAGGTAAGACAATAAGATCATGAAGTTGCCTGGGTAAATATTAAGAAAGGAATGGGAAAATTATGGCAGCACAGTACTTGCATTTGAAGGATATAAACACTGGAGAAGGAGAAGTGTTGATTAAAGTGGTACAAGAAGGCATAACTGTAGCAGTAATGGTTTGAATCTGAGCAAAGGCAAACTTAGGCTGAGTGTCAGGAAGCATTTCCAAAGAGAGATCTATCCATGGGCGGCATATCCCAAGGGAAGTGATGGAAGCCCAACTGCTTAAGGACTTGAGAATGAACAAAGCATTCGAAAATGTGCTGCAGATTGCTCTTGTCTCCTGGTTGACAAGTGGGTTGGACATGATAACTGAATAGGTCCTTTCCATCTCTAATGTCTATGATTTTATCATATGATTCTAAATATATTCTAAAAGCACCATGTCTTCTTCTCCTCCACCTTCATATAGTCTAAGTGGTTTACAGCTTGCCTCAGGTTGTCTTACACCATCCAGTGAAGCTTGGCATAGCCAACATGTTACATTTCACTGCACTTTTCAAGACGCCTGCTGTTTTATTTACAAAATGCCTGGGGAAAACAGTGGGGACCTCATGCTCACCAGCACCTACATCAACAGCAAGTCATCTCTTTTTCTTTTAAGTTGAGAGAGAGCAGATGGATTGTGTGACTTAAAGATTCCTGTGGCTGGCACCGAATTCTGGGATGAATATGAGAGTCCCTTAAAATTCTCATTAGGGTGTAACCAAGATCTGTCCCAGGACACTGCTTTAAACATTCCGTTTTTCTTTTCCTTGCCAAGCCACATGAGACGTTTGATTAACTCCCAACCAACTATGACAGCAAGCGATCATAGTACACCAGATAGGAGAATGTTAGTAAATAGTAAAATCATCCTAGCTTACACAGAGTACAAAGTTGTATTCCTGAAAACTTCTGTAATTAAATTCATGGAGGAAGTATGTAAATAAAGTGGCAATTTCTCCATGGAGAAACATCTCCCATTATGACATTACAGAGAAGCAGTTAATTTACTCTGAAGTCAGATTTGAAACATAAACAATATGCTCCATCTCGGCATGCATACTCCAGCCTCTGGCACAACATGCTTTGGAAGGCAGTTTCAGCACAACCAAAAAAATAAGTCCTAATCTTTTTTAATAAGGAAGCAGACTAGTTATGCCTTTGGTTTTATTCAGTGTGCCATATGAAAGGGATAAGAAGGGCATCAATTAGGGAGTCACAGTCCAGTTGGAAGGCATCAAAACGGGCTGTATTTTCCATCTTTCAAATTGCCAGTAGGCAATTAACAAAATCCGCGTATTAACAGAGAGAATAAAAAATAGCTTAAAAGAAAATGGGCATTGGGTTTAATGAGTGCCATGCTCTGGTCCAGGTGCATGTTCCCAGCAAAGCATCTGTTTGTCACTTATTATTTGGAGTCACTAACACTTGCTCAAAGTGCCAGAAAACAAAAACAGAGCCTGACACGTAGTGAGCACAAAAGGAGGTTGCAATAGCGCAGATGCAAGATTGGATTTCACGTTCTGGTGTTTGTTAACTTGAGGTGGAGGGCGGGGCAGATCAGTTTCAGAGAGACCGACTGGGCAGATCCCCAAATTAGGCGTTCCGCATGGTTTCAGATCAAACAACCACGAAAGTGACACATTTGTAGTTTGCACTCATGTGATAATGCAGCAATGTGATAGGACATTCATTGTGGATTTACTGATCATGCTATTTTCCTAATGTACTTTAAGTTGCAATATCACGAAGTTCGGATGATGTATTACTTCACTGACTTGGAGAGGCACACAACCGCCAATAGTCCTGCTCAGTTACTGTGAAATTCTTTTCCCCAGGGCCAAAAAATAACTTTTTCATGCCTGGGGACTATCTGTATGCCATGAGAATGAAGTCAAGCATATAACATAACAGCTACTCTACTGCATATGGATAGCTAGCCACAGTGAAAGGCCTACTCTGTGATCAGTAGAGATGTGCCACGAAACCAATATGAAAGCTTTGGTTCTGAGGGGTTTTACTGGTCACCTGGCATTCAGGCCAGATTCATCAAAAGGTTCAGGCTAAGATTAGCAAATGTTCCAAACCTCTTTCATTCCCAAAGAACCAGTGGTCGCTCTTTATCTGGCAATGCGAGAAACTTCTGTGAACTCCAAATTGGCTGACAGCTTAGAAATGAAAGACATTTTTAACAACTAGTTTAAAAGAGGTAATGGTAGGAAGCTAGGGGCGAGAGGGGATTGCCCATTGGTTTTTGTCTCCGCATTTACTATTATATATTACAGTATTTGTATTGCAGCAGTGCTTAGGGGCCCCAGTCATGGACCAAGACCTCATTGTGCGAGTTGCTGTACAAACACAGAATAAAAAATTGGACAGTACTGGTTGGCTATTTTTCATCTGAACAAATTTCTGAACAAATCTGAACAAATTTCTGATGGAAAATGAAGTTTCAACAAAATAAAAACATTTCCCCTCTCAATTCTTGCAGACTTTTTAAATTTTCTGGCAGGAAAATCTAAACAAAATATTTAATTTCTGTTGGGTTCGACTCAAATGGAGTATTTCATTTTGTTGAACTGACCTATTCAACAAGGACAAGTGCAGAGTCCTGCACTTAGGACGGAAGAATCCCATGCACCGCTACAGACTAGGGACCGAATGGGTAGGCAGCAGTTCTGCAGAAAAGGACCTAGGGGTTACAGTGGACGAGAAGCTGGATATGAGTCAACAGTGTGCCCTTGTTGCCAAGAAGGCCAATGGCATTTTGGGATGTATATGTAGGGGCTTTGCCAGCAGATCGAGGGACGTGATTGTTCCCCTCTATTCGACATTGGTGAGGCCTCATCTGGAGTACTGTGTCCAGTTTTGGGCCCCACACTACAAGAAGGATGTGGAAAAATTGGAAAGAGTCCAGCGGAGGGCAACAAAAATGATTAGGGGACTGGAACATATGAGTTATGAGGAGAGGCTGAGGGAACTGGGGATGTTTAGTCTATGGAAGAAAAGAATGAGGGGGGATTTGATAGCTGCTTTCAACTACCTGAAAGGGGGTTCCAAAGAGGATGGCTCTAGACTGTTCTCAGTGGTAGCAGCTGACAGAACAAGGAGTAATGGTCTCAAGTTGCAGTGGGGGAGATTTAGGTTGGATATTAGGAAAAACTTTTTCACTAGGAGGGTGGTGAAACACTGGAATGCATTACCTAGGGAGGTGGTGGAATCTCCTTCCTTAAAAGTTTTTAAGGTGAGGCTTGACAAAGCCCTGGCTGAGATGATTTAATTGGGGATTGGTCCTGCTTTGAGCAGCGGGTTGGACTAGATGACCTCCTGAGGTCCCTTCCAACCCTGATATTCTATGATTCTATGACCTGAAACATTTTGAATCACGTCAACAAAACATTAAACTGCATTTTCCTGTCAACACGTTGCTTTACAGGGCTTGTGGTTCAGCCCCCTCCAGTTCTCTCTCATCGGTCGATCTCCCTGGAGGTCTGCATGTTCCATAATGCAATGCAGATTTCTATCTGGCTAAGCACTGTGTGGTGCATCATGGGAGTGACATAACTCTGGGTGTATCATGGGAGATAAAGTCTGGCCAAGGAGCCTGGCCCATTGGAGAGAATGGGGGCATCAGGCCTCTGAACTGCAACTCCCATAATGCAATGCACCTCAGTGGGGAAATGCATTTTAATAATGAAATTACTTGAAGCATTTCAGGTAATTTTCAACAAACCAAAATGAAACATTTTGATTTCAGTAATGTTAGAATGTTTCATTTCGATAAATTTCAAAACCAAACAGAGTGACATTTCCAAAATAATTTTTTTGGAATTTCCATTCCGCAAAAAATTATGAGATTTCGGTTTTTCACCTCTGTTTAATATGAAGACAAATGTTGAAATGATGCAATGATGAGGATGACTTTTTGTGGCATAAAACTTTAGGAAAATATATTTTTAACCTATGGAAGCCTTGAATTTTACCACCACATAGCACTTCCACCAGGTGCTCAGACTATACATCTGAAATGTCCCTTATTTCAAAGGACGTCACTCATTTTGGTCCCATATTTTGGTCCTGTCTTCCACATAAATTTGATGTCTCTTTTACTTTTTTTAAATATTGTTTACATCACAAATAATATATAAATGAAACTGAGGTTACAGTAAGCCATTTACCCTAAAGGAATGAATTCCACAGCATTTTAAGTCTCCTGCATTAATAATTTTATTGTGGCCTTCCTTTTGAGTCTGTGTGACACACTGCATCCCACATTTGGGCACTGGTAGATTGAGAGGAACATCTTGGACACTGGAGACACGTGAGATCTTGAAATACATTTTGTATGGATGAGCTTTTGTACTTCTGTTAGTGATGGGCCCACCGTGCAAAATTTGGATTATGAGTAATGACTGAAGGACTAAGCTTCAAGGTTGGGGCAAAAGTTTTGTGTGGGCCAGGGATCTTTAATATATGCACAGCAGATCACCCATCCCTAAATATTTCTTGAGATTGGCCAAGCTACAATGGATCTGCATGTTCCCAGATATTGGTTTTTGATTTGGGCTGGTCTTTAAATATAACGCTGGTGCTCAGAAATGGGAGGCCTTGTTATTTTCTAGGAGGACTTTGGCCATGCCTGTACTAGCGAGCTTACTAGCTGCTGTAAGATCGCTCATGTAGCCACTCTGTGCTGGCGGGAGAGCGCTCTCCCATTGACATAATAAAATCACCTCCACAACGTAGCACTGTCCACACCAGCACGTCTGTCATTATAACGTATGTTGCTCCAGGGCGTGTTTTTTTCATACCACTGAGCCACGTAAGTTGTACCGACGAAAGTGGTAGTGTAGGCATTGCCTTAGTGTGGGGGGTTTTTTCATGCAATTATCCTCCTAGCTTTAAATGAACTGTCCTTTGTAAAAGCATAATATGTCTTTAAAAAGCAGAGTTGAGAATACATATTTCTTATATAAATACCTACAGGATTGAAAGAGTCTACAGTACTGTGTTTATACATGATAACACTGCTGTGATCAAACAGTTGTGGTCTGGTGTTTAAACAATCCCCTTTCTTTGTGATCTTGTTAGTTGG
This sequence comes from Chelonia mydas, assembly GCF_015237465.2. Classification (NCBI taxonomy): domain Eukaryota; kingdom Metazoa; phylum Chordata; order Testudines; family Cheloniidae; genus Chelonia; species Chelonia mydas. Next base: position 126,715,168 of record NC_057852.1, on the reverse strand, counting down.
GTGTGGCAGTGAAAAGAGGGATTTGAAGATGAAATCCATCTCAGGAAGTGGGACCTGTCTTCTAAAGCAAGGCTTGTAAGCAAAGCAAGTAGGGGCAGCCATTAAGGTTTACCCACAATGCTTTGAGGGCAGAAGGGGATAATGTTACACGTGCAAGGAGAATACAAATTGTCAGTGCAACAGGTGAAAGAAATCTCATCCTTCCTGTTAGCAAAGAGGACAAATATTTAATTTGTATTTCCTGAGAAGTGATTTAGGGTTTTTTATTGTGAAAGAAACAAAGCTACGACGTTCTCTTTAGATGTTAAAAAAAAGGCCACTGTAATTGGGGTTTTAGTTTACAAGTTTTCCATTGCCTTAATTACAAAGAGCACTCTGGCATGAAAGGAAACCTGGCTTGCTCTCACTTTTTGTAGACTTTTCCATGCTCTACAGCTGATGGAGTGACCACATTTCTGTCTTAGTCTATTGAATACTGAAGGTGTTGATTTAGCCTCACATGACAGCAAGGCAGAGGGGTTTGGTGTGGTTTATTTTGTGTCTCAGGAGCCTGATAGTGGGTAATGCTTGAACTCAGCCGAGAAGAATTGGTTCTCTCTGCACTGATTCTGAGTAGGCCTCTCCTTTGCTGTAGGAGTCATTTCAAGAGTCAGGCTGTCAATCTGTAAAACTGATTCCCAGCCTAGGTTTGCAAAACCAAGCCAAAGGAGAGAGGTCTTGGCATCACCACCTAAAACCTGTAGCCCAGAACGCAGATCACAGACACGTATTGGGGATGAAAAGTAAAAGCCTTGTCTACACATGAGAATAGCCCTAGTTTGACAATTGATGGCCAACAATCGGCATAGCTGCCCCAGCACTGACCCGCAAGTGTAGACAAGGGCAAGCCAGGGTTTGTGTTGATTGCTCTAATCGGGTTTTGCCCCTCCTGAAACCAGGAGTAAATCCTGGTTAGCTCAGCAGAAGCAAACTCCTGCACGTCCTTTCCAGCACTTAGACTCCAGCACTGGTGCAGCTACTCTGATTGCTGGTCACAGATTGTTGAATATGGCAGTGCCTGAGTGCAGACAAGGTGCCATTTTATATGGGGAAGTCTTAAAACAGTTGTTTAGGCCCTAAAACCTTCCAAAGTGAGTGTGTGCTGTTGCAACTTTCCAGTTTAGCTGTGCACAACCCTTGATATGCTCATGGGAGTCGAGGTGCGTGCACACTTACTACATGCCCACGTGCAAATCCTAGCTTGTGTCCACCGAGCAGCAGTTGCGCATGCCTGTGTCAGCATGTCCTGTAGAAGGTTCAGGGACCTCCCAGAACTCCCCTATTGAAATCAGCGGAGAGTTCTGTGCAAAAGTAAAAAATTACTGGCAGGATCTGACATCTTGGCCCTTCCACATTTAGCACTGACTCCTAGCTCTTCTCAGAAAAAGCCATAACCCAGGCTTTGTTTTTTAGCAAAAAGTGACACATAAAATCCCAGTTTTCTGGGAGGAAAAGAGGAAGCAGAAAAAATGTCAAACATATCAAACTTGGCTTTAGAGAATTAGTGCCTGTCCCTTGGTGAACTGGCCTGTTAATTTCTGTTCGGCTAATTGTCCCATCATTCTATAAGAGCGTTTGCCTTTATCTTCCTCAGCAGGGATTGGGGAGCATTACAGGGAGCTTAGCAGCAGCATGTGGGAAAGGCCTAGAAAGCTTTTCTTTTTTCTTTTTTCTACCGTGGAGCTTTCCCATAAGCTGATTAAGAGTCATGTCAATACTCATGTGTTTTTTATATATAAACTACATATGACATCTAAGCCCAGTATGGCTGGATCCTCAGTTGGTGTAAATTACCCATCTACATTAGCTGAGTATTTGCCCCATAGTTAGTACTAGAGGGCTGTACTGGTCCAGGTAAGCAATGCTAATACTGACACCTGTAGAGAAGGATAGAACAATGTCTAGAACCCATTAGATTCACTCTGTGTCCCAATGGCAACTCTTCCCACACACTCTCAAAATATGAAGATTAGGATGGGGACTTCAGTATGGATTGTGGGCCTGATTCTGATCTCCGTTACGCTGGTGTGTGTATATCTATCTGTCCCTGGAATAACTACAGTACGTCAGTGGATTTATTCCAGAATTTCACCAATGTGAATGACATCATAGAGGGCCCTATTTTACGCTATCCATTTGTATCTCTCTCTCTCTCTCTCTCTCTCTCTCTCTCACACACACACACACACACACACACACACACACACACACACTCACAGAGTGCCATATATTCCTTGTTTCAGAGTAACAGCCGTGTTAGTCTGTATTCGCAAAAAGAAAAGGAGGACTTGTGGCACCTTAGAGACTAACCAATTTATTTGAGCATGAGCTTTCGTGAGCTACAGCTCACTTCATCGGATGCATGCTGTGGAAATCGCACAAGACATTTTATACACAGACACCATGATGGGAGGAGGCATTGTTTCATGGTGTCTGTGTATAAAATGTCTTGTGCGATTTCCACAGCATGCATCCGATGAAGTGAGCTGTAGCTCACGAAAGCTCATGCTCAAATAAATTGGTTAGTCTCTAAGGTGCCACAAGTCCTCCTTTTCTTTTTGCATATATTCCTTGGTGTATTGTCATTTGCAGCATGCTATGTATATACATTAGTCCACATTTCAAAATCAAGGGGAAGGTATGCATATAAAAATGCAAAAACATCAAGCTCCTTCTTTTCCAAAGACCCTTTGAGCCACTGGGGGACACCAGCAACAATTACACATGCATATATACTCATGTGCTGGCCTACCATAGATCTCCTGTGCATCCATTTATGACATTCAGAGATGTATTTATTTATTTATTACAAACAGAGTTTAAAGTATGTTCCCCCTTGTTCATGCACAAGTGCATTATTATTGATCTCATAAGTAGAGATGCACTGAGATACCAGTAGCTGCTGATAATGATGGGAGTTTAAATTGGAAACCATTTAACACATGGACAGCCTTGTGAGGCAAGGGGGAATCTGCTTAAACTAAGGTCTTTCAGTAACTGTTTTGTTGGCTGTTCCAAACTCGTAACAAGAGTTCTATGTTTCTATAGCGCCTAGCACAACAGGGTCCTGGTCCATTACCAGGGCTCTGAGGCACTACAATAATACAAATAATAAATGATGATAATAATAAAAAGTAAGTGGTGTATCGATAGCAAAATCTCAACACAATGGCAAAGTACATTTCTTATTTTCAGAGATTCCAAAATATAAGGCTCATCCCTTTCTCCAAAAGAATCCTAATTATATAAGAGCAGAAACCGTAATCATTCTGAGCAAAGGTAAAGTCTTATCATTTTAAGAATAAAGCTGATCATCCCTTCAATGCTGTAAATTGCTCTTTATCAGCACTTCCACAGCCTCCTTTTGCTCTTTAATGGCACTTTAATGGAGAAGTGCTACTGCATCATTGTGCAAAAAGAAAAGGAGTACTTGTGGCACCTTAGAGACTAACCAATTTATTTGAGCATAAGCTTTCGTGAGCTACAGCTCACTTCATCGGATGCATACTGTGGAAAGTACACAAGATCTTTTTATACACACAAAGCATGAAAAAATGGGTGTTTACCACTACAAAAGGTTTGGGGTGGGGGGAGAGAAAACCTTTTGTAGTGGTAAACACCCATTTTTTCATGCTTTGTGTGTATAAAAAGATCTTGTGTACTTTCCACAGTATGCATCCGATGAAGTGAGCTGTAGCTCACGAAAGCTTATGCTCAAATAAATTGGTTAGTCTCTAAGGTGCCACAAGTACTCCTTTTCTTTTTCCAGATTTCAAGGATCCCTAAAATTTCAGCACCCCTCTCCTCAAATGGATTTTCCTTCAACTCCTGAATCCCTAATCTTCCTCTCAGATGATGGTCTCCAGGTAGCCAGCCAGCAGAAATCACTTATACACTGCTCTGCCATGTGCTGCTCTGCTTCCAATTCATGGCTAAGTCCGGGCCTTCTCCGACTGCCGGCCGTGGAGTCTGGCCTTAAAGCAGGGTTTTCAAACTTGTTTTCTGGAGACCCAGTTGAAGAAAATTGTTGATGCCCGCGATCCAACAGAGCTGGGGCTGAGGGTTGGGGTGAGGGGGTGGGGCTGGGAATGAGGGTTCAGGGTGTGGGAGGGGGCTTTGGGCTGGGGCAAGGGGTTGAGGTGCGGGAGGGGGTCAGGGCTCTGGGCTGCGGGTGCAGGTTCTGGGGTGGTGCCAGAGATGAGGGGTTTGGGGTGCAGTAAGGGGTTCCAGGTTTGGGGGGCACAGGGTTGGGGCACGGCCTTACCTCCAGCGGCCCCCGTCAGCAGCGCAGCCGGGGTGCACCGCAGACTGTGCTGCGCCCTGGAAGCAGCCAGCAGCAGGTCTGGCTACTAGGCGGAGGCACATAAGTGGTTCCGTGTAACTTTTGCCCGCAGGGGCACACACACATGCACGCACACGCACCACCTAGTTCCCATTGGCTGGTTCCCGGCCAGTGGGAGTGCGGAGCAGGTGCTCGGGGTAGGGGCAGCGTGGAGCCCTGTGGCCCCCCTGCCTAGAAGCCGGGCCCGCTGCTGGCTGCTTCCGGGGCACAGCGCGGTGTCAGAACAGGTAGGCACTAGTCTGCCTTAGCTGGGCAGCACCGCCAACAGGAGTTTTAATGTCCCGGTCAGCAGTGCTGACCAGAGCCGCCGCGACCCAGCACCTTAAATGCTGCGACCCAGTTGTGGGTCGCGCCCCACGGTTTGAAAAACAGTGCCTTAAAGCACCTTTCCGTGCATAACGTTTGCCAAGTAGAGTAGTTCAGCGCTGAGCGTTTCCCATTTTGTTTCTGTTCCCTCTTTTGCTTCCTGGGAAGAATAACATTCTCCTTTTGTCTTGTTTTTGCATTTTGGGGCATAGGTATCTGGTTTCCAGCAGCATATTACTAATGTAGGAAAAATGAACGTAATTACAAGAATACCACGCAAAGGCTCATGTGTCACTTTCGTTGCTTAATCCATTTGCAGGAAACAGTCCACCAGAGTTCCTTCTGTTTTGTAGCTGAATGGTTTGCTATGTCCTTTTCACCCTTCAGTAATGCTGGGCAAACAAGTTTGGGGAAAGTAAGAATCCAGTCCAGACCTTTGAACCCAGTCCTTTCAGAAAGTCAAAAATGTGTGGTTAGAAGTAATAATACCTAGCACTTTTCACACGTGAAGCACTTAATAGATATTGGCTGAGGTTCACCCTGAACTATGGCATAAACTCTGGCATGGTGACGGACTCTGGGCTACTTGGTGTAAAACCTGTAGCTGCATTGACTTCTGTGGAGCTGTGCCAATTACACCAGCTGAGGACCCGTGAAAGTCTCTGATAGGGGAGATATGATGGCGGAAAGAGGGCTCTAATGTCAAAAGTACAGTTCCCTGTATTTAGCCAAGTATCTGAACTTCACTTGTCCATGAGGTAGGTAAGTGATATCATCCTTGTGTTAGAGGTGAACTGAGGTTGAGAGAGAGAGAGAGAGAGTCCAAGGCCGCAGAGAAAGTCAATACTAGAATGGAGGCGTTTCTGAGTCCCACTAGACCACACCTCACTCTCACACTTCACGCTTTATTATTATTATCAATAGTTTTCATTTCCAAGGGTGCCTCTGCACTTGCTGGCTCCAGCCAGAACCAAATGTGGAAATGCCAAAATACTGCAGTAAAGGGCTGTTCTCTTGCCATTTCCAGCCCAAATGGAAGCAAAAACTACAAGGCATTTTTCAGGAAAGCCTGTTTCTATGAGATTTCCAGCCCAGTTTTACAGGCAGTTGGGGTTTGGATGCTCCTGAATGCTTATCCAGACCAAACTTCCTTGCCCATCATGAAGCCCAAACTGCCTTAGCTACTGTAGCAATGCAGATTATGACAGAAGAGGAAGAGATGGATAAATCTCAGAGTTTGAGTGTCTGATGTACGACACTCCTGGGCTTAAGATTCCACTTAATCAGTTTATTGATGTAAACTTTTGCCCATTGAGAGCTTACTTTTAAAGGATTTACATCTGCTTATATAATCCATATGCAGATTTTCCCCCTTTAAATGCTATTACTAGAGATGGCGTGTACCAAATCCTGGGATCCTGGTTCAGATCCAAGTTCCCACTCATAATGGGAGAAATCCAACTGCCCTCCCAAATTTGGGAAGGAATTGGGGTTTGAACCCCCAAATTCTATAGTGCATATATCCAGGAGTTTTGGTTTGACCCATTCATAGAGATAAAAGGTCCAGATCCAGAATTTGGATCTGAGATTTCAGTTTGGGCCCATAGCTAGCTATTACCTCTTGGATGGCAGACCTTTATTCCCAATACACTTTTCTCCTACCACTCATATAAGTAATTCACATAGGGCCAAATCCTGAAGGCCCGAACCCAGTTTTTACTCCATCCCATTGAGTCAATAGGAGTTTGATGGAATAAGGACTTAATGAAAAACTGAATAAAAACTTCAGAATTTTCCCCATAAAAAAACAGAAACGTACCAACATTTATTAAATATCTCTTTTCCCATAAATAAGATTATATCTCTTAACATCTTCAGATCAAGAATGGATGCCTTTCTGGAAAATATGATTTTGTCAAACACAAGTTATTGGGCTCAAAACAGAGGTAACTGTGTGAAATTTAATGGTCTGTGATATAGGCTATATGATCTAATGGCCACTTCTGGCTTTTAACTTTATGAACCTGTGACTCTATCTGTCAAAACTGCAAATGATAGTATGATCCAGAGGACAGGGCATTGGCCTTAGGGGCAAGAGGTCTGGGTTCTCTTTGCAGCTCTTACACTGACTCACTACATACCGATGGGCAAGTCATATATGACAAAATGCTCAAATGTGGGTTTCTAAGGTGAGATAGAAAATAAGTGGCCTACTTTTCAGAGGTGCAATGTGAGAGTTGTGGGTGCTCAGCAGCTCTGAAAATCAGGACACTTATTTAGGTGCCTAAATATAGATGTAGGTGTTTGATTTTAGGCACCCAAGTTTGAAAATGTGTTCCACTTTCGCTATCTGTAGAACAGGGATAAATGATGCACACCCTCTTCCTTTGTAAAGATCTGCTAATAAAACGTCATGTAAATGCTAAATATTACTATTATTATTAAATTATGGGACAAAATAATAAATATATGGTACACTAGGTTGTCCTTGCAAACCTGGAACGGTCTGTGGCAGCATTATTGTTGAGTCCTGCAACATTCCCACCAACAATGAATGTGTGTGAAAGAGGAAGAGGTGTAATTGTTGCACTGACAGAAAAGATATAGACAGATGCACAGAAACATTCTGGAACAAAAATGGGGCTGCATCCGCTGAAACGACAGATGCTGCCTTGTGAAAATATTTTTTCCATTATAGCTCTAATGTCATCTCCCATTTATCTCTCAGCAGTGCAGAAAGAACTCATTTCAAGGGTACCTATTCTTGCCTATAGCATTCCTCCTGGCTCTCAGCATCAAAAAAGGGAATGGGATTTTAACAGACATCATGGTGGGGACCATTTGTCTGCGATTAGACCCAAGAAAGGAAAGAAACTTTTGTCCAAGTGAAAGGAAAGCTTGTAGTTCATTAAGTGGTGGAGGGATTAGCCGTGTTGAGGGCTCTGCTCTGAAAAGGTACTAGAGATAGCCAAGGGAGGGGTGAGGTTTCTCTCTAAGAACTTTCTTCCTATTCTCTTCTATTCTGTAGGTCTTTAATGGCTTCCCTGTGGTGGGGCATGTTGTAAGTAGAAGATTCTTTTCTTATTAGAGGGCTTTCTCTCCTCTACCCCCCTTCAGCCCGGTCTCTCTTTATTATCTGCCAGTTCATTATGGTCTTCAGCTAAGGCGTACCAGTTTAGGACTAAGCTAAAGAAAGTAAAAGAAAGGGGTTGGGGGAGGGAAGAGTCCGTGAACCAATTAATTTAGAAGTATTCAGGCCTGAGAATGTAGGCCACTTGAGAAGAAACATTGATAGGAAAAAAAACATACAAACCTTTCACAATGTTTTCTTTCAGGTTTCTGCTACTGTTGCACAAAACTCTTGAGAGCTTTGATTTTTACAATTCTAATTTTCTTTGGTTGAAGAGTTTCTCCATTATAAATGTTTCACATTTTTTGTAAGCTTTAGAACTTCACGTGAACTGAAACCCAATGCTTGTTGCTTTGAAGGAGGGAGTGGAGGTGTTTTTTCAGTTATCCTTCGCGTCAAATCCTGAAGTTCTTACTCAGGCAAAACTCCCGTTGTGGCCAGTGGGAATCTGCCCTGACCGGTTAGAAAGTGAGTTAAGGGCCTTAGGGGTTAGCCTCCTGCATTTAAAATGGAACATTCTTTCTTCAACTGAAACAGTTTTTGTTTCATCAAACCAGTGTTCTTGTAAGAGACTGAAATCCATTCAGTATTATTAAAGGTTTGGTTGGTATAATTCTGTAGATACCTTACATGGGCTTCCTTTTTCTTCTCTCTCAGGGCTTGATTAAACTTGGAAATGTACTGAAATAGCTGTTCCGGAGTAGTTTTTTCAGTGGAAGCCCCTGTGTGGACACACTCATTCTGGAATGAGGTCATGTTTATATTACAAAACTATGGCGACCTAACGTACCTCGGCATACAGTCACTGCGGTTATTAAATCACTGGCTGCCTTACGTTTACGTGAGTTTAAGTATGAGGCTGAAACAATCATTTTAAGTATGTGTAATCTAGTCATAATGGAGTCTGTGTGTGAGAGTATAGCAGAGTATAAGGGGAATTTGCTTTAGAGTAAGAGGGCATGACTCCACCTTACACATCTCCTGTGAATTTGGCCCTGTGTGTCTCAGAGGATGTATTCCTTGCTAACTACGTTCTCAGTATCATCAAAATACTCTGCATTTACTATATTGTTATTAGAGATGAGCCAGAGCTGCATAACCAAGATAGTAACAGCTGCTTGTTTTTCCCAAGATGTCTAACCCAGCACATTTAAGTTATTGTCTCCTCATTCTGGAAGCCTCTCCATCTGTCATAATTGGTGTGGCTTGTCCCAAATATGCCTTCCCAGCTACAGCATGAGTGATTGTCAACAAGAGAATACAACTTAGCTGGATAAATACACAACTTGTCTGGTACTTGAAAAACTGCAAGTCATGTAAAAAGAAAAGGAGGACTTGTGGCTCAAATAAATTTGTTAGTCTCTAAGGTGCCACAAGTCCTCCTTTTCTTTTTGCGGATACAGACTAACACAACTGCTACTATGAAACCTGCAAGTCATGTGTTCGTTAGCAAGTGTATTAACCTGTGTTGTGTTGGTATACTTTTTGGTTTGCGCAACTAGTACTTTAAGGGGGTGGGTAAGGGTAAGGGGGGAAATATTCCTGTTTAGGGACCCCAGTGGGCTAGCATCACCTCTGGTTATAGAAATTCCAAGAATAAATTGACAGCCTTGTGTTTCAACTTAGATTTGTTTGCAAGGTAGCCTGTAATCATGTTTGCAATGAGATTACCTACAACTGCTTCAGAAAGAGGGATTTCTCCTGTACCTTTTAACACCACTCATATCCTCTACCGCACTACCCAATTATACAGTACTTTGAGGTGTGGTCTAGAAGCACCTCCAGTCCTCTAATTCCTTCACTTTGAAGCACTGCTCCATTTTGAGCGCAAGAACATCTTTGTGAAAGTGACAAGATCCCGGATCTTGGAAGGACCTTCATAGAACAGTTGTATTGTTGCCTGGTCTAGGTAGAAGCGTGCCTAGCACGCTTCACTGGCATAACACTTCTAAATTTGGGGGGCCTAAGTTAACCCCTCTGGCTCCAGTAGAGCAAATATTCTTTCTTCCCTGACACGGCTTTTATACATACATATTTTTTCACTGGTTTTTCACTGACTCTGATATGGAACGGAAGTAGATTTTACTCCACTATGGAGGAGGTGAGGAAATATTCAGATGCTTTAACAAATGATGGTGACTGACAGGTTTTGCTGCTACTTCATGCTGTCCCCGTCCCTACAGCATTTCATTCATCTGTTTTGCACTCTGGAGACTCCAGGAATCTTGCATACATTTGGAGCAATGTTTTCAGAACTATGGAGGAGACCAAGAATGACAAGGCTTATCCTTCCAGTGATCCATGGATAGCAATATGGGCCAGAATCTGTGCTCAAATATATGTACAATATCTGTATGGCCCTTTAATTTAATGCAGCATCAACAGTGCTGATAAAATCCCCAAATCTTCCTTTTCAGTTATTTCTTTGAGAATGATTCAGAAGTGACTAGAGGTTCCCCTTTAGAGTGAATGGAGAATTGTCTTTGACAGTTTCCAAACCACTTTCTGTTTTTTCCAGCACGAGCTGCACGTACTCAATACTGCAAGTGTCAGCGCAAGGTTTACCCTGGCGTAATCAATGCTGGCTTCCAGGCTCTTATTGCCAGTTTACCCACAGGGCAGGGGCTGTTAGGTAAACTGGCAATAGGATTCTGGTGGGTGGAGGTGCTGACAACTTCTGCTTTTCCAATCCCGAGTTTGCCAGCATAGGCACAGCTGACACCCTTTTTAATATTATTATTTTTAACAGCTCCAGGAGTTTTTCAAGCATCTGTTGCTCCAGTCAGTTAGAACTCACTGATTAAACTGATGTTTTGGCAAATTGTTTTCTTCCTGGAGTCTGGTCTTGATGGAATGGGCAAAGGGAGACTGCACTGTTACAGACCATGGCCCGTAGCCCATCTTTATGTAATCCTTCCCATACAATCTTCATACAAACATTCTGATTCATAAACTCTGAAGAGAAAAGCTGATTTTTAACCTCGGATGGATGAACAAATTACATAAAACAAAAACCCTTCAGGCTTTTGCACACAATTCACACTGAGCTTTTGTGTGATTCAAAAAAAAATCCCATTTCTATGATTTTTTCTTTCTTGTACCCTTTTGCACTTCCAGGTTCTGCTCTGAATCAAAAGCTGCAAGGATGAAATACGATGAAAAGGCACACCCTTCCAAGACTTCCATGTTATTAGGCCTGGCCACCTCTCTGAAAGCCTTTTTGTAGTTCCTATTTTAGTTCCCACCCTTAGATTGAGAACCTTTTACAATAAGATTAATAATAATAATAATTAATAATTAATAATAATCAAGGTTGATTTTAATATCAGGAAGAGCTAAGGAGCTCCATAAAAATGATTCTTTTTTGTTGTCTGAGTGCGTCTCCCTGTTTTTCTTATTACGTTGTACATAAAGTACTGCTTAAGCAGTAGGGTGTAAGTCAGCATAGAATCCGACCTGTTGTATACACGAGGGCTGCTTTGCTCTACACCTTCCTGTTAATTGCACTCCCTGATACGTTTTACACCTTATGCTCTTTGGGTAAGTCACACTTATTTGGCACACCCACTTAATGTCATATCAGTGCCAATTACACTGCGTTATCACTTACACCCATTTTCTAACCACTTAACGCCTAACTAGTGACTTGCATCACTATGTGACATAGCCCCACGTGTCTACAATGGCCCTATCTCTGCTGCCCTGAAATCTTGAAATCAGCAAGTCCTGAGGCCACAATTTGGAGCCTGCTCACAAAAGCTTATGCTCAAATAAATTTGTTCGTCTCTGAGGTGCCACAAGTCCTCCTTTTGTTTTTGACTGAGGAGGGTTTCAGCATGGCTCTGGTTTTGTGAATGCTTTCACAGGAGACAAATTGGAGACATTTTTGGCCAAATAAAGATGATAGAGGCTGCAATGCATGAAAACATTTTAATATAGTATGTTAATGGTTCTTTTCCTGTCTCAAAAATGTCCATTTTTTCCCTCAGGCAAAAATAATACAATACACACAAAGTTATTCATAACATCTGGTTGAAAAGTCATCCCTGGCTTTAAGTTCTTAATTCAGAAATCAACCATGACAACCGCTCCTGGAAGGTATTTGTAAATGCTATTTTGCAGAATTCTACAAATGTCTTTTTTTCTGGTAGACATAGTGGCAGGAGCAATCATGTATTTTGCCTAAAGACTATTACTTCCACTGTTTTTTAACTTTACACCTGACATACTCTATCACAAAAATAAGCACTTGTCTTCGGACAAAATAAACCATTTTATTTATTTCTTTTCTTTAAGATACCTCATCAGCATGGAAGGAAGTTGCATTTATAAAAAGATAAGTCATGTAAATAAGCTGGAAGAAATCTAAGGAAAGGCGCGTCTCTTCTTTGGCAGGCTTAGCTCTGTTAAATTGTGATTCTGCTTTGAAGCTTCAGTTACCTGACTTACCAGAACTGGAATGAAGAAGAAAATGGCTAATATTTCTGAAAAGTGTGTGTGTGTTGGGGGCAGTTGTTAGCTTTCAAAAAAAATCTGAGCACATTTGCAGATTGCCATTTTATTGTGTTGGACAGGTGCTAATATACACAGGGCCATATTCGTTCCTGGTGTGACTCCACTGTGAGCAGGTGTTGGAGAGGGGCAGGTGCCACTAAATATAATTTATTGTATAATTCCAATTAAATCAGAGCAAGGCTGAATTTGACCCATTTTCTCTTTTCTCACACACACATATTCGAGCACTCAGATTCTGCTTTCATTTCATGTGTAAACAATTCCAGCAGAGACACCTTCTACTGATTTCACACTATAATTTTGCAAGTTGTCCCTGGGGTGTATAGTACTGATCTTGCTGAATACTTTTATTGTTATCTTTTCAAACATTCTTTCTGCCACCGTATTCGTTGACATATACCATAGTAGCAAAGGTTTCTTCACATTTGAGCTAGATGGAGTTTCTTACAGTAGTGTTTTCAACCAGGGGTACACGTACTCCTGGGGGTACTCAGAGGTCTTCCAGGGGGTACATCAACTCATCTAGATATTTGTCTAGTTTTACAACAGGCTACATAAAAATCACTAGCAAAGTAAGTACAAACTAAAATTCCAGACAGCTTGTTTATACTGCTCTATAAACTATACACTGAAATGTAAGTATAATATTTATATTTTAATTATATGGTAAAAATGAAAAAGTAAGCAATTTGTCAGTAACAGTGTCCTGTTACACTTTTGTATTTTTATGTCTGATTCTATAAGCAAGTAGTTTCTGAGTGAGGTGAAACTTGGGGGTACACAAAACAAATCAGATTCCTGAAAGGGGTATAGTGGTCTGGAAAGGTTGAAAGCCACTGTCTTGCAGTATACTTCAGCTTAGTGCATGGGAACAAATTTCCCCATGGTGGCTGGCCCACACCAAGTAGTTACTAAAAATTAACAGTGTCTTCCTTTAGCTCAAGTGGTGAAGAAGCTTATGCTTTTGATGCTATGGCTCCAGGGATCGATTCCCACTGATTACCATTGTATCTGTACATAAGAATTTGTTACAAATTGTTGTTAATCCTTTATTTAAAAACATTATTCTTATTATTTAAATGTTTTTTAAAAATTAAAGCCAATTGCACTCAATTCTTTGTTGGAATGTTACTCTATTGTAATTGAGAACAGAATTTGGCTCGTTGTATCAATTTTGTCAGAAATCAAACCTTAGCTCCAGGCCAGTTTGTAATCTGTGTCACTCACATCTCTTCCATGGAATCTCTCAAAAATGACACATGCAGTAGATTGAAACACAGTAAGACAGGCCATGAGCGATTGTTATCAGAATCTGGCCTTTAGGATCTTCTGGCAAAGAATAATATGCTAGCGATCTAATTGCTAAAATGAACAACTGATGGGTGTTTTAAAACATTAATTTGTTTTTCTTTGCCTGGAAAAGCAGACCATGCTTGTCTTTAAAGCAGTAAGTGGTTATTGATAGTGCTACATAAGTCAACAAAATAAAATGCTTGCAATGGCTGTTATCAAAGGGTAGGTCCTTAGAGATAAAGAGCTTTTGTATGCATGTGCACTCCGACCCTCTTTTTCTATGGGTACACATGCAATATACAACAATGTGCTTCCCTCCTGAACTTTTTTGGGACGTGGCATGGAAAGACTGCAGCAGTCTTCATGCAGTCAAATCCCAGATGGGTATTGGTTTCAAAGGGAAGGATGACTAGCCAGTATGTTAAATATTTTAATTCAGTAAAGCCTCCTGTTCTCCTTGATGTTTGCTAAAGTTACGTTCAGCAGCTGTAGAGGAGAATGTGCACAAGAAACCAAAGGAGAATCCTGTGTCCTTTCTCCCCTTGCCTGACCAGTAAATCTTAGCACTGAGTAGGCGGTCAGAAGCCCTCCTCACCTTGGTCTGTGGAACTTGGAGAGGAGCAATGAGAGGCTTGGATGGGAGAAGAGCTGAAAGCAATGGGCCCAAGTGCCCCAAGTGTTCTGAAATGTCACTTTCAAGGCTATTAACAGTCAAGGTTTCAGAACCTCTTGTAGAATAATCCCTACACTTCTTTGTACCACTTCTTTATGTTGTACCAAGAGACACTTGTGCAGCAGAACCCTTTGATGCACGTAACTTTGTAGAGAAAAATCGCTACAGCAGATAAAATCCTTCAGTGCATTCAATGATAGTCAACCCTGTATAATTACTATTTGTTCTGTATGCTATGGCATGGATGGACAGACAGACAGATGGGTCTGAAGTTTCCCAGAATTCAGGGGTGTCTGGATCAGGGTTGAAATTCTTGGACGGTAACAAATTAATCAAAGGATTTTTGAAGATCTCTTGCACCTGCAGTTTGAACCTATCCTGCCCAGCAGCAATGCAGGAATGTGGCTAGGAAAAAAGAGAGCAGAGGAAGGCTTTCTAGCCAGCCATGCCAGGGGTCTTTCCCTGTGTTCTTTCCTCAGGAAACCCAATACCGTCACTAGCTCCTTCTGCTAACCCTCCAAGGATGGTGACATGGTGCAGAAGAGCATATGCTGTTGCCTACAATGGAGTTCCTCTGGTCTTACCCTGATATAATGGAGATCAGAATGTGGTCTTCAGTCTCTGTACAATGGTCCCGACCAGATTTTAGCAATACTAAAAATGTAGCTGGCATCCCTGTGATGTCTCTTGTTCAGGATGACTTTAAGGATGTACAGATGTACAGGGTGCACAGAGCAACTCCCAGCTGAGAACAGCTTAGCACAGCACCTGAGCTCATACTTGTTGGACCAGAATGAAGTTTCCTTTAGCACACTTAGTAAATTTTCTGTCTGCAGACCACAGTGGTCCCAATTTGAGTCTTGGCTAGGGTAATGTGCAGGAGGGCAGAGGACCCATGCATCTCGCCAGTCCTGAGGCAGAATGGTTAGAGGTGTTGGGAATTTTGTTATCTGAGTTGGTCTGCTGTGCAGCAGTTCACAGACATAAAATAAATCTGTTTTCTGTACTGCCACTAATGAACCTAGTTCTGCTACTGTGTCTGTTCTTAACCATGATTTTCTGCAGTGAGCTCTTCCACTTTCTTGTCCTGTAAGTTGTTGGACTTTTAGATCATAATCAAAGCGCTTCTCTCTCACTTTTCACAGTGCAAAGCTCAAAATTGTTATCCACTGTGTTGCAGCTGGTTAAATCAATCCGTTTTTATGACAATTTTTGCAGAGCATTGAGTATTTGATTAGCTCATTCCGTTTCCCTTGCAATTCATGATCAGTTGTGGTGTTCTTGTTCAAAAGCAGTAATGTGTGACATAAAAGCCATTTCTCCCCCGTCCGTTGGCTACATTTGTCAACAACTTTAATCTATAGCTGTTGTGGTTTTAATGCCCAGTTCATTTTATAAATGACCTCACCTCATGAGAAGTTACGGTAAAACAAAACAGCCAAGTATGGTGGCAGAGGTTTGAGGTGAAAAAATCTTGGAATTATCCTCTTTCTGCTTCCTTAAGAAGTTGGCTGAGTTGGAAAAAATTGTTGGATCATCCAGTCCTTCTTGCATTGAGCAAGGTCACCTACACCACTGATTCCCAACCTTTTTGGGTAATTCTTCCATTTTACCAAACCAGGACATCAGCAATGCCAGCCAGTATCTGCCCATGTCCCATTCTGTCACAAGTGATCTAACCTGCACTGGAATTAGGGTGGCTCCAAACCACAGTCTTATTTGCCTTTTCAGTAGGGCTTCCTTTCTTTTTAATGGGAGGGTAACCTGCTTCGTGTCTTTCACCGATCACACATATGTATTTTGTTGCTGAAAGCAAAACACTTGTGAATTCCTTGGTCCTGCTAGGTACAAGAGTGTTGTTGGGCCCCAAGGAGTGCGTCTTGTGGTAATGGTGAAGACCAGAGCCAAATTAAAAGTTCACAAAAACAGATACAATCATTTAGGGATAGACCATGATACTCTTACACACAGTGGTACCTTACTCCTCTAATATCACAGTGGGACCACTTGTGGAGGAAGGTGCCACCCGATATGAGTAAGGGAGTGAGAATCTGGCCCTTAGTTTGTACAATGCCAGGCACAAACTGTTATCTGCTTCTGTGCTTTGTACAGAACTGACCATGCTGTTGACAATTAAAATAACAATTAACACCACTTTGAAATAGATTGTCAAAACCCTTTTAAAACGAGAACTGGGGGTAAGTTGACCCATTAACCATTTCCTTACAATATTCCTTAAGAACAAGATCCTCAACAGGCATAAATTGTCATAGGCCCATTGAATCTATCAAGATCCATCTCAAAGGCTATTATTTCTTTTGAGCTCAACTGTAAGGCAACAAGCTATACAGTGCATCACAAATCAAAAGACCCCCACAAATAACCATGCCTGCATGGTGTATGTCCCAAGGTAACACATTACTAACCAAGTATTCTTGCTCTCTCTCTCTCTCTCTCTCTCTGTTTTGCTGCTGGTAAATAGGTGTTTTACCTCCAGCTCCAGTAGTACTCACGCAGTTGGGGTGTAACTTAGACGTGGTTTCAGGCAGAAACTTCAAATGGTGAAAATGATAACTTTTGAAGGCTCCTTTCCTGAGTAACTTATACCATTGCCATCTTGGCAAGCACTGGGTGAGTGAGACTTCTTTTGCTGGACTTCAGAGGGATTCTACTCCTAGTGCTTTCCACTGCCTCCCTTTCCTTCGGAGTTTTGGTTTCTATCATGGCTGTGCAATACCTTAATTAATAGGAAAGAACTTGATCCATTTAGGGAAATACCTGTAGGGAAACAGTTATAGTTATCAAGTCTTTGAATGTCCCTAAATATGATCCAATATACACTGAAGCCAATGGGAACCTTTCCATTGACTTTGGTAAGTGTTGGATCAAGCCCATAATATGTTACATAACATTTCAGTCATGTAATTCCAGTTAAAATGAATAACCAATACCTTATATTGATTCTTTCATCCAAAAGAATCCCAAACAGCTACAGGCCAAATACTGTCCTTAGCTATTAATTTTATTACAGCAGCTCCTAACTGATATCAGGGATCCATTGTGCTCATGGCTGTATATACACACAGTAAAACAGTCCCTGCCCTGAAGAATTTACTATCTAAATAGACAAGGCACAATTAATATTCCCATTTTACACAGGAAAAATTGACGCACAGAAACATTCGTAGATTCCAAGACCAGAAGGGACCACTGCAATCATCTAGTATGACTTCCTGTATACCATACAGCATAGAACTTCCCCAAAATAATTCCCAGATTACTTCTTTTAGAAAAAAGAAAAGGAGTACTTGTGGCACCTTAGAGACTAACCAATTTATCTGAGCATGAGCTTTCGTGAGCTACAGCTCACTTCATCGGATGCATACTGTGGAAACTGCAGAAGACATTATTATATACACAGACACCATGAAACAATACCTCCTCCCACCCCACTCTCCTGCTGGTACTAGCTTATCTAAAGTTAAGGTGCCACAAGTACTCCTTTTCTTTTTGCGAATACAGACTAACACGGCTGCTACTCTGAAACCTTCTTTTAGAAAAACATCCAATCTTGAATTAACAATTGTCAGAGATGGAGAATCCGCCATGACCCTTGGTTAGTTCTAGAGATTAATTATTCTCGTCATTAAAAAAAATTATACCTTATTTCCAGTCAGAATTTGGCTAGTTTTAACTGCTGACCTTTGGATTCCTTTATACCTTTCTCTGCTAAGATTAAGTGATTTGCCCAAAAGTCACTCAGGAGGCATGTGGCAGAGCTCGGAACGGACCTAGATCTCCTGACTCTTAAGTCAGTGCCTTAATCTCAACACCATCCTTCTCCAATACAGCTGCGACTTGCGTTTCTGTCAGTGGAAATTGTACATGTGTATCTGAAGGCAGAATTTGGCCTTACATATAGGAATCATTTTGCCCATCACTGTAGTGCAGCTAAAGAGAAATGGGCAACCAGTTAATAATACAAAATGCACACACTACAACAGTTTACGACAGGAAATGAGGAAAAAATACTGTATGGAAGTGAAACTATAGGGGGAAATTTAGGTAAGCTCAATATAATTACTCAAATGGAATCTCTATTTATGGTACTCATGGCCCCCATTAACATAATATCTAAGCACCTCACACTCTTTACCATGTTTAACCTCATGACATTCCCATGAGTTAGAGAAATACAATTATCCCCATAAAAAGAAAAGGAGGACTTGTGGCACCTTAGAGACTAACAAATTTATTTGAGCATAAGCTTTCGTGAGCTTATGCTCAAATAAATTTGTTAGTCTCTAAGGTGCCACAAGTCCTCCTTTTCTTTTTGTGGATACAGACTAACACGGCTGCTACTCTGAAACCTGTTATTATCCCCATGTTACAGATGGGGAACCGAGAGGCTAAGTAATTTGGTGAAGCTTACACAGGAAATCTGTGGCAGAACAAGGACTTCAACCCCGGTCTCCTCACCCCTCCCCATTTCTTTTGTAGGACCATTACAGCAGGACTAACATACCTACTCATGCAAAAAGAGCTTTAGTATCTTTGAGCTACTGGCCACATTTACACCTCAATACCTCCTGCACAGCAGTCATACAGATTTCTCTATTTTGAGGCAATATATACTTTCTCTAGTCGTACTTTCTCCATTTTTTTAAAAAAATAAATAAATTAAAAAACATGAAAAATGTGAAGAATTGTTTCTCCTTAAAAAACAAAAAACACAGAGACTGATTGATGATATAGAGCCAGAATATTGTTTTTTCTTTTCTACTTTCAATGGCTATAATCCATTATTTATAATCGACAAACAGCACATTTATCTCTTGGAACCAGAGAAAATAAAAAGAAGTAATAAAATAAATAATGGGAAATTGTTTTAACTCTTCCATCCCCAAACGCCCGCCTCCCCCATGAGACTATTGCCTGAGTCCCACAGCACCAGTTTCTGTGCAGAGTAAGTGTAGTCAAAATGTAACCCATGAGTCAAATATGGGAGTTTATGATCTGACCTGCAGCCACCCTCATTTTTGTAGTTGAAGTAGAATGCTGCAGAAGTCAAGATGGAGCTTGACATGCCCACCCATGATTGTACTCTCCATATACTGAACATCCATGTTAAAGGTGGAGGGTGGCTGCCATCTGCTCTGCTTCAAACAAAATTGGTGCATCTCTTCAACTTCTGAGATGTTGCGTTCAACTGGAGCATCTATTTATTTGAGTGATATTTAGTGTATTTTTAGAAATAAAAATAGAAGCACCCTTCCGCTCCTTTTAAAACATACTCCTAGATTCTGCCAAAACAGCCAGTCAGTATAATAGAAGGAGTACTTGTGGCACCTTAGAGACTAACAAATTTATTTGAGCATAAGCTTTTTGCAAATACAGACTAACACGGCTGCTACTCTGAAACCTATATCAGAAGGATTTACCTCTAAAGACCCTTTCGTTCACTCTCCAGGCCTTTCATTCCAACGCAAAGGATTCTGGTTAAATGGACTGTGTGATGAAGTGGTGTCTGTATCAAATTGTGACATCTGTTTTGTACCTATGTTGAAATATAGGCACTGTGGCCTCAGTAGTTCTGACTTGCTCAGGGACAGCCTGTCCTGCTACGTTCTAGGCAGCTGCCCTGCTCAGGGAAAGGTGTCCTCCTCATTGAAGGACTATCACTGAGAGTCATCAAGGTTAAAGTCTGAGGCTATCAGCTTTGATTGATTCTCAAGTACTGGCCCATCTCATTGAACAATGGCCTGCAAGGGTTGCGGGGGGGGGGCAAAGCATGACTGGCGGGTATGGATCTTCACAGTATGAGAACCAGGCACAAAGACAGAGGACAGAGGCCCTATTAAAGAGCAGACTTAGCTCTCTGAAAGGAGGTCAACAATCACAACACGTAAGCAGGGCTTGCAGGACAGAGAAGGGAGGAGGAGCTCTGCCCAGGTCGAAATACTAACAAACCATGGACTGACTAGAGGGTAAGCTAAGGGCTTGTCTACACTGGCACGTTACAGCGCTGCAACTTTCTCCCTCAGGGGTGTGAAAAAACACACCCCTGAGCGCTGCAAGTTTCAGCGCTGTAAAGTGCCAGTGTAGACAATGCACCAGTGTTGGGAGGTGTGCTCCCAGCTCTGGTAGCTATTCCCCTCGTGGAGGTGGGTTTTTTTATAGTGCGGTGAGAGCTCTCTCCCAACGCTATACCACGACTTTACACAGCTACATTAAAGCACTTTAACTGCGGCCACCGCTTTAACATTGCTAGTGAAGACATGCCCTTGGATTAGGGGAAGAGGTGTCTCCGAATTTTTAGTGTTTTTAAAGAGCTGTAACTCTCAGTAACTCTCAAGTGCTTTAAGAGTAACGGCACTGTGGTTTGGAAATTCCTTTGCTGAGTCTCTGTGCCTTGCTTTCCTGCCATGTTGTCTCATAAAGGGGTTAGACAAGTAAGCCCAGAGTCCATACCCTAGAGGGAACTCTGAGGGAATATGTTTGACTGAGGAGCTCTCAAACATGGGCTTAAGGTTCTAGGGCAGCTTGACAGTGTGTCCCAAGGAGGGGTATCAGACAAGAGGTCTGAACCTGGAAGTGTGCCCTAGGGTCCCAGAACTAGAAACAATGACTAGACTCTACCAAATCCCAGTTGGCTTGGAAGCATGAGCGACCCAGCAATTAGGTCCACTCAGAACAGACTAGTGACTGCACAATGGGTTACTGGGCCAGTTTGTAACAGACTGTGCCAATATTAGGTTGAATCCTGTTGTCTTATGCACTCATGTAGACCCAGTAACTTAACCAGAATGCTTCCATGAATAAGGTGACTATGACATCATGACTCATTATTCCCTAGTTTTTATTGGCAGACTGAGTTGATCCAAAAAACTTTTGCTTCATGTTAGGTTGTGAGGAAACTTGCCTCCGTACCTGAACAGGAGAGGATCTACTTTTTGTCCTTTTTTGGAGAATCACAGCAATAAGAGCTGGAATAGACCCATTAAGCGAGCTGTCTGTACCCCTACCAGTGTAACATGATGCATCAGTTCCCTCCAGGATACCAGCTAGTGTTTTGACCATGACTGTGTCACAGTGATGGCTCCAGTGACAGGCCTTTTCACCTTGGGAGACTCTTCAAGTGTAAGGAAATTTTCACTTGTGATGTTCTTTTGCTCAATTTCTTTCTATTACTCATGGCAATGGTCCTTTTGATTATCCAACCTAAACAATTCCTCCCCTCACTTGGTGTTTACAGATCTGATTCCTTGCGTGCAGTCATCATACCCCTCCCTTCCCCTTTACTTACTCGTTGTTTAGTCATCAAGGCCTTTCCTCATGCGCTCATCTACCCAGCGAACAAGGTTTACCAGGCTTCCTACTGTGTATGTGTCTGCACTTTTGCTGGGCTCAGCCCCTGCTGCCAGCCAGCACACATACCATATGTTGTGGGTGATTCTCAATGCCCTTGGAATTATTTCACTGCCGTCAGCTTGTAGGAAAGAAAAATCTAATTGAAAACTGAGCCAGTGCAGTCCTGGGAGCGACCAACTCAGAGTGGAAACAAGTCAGCATCAAGTAAAACAAACAGGGGAATGTGTCAGCTGGATAATATGAACCGTGTTTTATAAAGGAATTTCAAAAGGACCAATTAGGCTTTAATAGGGAGCCAGGCCTTATATTTAAAGCTCATAGATACACTAATTGTGACATTCTAATTAAGAACTATTGTTTACTGGGTTTTGTTTTTTAAGGGTATAGTTTTCGGTTTAAATACCATTCTTGTAAAGATTTGGCATGGTCTGGGACATTTTTCCCATCTTGGTTACCTTATGAGAAATTTGCGGTCCTGCTCTGTGACAACACTCTGTGAACAATAAGACCACATGCAGCCCCCCTGTGGAGCAGGAACAAAGCCATGGGGTAAAATAATATGCCAGTGAGAATAGTAGACCAGATAATGTATCAACTCCCAATTATTTATAAGCTAGAGTGAAGTATTTCAAATGATCAGAGAACAGGTTTTTTTAAAGCCATTGACTATTATGATACAGTTAAATTATAACTGAATATCAAAATGAAATCACCAAAGGTCACTTAAAAAAACTGTGGAATCAACTGTATAGTTTCTGAAACCGAATGGCTTTTTTTTTCCTTTTGCACGTATTTCTGACACTTTCAGCCATTCAGACTCCTACATCTCGAAAGAAAACATATCTCAGGTGTCACATTAATCTGGCTGGTATGAGACTGGCTAGCAACTTGCTGTTTTTGGATATGGATGCCTTGTCCATTTAAACGACTTCAGCAGTAAACAGTAATAATAGACCATAGTGGTGCAGTCTTTCAGAGACGAGACAAGAAGCTATGCTTGTTAAAACAGAAGGGTACCCCAGAAGCAGGAAATTTAATGAAAACAGGAGCAATTATTAGGAGTGTTTTCACATGATACAATCCTTCATTCAGAACATATTACAATGTGGTCTTCACTGAGGGGTCTTGTGCCTTTTCCCTGGATGTAGCTATAGTACCATGAACATTCTTTTATTATCATGCATGATGAATTTGTAACTTTTGCATGCAATCTGTGGCGCAGAGCCTATGCTCTGGATTGTGGGACTTCCAGGCCCCTGGGATTTATGGGGCTGAAGATGCAGAGACTCAGGTCAGTCAGATTCATGGCCCAATGTTACAGACTGTGAAGGGTAGACACTCTCTTCCTGTTGTAAATTTCCACTTGGAACTGTGAAGTCCCGAGAGTTTTGGATACATTTGGGCATCGGAGTGCTTCTTTTAAACCAGGGGCGGAGAACCTGTTTTTCTATCAGGGGCCACTGACCCAGAGAAAAATTCAGTTGCAGGCCACACATGGTTTGAGGGGGAGGCTCAGGGCTTCCCCTAGGCTCTGGGATGGGGCCAGAAATGAGGGGTTCAGGATGCAGGAGTGGGCTTTGGGCTGGGGCCGAGGGGTTTGGAGTACGGGAATGGTCTCAGGGCTGGGGCATGGGGTTGGGGTGGGGGTACAGGCTCTGGGAGAGGATTGGGGTGCAGGAGGGGGCTCAGGGCTGGGGCCGGGGGTTGTGGTGTGGAAGGGGATGAGGGGTGCAGGCTCGGACCGGGCACCGCTTACCTCAGGCGGCTCCCGGTCAGTGGCGCAGCAAGGCTAAGACAGGCTCCCCCGCTGCCCTGGCCTGGCCCCGCACCGGTCCCGGAAACGGCCACGATGTGGCCAGGTGGCTTTGCGTAGTGCGTGCTGCCCATGCCCACAGGCGCTGCCCCGCAGCTCCCACTGGCCGCAGTTCCTGGCCAATGGGAGCTGTGGGGATGGTGCCTGCGGGCAGGGGCAGGTGCATGTGGATTTGGAGCTTCCCTGATTGCCCCTGCACCTAGGAGCTGCAGGGATAGCCAACCGACTGGCCTGGCACCCTAGCTTCCCCCCGCAACAGTGCGAGCCAGCACTCGTGGCTCCAGCCCCACACGGCGCGGGGTGCCGAGGCTCAGGGCTTCCGGACTGCAGCACGGAGACTTGCCGCGGGCCAGATGAAATTAAGCAGGGCGCTGGAAGTTCCCCACCCCTGTTTTAAACTGATCCTTCACAACCTATCCAGGGTCACCCCCAAGTAGTAATTTCCCTTAGAAATAACAGCATGTAGGTTTAATGAAATGCATTAATAAAAGTGCTTGTTTTTTGCAATGAAGGAGCACTGCTTGTTATCACGGATCTGGGTTTATAGAGACATAAACACAACAGCTCAGCTTTGCACTTATATAGCTCCCTCCACCCAAGGATCTCAAAGCACTTTATACACGGGTATAACCAATATATCCAAATGTCTACATGACACCTCCAACATCGGTTTTCTTCATACTGAACAACCTACCTGGAGACCAGAGTGTTCACTGAAGAATTCTACATTGAATTAAATGTAGATAGATTATCTGATCAAGCTGTGAGCGGTTTGAAGGTTTTTAATTTCCTGTATATTTTAAAAAGAAAAGGAGGACTTGTGGCACCTTAGAGACTAACAAATTTATTTGAGCATAAGCTTTCATCATGAAGTGATGAAGTAAGCTGTAGCTCACGAAAGCTTATGCTCAAATACATTTGTTAGTTTCTAAGGTGCCACAAGTCCTCCTTTTCTTTTTGCGGATACAGACTAACACAGCTGCTACTCTGAAACCTGTATATTTTAAAGTTGACATTTAAAATATCTCATGTCAGTCTTATCATTAGCTAACTGGATGCAGGATATATATTAAATGTAAGATTATTTTACACATTCAAAATCAACTGAAATACTCACTAGATCAGCAGTTCTCAACCAGGAGTCTTAGGCCCCCTGGGGGGGCTGCGAGCAGGTTTCAGGGGGTCCTCCAAGCAGGACCAACATTAGACTCTCTGGGGCCAAAGCCCTGAGCCCTGCCACCCGGGGCTGAAGCCAAAGCCTGAGCAATTTAGCTTTGCGGGGTATGGGGCCCCGGGTAACTGCACTGCCTGCTACCCGCTAATGCAGACCCTGGTTTTAGATGCAGAAAAACAGGTGTGGCACAGGTGGGCTGTGGACTTTTTATAGCATGTTAGGGGGGAGGGGGCTCAGAAAGAAAATTCCTGCACTAGATAATTGCTTAGAATTGTGATGTCTTAGGAGAAAACTCTGTAATTTGCAAACTGGATACAATTAATTTAGGCTTGAATAAAGACTGGGAGTGGATGGGTCATTACACAAAGTAAAACTATTTCCCCTCCCCCCCCCCCACACACACACACTGTTCCTCAGACGTTCTTGTCAACTGCTGGAAATGGTCCACCTTGATTATCACTACAAAAGGTTTCCCCCGCCCCCGCTCTCCTGCTGGTAATAGCTCACCTTAAGTGATCAATCTCCTTACAGTGTGTATGGTAACACCCATTGTTTCATGTTCTCTATGTATATAAATCTCCCCACTGTATTTTCCACTGAATGCATCCAATGAAGTGAGCTGTAGCTCATGAAAACTTAGGCTCAAATAAATTTGTTAGTCTCTATGGTGCCACAAGTCCTCCTTTTCTTTTTGCGGATACAGACTAACACGGCTGCTACTCTGAAACCTAGCCTAATTAAAAATATCCCCATTGATGCTATTGAGATATATCATATCTTTCATACACTTGGGCAGAGGACATGAAGGTCTCATCCATTTTTGCCACCCATGAATGATATGCCTGCCTCCTGCCATTACTCATCCCTAAAGTCAACCCCTATCAGCTAACCCAAATGTAAAGGTGTTAAACTGCATCTCAGCTAGGTGATAAGTGGTGTTTATGAGGGGCTTAACTATCTTTACAGCTACCTATAGGAAAAATGGGGTGTTGTTTTTGAATAATCTAGATAAAGCCTTGGGTGTTAGCTAATTTGAGTTAATTGGCAGTCATTTAATTTGAATTACAATAGGGCCACAAACACTAGTCTAGTCTAAACGTATCCTAAGGCTATGTCTACACTAGAGAGTTTACACTGCTAGTACAGGTGCTCTAAGCCATTGGGAGAAGGATCTCCTGTAGATTTAATTAATCCACCCACAGCGAGAAGCTGCCCTGCCAAAATAGCGCTGTCCACACCAGCACTTAGGTCGGTGTAATTTGTGTTGCTCAGGGGCTGGCTAATTCACACGCCTGAGCAACATAAAATCATATTGACCTAAGCTATAGTGTCGCCGTAGCCTTAATTTCTTTCTGCCTCAGTTCCCCATCTGCAAAATGGAGGTAATAATATTTCCTTTCTCTATCTTCTCCAAGATCTTCAAACGTGGCTAATGATTTGGGTGCATTCATGTTTGTGTACCCAAATTCACATACTTCAAAGGAGGCCTGATTTTCAGAAAGTGCTGAGCATGCACCCTCTGAAAACAGGCCTCTGCAAGTGGGGCTCTCAGAAAACCGAAGGCACTCAACATCACTAAGGTTATGTCTACACTGTGAGCTAGGGGTGTGATTCCGTTGCTCATGTACACATCCTCATGCTAAATCGCATTGAGCTAGCATGAGTATAAATAGCAGTGTAACTGGGGTAGCACAGGGAACAGCAGCAGAGGCATGGGTGAGGCGTGCTGAGTACACACCCATTAATTTCAGCCAGGTTTGTACTTAGCACATCTCAGCCATGGCTTTGCTGCCATTGTCGAGGCTATTGCGGCTACACTGCTATTCATACTCTCGCTAGCTCAATGAGAGCTAGCAAGAGCATGTGTACACAAGCAGGGGCAGCACAACCCTCACTTGGATTCTAGACATGGGTCACTTTCAAAATCTTGGCCTTCGTCAATTTAGATTGTAAAGAAGGTGAACTGGTTCTGCTATGGTTTCATTCTGATGTATTGGTCTTACCCTATTCCCAATTATTGCTCCCATATGCTACAGGCCATATGCTAGGATAGTATTTTTCAAAATCAGGGAGTCTCATTTCATCCCACATCATGAGGCTCTTGTAATGTTGTTAAATGCCCCTTTTCCTTTTTCCACTATCCCACAGAAATAATTTCACTATACAAGCCATTGTTTTGAAGTATGTTTTAGAAATTTGTAAAGGCAGCTTGTGAATATATAGATAATTGTGGAGCAACCATTTTTACCATTTGTGTTTTACCCCACAAAGAAAGCTGTAATTTGGTCCATGTAATTAGGTTAGGTTTAATTTTGGGTATATTATCCAGTATAATATACTATAATCCTCCCTTTAAGTAGGATGCCAAGTGTGCCATTTGTTTTGGGAACCAACAAAATTGCCACTTGTCCAGAGTTGTACTTAGACAGAATTGTGAAAGTGGTAATATTTCACTTCTTAGGCCAGTATATTTTGTAGCAGACAGTGTTCCAAAGATATCTGTGATGTTCACTGAACATTTTATAGATTGTCCATGATACAACATTGTGTCATCTGCGTCAGATAAGGATGAATGCTGAATGACTCCTGGAAGGTGCTGTGTGACCTCGACTCCCAAGTTAAGCGTCCTCAAGTTAAGAGGTGTTGAGGGATGCTCAGCACCTTGCAGGATTTGGCCCAGAATGCCTTATGCTCCTTGCCACTTACATAAATTCTTTAAATTCTGGCATCCCCTTCTACTGCAGTGGCTAAGAGTTCAGGAGCCAGTAAGAAAAGCAGAAGTTGCATTAACATGCCTACCATATTCTGCAAACCAGTGATATTGCTGATGACACCTGCCCATTGTTAAGTTACCTTAGGAAATTTATTACTACATAACACTTTATTTATAAAGGATTGATCCAAGTTAAAAGCTTTCTCGACTGCAAATAGGTATTTCCTCTCAACCCTTTCAAATGCTTTCTGTTCACCTCACTTTCAGTGGATTACATGTCATTTACAAAGCCCATCTGGCAACAGGTGTTGGAATTGTTTAGCACAAGGTTCTCAGATCATCAATGGACTAGCAGTTGACTCTTCAGATTACAAAATTTTCGAATATATATCTATTAAGGGTATTGGCCTGTTGTTCTCATATAGACGTGGAATTTTGTTCTTCTTTGGGATGAGTTAATACAAGGGCGGTATTTAAATCTGAGAGGAAAGATTCTTTAACATATTTCTGTGCCTTGCTGAATACCTGGTGTGAGATCTGGACAACCTGAGCTTGATCTGTTTCCAAAATACAGTTCAGAACCTGTCCTTTTCACTAGACTTCCCAGCATTTAAAGTTTTTTAGAGCTACTGTCATCTCTTGGTGAGAGAAGAAAAGATCAGTTCTTTCTCTCTCTTTTCTCAACTTACTTCAGGATTCTCTAGTATATTTTCTGCTGTTCCTCTAGATTCTTATTCTTAAAATTCTCAAAATAAAGCAAAAAATAAATACCTCAGGGTTTCTTCTTGAGCTTTCCTGTGGGAAATCCAGTTGAAGGAATTTATCCACTGTGCTTGACTATTTTTAGAATATTAGGCTGCCTGCAGCTAAGCAACTTTTTATACCATGTTTCAGAGTAGCAGCCATGTTAGTCTGTATTCGCAAAAAGAAAAGGAGTACTTGTGGCACCTTAGAGACTAACCAATTTATTTGAGCATAAGCTTTCGTGAGCTACAGCTCACTTCATCGGATGCATTCAGTGGAAGATACAGTGAGGAGATTTATATATTGGTTAGTCTCTAAGGTGCCACAAGTACTCCTTTTCTTTATACCATGTTTGTAAAAGTTCATTGAAGTGAATGAAAAGATTTCCTATGACTTCAGGGGCCTTTGGATCAGGCTCAGTATTTCTGCCCCAAATAAAGCAATGCACACAGGTTTTGGCTTTTCTATGCTATAAAGTAGTCCTGAACCATAACAAGTTCCTGGACAGTTAGTTTTGTTAGAGAGTTTACATATTAAGCTGAAGGTATTTAATTATCTTCTCTGGAGCAATTATATTTTCTCTTTCTGACTTCTTAACCACAAGATGATTTTGAAATGAATAAGCCCTGAAAAACACTATAAAAGACTCTCATAGTGTTGTTGAAGAAACAGCTGAGTCCATATTCCTATCCATAAAGAACAGAATTTCAATTTCCAACTCATCATGATGTATCAGTTCCTTCCACACTGAGGTATTAACTTGCCATTTTAGGAAAGGTCAACACCCAAGATTAGTATGATTGATACTTTTGTTCAACATCACATTATAAGTGTCATCTAAGACCCATTTCTGCACTGTTGATAGGACATCTATGTTTGAGACCCAGCTGGAATTTTCTTTATACTGACTATTTCCAGCCGGGTGAATGATTAGGGAGATTTATACGCACATGTGAATGATATTCCTACTCATGCTTTGGTGCAGGAAATAATAAACATTTATTGGTGCTACTATATAGGGTAATGATAGAGATGTAACTTGGTTTGTGTGGGAAATGGCAGCTGCCAGGACTCACATGGCGTGTAAACTAGTGGTTAGAGTAGAGGGCTGAGAGCCAGTACTCATGCATTATCCTTGGCTCTGCCACATTCTTCTTGTCACTGATCTGGGGTTAGTCGCTTAGGGTAAACTTTTCAGAGGAACACAAGTAATTTAGGAGCTTTTGAAAGTGGGAATGAGGCTCCTAAATCACTTATGCCCTTTTGAAAATTTTAGCCTTGAGCTCTTTGTGCTTCAGTTTCCCTATCTGTAAAATAGGGTGACATTTAGGGTTGCCAGTGTCCACAAAAAACAGGCACCTGGCAACCCTAAATGGCACCTGGACACAGAAGCCAAAACTGTCTGGGTAAAATCTGGACGGGTGGCAACCCTAAGTGGATCAAGAATGGAATATTTGACTCCTGATGTGGTACATAGCTCTCAGCACTGAGATCTGTGTGCGCTGTGACATGCTAGGAAAAGAAGTAACCCCAAGGGGGATTCTGTTTGATTTCCCCTTTGGAATAGACACCTGAAGCGGGGCAGGAGGGCCTGTTGTGAGGAGGAGTCAGAGTGGCTTGGGAAGGAGGGAGGCAGGCCTGTGACTGCCTTTGTAAAGTAATTGTTTTAATGGATCTGTCAGGGAGCTGTGATGGTACAGTGATTAGCTCCAGCTGTTTGCCCCCGTGGTTACAGCAGATGGGCCGTGATTGGGAACATAGCTCTGATTATTCTGCGAGCTTTGTGGATATTGACGGGCCGCTGCTTCTGAGACTAGAAATAGGACCTAAACCGTGCAAAGAACAAAACATTCACCAGGGGGTTTTCAAGTGCTTTCCCTGGCTTTGTGGAGGGTGAGTGAAAAGGAAGGAATGTTTTAAAGATGGGCCCAGATCCTAAACTTTTGTAAATCGCCATAGCTCTATTGAATATAATGGAGATGTGCTGATTAACATCAGCTGAGGTGCTGGTCCAGGATTTATTACCAAACCATGCAACATGGCATTGAGGGTGACTTTTGAACGTCAGAAGGAAATGGTTACATCACCACCTCCTACCTTCGTTCTGCATGCAGGGCCCCATGGATGACTATGAGACCTCTGCACAGGCCTTAGAGAATGCAGTTCTTAGAATTAGCAAAGAAGGAAAGCTTGAGGGTAATGATAATATATTGACTTTTGCTTTTGACCCTAAAAGATCTACTTATCAGTCCATTTCATATTCCATGTATATGCTTTTTCTGTCTGATTGATAATTCTTGCTGATGGTACAATTAATGCCCTATTTCCAAGAATAGCTAAGGGTTCTGAGTACAGATTCTGATAACTGGATGAACCAGCTGTTAGCATTTGGATTTGTAAATTCTTCTGGGTCTGTATTACTGTTATAGTTTTACCATTATCTGTTTTAAATGTTTCCAGGGGCGAAGGGGTGGGGTTTCTCTTACTTCTCTTGGAAAACTTCCACAGACTAATAGACGTCGCCGTTGGGAGGTTTTCATATATTCAACCTAAATATTACTAATTGCATCCTATTATTCATGTAGTTGTTCTACTGATGTCCCTAAAATTTTCCTCTGCCTTCTTGGTGTTTCATCTCCCCACCTTATGCATTTAATTTTTTTGAAGGAAACAGATAATTCTTGTCCAAACCAAAGCTTTTTAACCAGGCCCAAAACAATACACCACAGCATTCCTTAGTGATTGCTGGAGCGAATAGATCAGAACTAGAGAAAACTCCCCCCCTCCTGGTATGGAAACTTGGAAGCAAATTGCAGTCTTCACTGGGAAGCATTTGTATTTGGACCTGCAGCAGCATCTGCATTCACCTACATACTGAGATGTGGAGTAATAACAGTCAGCACTAATATAGAGCTTTACATCCGTAGATAACAAAATGGATCTATGCATCATTATCTCCATTTTACAGGAGCCATAGAGTTTAAGTGACTTGCTTAAGGTCCTGTAAAGGGTCATTGGTTTAGCCAGGAATAGAACCCAGGTTTCTGACTCCCTATTAGGGTGACCAGACATCCCGATTTTAGGGGACTTGTCCCGCGTCCCGACCTTACATCAGTCGGGACGCCCTTTGTACCGATATCGGGACCATCCGGACTGCAGCCACAGCGCTGCCACTCACCACTTCCTGGGGCAGCTCCCGGCGCTCGCCCGCCAGCAGGAGTGCCGCGTGCTGCAGAGGCGGGGCTTGCAGGCGCCGGGAGCAGGCAGAGATCCCTCCGTCCCCCCCGCCCGACCTGACCTGTGACCCTCGGAGCCAGAGGGACCAGCCTGCTGGATGCTTCCTGGGACGGGAGCCGCCTTAGGTAAGCACCGCCAGGACTCCCCACCTCACCCCCTGGCAGGTCCCTCTGGCTCTTAGGGTGGGGGGGCTCTGCGTGCTGCCGGTGCCTGCAAGCCCCGCTCCGCGGCTCCGGCACCTCCCATTGGCGCTTTTCCTGGCCAGTGGGAGCCACGGAGCTTGCGCTTGTGGCGGGCACAGCATGTGGAGAGTCTGGAGACCCCCCTAGCCGCTCTCACCCTAGGAGCCAGAGACCTCCCAGCAGGGCTGGTGAGTGCGGCCAGGGAAGGGGGCAGGGTGTGATGGTGAGTGTCTGGGAGGTGTGTGGAGGGCGCTGGGCAGTGGGGGAGGTTTGTGTGTTTTGGGGTGCTAGGCAGTGGGGGCCTTTTGGGGGGGTGCTGGGCAATGGGGGAGATCTGTGTGTGTCAGGGCACTGGGCAGTGGGGGTCTGTGTGGGGCATTGTGCAGTTGTGGTGGTGGGGCTGTGGGGAAGGGCACTGGGAGGGAGTAAGGGAGGGAGGGAAAATCTGTGTGTGTTGGGAAACTAGCAAGTGGGGGGTTCTGTGTGGGGTGCTGGGCAGCTGTGGTGGGGCTGTGGGCAGGGGGGCGCTGGGCGGGGATGTGTGTGCACTTGTGGAAGAGTTGTAGGGGGGGCTCTGGGCATAGTGGATCCAGGGAGTGCTGGGGAAGGGAGCTGTGTGGTGCAGCATGGGCCAACCCCCAACAGGAAGGGGCACGCTGGTAGCACAGGACCAGGTGAACCAGTGTGCCTCTGGCTCCGGTCGGGGCTGCGCTGTGCACCTGTGTCTGTCTCTTTTCCCCCTCCCATTCCCCCCCCCCGGCCCCCCCGCTCGCCCAATGTGTCCTGATATTTCACTCTTGCGATCTGGTCACCCTACTCCCTGTCCAGGGCTCTAATCACTAGATCACACTGCTTCCTCTCAATATGACAGGACAGATTTGTTGAAATCATTTCCTTTGTAATAGATTTTGACTTGAGGGAGCCTGCCAGGCCTGTGGCAGAGGAAAATCAGTTTTTTGAATGGAAATTATCACAGAAATGGATAACACTTAAAATTCAATCAAACCATTAACACAAACTGTTGTTTTATTTTTAGCAAATTCTGGGCTTGAGTATCAATAACCCTGCTTATTTTTGGCACAGTCAGAGCCAAAAGCTGAAATATCTTCAGTGCCCATTATATTGCCAAACTTTCTGCCAGTAACCTTTCAGTTATTTCTTTAAAAACATTGTAGTGTTCCTTGGCTATGTGCTGCCTGGTTTGGTCTGTTTCATGTTAAGGGGTTTTGTTTGGCTGGGGCAGAAAAAGGGGTTTTTCCTTATTTTTCTCTTTAACTATTCCTAATCCTTTTGCTACACTGCACCTTTCCCAACACAGAAAGGCCATACTAAAGTCATTTCGTGCTTTCCCTTCATGTTGCCCCTGTTGATAGATAGGTTAGGGGACAACAAGAGCAAGCTGAAGGGTTGTTGGAAGAGCTATAGAAAACTTTCCTGACACTGAAAACTTGAACCAGTTTCTTAATACCAGACTGAGTTCCAATCAGAGACAGACCCCAACTATCTGAGCACCCCTTACACAGAGAAGTTCAGATGAAAACTTTGTTACTGACCCTATCTCTACCGTGAGCTCAACCACAAATTCAGACCCAGGCATCCCTGGGTGTGAAAGAAATTCAGAACTGGATCCAGATCCAAACTTTGCACCTTGAGCCTGTCTCGGGTTTCAAGCAGAACTGGGCTGATATTAGTATTGTCAGTCCCAAGACTCAAGAGTCATGAATCTGGCTTCTGCTTTCTCTGAGCCTTTACGGTTTACTCAGGTTAAGTTTTCAGACTCTTCTCCCCAGCCATGAGGGCTAGAATTTTTTTTTAAGAAAATGAAAGCTGAGATTCTCAAGTAACCCCATGCCTCCAGGAGCTAAGGCTTTAAGAAAAACAGCAGATATCATGAGACTCGCAATAAGGTTACTAGCTGATGTAGGTTTTCAGATGGAAATCACGTGTCAGTGGATTTGCATGAATGTCACTGAGCCTTTGGGGTTAATTGAAATCTGAAATTCCAAACGAAACTCAACCAGTGTTAATCCACACTAAGGAGATCTGGGGGAAAGGATCAGTTTAATCTCTGTAAGCCAAAAACTACCAAGTGTTATACAGTTGCGACTGTCTGCCTGTGTGTCCCCCAAGCGCCAATCACCATGCTAACTAGGCACCACCATCATGGTGGTAATAGACTGACAAAAAAGATTTTCAGAAAGTCTGTTTCCATTAAGAAAAGGAGTACTAGTACTTAGAGACTAACCAATTATTTGAGCATAAACTTTCGTGAGCTACATGCATCCGATGAAGTGAGTCTCTAAGGTGCCACTAGTACTCCTTTTCTTTTTGCGAATACAGACTAACACGGCTGCTACTCGGAAATCTGTTTCCATTCTGTCCACAACTTATTTTATTAATCTCTGGCTTGCTATGTAAAGAAGGCTGAACTGGTTTGGAATAGACTAGATATGGCCTAATATTTATTTATTTATTTATTTTCTTGGAATGAGGCAAAACCACATTTTCTCTATAAAATTCCCATGAACACTGTATCTAAGCACTTCTTCTGACTACAGTATCAGATGCAATTTTATGTTGCATTCTCAGCCCTCACTCTTTCCTCAAGAGGCTGGTGACACCGTTGTGAGCAAAAATTCCCCTAATTCATGTTAAGGCCCCCGGTCCACCTCCCCTAAACAAGCAAATATATTCTTCTTCGAGTGCTTGTTCATGTCCATTCCAATCAGGGGTGTGCATGCGTGTGCACGGCAGCCGGAAGATTTTTCCCCTAGCAGTATCCGTTGGGTCAGTCTGGGCCCCTCCTTGACTGGCGCCATCCTGGTGCTCAAAATAGGGCCCTACCAACCCGCCACCCCCTCAGTTCCTTTTTACCACCATTGACGGTTAGCTGGAACTTCCCCTTGCTCTTGTCGTGACAAGCGCATTTGGCAGTCTATGTATAGTTCTCATTAATTCTGTAGTTAGTGTTAAGTAGTTAGTAGGTACTTTACTTAGTTCTTAAGTTTCCTTTGGAAGGGTTTCCTCTCAGCGCTATCCTGGCGTTAGGGAATGCCGCGGTCTCCTGGCTTCAAAGCCTATGAGGTCCGCTGCAAGTGTATGCCCAGAAGCGATCCTCACACTTCGCATTTGAAATGTTTGTGGGAGAGCCATCAAAAGGATCGCTGTAGGATCTGCAGGGGGTTTTGCCCCAGGACACTGAAAGATAGATATCAGCACCTGAAGAGCCTACGAATGGAAGCAGCACTCCGGCCCCCATCTGACTCCGGGTCAGCAGACCCAGCGCCGAGTACCTCTTCCTCTTACTCTTCCCGAGTACACAGTGCCCCGGCACCGTCGGCACAGGGATCCGTGCCGAGTAAAGACAAGGACTCTCGGCACCGTCGTGGCTCCAGTTGTGGCTCACATGCCGCAGGCAGGCCCCAGTCTCAATCACTGGTGCCGCAGAAGAAGAGGAGGCTGGAGAGGGGTCGCTCTGCCCCAGCTAGACCCCAGGAGCTGGCCGTTGTGAGACCCAAGCCCAGCCACACTACTTCAGCCTCACTGCCAGAGACGGTCGAGTCGACTCCTGCCCCCATGGAAGGGCGGTTGAGTCTGGACCCTTCTCGCTTACTGAGGCCGAGCTGACAACTTCACTTCCCGCCAACCCCAGAGGCATCTGAGGCAGCACGGGACCTCCTCCAGCTCATTCTCTCCACCCAGACAGGAGAGGTCGCCGGCACTGGTCGCTCCCCCAGCACTATCAAGGGGAAAGCCTCCAATGATGGCTTGGCGGTTTCCATCCCCGGTGCACTGCTCCCCGGCGCCAGAACAGGGTCAGCAGCCTCGTCGGTCCCCGAGCCCTCGGCGCAGACCCTCAGCACCTCGCAGTACCGCTCCTCCGTGGTCCTCATTTCAGGGACGTCGGAGTCGGACACCTATCCATCTCATAGGAGCAGAAGTAGATGGTCCAGGTTATCATGAGACCGGCACCCTTACCTGTCACCGTGGCCCATGCTGTGGCAACCTCTTGGACTCTCTGGGCCTTTCACCAAGGCCAAAGGTGGATCGAAGGGACGCATTCCAGGGCTGCAGCGGTGGCCTTGGCCACTTCCGTATTACCTCCGGCACCGTCGTCATTGGCAGGATTGGGGGTAGCTCTATCGCTCCCTGATACCACTAGCGTCAACTACGCCAGCCCCAGCGGTATCAGCGCTGACGTCCACGGCACCGACAGCCTCGGCATCGACAGCCCCAACACCATCAGTTCCGGTTTAGACAACTTTGGCACCAGCAGCCTCAGCACCGACATACACAGCTCCAGCACCAAGGGTCACGGCGCCGTTTGTATCGGCTCCAGCCCAGGATCCCCAAGCGCCACGATCCGTCGGGTCAGTCCAGGTCCCCCCTGCAGTGGCGCCATCGTGACATTCAAAATAGGGCCCTACCGACCCGCCACCCCCTCAGTTCCTTCTTGCCGGCTACTGCAACAGAGGGGTAGGAGGGTGGGTATTGGAATGGACATGCACAACACATCTCAAAGAACAAGAGTTATGGGAAGGTGAGTAACCGTTTTTTCTTCTTTGAGTGATGTTCATGTCAATTCCAACCAGGTGACTCACAAACCTAAATTCAGGAGGCGGGGTCAGTCCTGTCTGACACAGCCACACCGCCCCCCCTAAACAAGCAAATATATTTCTGTTTGTGTAGCTCTCTCACTGGACGTCTCCAGCTTCAGGGGACAGCAGGGTGCAGATGTGGTTTACTGTTCACTTTGGATTTGGGTAAATGAGGGAGTGGATCTGTAAACTGGACTTGGGGGGAGATCTCTTTTATTCTTTCACGAGGGAAGGCCTCATTATAATTGTTCAGGCCTGACTGGATTACATCACTTTCCGTTTCCCCCTCATTTCACTCCCTCCCCGCCTGCCTCTCTCCCTTTATTTACACCTCCTTGTACTGCTGTAGCGTTGAGCGGGAGCTGCCTTAATGATGCATGCTGATCACTTCATTCCCCATCACCCCCTTCCATCGCTTTGAAGTGTGCTCAGGTCTCAGGCCTGAGTTCAAAGGTCACTTTGTTTATTTATGCAAAGCTGGATCATCTGTGAAATGGGGCTTTCAAGGCCTCTAACATCAAAAGCTCCAAAGCTGGCCCCATCAAGTCAAAGCAGGGACTGGTCTTGCATTATAACAAATTAAAGCAACTTTGTGGATCATAGACAAACACGGTTAGATATTTGCTTCATAAATTGGGGCGTTGTTTTGCCCTTTGAAGGACTGATCGGAACCTGCAGTTGGCCTGAAAACAAGCCATTCCCTGTTAGCTAATATGACACATTCTCAGAAAGTCATGCGTAAATAAAATCTGATCCTGGCGTGGTGACAGCCTGTAAATATTTCCCATCAGTTTTCCTCAGAGCCCAACTGTCATTTAAAACTTTTGATTTGTTTTAACATTAAGAAGGAGGCAGATCTGGAACAGTTTTGCTATAATAATAAACAGTAATAATATTAATAATAATAAAACATCCTTCTTGTATATGGCACTCTTTGTGCCATATGGTCCCAAAATGCTACGTAAACTACTGTACAGAAATGTAGTCATCTCTGGAGTGGGGAGAGCTTCAACCAGGCTGACAATGTGCATAGAGCATGATGCATAATGCTAAGTGGTAGGGAAATTTCAGCCACTGCATCAAGACAAACCCACAATCAGGGCCCTGTATAGTCCACAACACAAGGGGCCAAATTCTGCATCAAGGACTATCAAATGATGTGGCAACATTCATCTATTCTGTCCCCCCTGAATTCTCTTCATTCCCATTCTCCACCATATAAACCCAAGCAATAGTCACTCATAGTTGAAAATACATAAAATTTGTCACTGATTGTTTTTAATTATGGGATTTTCACTGTGCCCTGCAGCGGGCACATCTCCTAGGCCTTTAGCTACTGTGATGATGTTCAGGCACTGCAGTTCAGAACCTCCTTCCCCCAATATATGCCAAAGGAAGGAGAAACTTGTAGCCAACTTCAGCTGGGCATTGCCTCCTGCAGTGTTCTTTGTGCTCCCTGGCTGCAGGCTGGACTCCATTTTTGGCTGCCTGACCCCCCTGCTGTCTGGCTTCGGGAATAGTGCAGGGAGCATACACGGCAATCCAATTAACTCACCCTGTAGGAAAACTGAAGAGTAAGAGGCAGCAGAAGGCAGGACCCAGCAGGGCAGGGAGGCAGAAAATAAAAACGTCAGGAGCCCAGCTGCAGTAAAATGGCAAATTCTGTGGCAAAAATGATGAATTTTCTTGCACCTTGTAAAAATGCCAGATTCTCTGGCCATAGAATTACAAAATCCAAGGCTCCAGACTAGGTCACAGGGGCAGTTACGCTTCTTAGAGCTCTTATTTCGGGCTCTCTGCAGGCTTATGAAGACAGTGCTGCATTGCTTTACACTCAGCTCACATTTTCAATGTTATCTTCACAACTATGAGGGTTAGAAAAACAAGGCCTAAATCGTACACCAGCCGAGGATCTGCTCTCTCTCTCTCTCTCATTTATTTATTTGAGAGCTTTGATTCAATAGCACAATTCTGTCACCAAGGGTGAATTGCTTGGCAAATTCCACAGCCACAGAATCGCAGAATGTGCAGGTCCTGCCATTAGTCTTACAGATGTCATGGATCTTTAATGTTCTTGCTGGAGGCGGTGAGGTGAAGGGAGGGGGACAATGACAAGATCTCAGTTTTTAAGGTCTTGCACAAAAACATGCACACAGGAAAAGTGCACGGTAGGCAGTTTCTCTACCTGAAAGACAACACTGAATTTTACTGTTACAGACCTAAGGCACATAGACCACTAGGCTGTCTGCTCCAGCTGTAATGATGTGTGTTTTTTAAAGAGGAGGTGAACAGAGCAGTCCACCTCATTGGTAGTAACGATCTGATTTATTGGGTCGTTCTGACAGCTTTGAATATAACCAAAACTCCTCTTTAGGTTGCTTTTGTTGCCTCGCTCATCGCTGGTATTCAAGTCATAGTTTCACACGAGCAACTCCTTCAGGTCCACTATCCATGCAATAAGCATCATTCATCAGATGTCTTGAATGATTTATTTCCTTGGCTGCACAAGAAACATTGGTGCTACGGGATAGAGAAAATGATTGTTGGATTGAACATAATGCCCCTTGATAATAACTCAATGACGGATACAAACCAGCACCATTCATAAAAGTGATGGCAGAACACAAACAATGTCATTAAAATACCCAGGTCCAGAGGAACCAAGCAGAGACAAGGAGGAAATGAATCCCACAAATCTGACCACTCCTGCCTTTTGGGAACATTCAGCTCCAGATTCAAACTTGAGGCTTGAGCTGAAGCAAACACCTCTGAGCTTTGAGGAAATTCAGAGCTGGATCCAGATTTATGGCTTGGCTCTCTCTCTAGAATTGAGCAGGCTGAACAGTGAGATTGTTTTATGGAGAATGTTGTCTGTGCATAAACAGAGGAACCTACTCATAGTGAGTTCAGATCTAGCTCAATTTATAGAGAAGTGGCAGGGGAGGAGCCCCAGGTTGTTCCACTGAAGAGTGCAGATCCCGTTGTAATGACCCTCCAGTTAGTGTGAAGCCGCTGAGTCAAAAAAAAAACCCCAACCCACCAAAAAGCCCTTCACTATATCTGAGGCTCCAAGTCTAAAATGTTTTATTTATTTTCTTTAGAATATGCTACTCAGTTTTGGTTTTAGACGTGCAATGATCCCAACGAACACAGACAGTGAGAGACTTAATGGATCTGAAAAACCCTGGTGAAATACAGTAATTATTTACCACGGGGTTTTTTTTCTTTTCCACCCAAAGAGATATTTATACTGTGGGCTGAGTATCTTTCCCGTAACTCATTTTTATTCTGTTCCCTCCACTCCCCCACCACTTTTTTCCCCTTCTTCTTCTGGGTCTTGTAGGTAACTCCACAGGTTTGGGATTTGGCTGGATAACAAGCAAAGAGTCTTCTTCAAAGGATCAAACGGATTCGGAGCAATTTGGCTGACTTCAAAGGCTTGGCAGCATGTCAAGTGGTGTTGAGAATGCCAGTCAGTTAGTGTGTGTAAGCAGAGCAGGGGTTGCACATGAGCTGACATACTGTAACATGAGGCAGGAGGCAAGGGTGGGTATGCCGCTCTTTGTACATCAAGCTGAGTAGGATTAAGATATAATTGACAGAACATTGCCACTTAAACGTTTTATCCACTTTTAAGATGTTCAGCAGATGAACAATGGGGCAACAATTCTTTCATATTTGACCATGGCTTTTCTTCCCCCCCGGCCTGCCCGCCCGCCCGCCCTTCCTTACTCTCTAAATGGTTTTTGATTGTGTAAAGGGATTTCCTGGTTATTTGGTAAAAAAAGCTGCAAGATTCCGTTTCCAAGTATATTGATATTTACAGAAGAAAATCAATGCTGCTGCTTAATTTATTTGATTATTATTCAGAAAGGAGTCAGTTTGTCTTCTTAGAATATCAGGGTTGGGAAGGGACCTCAGGAGGTCATCTCGTCCAACCCCCTGCTCAAAG
This sequence comes from Chelonia mydas, assembly GCF_015237465.2. Taxonomy (NCBI): domain Eukaryota; kingdom Metazoa; phylum Chordata; order Testudines; family Cheloniidae; genus Chelonia; species Chelonia mydas. The sequence continues at coordinate 126,675,086 of NC_057852.1, read as the reverse complement.
CAGGACCAATCCCCAATTTTTGCCCCAGATCCCTAAATGGCCCCCTCAAGGATTGAGCTCACAACCCTGGGCTTAGCAAGCCAATGCTCAAACCACTGAGCTATCCCTCCCCCTGTCTTCTTCTTCTTTTCTTTTACACTCACTGCATTCAATTTTCAAAGGTCGCAAAGGTACATTTGCACGATGCAGTGCGTTCGTTGTTTCCTACCATTCATTCGGGGGGGTCTGCGCAGAATGGGCTGCTGATCATTCAAGCTGAGGAGGACTCCGTGTTGTATGTTTTCGCTGAGGGGCAGAGGGGTTAGTCAATGTTGCCTTTAAGGGCCTTAGGCAATTCCATTTCACGCTGCTTCCAGAAGGGTTGGGTGCGAGCTGGCCACAGCCCTTGTGAAAGCCTTCTGTGTTCTCAGTGACAGGAGTGGGGGCAGCTTCAGTGAGCTGCTGGAGTTCCAAGGCAGCAGTGCAGCGGGTTGTAAGTTTTCTTTTCCCTCCTAAGTGACAGCTGCACGTACTTCTGGGGAAACTTTGCTGAGAGAACCAGAGACGGAACAGAAAAATATGTTTGGGGCGAGTGGAGGACGGACGGACGTGCTGCGTGGCATCTCAGGCATTCTCCTTGGATGCTGTTTAAGACGCAGCAGCAAATGAGAGCAATGCACATGCAAGCATAAAACTCCTGGTGCTAAAAAGACACACCGTTTTCCAACGTGGCAGTAATTGGGCGAGTGCCAAGGGGGTTAAATATATGTTGTTCTTCTTTAAAATCTCTGCCAGAGCTCACTGTACTGTTTAAGCATTATCCACCTTGCTAAACAGCTGCAAAGACTAGATCCATTATTTCTAAGAGTTTCTGGACATGCTTGTGTATGTGCTGAGTTATTTCCCCTGGACTCTGCAGTTGAGATTAGAACAAGGCTTTCCTCACTTCTAGCCTCCAGATCTTTTCAGGTGGGTTTCAGGATTTGTACAATTGAACCTTTAGTCTCTCCCATACACTTACCTTAGGGTCACATATTTCTCTTGGGCTGCATGTGGAATTTACACTCATATCAATGATGTTGGTGCACAGTGATTGAGGCAACTCTCTGATTGGGTAGCCTTTAATTATGGGAACAGTCCTGAGATGAAGAGGAGAAACCGCCCACCAGCATGGAAGGGGTTAAAGAGAGCCTTTGTGCCCAGCTGGCCCTGCCCCATTATACCTGCAGCCAGTGCCAGGCCTGGAGGGGGAAGAAAAGGAGAGAACCTGACTCAGTTTGGGGCTAATTGGCGAAGAGGCAGGAACTCGCTGCCTACCTACCTGAGGGGAAGGGTCACTAGCCTGCCAGCCAAGGCAGCCACCAGGAAATAATACCATCTCCTTGGCTGAGGAGACTGGAAGAGATTTAGGAGCAGCAGCCCTAAGAAATAACTGGGTGACTGAAGCACGGAGACCTTGTGTGGTTCCGGCCCCACAAAATTTAGGGCTGTCCTGTCCAGAGGAGCCTGAGACTGTGGCAGGGCTCTGCCCAAGGTCCACAAGGGAGTGCTACTAGAGACAAGCCACCCCCGTGACTTGGACTGTAGGGGCTGTGCCCCACAGTGAAGGGACAGCGGTAAGAAGTAACCCAGGGCAGTGAATTTAGGGCTTGTCTACACTTACATTTTATAGCGCTCTAACTTGCTGGCTCAGGGGTGTGCGCAGCAAGTCTGAGTGCTTTAAAGCGCTAGTGTAGACAGCACTCGGAGCTAATCCTCTCATGGAGGCGGATTACCAGGCGCGCGACCACACTCACACTTCAAAGCGCTGCCGTGGGAGCGCTCCCACAACAGCACTTTGAAGTTCCCAGTGTAGCCAGGCCCTTAGACTCCCAGGTGGGAGGTGTATTCAGGGGTTGACTCACACAGGGCCCTGGGCTGGGACCCGAGGAGAGGGAGGGTCTGGGTCCCTCTACCCAACTTCCTTAAAGACTGAGGCACCTTGACCAGCGAAGCAAAGGACTGGCAGTCAAGCATTCCAACCAGTAGGCCACCCAGCCCTCCAAGCTCCCTGTTAGAAGTCCCACTGACTTAATTTCCAGCACCTCTGAAAATAAGGCCACTTAAGTAGGTGCCGAAATAGGGATCTCGGTCCATCCCAGGTCTGAAATTCTGGCCTGAGTCACTTGTCTGGGATAAGCTGTGGTATAGTTAATGAGATGTCATCACTTTGCCCAGAAAAAAGGGTTCTAATCCTGGTTCTGACAGTGACGTGTGATGTGACCTTGGGTAATTCTCTGAACCTCTGTTTCCCCATTTGTAAAATGGGGACAAGAATATTTACTTCCTCCTACTCTTTGTCTTGTCCATTTAGACTGGGAAGGAGCTCTCCTACTGTTTATCTGTGCGGCGCCTAGCACAATAGGGGCACAGATCTCAGTTGGGGACTCAACGTGCTATTGTAATAGAGATGATGATGATAGGGGGACAGGACTAGATGGACCATAAATTTAGTCCAATTCATTCCAGTGCTCTTAGTTTGTTTTTTTTTAAAAAATAGCATGTCTACTCAACATTGTTGCCTTCCTGACCAAAGCTTTCCATTCAGCGCTCTCCCAGGTTTGTTTGATCCCAATAAGCGAGCTTGCTCTCCTGATCTTTTATGGAAACTGCAAAGTAAAACTGTTGCCAGAATTCCACTCCTTGCGCTCCACATGACTGATCACATAAGTCTCTCCCACCTCCCGGGTTTAATTAGCTGTAATTTTGATGTATATAATTATTTGCATGGAGGGTAGCATGGATCAGCTCCTCCTAGGGAACGGTGACCAGTAAATATAAACAAAAGGGCTTTTGTCGGCTATTAATGGAAACATTGATTAATCTCCCATCATGTTAGTAGCCTACTGAAAAGCTCATAAAGCAGAAAGCAAAATTGTTCATTAAACTGGCCAGGCTGCTAGCACCAGGAAGTGAGTGCAAAATGCACTTTAAGTGCCTTGCGGCAGCACAGTGCCTCCCAAAGGCAATGCAACCTCCTATCAAAGGCAGCCATGTAGGAGGAGATGTTTCTAAGAGCTTCTCTCTCCCTTTCTTTGCAGATGATGCCAGCTCAGGAAAGGACAGCCCAGTGTCTGAAGGCTCCAATGGCGAATACGAAGATCATTCTGGGAAGCAGTGGGGTAAGGGACAGATTTTTTATTTTTTTCTTTTTGGCTTCCCACACATCCCTGTTCTGTACTATCCATCGCAGTCCATCTTGATGTCACATTGCAGTGAAGGAATGGAAAAGGCAGCGTGAAAGGAATTCATTGATCAGATCAATTTGTATCTGTGGATGGTCAAATGTCAAATTGAATCTCGTCTGAATGCATCAGTCTGAACTGATCCCTTCCTTTATTAAGTGTCCACCTGCCCCAGGAAATGTAGCTGATGATCCACACTTGAGCGTCTGCTATACCCTTGTACTTGTTTCCAGGAGCAGTGGCTTTCCTTTGCACGGGTAGCCCTAGTATGGCTGGGCATAAATTCTCCATAAAAAACATATTGAAATTTATAGTGGGATTTCCAAAAGCACTGAGTGCCGGCCTACCTCTGCTCCCATTGAAGTCAAATGGGAGATCTGGCTTCAACAGGAGCAAAGTTAGGCTAATGCTGAGCACTTCTGAAAATCACCAAGTCGGGCTAGAGTACAAAGCCCTCAAGTGAAGATGCAGTTTATTGGCAAAAGAACTCCTTCAGCCAGTATACAGTTAAACCATCTCCCTGATTGATGGAAGGTCTATTGGCAAGAGGACTTTTTTTTGCCTGTATAAGCTGTGTCTACGCAGTGATTTTTGCCAGCATAGCTATGTTGGTTGGGCGAGGGGGAGGTTCATTTAGGTGTTTTGTTCATCTTGTCATAAGCTTAGCAGAAACTGCTAAAACCAGCTCCGAAACAAGGCTCTGAACTGCTCCAAGGTTTGAGAGTCCCCTGACCCAGGGTTTGGTTCAAGCCATTCTCCACGCGCTCTTTGTGGAGAAACAGAACAACTTTTGGGCACTACTGGCCTGGGCAGGAATTTGAACTGATAACCCAGACATGTCAGGCGCCAGATCTCATTTTTGCTTTTATGACCCAGCTACAGCTCATCCCTTTTTTAAATTTTTTTAGTTTGATTGATGATTTGTCACCATGTTCCTAAACCTATTTCTGAGAGATTTCATCCAGTCTAAAGAACCCTATTCAAGAATTTACCCTTGCCCAAACAGGGCAGATCTAAGCTGTCATCAAAATAGGAAATTCCAAATATAATAATGTAACAAATGCATGACTAGCAACTTCAGGAAAGCCACCATGTTGTGAAACATAGCCAGCAGGTAACCTCATGGCAACAGTGAGGCTGGAACTCATTCTGTTTCAAAGGGACAGGCTCCTACCGCCAAGCTAAGGATAATCCCCTCCAGCTGTTGGCAGTAGAGGGTATATGATACCATCGTGTTGTAGTTCCAGTTCTTACCAGGGGGCAGTGATGCACATAAACATAATGCACATAAAGTTAATTACGTTATTATGTGGACCATGCTAGCATTTTTTGCACAGGACTGCAGACAGGGTCCAGTGCTTGTTCTGTCCTGGGAAGCTGGTGAAGAGGGATGTAATTCTGAGAGAAGATGGCAGATTTTTATAGAGAAAGGATGGAAGATTCAGCTATTCCACACTTCTAGAAATCTCACAGGTCAGATTCTGCACATATCACATGAAAAAAGGCAAACATAGACCTGTCTTTAGACCTCTTTCCCATAAGGGGCATGAGCCAGAATTTGAGCTTTGTAGCAGAAGTGCCCTCTAAAGGTAATTGTGGACAATCATGATAAATTGGACATTTCTGCAACCACTGTGTTAACTCTATCTGTTAAGGGGATGCAGCAGACACCTCTGAGACTTATCCATCCATCTGTGACATATTCCTCAAGGAAAAGAATCTGTTAAACCTCTTCCTACCAAGTTTTTGCTTGATGTTTTGTCATTAATTATTTAATTTTAATTACACCGAATAAATCTTCATAATAAACAGCGTTAGAGCAGGAGACCTGCACACACTGTCCCTTTGAGTCAGTCAACTTGTGTTTCCCTCACGCTTGCATATGGCATAATTTATACTGTAGCAAAGTGCAGCTCTTGGAGTTTACAAAGCAAACTTCGAAAGGTGTGTGGGAGAACAGTCATGCAAAGTCTGAATAACATAGAGGCACTCTGTAATGGGGGCCCCTGGCTCTAAAGGCCCTGCCCCCAACCCTTGGAGAGGAGCTACTGGACCCGGGACTCAACCGTTGACGAGGAACAACTAAGGAATAACAGGGTTGGGAGTGGGGATCATAGGTTCAAAACTAGGGATTCAGAGGTGGACACCGAGCAGAGAACCCCGCATAGCACCCACTACTCCTCAGAGCTGTCTAGGGAGCCAGCGGACACCGCCCAGAGGAACTCTGCCCGGATACGTGAGACAAGGGAGGAACAGAAATAGGCCTCACAGTCGCAGAGCACCTCCCCGTCCAGCATCCTCCTCCTGGTGTTGTGGATGGCCACTTTGCCAGGAGGAGGTTGACGAGGAGGTCTCACGTCTTTGTGGGGCCACAAACAGTGTGTGCCTATATGAAGAGGTGTGGGGAAAAGTGCAGCCAGACCTCAACAAGAGGTTCTGGAGGAGCCGGAAAAGGGGCTGCAACCTGGCGCATTCCAGATAGGTGTGCGCCAGGGTCTCCCTCACATTGCAAAAGGGTCCTCTAGCAGTTCAGCAAGCAAACCTTCAGTAGACGATACAGATTTTGGAACGGCCATTTAGTAAATGCAAACTCACAGCTCTCTCGGCCTCTCACTCCCTCAAGCTCACTCTTTCTTCTCTGTGTGTGTGTCTCTCTCTTTCCTTTTGTCAACTGGCCTCTCTGAACTTGCCCAATTCAAGCTTTTGTCAAGGAAACCTTTCAGGACTGTGTAAATGGGATCTGGTTTCAGTGTATCACACACAGGATGAAGCAGCTTTTGAGGCCACAGTAATCACTTAACCTTCTAAAAGAAAAAGGGGAAAAAAGCCTGAAAAAGTATTATTTTACCTGTAGATTGCCATGTCTAAGAGAGGGATTGTCAGAGGGGTGAACACAGGACTCCAAACAAAAGTTCTCGAGGGATGAGATAGGAGTGAAAGCAAACTGAGCTGTTGTTGACCTGACTGTAGTGAGGAAAATGCCGACCCTGTTTTACAATATTGTCCCTGTGCAGGAACTAGGTGGGGAAACAAACCCTATTGAAATATTTTTATGCAAGCAGAGGGCAGGTATGGGCGGTTACACATGAAGTTCCAAGATTAAAGTCAGTGATGTGACTCATCGGTCAGTACAAAAGATATTAGTGAATGTGCCTATTCTGGAGCTGCACTGTGAAATGCTAATGCTAGCGTAGAAATCCCATCGAGTGAAAATCTACCCTTACATGGGCTTCAGTTCATGTGCACGGAGTAAATTATTGCCTTGTTAAAAGATAACCAGTTAGACCCATTTCACTGCTGGATGATGACCACTTCTGTGTCTCATAGCCTGACGCTCCACATCCATAACGAAAGCACCCTGTGGCCCTATTGGCATTTGTCACCAGGACGACGGCTAAACCCCATGGTTTCGAGCGCTCCCAGTGTGTGGTGCTGAACAGGTTAATTATCTCTCTGGGAGCATGATTGTTTTTACTGGGTAGGAGGCCTCTGGTTTCAGGAGATGATCAAGGGAATACCCAGCAATTTACACACGGAAACCTGTGGAATGGGCTAGCACGTGACACTAACTGCCCCAGCTGTCGCTGGTAGTACATTCAGTGCTGGAGTTGCTCCGGTTCATTAGGTTACACATGAAAGCCCCGGCGTGGAGAGTGAAGCATTTCTGCACCAGGGTTTGAAATAACATGACATGGCGAAGATCCAGAATGACAGCCGCGGGTGAGGTTGGGGGGTAAGGCGGGGGCCGGCTGCTCACACAAGAAAGGGCCTTGAAGAGAAGAAGCGCCATGGGCAGCCTCCTTCCCAGACAGAGTGGCTGGGCCTGAGGCCAGTGTGTGTGACACACACACAGATCTGTGAGGGGCCCGGCTTCTTTTCCTCAAGTGTGTGAGGCCTGCGCGCCAACATCCTCACGCCCAGGGAGCTGCCCGCCAGCCTCTCCCACTCCTGAGTAGTGAGGGGACGGAGCAGGAGTGGCACAGCAGCCATAAACCAGCCTCCAACAGAGCTCGGGCTGTAATTTTTGCCACTGCTGTGAAGCCACAAAAAGCACTAGAGTGAGCAGCTCATTCATAATGAGCCAGGTTGTACGTGGAGGTGGGGAGTTTCTCCCTTCATATACTGAGAACAATTGCAGAGCTTGTGCTCTCCTGAGCACAGGGACTGCTCCCGGCCTGTGCCCCTACGGACACCTCATTGACCAGGGCCCCACCACACCTGTGCACTGGAGAACAGAGCTGGCTGGATGCACGGTCGGGGATGTTAGGGGGCTTACTCCTTCACCCACTTACTTCCCTGGTCCTTCTCGCATGAACAGAGAGCAACAATACCCAAAGTCCAAAGGTGCAAACAATTCGATGTTTATTGGGGTGAACTTCCAGCAAGCATGATTCCAGTTTCCTTCCTTAGTGTCCCCCTTCCCAGCTCTGACACCACAGAGCCTTACCTGTGTCCCTGTTCCCATTTCCCCCCCTTTGCAAAACACGATTCCAATTCCCCCCCCCATTCTGTTCCCATTCCCTCCCTTAGCAAAACATGATTCCAATTCCCCACCCCCATTCCCTGTTCCCACTTCCCCCACCCACGCACCCACTTCCTGATTGACTGCAGACTATATAGTAAAACTTGAGTTCTGCTTAGCTATACCTTAACCAATCATTTTCCTGAAATTTAACTAACCAATCCTAACATATTGTAACATGATTATGTAACCAATTATATCCCACCACCTTAATTAGTTTACACCCAGCAAAATTAATTATACAGCAGACGGAAACACTCACAGAACCAGACAGAGATTATACAGACAAACAATAGCAAAGTGGGAACTATAATGACAAAACAATACAGAAGTGAGGATTTCACATCCCAGCAATTGATAAGTGAGTTCTTGCCAGACAGGATGCTATCAAACTAAGTTTCGTTTTACATCTTCTAGGCACTTCCCTTTCTCTGGAGGTGATAGGCATTATCAGGACAGGATTGTATTCCTAACAGCCCAATAGCACCTTCTTTCAATGGGACTAGGTTGGAATGTGAGGAGGTGACCGGTCGCTTCCCAGCTTATGGCTGCCTCTGCTGCTTAGCCAAAGGCCTTAGCCTAAGAACAGGGCCTCAGACTGTCACAGTAAGAGAAGGCCCTTACACCGGCAGACAGTGATTTTGATTCTTTCTTTTATACCTCTATAACTAGCCAAGTGATAAGAATACACCTAAATTCTTAGAGTATAGGCCTTTACAGACAGGCCTGATTATCTATATCCTAACAGGGGGAGCCTGCTGCGCCCCCTTAGGAGGTGTCGTGAGGCTCTCCCTGTGCACTGGAGAACAGGGCTGGCTGGATGCATGGTCGGGGAGCCTGCTGCACCCCCTGAGGAGGTGTTGTGAGACTCTCCCTGTGCACTGGGGAGCTCGGAGAGCACCTCAAGCACGGCTTTCCTGGCATTCCCCCAGCTGTTCTGCTGCAGTGACACACTCCAGTGGCTAATCAGTGTAACCTGCCCCAGTGTGTCATAGAGAAGGCCAGTCACATCCATCTATTCAATATTTGCACGGTTCTTTACAGATAGAATTAAAGATGCAGCTCCTGCCTCAAGGCCCTTACACGCTAGGGGAGACACATCATGACAGGGTGCCAGGAGAGATGGCAGCGGCCAAGCAAGTCACAGGAAGGAAGGGAAGGGGTGTTACATGAAGGAAGGATATAAGGTTGCGCTCAAGGCAAGGCACGCAGCTTGTCAGCTCCCTTTGGGGCTGGGAGGAAGAGCTATTAATTTAGATTTCATTAAGCTGGTGTGGGAGGGTGGGTCACTGGAGACATGGAGGAAGGAAGGGGGCTTGGAGGAGGGTGTTTGAAGGAGGAAAGGATCACAGAGGATACATCTGGCACAGGAGACAGAAAGCGAGAAAGTGCAAGAGGGGCTTTGCTCTAGGCCTGAGTGAGAGATTTAGGGGAAGCAAGGCACAAGATGTAACCAGGGCAGAGCTGTGTAGAGGAATAGTGAGGAAAAGGCGTTTGAGTCTGACAGGGAGCCACTGACTGGAATCTTGAGATGGGACTGGCATGGTCAGTGTAGTGAGAAAGGAAGGTGAGTTTGGCTGGAGTGTTTTGGATAGATTGGAGGATTGCCAGGTGGGAGTTAGGTAGGCTGAAGAGGAAGAAGTGGAAGTAGGCTTGGCAGGAGATTGCGCTAAGAAATGCCCCGGGTGTAGTATTGCATAACGAGAGTAATTGTGGGGGATTTATGCCGTCTTCTGAATTGTTCATTACAGGCCACTCTTAGACAAGGTTCTGGCCTTGAAACTGCCATATTCCACTGTAGCAATTTTTAAGAGCTTTTTAATAGATTTTTTTTTATCATATTGGTAAATCAGGCCATCCAGTTATTTTACAGAAAGGACACAGTGCAAAACTATTAAAGCCATGTGGATAATATTATTCCACCCCCTTTTCCTCTGAAATTCTGTTGTGGAATTTAATGAATAATTGAAATCATGTCTTCTAAAGTCAGTAGGAACTGAGCTCCTAATTCCCTTGGGTGCTTTTGTAAATCCTGCACTTCCTGTTGACTTTTGTGAGGTCAGGATTTGGCCCATTGTGAGCTTCCACTTGAGAACTTGTGCTTCCCTGAGGACAAGGTTGCAGAAGAACCCACTACCCATTGCTAGGTCTCCCAGATGCTATTGTAATGGAACAGCCCTGTGCCATGTTTCTGCTCACCTGTCATGTGGAATGAGTGGGTTAGTAGCTCTTCCTAACCTCAGAAACTCATGGGTTTTTTTGTTTGTTTTTTTGGAATGAGACTGCTTTTTAGTATTAATTTTTCATAAATTAAAGCTGAATGAATCTCAGAAAGTTCAGTTCAGATCAGCACTCAGAACTCTGGATGCTCATCTGGACAATCTGAAGCTCTGGACCTTGTAAAATTGGCTTTGAGTTACAGAAAGAGCAGGTTCCTTGTACAATTTCTCTGTCTCTCTGCTGGCATTTGGCCGCATTTTGGGAGTTGCTGAGCACTCTCAACTCCCATTAAAATCAGCGGGTGTGGAAGGTGCTTATCTCATCTCTGGATGACAGAAATAGACCAGAAGAACAATCAACCTTATGGAACTCTGGATTCTGCTTCTGGTCATGGCTGAACCCAAGAAATGCAAAGCATATAATTCTATAGTTGTGTCCTGAAAGGTGGCCATACTGCTAAGGGAAACTATGAGGCCAAATTCTGCCCTGATGTACAGGTGACTCTGGTATTATTTTGTGAAATTGCTGTAATCAACTGCCATAATTATAGAGTGAAATTCTATGGCCTGTCTTATGTAGGAATTCAAACCAGTGATCAAAATGGTCCCTTCTGACCTTAAAATCTACGAACCTCCGTAGTACTTATTTTTATGAAGGAACCACACTGGACCAGTGTATGCAGTAGTGATGCATGGGCATTTCTTGCATATTTGGAGTAGAGTGTCTCAGAAACAATGGCGGCAGTCCCTATAGATAACCATGTAGTGCTCTGGTTGTGTGGTCCATCATGCACCTTGCTTAGTGTAATCAACACTGTGTCCTTTGCAGCCCGGCCCAGATTCACGCAACCTGCCAAGATGAGACGGAGGGTGATTGCACGGCCTGTAGGAAGCTCAGTCCGCCTGAAGTGTGTTGCCAGTGGAAACCCTAGGCCTGACATCACCTGGCTGAAGGACAATAAGCCCCTCACACCTCAGGAGATTGGGGAGAACAAGAAGAAGAAGTGGACATTGAATTTGAAGAGCTTAAAGCCTGAGGACAGTGGGAAATACACGTGCCGAGTGTTTAACAAAGTTGGAGAAATCAATGCAACATATAAAGTTGAAGTAATCCGTAAGTGCTGCCTCTGGGCTGAGTGGGTTATTAGGGAGGGGCTTTTACAAGTGCGCTGACTTGAATAAATAGAACATTGTACCAAGAGCTGTGTGCAATGCCAGAAACTGAATTCCCAGATTACACTAAACTGGGAGGTGTTGCAAACTTCAGTGCAGACAGAGAAACAATTCTTCAGAGTCTCTAATAGAGAGGTCAGAAACATGGGCAGGAAATAATAAAATGTGATACATCCTGATAAATGCAGGTTAGTATGTCTGGTGAGAGCAACTCCCAGAGTAGCAGGGAGGTACTCGGGAAAAACTACTATCTAGAGAGAGAACTAATGGTGACAGTGATCACCCCAGTATGTGTGCTCACAAGGTGATGTGCCTGCCAAAAAAGGTAAGTGCGATTTCAGACTACAGACAGTCACTTTGTGGACGAGAGAGTCCCACTTTTAGGGTCTAAGAGCCATTGGGAGTTGTTCTATTGACTTCATTGTGGGTTGGATAAAGCCTTTAATGTGTCTGAAGAAAAATAGTTTAGGGTGGCTACTACAGAGATAATGGGATGAAGTTAATCAGTGGAAAAATTAGGCCGGATATCAGAGAAAAGCATTCTGTTGAGTCATAGAGCAGTCTCCCAAGGAAAGTGATAAAAGTCCCATCACTAGAGTAATTAAAAATTAACAAGACAAAGCATTTAGGGCCAGATTTTTAAAGGTATTTAGGAACCTAAAGTTACAGATAGAAGCCTACTGGGATTTTCAAAAGTGCCTAGATGCCTAACTCTGAGGCACTGAATTCAGGCACCCATTGGGAGTTAGGCCCCTAGGCACTTTGAAAATCCTACGAGGCATCTATCTTGCATCTTTAGCACCTGAATACCTCTATAAATCTGGCCCTTAGGGCACATGCTATAGGGGATTGTCCTGCTGTGGCAGTGGGATGAACTAGATTGCTGTCCTCTGTACGTAACCCGATAGAGGATTCTGTGGCTCTAATTTCCTGTCTTATTGTTTTTGAAAATAATTATACTGGTGAGGCTATTCAGACCAAGTGAGGAAGAGCTTCTATTCCTTGGTTTATGCTATGTTTATGATAGCCTAGTATGTTGCCATGGAAATGATTATGATGCTGCAAGCTCAAGAAAGAGGAGGAGAAAGGCTGTGAGAGGGGAGATCATAGAATCATAGAATATCAGGGTTGGAAGGGACCTCAGGAGGTCATCTAGTCCAACCCCCTGCTCAAAAGCAGGACCAATCCCCAACTAAATCATCCCAGCCAGGGCTTTGTCAAGCCTTACCTTAAAAACTTCTAAGGAAGGAGATTCCACCACCTCCCTGGGTAATGCATTCCAGTGCTTCACCATGCTCCTAGTGAAAAAGTTTTTCCTAATATCCAACCTAAACCTCCCCCACTGCAACTTCAGACCATTACTCCTCGTTCTGTCATCTGCTACCACTGAGAACAGTCTAGATCCATCCTCTTTGGAACCCCCTTTCAGGTAGTTGAAAGCAGCTATCAAATCCCCCCTCATTCTTCTCTTCAGCAGACTAAACATCCCCAGTTCCCTCAGCCTCACCTCATAACTCATGTGTTCCAGTCCCCTAATCATTTTTGTTGCCCTCTGCTGGACTCTTTCCAATTTTTCTACATCCTTCTTGTAGTGTGGGGCCCAAAAGTGGACACAGTACTCCAGATGAGGCCTCACCAATGTCGAATAGAGGGGAACAATCATGTCCCTCGATCTGCTGGCAATGCCCCTACTTATACAGCCCAAAATGCCGTTAGCCTTCTTGGCAACAAGGGCACACTGTTGACTCATATCTAGCTTCTCGTCTACTGTAACCCCTAGGTCCTTTTCTGCAGAACTGCTGCCTAGCCATTCGGTCCCTAGTCTGTAGTGGTGCATGGAATTCTTCCATCCTAAGTGCAGGACTCTGCACTTGTCCTTGTTGAACCTCATCAGATTTCTTTTGGCCCAATCCTCTAATTTGTCTAGGGCCCTCTGTATCCTATCCCTACCCCGAGCGTATCTACTTCTCCTCCCAGTTTAGTGTCATCTGCAAACTTGCTGAGGGTGCAATCCACACCATCCTCCAGATCATTAATGAAGATATTGAACAAAACTGACCCCAGGTCTGACCCTTGGGGCACTCCACTGGATACCGGCTGCCAACTAGACATGGAGCCATTGATCACCTGTTGAGCCCGACAATCTAGCCAGCTTTCTATCCACCTTATAGTGCATTCATCCAGCCCATACTTCTTTAACTTGCTGGCAAGAATACTGTGGGAGACCGTGTCAAAAGCTTTGCTAAAGTCAAGGAACAACACGTCCACTGCTTTCCCTTCATCCACAGAGCCAGTTATCTCGTCATAGAAGGCAATTAGATAAGTCAGGCATGACTTGCCCTTGGTGAATCCATGCTGACTGTTCCTGATCACTTTCCTCTCCTCTAAGTGCTTCAGAATTGATTCCTTGAGGACCTGCTCCATGATTTTTCCAGGGACTGAGGTGAGGCTGACTGGCCTGTAGTTCCCAGGATCCTCCTTCTTCCCTTTTTTAAAGATTGGCACTACATTAGCCTTTTTCCAGTCGTCCGGGACCACCCCCGATCGCCATGAGTTTTCAAAGGTAATGGCCAATGGCTCTGCAATCACATCCACCCACTCCTTCAGCACTCTCGGATACAGCGCATCCAGCCCCATGGACTTGTGCTCGTCCAGCTTTTCTAAATAGTCCCGAACCACTTCTTTCTCCACAGAGAGCTGGTCACCTCCTCCCCATGCTGTGCTGCCCAGTGCAGTAGTCTGGGAGCTGACCTTGTTTGTGAAGACAGAGACAAAAAAAGCTTTGAGTACATTAGTTTTTTCCACGTCCTCTGTCACCAGGTTGCCTCCCTCATTCAGTAAGGGGCCCACACTTTCCTTGAGTTTCTTCTTGTTGCTAACATACCTGAAGAAACCCTTCTTGTTACTCTTAACATCTCTTGCTAGCTGCAACTCCAGGTGTGATTTGGCCTTCCTGATTTCACTCTTGCATGCCTGAGCAATATTTTTATACTCCTCTCTGGTCATTTGTCCAATCTTCCACTTCTTGTAAGCTTCTTTTTTGTGTTTAAGATCAGCAAGGATTTCACTGTTAAGCCAAGCTGGTCGCCTGCCATATTTACTATTCTTTCTACACATCAGGATGGTTTATTCCTGTAACCTCAATAAGGATCAAATATAGTCAGGAGCAGGAGCACGGAAGACCATAAAGCAACACATGACACAGGGAAAGCATGTTCTTCGTGTGTTAGTGCATGTGTTTTAGCATGATCAAGTCTATCCCGGTGTGAAATCTGCTCTCTGATAACTCCCTTTCTCTAGAATAACAGGAATTAAAAGCACATGTACGGAGTTGTGTTGTGCTCCGAATGCACAAACCTGCTGGACATCTGGTATCAATAAAAATGCAGCTGTGTGGAGACGGTAAAAACATGTGTTTACACTAAAACCAGGAGCAGAGACAGGGAAATGAATCAAGTCCCATCCTAATGTCAGTTGTGGCATTTTCACTTCATCAAAACCAGACGGCACCAGGAACAAACCCTTTTCTGTGTCAGAGAGTAGTCCCCGTTTATCTTGGTTTTTATCAATCTACAGATATACGTAACCCTTGTTGTCATTAGCGTTTTCTGGCTAGGAACAAAAACAGTGACCAAAGGGGCAATAGAACCAAAGCGATAAGAGTATTACAGCATTTTTACAGGCTTCCTCCGATTTTAATAACATGCCATGGGCGTTTCAGGTTTTATTAAATTTCCTTCCTTAAATCTTCCCCAAGCCTCCACTTCTCAGTCTCACTTGCTTATCTGAGTCTAGGTCTTTCCAGCTTTGATCCCTGCTGGTGTGTTCCTCATGTATGATCTCTTAAGAATATGTGACATTTCTGCCACGCTGGCCCACGTTCCCTGGGGTCTCGGTGCCGATAGCCTCCTGTACATCCTATCCTGATTCATCAAAGTGTGGAACATTGTTCCTTCCTCCCACCTCAATGCCTGCCCGGTGATACTGGGAACTGGTTCTTTACACACCCAGCCCAAGGGTGGTTTCCATTAAAAGGTCAGCATTTGCCAGCCGTTGCCACACAATGATACCTGAGACACCAGTGTCTCCCTGCACCTAGACGAGGGAAATCTGTGGTACTTCAGATACCTCTCTCCAGAAACGGATGGTAAATACTGACTTTCAGATGTGAGCATTGGAATCTATTCAGCACCCTTGCAATAATGGATACACTTTCTTTCACGGTGCCTGACAAAATGGGGTCCCTGCCTGAGGCCGCTGAGTTTAGTAATAATAAATAATAATAGGCTGGTCTGGTGAGCTAGTCTTAATGTTCTTTGAGAACCCTGGGTTTGATTTTCTATCATGGTATCTTGCTTCCCCGGCCAGCAGGGGAATCTTGGAGTGCTCCTGAGATGAGATGATCAGAGGGCAGAGAAGGCTTCCCTGCTGACTAGGGAAGCAAGACAGCTGTGGAGTTCTCCTCAGAAAACGGCACGGGAAGTGGTGGCTTCTCCATGCTTAGCACATTTGCGATTAGACTAGACGAAATAAGAGTTAATGCAGGTGGAAGTGAAGTACTTGACTTAGGAGGTCTTTCCCACCCCTAACACCTATGGGCTTAAAACTTGGTGTGTAAGCCTCCCTGAGCCAGGAAAGTGGGGGAAAGATGGAGGGCTCCCCGTCAGCATCAGGTTCCCACAGGCATTCTGCCAGCCCCAGGGATGAAGCACTCCTCCCAGTGGACTTCAGGAAGCATGTCCCTGAGTAGCCATTGCTGCCCCCATTAACAGGATGCAGCCTGCACTCCCCACCATCAGCTGGCTAGTGCAGAAAGTGCAGTGGACTTGTCCCGTCTTCTTTGGTAAGTCTAGGGGGCTTTTGGAGAGACAGGGATTGCCCTGTGCAAGGAGCGGGAATGTTCCTTTCCCCCTCTTGTCGTACCCACACTGGGCTAGCAACAGCCTGGACCTGTGACTCTCCTGTTGACTCATAATAGGTCCCCATGGCTAAAGCACACAATATCCTACAGATCTAGCAGAGAACATGCAGGACTGCCCCATGGAAACATCCTAAGATTATATATAACTGCCACCCTAGCAGGAAGCTAGCCTGGTGATGCTATGGGCCAGCATCGCGATTAATGCCAGGAGCACTTTTGCCATAACAGTCAGCTTAGGTTGCCACCCTTGCTACACTATCCTGCAGGGTTTCCTGAATTTCTTTCTGGAATAATGACAGGAAAGTGTCCGTGTGGTTTGCCCTTTTTCACGCTGGCTCAGGACACTTACCTGCCCTGTTCCAGATTCAGAGAATAACGCTGCATGTGTTATACCCCTGAGGGTCAAAGTGCACCATTAAGCACAGGCCTGTGCCAGGGGCAGCGCAGAACTGCACTGTGCCCCTGCAGCAGACATGCCAAACCCATGAAAAAAATGCAGAAATTGGGCTTTTTTTTTGGCTTAATTGGCTTGTGAGTTGTTTGTTGGCTAGTTTTTGGCTTGTTGCTTGTTTGGCTTGTAGCTTATTGCTTTTTTTTTTTGATCAGTTCCTGGCAAGCGGGGTAAGGGGAGGCAAGCAGGGGCTAGTTGGGGAGAGAGTCAGGGGTGCACAGCGGGCCCACTGCAATCCCAGATTGCCCACTGGGCGGATCTAGTCACATAGAGTATTGGGGTTCTTAGGGATTGGCTTGGTTTGGCCTTGTTTTGAAATGGGATTAGCTTGATTTTTGGCTTCTTGTGAAAGTTGGGGTGCTTATTTACCATGTGAAAATTGGCAACTGGGCCCTGCGGGAGAGCTCTGGGAAATGCTTCTCCTAAGGAGGTACAATCCATGCTCAGGATGCAGTCAGGACAGCAGCTGCTGCAGCACCCCTTCTGAGCATGCAACCTGCCTTCACCTCTGTGGCCATTCAGCTACACTAGCCAGTCTCAGCAATGGGGTGTGTGGCCCATCCTCCTCCTTGCCTCTCCTTTTTGGGATCACCAGCACCCTGAGGGGTAGTAGCAGGGGACAGTTCTTGCACTCAAGAGAGCACAGGGACTTCAAATGGGCCAGAACCTTGAATAGATGGTACAGAGTAGGGGAAAGGCTGCTCGGTGTCTTCCCTTTTCCCCAACCCATCCATTACTGAACACCTACAATATCTAGTCCTATGCATATCACCCGGGAAATGCAGCTTTATAAACTGGGCTTGTGTTACGGTTGAGTGACAGTTTAAAGTCCTCTTTAAAGCAGGAGGGAAACTAGTTAGTTCAGGGGTTGAACTGTGTGACTCCCCGTAACATTAGTGGGGCTTGGGTGGCTGAATACTGATGCCCCTAGCTCAGTAGGTAGCTGGGATAATGTGATCAGAGTAGAGATGGAAAATACCTTTGAGATGAGATTTCTGGGGCCTGATTCCTTAGCACTGACAGGGATTTGCAGCCTCTGTCTTTAAACAGTCCCCAGTCGGATTGAGGAACACAATTTATTTTTCATCACGTGTTGTATTTGTTTGCAGAGAGGACTCGGTCCAAACCCATTCTCACAGGAACGCACCCTGTGAACACGACCGTGGACTATGGTGGGACCACGTCGTTTCAGTGCAAGGTCCGCAGCGACGTCAAGCCCGTCATCCAGTGGCTGAAAAGGGTGGAGTACGGCACAGAGAACAAGTACAACTCCACCATTGATGTCGGGGGGCAGAAGTTTGTCGTGCTCCCCACCGGAGAGGTCTGGTCCCGTCCGGACGGCTCCTACTTAAACAAACTGATGATAACACGAGCCAAAGAGGAGGACGCTGGGATGTACATCTGCCTAGGGGCAAACACAATGGGATACAGCTTCCGCAGTGCTTTCCTCACAGTGTTGCCCGGTGAGTGTGGGTTGACTGGAACTTTCCTTCTAAACTGTCCTGGCCCAGCATGTTCTGCATTGCGGCATCATTGCAATCGCTGATCCAGATCCTCAGCTGGTATAAATCGCTTTCCTCCATTGACTCAGTGGAGCTTCACTGATTTACACAGCTTGGGATCTGGCGAGCTTTGGTGAGTGGCCAGATTATGCTGATTTTTCTACTGCCCATGGTGTGCCTGAGTTGATCTCCTCCCTGAGCCTCCTTGTAGGCTGCTGCATAAATAACGGCTCCGGCAAGGTTAAATAACCGGGTTGAAAATTCCTGATCTGCTTTTGTGCTGGAGCAGGGCTGGGAAGTCGTATTGTGATGCCGTCTGTGCAACGTCCTGTAAAGTGAGCCCAGGCACTCAAAGGAGCTGAATGCCCCTCCCCTCCCTGTTTTTTTATTGGTTTGTTAGTAAAAGGAAACAATGAAACAAGCCCATAAACTGAGAAGAATGAAAACAGTGTAAGGATCACAGCCAAAGGAGAAGAATGGGTGTGAAAGAGATTATGATAGGCTTGTTAATTTCTTATTTGATGAGTCCCTGGGAGCTGTTGTGCCGAGCTCAGAACTGCTTCCCTCTTTGCTCCTGCCCTGTGCTCTGCTCTGTGGCTGAGACCTGCAGTACAGGAGCTTTTTAGGGCTTCCAGTCTAACTTCTTCATTGTCCCTTTTGCCCTCTTTAAAGTGCGGTCCTGCCCCGCACAGTGATTTTATAATCCAGAGTCTGCTGGTTTTAGTGACAAAAACAAATCGGCCTTGCTTTTCGTCCTCTCCGCCCGGCAGAGCCACTGCAGCTCAGAGAAGAGAGGAGAGGGAAAGAAGTGGTGTAAATGTGGTCCTTATTGTATACATTAAGCATTTAAAAAAAAAAAAGATGTTTTTCTGGTGGTTTTTTTGTTTGTTTGTTTGTTTTTACTGAAATAACTTAAAAAAAAACAAGCTCTACATGTACTATTTCAGACTAACACTAGATTTAGGCCTCAATGAAAGAAAAAAAGTCATTGACATCTTTAAAGAAGTTTGGCTTGGAAAGAAAGTTATACACGTTTGAAAATATTGTACAGTAGAGTACAAGATTAGGATTGCAAATTCACAAATGATCTTGTATGTGTCATCTCAGATTTTTATATGGCACCTTTCATCACATTATCTGAGCTCTGGTACCTTAGGGCCAAATGTTTAAAGTTATCTAGGTAGCTACAGCTGCAGATAACCCCCTAGCGGAATTTTCAAAAGCCCCTAGGCACCCAGGCCCCTATGGGAGTTGGGCACCTAGGTGCTTTTTGAAAACCCCACTGAGGACTTATCTGCCTTTTTAGGTGCCTAGATACCTTTCAAAATCTGGCCCTGAAAGCCCTGATTCAGCAAAGCGGCTCAGCTATCAGCATGTGCTTAAGTCCATCCCTATTCAGCACAGCACTTACACATGTGTAAATCCTATTGAAGACAATGGGATTAAGCATAGGTTTACAGTTCAGTACATGCTTAAGTGCTTTTATGACCAGGAATGGACACAGGCATGTGCCTAAGTTAGGTAATTCAAATTGTGTTTCCCGCAGCACCACTAATTGAGCCCTGGATGCATATTATACAAAGTCTACTATTATGCAAAGGGGGCCGGAACCTAAACCCTGAAATTTGGGAGCGTGGATCTGATTCTGAACAGTGCCATTTCGGCCTGTCTCACTAGGGCTTAAATGGAACAACGTGTTCATGAATGCAGGATGCTAGAGGTTTGTAAGAGGGATAATCAACTGCATTTCTTGACTATCTGCAATTCAATTCTCGGTGGCGACAGTGCTGTAAAATTGAATATAAAGTGCTGCACGCAGTGAGCTGCTCTGGTGAGAACAAAAACGTACGCCTCTGTCACTAAGGGCTCGATCCTGCTCCTGGGGCACTGTACAGGTGCAGTGAATCAGGGCCTGAGCCATTAGTAGTGGGTCAGTGTCGAAGCGAATAATAACCGCAGACATGGCAGAGGGCTTATATGGGATTCTTCTTACTTACCCGAAGCTGGGACTCCCTACCTTGGATTATCCTGAACAAGCACACACACTCAGTTCTGCAGTGCCTGGGAATCCCACACGAAGTCCTAGTCCTCCCTTGTCTCAGCAGAGCACCAAGAGGTGCTGCAGGAGGGATGCTAGTTAACCTGCCTCTTCCTGTCCCAAACTTGCCCTCCTGCCCACATAAGAGACCACTCCTGCAAGGTACCACTCCTGCATGGTCCTGAGTATTGCTGAGTGTGTATTAGCTACAGGAAGATGGATTGATACTAGAAAGGGATATTTAAGACTTAATGAACAGAGAGACATGTCTGGCAGAGGCCAATATGGGACAGGCCTCTGCTCCGCGTAACCAGATCACAATGGGATCATGCAGGTCCAATTGCTGGGCAGCTGACATGGCCTGCGTTTCATCCTCTGGTCTGGATAGAGAAGCCAGCTCCATCTCTGAGCGCTGGGGCTGAGAGACCATCTGTTGGACTGACTCTGAAGAGGACACTAGAACTGGGGAACTAAAGCATAATAAATTATTGATAAAAAACCTTTTAGGGTTCCCTGCATCTTAAACAAAAGAAATTGATTTGTTTGTCCTTTCAGTGCTTTTCAAAGGAGAAACAGCAGCAAAACGTTATGATGTTGGCAGCGTGTCCCCCCTTGTATTTGGCGTAGCTGGGGTTGTCAGACAGACTATACAAAAGCCAGCCTTAGCTTGACATCTGTTTTGAATCCTCCTCTCCTGGTTTTAATTAACTCTTTCGATTACTCCCTTTCCCTCTTGTAACACACTCTCTCTCTCTCTTATGCAAACCTGATGTCCAGATCCCAAGCCACCGAGCGCCCCTGTGGCCCCATCCTCCGCTAGCAGCCTGCCGTGGCCGGTGATCATCGGGATCCCCGCTGGAGCAGTCTTCATCTTCGGGACGATCCTCCTGTGGCTCTGCCAGGCCAAAAAGAAGCCCTGCTCTCCCCCAACTGCTGCTCCCATGCACAGACCGCAGGCCAGAGACAGGATCTGTGTCTCCCAGGGTCCTGACAAGGACTGCATCTCCTCCATAAACTATGAGGAATACGTAGCCCACCAGCAGCATTTGCTATCCCAAGGGCCTGCGTTGGCCCCAGCCATGGCATCAAAAATGTACCCAAAGATTTACACAGACATCCACACTCACACGCACTCACATGTGGAAGGCAAAGTTCACCAGCATCAGCACATTCATTATCAGTGTTAAAGGGCAGCCATAGACCGTAGCTTATTGGTGCTTTTTTTCTCATGGTACCTCAGAACAGACTGCTTCGAGTCAGCTAACACTGCCAGCAAAAGGCAAAGTGGACGGAGGAGGGAGAGAGAGAGAGAAAGAGATTTTTTTTTTTTGTTATTATTACCATTAGGATGTAGATGAGGAATAATGAAGGAATTCCCGATCTCAGCACAAAGGCGGCCATCTAAAACAATGGAAACTTCTTGTATGTCTAAATCAAGATGGCAACAGATAAGGCAGGAAGCTGTGACATGAAACACCACTGACCCTGTTGCATTGCGAAGCAGAGGAAGAAGAGGAGAACACGATGGTATTGCAGTCGATACTGCAGTTCCTGCCTCTAGCACATGCCATCTGTTTTGGTGCAAGGCGCATCAGACGTCTTACCCTTGGGAATGTACAGAAGAGCCCTTTATCTCAGAGTGGCTGAAGCTAGGAAGTACCTGAGGTGTAGTGCCAAAGCACCAGGAGACTGTAATCAATTGAAACATTCAATTGCCCAATTTCAAATGAAAACATAAGCAGAAGAGTTTCTGGAAAACACATTTCTATTTATGAAGTGAAACTCCACATGCATCTCGCCAGCAGTAACTTTGCCTGACAGTTGGTGATAACTTAGCTGGCTGGTTCCATTTCTGCAAATCAAGGGTATTGTGTTTTCCCCAAGGGGGCACTGCTTGAAATCTTTAAAAATGTTCAACTCACCCCAATGCTATGACTCAGTGCCACTGCCAGGAAGAAGGAAGGACATTGTACAATGCGACTTTATATTTATATTTAAGAAATAATAATTAATAATAACTGAACTGCTGAAGGTCAAGAAAAGAAAACATGCTGCCCTTTTCTGATGCCGCTAGCTGTGATTCTTAATCAGATCTTCATGGCTTACAGTGACAAGCTACTGGATTAACTGTGTCAGTGAAAAATAAATGAACAAGTAAAAATAAAAAGAGAGAGAAAAGAGAGAAAATAATTGTTTATGGAAGAATGAATTTGCTAAATATGCACCTAGGGTTGTGTGTGGTTTTTCTTTCCAGATAATGTTTTGCAGTTGATTCAAACAATCTCATTTCAGTTTCATTTAAAACAACAAGAAAGAAAGAAAGAAAGAAAGAAAGAAAGAAAGAAAGAAAGAAAGAAAGAAAGAAAGAACGTATTAAATACCTATATGGACTAGAAATGAATTCAATCACAAATATAAAACCTTTGTAATTCTATATAGAGTTTAAACAGAAGTCATGTATATTTAATTTATTTTGTTAAACAAGAAAAAAAGTATGATATTTTCCTCAAAACAGGCATTTCTATACGTATTTTTGATCAAAGAAACTAAAGATGAATTGTGGGTTTTTTCCAGGTTCTTATAGGTGCCATGCTCCAAATATAAGCAATGTAACATATAACAGTACTTTATTTAACCAAATTGAAAGTCATATGTTTGTATGCATTTTTACAATAGCCATGTGTAATTGTTCTAGCAGCATCTCTGGCACTACAGGCGCCATCATTTCCAATAGAAACTGCTATCGTGTGCTGTTTATAACCTGTTCGGAAAGTTTTGCTGCGGACTGATCACTGCCTCTACACCCCATGTTATCCTGGCCTCATTAACAAAGAGCTCAGAGCACAAGAAAACTTGTTCCACCGTTCATTTAAAAATGTGGTTTCATTTTTTTGGTTAACATTACAAGACGTGAACCAGAGACCTGTGATATAATTAATAATACCTTTTAAAAAAAAGGTTTTAAAAGTGAAATGTTCCTAGGCGTGAGCCCATCAGGTGGACTTCTGCATCTGAGTGTTTGGGGGTGGGGGGCGGATTATAAGTCTGAACAAATTATTTGATCCATAAAAGCAGCTTCTGAGCATAAAACATTCAATAGAGATGAAATTCACCACAGCAAGGGGAACCTGCACAAGGCCCTCTGTACCACTTAAGCCCCCTGTTAAGGGCTTATGGCTCAATCCTGCAAGGGGCCAAGTACTCTGGCCTTGAGCCACCAAAGCACGTAACTTCGCAAACATAGGGCCTTGTGCGCTGACGTTATTTTCCATTGGCTTCAGTATCAGTCAGATCAGACACATTGAAGTTAATGGGAATAGTCAGATGCTTAAAAATCAGCACCGTTTTAAATGCTTTGCAGGTCAGGGCCAGAGAGCTCAGCGCCTGACTGGCTGGAGCTTGTAAGTGGTGTGTAGGGCCTTCTGCACTGGTGTGAATTTCACCCACAGGCTCTGGAATAACACAGCAAGGGGTGTATTGTACATTTGTTCCTTGTGTTCCATTCCTATTGGTTGTAATGGAAGTGGAATGAGTGCAGATTATTATACCCCTTATTGTGCGCTTACTATAGATGGTCTATTACGTCAAACCTTCACTCCATTAGAGGGGGACCCAGACCAGCTTTGATTCCATAAGGCCATAAAGTTAGTTACTAAATTCTGATCTTGGATGCTGGTGCACAGCTCCCTTTGGTTTCAGTGAGCATCGTGAATGAGCATCCATGTGCATAACTGGGGTGTTGTAAGTACTGATTTAACAAAGATTTGCTAATGGCTGCAGTTTACTGAGTGAGCCATGCACACATAAAAAAGTCTATGCACAGTTTCTATGTACATCAACTATGTTATAAGAAGTTAGGAAACTGGTATTTCATGAGAGGCTGTAAGGGCTGTAGCAGAAATGTCACCATCCATTGTGTCTACCTCTCATACAAGGCTATGAGAAGTTTGGTATTTTTATTACCATAACCTGCACAAAGCTAATGCACATTGAAGCAATGTTAAGGGCATGACACAAATCCAAATTCAGAGATAAGGGGGATAGTTCTTCCAACACTTTTTGTGCTGGGGTGCTGTAGGCAGGGACCGCAGGGTGTTACATGCCAAACATGCTGCAATAGCTTTACCGCTCTTGCTTTAAAAGCACCCTCCTGTGTGGCCCCACTTTGAGTGAACCACAAGAGACTGCCACATGGCATTGCCAAGATGACAGCAGGATCTCGGACATGTACAGCTAGATTACTTTTAACTCAAAAATGACAATGTATTTAGCATAGGTCATTGTGTTCCATCCCAAGTAGCGTTCTTACTCGCCATTGACCCTCTCTGCCCCCTTTCATCCTGGAGCTTCAGAATCTTCTTTAATGGAATGAAAACTTTAAAATGTTGCCAGTTGGTCCAGATGGAGGGATTACCTTTTCCATCTTGGAAATAGACCTTCACCAAGTGCCCTTCAAAGCTCCGGTCTTTAAAATGCGAGTCATATGTGTAGTTGTGAGGAGGGTGGTAACAGGAAAAAAATTAAGGCGGTCACAGTTAGTTCACCACCACCACTAAGATATTGGTTGTGCAGAAGCCAAGAACAATTGTGGTTCCTGGCCAAGATTTTGAGAAGGCACTAATGATTTTGCGGGCCCAACTTGAGACATCTTAAAGGTCCTGATT
Organism: Chelonia mydas; assembly: GCF_015237465.2. NCBI lineage: Eukaryota > Metazoa > Chordata > Testudines > Cheloniidae > Chelonia > Chelonia mydas. The sequence continues at coordinate 126,650,393 of NC_057852.1, read as the reverse complement.
TTCACAAAGTGCTGAGCTCCTGCCCTCTGAACATCAGCCTCCTTTAAAGGCCCTCAGGTTGGATAATCAAAAATGGCCACACCCCGAACCACTAGTCACTTTTGAAAATGATGGCCAAAGTTGTGCTTATCTGGGGATAAGGTCTGTGTGAGACTGGTGCCACTAGCAGTGTAAGCTCCCTCAGGTCGGGTCGGGAGGACATAGGTATGGCCATAGCCCATCCCCACTTCAGCTTGGGAAGTGAATACATGTCACCACCAACTCCCATATCCCTCCCTTCCAAAGGGGTAGGTGAAATTCACCCCCATGCAGAAGGCTAGCACAAAACCTCTTAAGGCCATCTTAAACCATGAAAATAGGGCTTGAATGGGATTTAAGCTTTGCGATGGCTCTGTACACATGGGTGAACTTCACCCTTTAGACAGTGTTTTGCCTCCATGAGGCAATGTGCCTCCTTGAGCTCTTGATGGGGCTGACTCTGTTCCACCCTAACGTGGGACATTCATATGCAGGGCTGTATTGTGCCTTACAGGAAACACAAAGCATTCCTATGTCTAAATAAGTTCAGTGAGAGTCTGCTCTTAGTCACCCAGATGTGAACCCATTTTTCCCCCAGTGAGACAGAATGTGGCCTGACCTTTTTAAAATAAATAGAGAACATTTTAAAAGAACGGTGGACTTGCTAAAAGCTACCCACCACTGACCCTACTTTGTATTCAAGAGCTTGATATATATACATACACATCAGTCTATGGCATTGAAAGTGGGCCTCACTTTTAAAGGCACAAAACTTGAGGATCAAAAGAAAATTCAGGCTTAATATTGAACATCCTTGTTATTTTGTTTGTATGGCAAACTGAACATGGCCTTGAATGTCATTTTCTTGTGTGGTGTCTTTAAACTTTGTATTGACAATCTTTGTACAGTCAGCCCTTTTAAGGTGAAAGCTTTATCAGACTTTACAAATAAAAAGTGTGATGTCATTTTCAAGCAGTGGGAAAATAAGCTAATTAAAGATATTGGAAGGAGACGCAATGGCCTGTGTGTGTGTGTTTAATGAAAGAGATGGAGGCGTAAAAGCATGAATTTGTAACTACCGTGTGGGTATTAGCATAAAATGGAGTTTTATAAACTTAATATGCATATAGAAATATACCATTTATTTATATGCGTATGTATGTACATATGCGCTCATATACAGGGAATATATGATGGCGTGATGTGGTATAAAAGTTTTATCACAAAACAAGTGCTAATAAAATCTTTATACCACACCACAGTTTGCTGTATTCTGTATATGCAACATATTTAACACAAACATTGTTTTACAAATGTGTCAGAGTTTTAAAAAAATGTATAGGAACTTTTTTTTTTAACCCCTTCTCCTGTAAAGCCAGGTACCATGAGTCCAGCTGTGCACAAGAATTGTTACATAAGAACTGCTTCAGCCTCTGAAAAGGGGGCTAATTAGCTTTCATGTACAGAAAAATAACAGGGGTGAAATTCTGGGCCTGTTGAAGTCAATGGCAAATCTCCCACTGATTTCAGCTGAGCCAGGATTTAACCCCCTGACGCTGAAGTGTGATACCTCCAGTCCGGCAAAGGCTAGAAGTAAATGCTGGGTCCCACTGGGAAGCTGGCTCATGCAATATCAAACTTTAAAATTGACATTTTTAGGTATATAGAAAAGCTGTCACTGGCCCAGGACTGAATCTTGGTTTGGCCCAGACCTTGGCCCTGGTAATTGTGTGGGGAAATTGCACACTTGGGAAGAGAAAAGGGAAAGTGTCTCTGACAGGTTTATTATTTTGGTTGGTTGATGTTGTTCATAGGTTTGGAATATTAGAAAAAAGCATCAAGGGAGTTGAATTAATGGGCAGAAGGCGGGTAAGGTGATCAAAGGTGAATGGTAAACATATGACTTTCTAACTTATAACATGGATGTCACTCCATATAGGTGTAGGGTCTGGAGGAGCATTTATGCTTCTAAATATTTTTGAAGTCAATGAAAGTCCCGTAAATGGGGGCTGTTCCAGCTCTCATTGATGCCAGTGGAAAGACTCCCATTGACTTCACTGGGAGCTGAATCAGACTCGTGGAGTGACTGAAAGGAGTGGGCCCTTAACTTTAAGCTCTTTGTGCCAACTTCTGGCTGGCCCATGAGGGAGAAGGACATAACAACCTGTGGCCAAGACTGAAGCCGGGCAAATTCAAATTAGAAATAAAGCATGCATATTAACAATGAGAGTGATTAACCTCTGAAACAAACTACCAAGTGAAGTGGTGGGTTCTTCATTTCTTGATGTCTTCAGATCAAGACTGGATGCCTTTCTGGGAGATGTACTTTAGTCAAACACACATTGCTGTTCAACTGTGACCGCAGTGTCTAGACAGCAGATGATAAAGAGAAACAGTGCAAAGAAAGACCAGGTGCTTAGAATAAAGCAAACACCATCACTGGTGTCACAGCCACTGGCAGAATGAGGACGGGAACATGGGACGAGTATTGACAACAAGAAGATGGAGGCGAGAGAGGTTTTGGTTATCTTCCTCCTTGGAGCATCAGCGCACTTGGAGATGAGCAGCTGTTAGAACAGCCAGTCACCCATACAACCCCATTGGCCTCAGCTGTATATGTCTAAGTGAAGGTGAAACGTGTGACTTCAGCACTTTCAAGGGTATTGTTCAAGTAATAGTATTATTCCAGGGGAAATCATTGTCTATCTGTGTGTAATACACATGCATTCTGAATATAGCTACCATGCGTGTAGCTACGCACGCACATTATGACCAACAAATTCAAACTGGAATGCTAAAGCTCAGCACCCGAATCCATATTTCGGGACTTGGGTCTAGATTCTCACAGTTACTTAGGAGCCTAACTCTCATTATTTTAAATGGGAGATAGGGATGTAAATATCTCAGGATCTGGGCCAGAGGCCCCAGTTCAATAAAACATTTAAACGCATGCTTAAATTTAAACATGAGTAATCCCACTGACAGTGGGACAGCTCACATGCTTAAAATTAAGTGCATGTTTAAATGCCTTACTGAATAAGGGTTAAATAAAACAAGCCTGCTTTTCAGAGAGGCCCAACATGCACGCTTCCTATTGATTTAAATAGCTGTTGAAGGCCCTTGTTATTTAGGCACTTAAATAAGGGCTTGTGGCACTCACATTTTAAAATGTTGGCTTGCATGTGTATTCTATATTTTGGCTCAGCTGAAGTCAATATAGTTGCACCAATTTACATCAGGGGTGACGATGTCTATTATCGGCTGTGAGTTCAATCCTTGAGGGGGCCATTTAGGGATCTGGGGCAAAAATTGGGGATTGGTCCTGCTTTGAGCAGGGGGTTGGACTAGATGACCTCCTGAGATCCCTTCCAACCCTGATATTCTGTGATTCTATGATATGGACAAAAAACTACATACACAGCATATGTGCGTGTGAATATTTCTGTGTATACTACTACTTGGCTGTTATAGAGCATTTTTTTAATCTGTAGATCTCAAAGCGCTTTACAAAGAAGGTCAGCATCATTATCCCCTTTTTAGAGATGGGTAAACTGAGGCACAGAGAGGGGACGTGACCAGCCTAAGGCCACCCAGCAGACCAATGCCAAAACCGGGAATAGAACCCAATCAGCTGTTGAACTGATTAGGATACATAATTTATGCTATCACTCATGTTGTTTGTAATACGGAATTATTATCATGTTGTAGTGATGGCAGAAAATACAATTATGCTAGTAACCAAAAGGTAATAGATATTTTGGACTGTTTCATTAACATGGTTTTGCCAGGAAGGATTAGTCTACCGATTTCTTGGATTGAGAATCTTGGTTGTTTTGGTTGTTTTTTTTTTCTAAAAACTGCTTTAAAAAGTACATATTATATTGAGAATGGCGAATAATGCCAAATAAAACTTTCACTTTAATTGCAAATATTGCATTGGTTGTTTTATAAAACTGTCTATTGCAATTTTTGTTTATGTTGCAAGATCTATATGGAGAAAGAAATGACAATACTAAGCTTTTATGGAAACCATATGTGTGGTGGTATGATCTTTATTTGTGGTTCTTTTAGGTTTTACAATTTGCGGGGGGGGGGGGGTCACTGCCATTCTCAGCTTTAATTAGAATTAAACAGATCTTTTTCATGTCCTGTAATATACATGGGCATTAACAAAGCTACCAATCTGCATTTCTTTCCATTTTAACTAAACAAATCCAATCTGAAGGGCATTTGGTCCCTTCTTATTTCTGAGCCACTTTGTCTTAGAAAAAGGGGTAATAAATAACACTTTAGAAAAAGGCTTCAAAATGTCGGTTTTCCTTGAGCTGGGTAATTAAAAAATTGAGATTACACACAGCAAAATTGCATAGAAGTCACTTGCTGATGGAATTAGGTGAATTACACAACTCCTCATTCTTGTGCCATAAAACATTATGCTTTCTAGCAGAAATTACCATAATTAGAACTTTAATGCACATACAGTCTCCTGAGCATGCAACATTACCATTAATATACTGGTTAGCAGTTTGGGTACATGCAGAGTCCCGCAGAGTAATTTCATATTAATCAAGCCTCTATTAATGTCCTTCTTAAGTTATTCTTTTAAAAAATGTGTAGTGGAGGGAGGATAAGGTGAACAATTAAAGTTAAGTAAAAATGGCATTTCTTTTAACCCACAGTGTTTTTAATTCATTGCAAGTTTTAGTAATAAAAAGCCAATGCTGCACGGTGATCAGTCATTTTGACATTTTTATAGTGTTTTTATTACCCCTGGCTCATTTCCATACTAAAGAGAACATTTGTAACAATACTTGCTTGCTCGGTTATGATTCGAATTCTGCTTTTGCCACGTTTTGCTCGTCTGTTGCTTTGCGCAGTCATACTTTGGGCACACGTCCTCCCAGAGCCTGCAGCGTGTTTATTGAAAAGTAAGGGAAAAGAAGGGCCTACTAAAACAATAGGCTACGGCTGGTTGAGTTAACATGGCCACAAGGTCCTTGCTCTGCAGCTGATCAGTTAGCAAAGCTGTTCAGTAAACATGCCCCTTGGTGGCTGAAAAAATAAATACTCAGGCAACTTGCAGTGGTGTTTTCAGGTATTTTATTTTCTCTGGTTCGAAATTCGAAAGGGTTTGAAAGCCAGTGACTTTGTCACAGAGATAAGAATTGAGCGTTGAGGATGAATTAGAATTGATGTTTGTATTACTGCTGCTTAGGACGAGATGCATTTGAAAAGCGGTGCTCAGGTATTAGAGTGATGAGGCCACATAAATACGTAGGTAGAAAGGACATATCACGTCTTATTTTTATGTAAAAATGAATCATTTACCTAAATTGTCCTTATAGAGTTTGATTACTATCAGGTGCTGAGCACCTTCAACTTCCTCTGGAGCGAGCGGGAATTTAGGCTGCTGAACAGTTCGCGTACCAGAGTGCTTGGCCAAACCTTACGAGTCTCAATTCGGCAGCATGTTCCTCTTGAGCCAAGCAGGTAAGCATGTCCTTAATCCTAAATATGTGCTTCGGTCCCATTGACTTAAAAGGTCAATCTTAAAATTAAGCTTGTGCTTAAGTGCTTTGTTGAACGGGGGCTGAGGTTTGAGGCTTTGAGAACTACACAAAATACATTATGAATTGTAAAATTGTGTCCAATTCTCCTGTAATTGAATCCCACTGTCCTCTTGTGATAGGGCATTTGCCTCACATTGGTAATTAAAGGTTAACAAGGGTCTAATTAGCCCAGCAGGTTACATCTGGGGGAGACGGGGTCAGCCCCAGTTTAGTATTGGGCCCAGCTAAGGAGGGGGATAAGGCTTCATAAATGCCTGCCCAAAGCAATGTAAAATGAAGACTCTGGAGCGAGGCAGCTGGTAATCCTGTGCATCCTTCTGGTTTTGTGTGAGTACAAGCAGTTCCTTCTGAACAGCCATGAGCTCAGCAAAGAGCCTCCTCCACTGGGTGTGTTGTACTTAACCATGTTTCTCTTGTCATCTTGCCCTGGATCTGCTGCGTGACTGGTTCCTCACTGACACAATAAGAATGAGCAAACTCACTGGATAAAATAAGAACTGACCTGAACTCCTTCCCGTCCCTCCTTAAAACTCCCCATTGTGGTAATGTACTGTATATAGAAAGCTGCCATATGGTAATGGCTAGCCAGGCGGCGAATTGTTCATGCTGCTACTCGTTGGCTGAGAATAAGAAAGCTAGTCTGTGCAAAAAACAGCCTGGGACAGCTCCATTAACTCCACTGGCACTATGCCAGTTACACCAGCTCAGGATCTGGTCTCCCTATTTTTGTTAACTTGTCTTTAATTTTCTTCCTCCACTCCTGTCAGTCATCCATTATGCCTTGTTTTTTCAGGTCCAGTCCCGCATTGTGATCCATGTTCAGCCACCGACGGCCATGGAGCTCTGCCTGGGCACGACAAATCCCAGGTGAATCACAAGGCAGGACGGAGGCTTTGCACAGCTCGGTGGGGCGAGCTCTGCTTTCACTGTGCGTAACGTTTTCAAAAGCACCTATGTGATATAGAAACCCAAACTGCCTTTTCAAACGTGATCCCAGCTGCCATGGCGATCCAATCTGCAGTTCAGCGTGCCTCGTTGCGCTATTCTCAGTCGAACATAAGGTCCTCAGCACAGAGACCTGTGGGAAGAATAATGCTGGGACCTGATGCTGCAGAATGCCAAGGTTGCTCTCTGATAGGGTAACTCTCCATGGTAGTTCAGTAGCAGCATACGCATCTGCCTCTTGATGTTAGAAGAGATCAACTCTAACATTTATCTGAAACCTTCTTCCAAATCTGGATGCAAAATAGAAGGACACATGAGGATAAGTATGACTAGAAGCCAGAGTAAGATGATAAAGTACTTCTCTGCAGTGTTTGTGTGAACTGGGGCTTGATTCTCATTTACACTAAGATCCCACTCCCTTTACATCAGTAAGGGGGTATAAAGAGACCTTAACGTGAGCATAATTATGTTTACACTTTCAGGCCCCTTGAAACTGCTATAGCATCATAAAGGGGCCCTCATGTAACAGAGACTCAGGCCCCTAGAATTTAAAGTGGCAGACCCTTCATTATTTGTAACGTCAATGCTAATCTTGTATTGTTGCTCTGTGTTCAAACTATGCAAGCCAATGAGAGAAAAAAGTAAAGAACAAACAGGTCAAAAGGTAACTGAAAAACTACAAATCTATTTTTATTATATTGCTTTAACAGCAACCATGATGTACTTAGTAAATGAGCAGCGGAAAATAATGGCACTCAAACCATAGGTATCCAGTCTAGATTAAAAAAAGAAAAGGAGGACTTGTGGCACCTTAGAGACTAACAAATTTATTTGAGCATAAGCTTTCGTGAGCTACAGCTCACTTCATCTAGATTAGGTACTTATCTGACCCCCACTACCAAAGTATCTGAGGGCCTCATAATCTTTAATGTATTTATCCTCACAGCACCCCTATGAGGTAGAACAGTGCTATTACGCCCAATGTACAGATGGGGAACTGAAGCAAGCGACCCTAAGGGACTTGCCCAAGGTCACATAGGAAGTCTGTGGTGGAGCACAGAATTGAACGTGGGTCTCCCAAGAATTTGCTGTTATGTTATAAATATGTGGCTATCTAGGAACTTAACCTTTGTCATTATGCTACTATCTACCTAAGCTCTTCTAAGGCCCCCTATTGCTGCGCTGCAACCCATGACTGCTCAGACCTTTATGACAGTAGCAGAAATAGAACCCAGATCCTTCTGTCCAAAAGACACAGACTCTTACTACCTGAGCTATAGGAGCATAATGTCAACAGTGTGTAGGGATCATGACCTAGGTTCCCTGTAAGCTATGTTGCCCTGCGGCCATACAGCAGCCAATTTAGCACCACGCACGCGCTCAAGGAACCCACTCGGGGACCGTCCAGGGAAGGGGCAGCCCGCCACCAGCCCCAGCCTAGCCTGGCCCCCAACCTGCCATGGCCGAGTGGGGTGGCCCGGACCTGCCTGAACCCAGCCGTGGCCAAGGTGGCGTGGCCTAGTCCGAAGCCAGTTGCGGCTGGGGAGACCGGACTCAGCCATGGTCGGTGTGGCCTGGCCCAAACTGGATGGCCCAGTCTGGCCCAGACCCAGCTGTGGCCGGCCCGGCCTGAACCCCGGTGGCCTCATCCAGCCCGGACCCAGCCACAGACAGGGCAGTCCAACCGGGACCCAGCCGTGGGTGGACCTGCCAGGACCGGGGGAGGGGGCGCCTATCCTACAGTCCCAGCCCTGGTGGCACGTCTCCCCTCCTCCCCCAAGCCCAGGTGCTGCTGGGCGAGTCCTCTCTCCCCACCGGAGCACGCTCCTGCACCTCAAACCCCTCATCCCCGGCCCCACCTCACAGCCTGCAGCCCCAGCCGGAGTACCCCTAACAGCCCCCCCTCCAACCCTCTGCCCCAGCCCTGAGCCCCTCATCCCTGGCCTCACCCCAGAGCTCGCACTCCCCAGTCGGAGCCCTCACACCCATGCACCCCAACCCTCTGCCCCAGCCCTTAGCTCCCTTCCACACGCCGAACCCCTCGGCCCCACCCGCACCACATGAATTTTGTTATGTGCACCAATATGAAGGTCATGTGTCACACATCACCTCCATTTGATGCACAAAACAAAATTCATTCTGCACATGGGTGGGAAAAATTAGAGGGAACACTGATTCACTGTTTTTGTGCCCTGATCATTTATCTTGAGTCCTCAAGGCCTGATCTAAAGACCACTGATGACCTTCTAGGGACTTCAGTGGACCCTGGATCAGGCTGTCAGCAAGGTTTGGGTTGAAATCCTGGCTTCATTGAAGTCAATGGGAATTGTGCAGTGGATATGGGGGAAATTCCCCACACCCCAGCCATTCTTTTTACATGACAAATCTGAGGAACTGTCCCCATATTGAGGTGTCATTACAAGTTGGTGGAACCAACTGATAAACAGAAATAAGTCACTAAGACCAGATGGTATTCGCTCAAGGGTCCTGAAGAAACTAAAATATGGAATTGCAGAACTGCTCTGTGGTACATAAACTATTGCTTAAATCAGCATCTGGACCAGATGCCTGGAGGGTAGCTAATATAACACTTTTTTTTTTTTAAAGGCTCCTGAGGTGATCCTGGCAATTACAGATTGGTAAGCTTATCTTCCGTATCAGATAAATTGGATGAAACTATTGTAAAGAACAAAATTATCAGACACATAGATTAATATATATTAATAAATACTATATATTGGGAAAGAGTCAACACAGCTTTTTTAAAGGGAAATCATCCCTCACCAATCTATTAAAATTCCTTGAGGGAGTCAACAACCACCTAGTCAAGGGTTATACTTGGACTTTCAGAAAGCCTTTGACAAGGTCCTTCACCAAATTCTCTTAGGCAGACTAAGCAGCCATGGGATAAGAAGGAAGGTCCTCTCATGGATTGCTACCCTAGAATTTGATATTCTTGCATGTATCCCAAAATTTGACAGTACTTCAGTCAGCCATTTTGTATGTTCAGCCTCTGCCAGATGAAACCCAAATACCATATAGCAAGGAATAATCTTAGACCTTTGTGAGGCAAGGTCAGACAACTGCATACTTGCATTTTTCTAATCAGAATGGCAGGGTGAGATAGAAAGTTATGGAGGAAAGTGAGTGAATAGTGACCTTGGTTTTAGGTGTCCCTGACGTATTGTTGTTATGGCTAGAAATATTAGAAATGTTTGGAGATAATGCATAGTTTGTTGAAATTAGGAGAACTGGTGACCCAGTGGAGGTTGTTATGCTGACCCAGTAGGAGTCACTGTAGGTTATGTGCTTTGTTAGAGTTAGCTATAAAAGATTAGGCAAAAGTAAATACCTCTGAGCAGTCTGAGGGAGCTTTTCTTTGGGCAAGGAGCTGGCATTTAAACTCCCCATCAACTGGACAAAAAGAGGGCCCCCGGAAGTTGGCTGGTGATCACTTGAAACCATCACAGACTGTGGCTAACTATATCTGAGATAAAGCTTATGCTCAAATAAATTTGTTAGTCTCTAAGGTGCCACAAGTACTCCTTTTCTTTATATCTGAGATTCCTAAATCGTGTGTGTGTGTGTGTGTGTGGGTGTACGCTTAATATCTAATAAATAGAAACATAGGACTAGTAGGGACCTCGAGAGGTCATCTAGCCCAGTCCCCTGCACTCATGGCAGGACTAAGTATTATCTAGACCATCTCTGACAGGTGTTTGTCTAACCTGCTCTTAAAAATCTCCAATGATGGAGATTCCTCAACCTCCGTAGGCAATTTATTCCACTGCTTAACCACCTGGACAGTTAGGAAGTTTTTCCTAATGTCCAACCTAAACCACCCTTGCTGCAATTTAAGCCCATTGCTTCTTGCCCTATCCTCAAAGATTAGGAAGAACAATTTTTCTCCCTCCTCTTTGTAACAACCTTTTAAGTACTTGAAAACTGTTATCATGTCCCCTCTCACTCTTCTCTTTTCCAGATTAGACAAACCCAATTTTTTCAATCTTCCCTCATAGGACATGTTTTATAGACCTTTAATCATTTTTGTTGCTCTTCTCTAGACTTTCTCCAATTTGTCCACATCTTTCCTGAAATGTGGTGCCCAGAACTGGACACAATACTCCAGTTGAGGCCTAATCAGCGCAGAGTAGAGCGGAAGAATTATCATGGAATCATAGAAGATTCAGGTTGGAAGAGACCTCAGGAGGTCATCTAGTCCAACCCCCTGCTTAAAGCAGGACAAAGTCCAGATAAAGCATCCCAGCCAGGGCTTCTTGTGTCTTGCTTGAAACACTCCTGCTAATACATCCTAGAACGTTGTTCGCTTTTTTTGCAACAGTGTTACACTGTTGACTCATATTTAGCTTGTGGTCCACTATGACCCTCCCATATACCTTTCCGCAGTACTCCTTCCTAGGCAGTCATTTCCCGTTTTGTATGTGTGCAGCTGATTGTTCTTTCCTAAGTGAAGTACTTTGCATTTGTCCTTATTGAATTTCATCCTAATTACTTCAGACCGTTTCTCCAGTTTGTGCAAATTATTTTGAATTATAATCCTATCCTCCAAAGCACTTGCAGTCCCTCCCATCTTGTATCATCCACAAACTTTGTAACTGTACTCTGTATGCCATTATGTAAATCATTGATGAAAATATTGAACAGAACCGGACCCAGAACTGATCCCTGTAGGACTCCACTTGTTATGTCCTTCCAGCATGACTGTGAACTACTGATAACTATTCTCTGGGAACAGTTTTCCAACCAGTTTTGCACCCACCTTATAGTAGCTCCATCGAGGTTGCATTTCCATAGTTTGTTTATGAGAAGATCATGTGAGACAGTATCAAAAGCTTTACTAAAGTCAAGATATACCATGTCTACCACTTCCCCCTCATCTACAAGGCTTGTTACCCTGTCAAAGAGAGCTATGAGGATGGCTTGACAAGATTTGTTCTTGACAAATCCATGCTGACTGTTACTTATCACCTTATTATCTTCTAGATGTTTGCAAACTGATTGCTTAATTATTTGATCTATTATCTTTCTGGGTACAAAAGTTAAGATGACTGGTCTGTAATTCCCCGGGTTGTCCTTATTTCCCTTTTTATAGATTGGCACTATATTTGCCCTGTTCCAGTCTTCTGGAATCTCTTCCGTCTTCCATGACTTTTCAAAGATAATCGCTAATGGCTCAGATATCTCCTCAGTCAGCTCCTTGAATATTCTAGGATGCATTTCATCAGGCCCTGGTGATTTGAAGACATCTAACTTGTTTAAGTAATTTTTAACTTGTTCTTTCCCTATTTTACTCTCTGATCCTACCTCATTTTCACTGGCATTCACTACGTTAAATGTCCAATCCCTACCAACCTTCTTGGTGAAAACCGAAACAAAGAAGTCATTAAGCACCTCTACCATTTCCACATTTTCTGTTATTGTTTCCCCCCCCCCCCCCCCCATTGAGCAATGGGCCTACGCTGTCCTTGGTCTTCCTCTTGCTTCTAATGTATTTTAGAGTATTTTCTTGTTATCCTTTATTGTCTCGAGCTAGTTTGATCTCATTTTATGTCTTCGGCTTTCTAATTTTGTCCCTACATACTTGTGTTATTTGTTTATATTCATCCTTTGTAATTTGATCTACTTTCCACTTTTTGTAGGACTCTTTTTTCGAGATCAGATCATTGAAGATATCTTGGTTAAGCCAGGGTAGTTTCCTACCATACTTTCTATCTTTCCTGTGCAGTGGGATAGTTTGCTCTTGTGCCTTTAATAATGTCTCACTTTCACCCAAGCTGCTTTCACTTTTAAAATCTCAACCAGTTCCTCCCTATTTGTCAAAATCAAATCTAGAACAGCCTCTCCCCTATTAGCTTTCTCCACCTTCTATCTCCACCTCTCTACCAAATATTGTGTCCAATACATTCTAAGAACTTGATGGATAATCTTTGCACGTTTCACATTGGATGGTCTCCCCCACCCCCCACCCCAGCCTTTCTTTAAGTGGGAAATGCAGGCCACTATCTCTGCAAATCCACAACAGGATCTGGGGAGAGGCATCCTTGGTTATGTTCTCTGTCTGGATACAGGCGCAGGTGGCGGAGACAGGACCAGCACTGGCATGAGCGATGTAGCCCTTCCTAACCATTGCGATTATATTATGACTCCCTCTCAAACCCCCCTGTTTGCGGTCCCCTGTTCACTAGCATAATAGTTTTAGATAAGAGCACACTTGCTTGTATCAATCATTTGTCAGACAGAAGCTCTGTGTTCCCATTGATTTATTCCTGACACCACTTGGAGAGACAGAAGTTAAGTTACTGCTGCTTTGGGTTCTGAAAAACCCCAGGTAACAGGATCAGTAACTGGTAAAAGGGTATGAAACAAAGGGTAGGAATAAGTAGTCAGGTTTTTAAGGCCTGGCTTGACAAAGCCTTGGCTGGGATGATTCAGTTGGTGTTGGTTCCTGCTTTGAGCAGGGGATTGGACTAGATGACCTCCTGAGGTCTCTTCCAACCCTAATATTCTATGATTCTAAGATTTAAAAGACTGGGACTGTCCAGTTTAGAAAATATTTGACTAAGAGGGGATATGAGAGAGGGCTATAAACCCATGAATGGTGTGGAGCAATTGAATAGGGAAGTGTTATTGGCCCCGTCCTTTAACAGAAGAACTATGGGGTCACCCAATGAAATTAATGGGCAGCAGGTTTAAAACAAACAAAAAGAAATACATTGTCATACTGTGCACAGCTAACCTGTGGAACTTGTTGCCGAGGATGTTGTGAAGGCCAGAAGTTTAGCTGGGTTCAAAAAAGAATTAGATACGTTCATGGAGGACTGGTCTGTTGATGGTTATTAGCTGAGATGGTCAGGGACACAACCCCATGCTCTGGGTGTCCCTAAATCTCCAACTGCAGAAGCTGTGACTCGATCAGAGGGGCTGGATCACTCAAAAATTACCCTGTTCTGTTCATTTCCTCTAAAGCATCTGGCACTGGCCACTGTCAGAGACAGGATACTGACAGTGGCACTGGAACAATTTCTATAGTGGGGCTGAGAATCATAGAATCATAGAATATCAGGGTTGGAAGGGACCTCAGGAGGTCATCTAGTCCAACCCCCTGCTCAAAGCAGGACCAATCCCCAACTAAATCATCCCAGCCAGGGCTTTGTCAAGCCTTACCTTAAAATCTTCAAAGGAAGGAGATTCCACCACCTCCTTAGGTAACGCATTCCAGTGCTTCACCACGCTCCTAGTGAAATAGTGTTTCTGCATATCCAATCTAAAACTCCCCCACTGCAACTTGAGACCATTACTCCTCGTTCTGTCATCTGCTACCACTGAGAACAGTCTAGATCCATCCTCTTTGGAACCCCCTTTCAGGTAGTTGAAAGCAGCTAGCAAATCCCCCCTCATTCTTCTCTTCCACAGACTAAACAATCCCAGTTCCCTCAGCCTCTCCTCATAAGTCATGTGCCCCATTCCCCTAATCATTTTTGTTGCCCTCCACTGGACATTTTCCAATTTTTTCACATCCTTCTTGTAGTGTGGAGCCCAAAACTGGACACAGTACTCCAGATGAGGCCTCACCAATGTTGAATAGAGGGGAACGATCACGTCCCTCGATCTGCTGGCAATGCCCCTACTAATACAGCCCAAAATGCCATTGGCCTTCTTGGGAACAAGGGCACACTGTTGACTCATATTCAGCTTCTCGTCCACTGTAACCCCTAGGTCCTTTTCTGCAGAACTGCTGCCTAGCCATTCGGTCCCTAGTCTGTAGCGGTGCATGGGATTCTTCCGTCCTAAGTGCAGGACTCTGCACGTGTCCTTGTTGAACCTCATCAGATTTCTTTTGGCCCAATCCTCCAATTTGTCTAGGTCACTCTGGACCCTATTCCTACCCTCCAGCATATCTACCTCTCCTCCCAGTTTAGTGTCATCTGCAAACTTGCTGAGGGTGCAATCCACGCCACTGAACAAAAGTGTGTGCCCTGTATATGATGGAAACCATTTTGCCCCCAGCATCCCTAGATCCAGAACCCATGGATACTGGGCTACATGGACCATTGGTCTGACTTACAGCTGCTCTTATGTTCTCATTACATCACTGCCACCAGCATTCCACACTTGTTTCCTTGACAAGCTACTATCACACACACAAAACTACAGTCTGAAGAGGTAAGGGATTTTTTTCTCCCCTATCTGAATAAGTGTGTGTGTGTGTGTGTGTGTGTGTGAGAGAGAGAGAGAGAGAGAGAGAGACAAGTGGAAACATGTTCTGTAAGCATCTTGTTAGCAGGCCAATGATATTTCATGTCCCCTTGCCCAGCAATAACTACACAAAGCTGTATGTGAATTCTAGCTAAGATATTGCCACCATTTGAATGCTTTTGTGAGTGAGTGTACAAACTGATTAATAAAACTTGAAAAAAATCATGCCAACTAACAATAACCCAAAACATTTGGAAGCAGATTCGAGTTGTATAAAATTGTTTAAATAAACAAGGGTAAGTCCCCTCAGGAATGTTAGGCAACAAATAGTGGACAGATTTTGGCTGTAAACTGTCTGCTTCCCACAACTATGGATGGCCAGTATTTCCAAGATGCATTTTTGGATTGTTAAGCTTGATGGAGGTACTTTTGTTTTGTTTTGTTTTGTAGTTAAGATTTGTATTTGGAAGCTGCTGACGCCATGCATAAGAACCGCCAAAGTGGGTCAGACCAAAGGTCCATCTAGCCCAGTATCCCGTCTTCCGACAGTGGCCAATGCCAGGCGCTTCAGAGGGAATGAACAGAACAGATAATCATCAAGTGCTCCAATAGTGATGTAATAGAAGGGAAACTATATATTGAAGGTAGAAGAATTTTTTTATGACATTTGAAATTTTCTACCAACTCTTGTTAGACTTTGGACATTCATAAGAAAATTAAAAGTCTCATTAATAAACGCAAACAAGTGTCGGGGATGGCATAGGATGGATTTCTTATTTATTTTGCACCATGTAACAAGGTGCATTGGCTCAAATCTGACAAGGAGAGAGTGTAACTACGTTCAGTTCAATACTATTTTGTTACGACAAGCTATACGTCAGCTAAGTGCATAGGGAAACAGAACGTTAAGGTGTCTGCCCAGGATACAGGCTGCATAGGTGTGCATTTACTGTGATCTCTGATCGGGGGTCACCTTGCTGTCACTGCATCTTTCTTTTCTTTTCTCCCAGTATTATGCACAGGTTTTGCACATTTCCTTTTGACGGAAAGACTATCCCTGAACCAAAAATTGCCATAAGTGTCCAATATTATTTCAGGGCTTGGCAAGGATCCTAGCACTTTTGCCATTGACTTCAATGGAGACAGAATTCCACCTTTGTTTCTTTTACAAGCTTCTAGCTTACCCATGACACTGGACTCAGTTCCTCTGAAGCATATTGTCCATGAGGAAAGAATATAGGATGACAGAGCTGTTGAGACTCTTCCTCTCTGAGTTTCAGAGGTTCCACTCTGGGAGAAGGAGGAGAAGGCAGATTGTGAAAAGTTTCTGTCTTCACTTATGGAATGTGGGTTAAAGTAAGGCCATTTCAACTTGTCCTCTTGAATCCAGATCTATTGGGTCATTTTTCATTCATTCAGTCAGCTTACCTGACTTATCAGACTCCCATTTAACATTTATTTGTGTCATGTTGTCTTTTTTACTTTCAAGTAAGATTAATACATATTTTATGGTGTTTTGAATATGTGAAGTCTTTTGAGTTGTTATTATTAGGCCTGCCTCCCATTTTTTCTTTCAAAACTCTTTTGGACAAAAATTGGCTTTTATGTCAACACAGAAATTTAGACAGGAAACCGAAAACTTGGGGGGGAAATGTCCTGACAGGCAAAAAAAAATCAGTAAAACCAATAATTTTTTGCCCAGCTGGCTGAAAATGTTCAGTTTCTAGTTGCCAAAATTTGTAGGAGGAATATGGGGTTTCAGTTTTCCAGTAAAAATCTGAAAAGGTTTTGTAGAAAAATTGACAAATGATTTTTTTCATTTTTGGTTAATTGTTTTGCAGAAAAAAGTTCCTTACCACCTTTGGTAAACCCTGGATTATTATGATTATTGTTTAGTTTATTATTAAGCTCAACTTTAGATACCTTTTAAGGATCCCAGAAGCCTTTGAATAGCATGCATATAGATAAAAATGCGTTACTCTATTTTTATCACAGTTACTGTGAATGCTCTGCAAGCACTGATTATTTAGAATCTGTGTCAGTAGTGTTGCATGGCATTAGAAAGTATTTTTACTTTAGTGTAATTTTTATATTTTTCGATGGGTATGTGGTGTTATATTTGTGATATTACATTTTTATATGGCTCGGTTAATCCACAGTGAGTTGGGTTTTAGTTCCTTCTTTGTTTAAACGATTGTGTGACTCAGGCATGAGTGAACTCGAATGCATTTTCTGGGCACATTGAGGAAAGAAATGCAACATGAATTGGGAAAGAGGACTATTCTGCAGCCATTCCAAATGATTTAGAGAACTTAGGGTTTGGATCTGAGTTGCAGGAGTCAGAAACTGGACAATTCATACGATGAGACTCTAAAGGGAACTGAGGAAACTCCTAAAACACTGAGAATCAGAACACCATGGACTGTGTAGTGTCCTAATCCAGCTTCAGGAAATTAAGGGCTCGGCTTGAAAAAACTGGGGAGAGCTTATGTACAGGTGCACCTGTACACCAGGTGACACCAGAGCTCCCCTGCCACAGTGAAGCCCTCCTGGATTACTCATGGCTTGCAGCAAATATTTATAGTGATGATTCAGAGATGAAAAGCTCCATGCCTCATTAGCAATCCACTGAGCTATCAAATCTCCAGATTCACTTATATGAATATGGAAATGATGCCAGTGTGCTGAAAGGATGGAATACAAATTAATTGAATATCAATTGATCTTGTCTATGAAGGCAAAATAAGTGCAGCGCAAGTTACAAGTACACATATTTGGAATAGATTCCATACCCTATGTTCCACCACTATCTCAAGCCAAGAATTATAAGCATTATAACAAGGAGTTATAGTTGAGAGCTGAAGATTACAGTTTTCTCAAGGACTGTTGTTCAAAACTCCACAGTGGGGTAGAGCGTAACATAGTTCTTGATAATAACCAAGTATCACGTTGCCCTGAGCATAAAAAATGACAGATTCTGGAGCAGGTGGGAAGCTTTAATTATATGGCTCCAAAGGGAATAAAAATTCTGATGGGTTTTAGTGTCTGTCTGATATGAGGCAGTCCACAGTAAAATTACTTGTACAGAATTGATGAGAATAAAGCATTTTGGCCCATATTTGTCCTTCCACCGTCTCTTTCTGCCTGTCTGTGGCTGTGAGAACTGAGAAAACAAGATCTGTAGGAGGTACTGAGATGTAATCCCGTCAATGACTTTTGCACATGCCATGGACAAAAAGTCAGATCAGGGAAGTGCTTCAACAGCTGGGATCGCAACAGATGTTCTCCAGACAGCTCTGCTACATGAAGATGTAGTACAGCACACAGGTCATGTTACAGAGACAGAAAATTTAAAAAGAATGATTTTACATGCATGGTCGCTGACCCCGGGAGCTGGCAACGTGAGTGACACTGAACAGAACAGGCAGCTGAGTCCCTTTTGAGGAAATCTTTATGCCCATTTCCATTGGAATCTGTGTCTCTAATGTATAGAAGACTAGTATATAGCACCAATGACATGACCCGCAGTACTGCTAACAAAAACACAAACGGCCTGCAATGGGAAATCTTCTCCGTATTTCTGGAATTTAAGGCTGACTCTGTTACTCCAGGTCTGTGCTTGGGGTTTTAAGCCTTCTTCATACCACCTAATTTTGGAGTTGCATAGGGGCACGACCAATCCCTGCTATAAATTAGAGCAGCCTCAGGGCTGCTCTTATATTCCATTTTCACTTCCCCTCTATTAGTCTAAGAAATGAGAATAACCATAGTGCAGGGCACTCTGGCCACAGCTGCGATAGGGGCTGGCATCAGGGTCAGTGTAGAGTCCTTACACCAACATTATACCATCTGGAGAGGTCTGCCAAGGGTGTATTTTCATGGGGCCATTTTCTGCCCATTTTATGTCCCCTTTGCACTGCCAGAGTGGCATAAAAGGGGCAGAGCAAAACTGAGAATGTTGTCTAGAACTGGAGTCTTTGGGAGAGCTGCCCCACAAAAACAGAATTAGATGATCATCAGGGAATTCCTCCCTCCACCATCCTTGAAGATAAAGATGGATAGCTCTGCTGATTCCTCCTCCCATCCCTCCCGGTGGGAGCACTCAGGAGTCACCTTTGACAGGAGAGAGGACACAGCATTGTTTGTTAACTGTGGGCTCGATCACCCTCTCCCAAAGGAGGAGGTTAAGCAGGAGGAGATCATTGTGATGTTTCCCTCATGGAGTTTCCTCCCAAAATACTCCAAGGGTGGGGAAGGGATTGGCAGAGCTGGGACTAGGCATAAGCAGGCTAAGCAATTGCTTAGGGCCCCAAGCACGAGCAGGGGGCCCCCTATTCACTTTTTATTATGTGTTGCATGTGTGTGTGTGGGGGGGGAAATATTCCTGCTTAGGGCCCCCAGTGGGCTAGGGGATTGTTCCATCATTTTGGGGAGGGAGGGTGGAGAGGGAACCAGCTGTGGGTCCGACCACTGAGCCCCACAGATCCCTTGGAGGCCCAAGTCATCTCAAGGGAGGCACCGTGGCATCTCTGGGTCCCTGGAATCAGGGCCAGATTTCCAATTAGGCACAGTAGGTACGTGCCTTGGGGAGTCGGTGTTCTAGGGGCACCTAAAAATTAAAAGTGGGTTAAAAGTTAAAAAGTTACCACATATAGCTACCATGTGCATGGGCGGGCTCCTGGCACGAGTTGGTGGCCGCCCAGCATGTGGGGCTGGAGCAGGGTGAGTGTCCGAGTCACCCTGCTGTGGGGGTGCCGTGGCTGGGTGAGGTGGCTGCAGTAGGTGCTGGGAGCTGAAGGTGCTGGCTCCACCTGGTGCCACGGAGGCAGAGGGAGGGGCATGGCCGGCACCCCATTCATTTGCATGGGCAGATCCGGAGCGTGGCTGCTGTGCTGGGATGTGGGCAGGACGGAAGACATCCAGGGACTGCTCGCCATGGGGAGAGATACAGTCCCCCCCCTTGCACCTTACCTGGGGTGGGTGGGCTGTGCCCTGGCTTGGGCTGGGACTGTAGTGCATGGCGGAGGGTCTCGTTCCTTCCCAGGAAGGTTGTATTTATATTTCTTTTTGTTTAATTTCTTATGGAAAACATGAAGGCAGCTGAGGGTGAGGGGTGCTGAAGATGCTGCACCTAGGGGTGCGTAAAGTTTAAATCCAGCCTTGCCCGGAAGCCAGGGTCCCCTGGATCCAGGCTACCACTACTTCCCCAGACTGTAGTGTCCCTGGTACTCCCTCTGTATGGAGAGATTCCACCTACGGAGTGCAAACTTCTTTGGGAGTTGAAGCCACGTCTCTGAAATTTACTCAATGCTCTGCAGGACAGGAACATTGGAATTGCCATATTGGATCAGACCCAGGTCCAACTAGTCTAATATCCTGTCTCTGACAGTGGCTTGCACCAGATGCTTCAGAGAATGGCGGAGGAATCCTGCAATAGGCAGTTGTTGAATAATTTGCCCCCACCTAGGTTTCACCTTGGTCTCTAATAGTTAAAGATTGGTCGAATCCCTGAAGCACAAGGTTTAATACCCCTACCAAAAATTGTAGTGTCAATAATTATAACTCTAGATATCCATGTAACTATCCAATCCCTTTTTGAATCTTATTACGATTGTGGCTGCAACAATTTCCTGTGGCAAGGCGTTCTACAGTTACATCCTTCGCTGTGTAAAAACGTTATTTCCTTTTATCAGTTTTGAATTTCCCATCTTTTAATTTCATTGCATGTCCCCTGTTTTTGTGTTATAAAACAGGTAAAACAGATGCTCCTGATCTTCTCTAGACCGCTTGTAACCCGCACACCTCCTGAGTGTGGTGTTCTGGCCCCTCTCTATTAGCACTGAGATCACTTAGAGATTAATGAGTCTGCTACAGTCTGAGCTAACAGTCACATGAAGTGGCTTCTAGCTCATGCAGTAGAGGCTCATGCATTTTGCTCCAGAGGGCCCAGGTTTGATCCCATCTGCTGACGACCAGGGTCTGTCAGCATTACACACTAATTATTTTATATACTTTATCTTGTTGCCTCCTGTTTCTCTCTTCTTAAGGCAAACAATCCCAATCTTGTCAATCTCCCTCCATATGAGAATTTTTCCAGCCCTCTGATTCTCATCGCTTTACTCTGAACCCCCTCCAGGTCTACAATACACTTTTCCAGAGGGAATGACCAGTACTACACCCAATATTCCAAGTGAGGTTGCATGATTGATTATATAATGTCATTATAATATTTTTTGGTATTACTCTCTATCCCGTTCCTTATGAATCCAAACATCTCGTTAGCTTTTTTGACCCCAGCTGTGCATTGAGCAGAAGTTTACATAAAGCTGTCTATAAGGATCCCTTTCTGGGGCTGACACAGTTAATTTAGAACGGTCAGGATAGCTGAGGGAGCAGGGCTGAGACTGGAGCAGGGGCAGGAAGAGGAACAGACACAGGCTGGGGTGGTCTGTCAGAACTGTCAGGCAGCTGGGAATTCTCCCAACGAGGTAGCACCGTTGAGCAGACTGGACTGGTTGCTTCCATTAGGGGCCTATATAGTTGCCTAGGGGTTACCTGGTTCGGCCCTTTCTTGTGGACTGGTCGGGCCCTGGTTAATTGGCATGGGGCCTATCATAGGACTCACAGGTAATTACCTCAGAACGCTCCCCAGCTCAGGCTCAGGGATGACATCACAAGAACTCTACTAGACATGAGTGGTTTAAATGTTTCCCTCCAATGTGTATTATTTGCATCAGTCAACACTAAATTTAATTTGCCATCATGTGGCCCATTCACCTGTTGAGGTCTCTCCGAGATTCCTCACAGTCCTCTCTGGTCCTGACTAAATCACTCAATAACTTTATGTCATCTGCAGATTTGTTACCTCACTACTCACCCTCCTTTCAAGATAATAAATAGTGTAGTTATTGTGGTTGCTCAGTACTGGAGTACACTGAGGTACCATATATCCCATCTGGGCCTAGTGACTTATTGCATTTTGAAATATCAATTTGCTGAAGCACAACTTCTTCTGTCCCCTTAGCTTCTGAGAGTGTCTCATCTTTGTTAGCAGGAAAGGGCAGTGCTGGAGTAGGAATCTTGTCAACATCTTCACTGGTGAAGACTGATGCAAAGAAATCATTTTGCTTCTCAGCAGTGTCCTTATTTTCCCCATTTCCTCCTTTTAACTCTTGGTTATCCAACAAACTCACCTATTCGTTCTTAGGTTTCCTGCTTCTGATAGACTTTGAAGAATCTCTTGATTGTTTTTGCACCTTTAGCTATTTGATCTTTGAACTCCAGTTTGTTCCTTCTAATTTCCCTCTTACTTAATGCCTGCTGTAATTTATGCTCCCATTTATTGGTTTCACTTGGGTCAGATTTCCTAATTTTTGGAGGATTTTTGTTTGTCTTGTGTAGCCTCTTGAACCTTGCATTTAGCCATAATGGTTTCCCCCTTTTCCTTCTGCGGTATACATGTCTTCTGAGATGCTACTATTGTGTTTCTTAGGAGTATCCAACACACATCTAAGGATTTTACTTCCTTTACTTTGAGCTTGCAGGCCTTTTTTTTTGTTTGGTTGTTTGTTTTACTAACCACCTCATTTTACTGATGTCTCCTTTTCTCAAATTTAGCATCACTAATTCAACTGGCTGCTGTGTGTTACTAAAAAGTAACTCAAGAATAGCCTCTCCTCTTGTGTGCTCTAAAACGAGCTGTTCCAAAAAGCAACCACTTAAGTGCTGAGAAATTATTTGTGTAAACGTTATCCCCTTGCACCATTGGACCAGTCTGTATGTGGATAGTTGAATCCCCATTATTATCATTCCATTGAATTTTGCTGCATCATTGATTTCTCTCACCATTGTGCCCTCAATTGCATTTTCTTTATCTGGTGGTCAGTAGACTAGCCCCAGGATAGGTGAGAAAAGATGGGTGCAGCACATTAGCTAGTGTGACCAGATGTCCCGATTTTATAGGGACAGTTCAGATGTTCAGGGATTGATACAGGCACCTAGTACCCCCCCCCGCCACTCCCTGTCCTGATCTTGCACAATTGCTATCTGGTCACCCTAACAATATCTACTTTATAATATCCATCCATTACATTCTGCTTCTGCTATGTGTACCACTCCAGCAGCAGCTGATTCTCTTGTGTCTTTTCTTGTTTGGTGCATAGAGTAATTCACTAGCCTGCCTGTTAATTTTAACATGTTTCAACAATTTCCCCCCTTATTTGTTTAGGTTTTTTTAAGTTAAAGCACACTGCATGTGAGGTCAGCACCA
Source organism: Chelonia mydas (assembly GCF_015237465.2). Taxonomy (NCBI): domain Eukaryota; kingdom Metazoa; phylum Chordata; order Testudines; family Cheloniidae; genus Chelonia; species Chelonia mydas. The sequence continues at coordinate 126,627,374 of NC_057852.1, read as the reverse complement.
TGAGGCAGTGACAAGGCAGCACCTTGGTAGGGTGACTAGATGACCCGATTTTATAGGGATAGTCCCGATATTCGGGGCTTTGTCTTATACAGGCTCCTATCCCCTACCCTCTGTCCCGCTTTTTCACACTTGCTATCTGGTCAGCCTACACATTGTTGTTTTTTAAAGTGTGTCATGTTGGCAATAGTACACAAGATGCCAATCACCCAGTAGTAAATGGAAATAGACTGCCTTAGCTATTTAAGTAAACATATTAAGCAAGCATTTTAAAAAACGTGAATTCTCTTAACTTAATGAAATGAGGTTACAGGCCCGGATGGATTCCATAACACCATTTTCATTGCAAAGGGACTCCTTTACACATATTCTAAACATCCCCTCTAATATGAGCAAAGTGTGAACTGTCATGTCTTTGCATGATATCACTCTTCTGCTAGCATTTAAATAATTAAACTACATCAAGAGGTGATTGGAGCTGGAGACATCAAGGTTCCTAATATAAGAGCCTCATTTTGTTGTGTCTCTTGGAGTATGTCAAATTAAGTTACCATAGCAATTTACCATTACTGAACTAACTAATTCCTGGAGTTGGTCAAATCATGAAAAAAGTTCACAAACATATTCATGACTATATGGGTTGACTTCACATGACCACTGGGTATTTGTGAAAGTGTTTGCCGGTCCCAAGTGGTTTATATATTTTAAGAAGAATAAATTATTCAGCTAAACATTAGCAAAGTCCACACTTGCAGTACAAATCACTTGTTTAAAAGGTTTCAGTCATCCAATCGGAACAGAAACAACACCATATGACTCAGCTGACTAATCAGATACCACAAATAACACAAGTGGCTACCTGTCACTGAACAATGATAGTGAACAAACTAAGAGATCAGTTCACAAATGGTCCATAGGCTGAAAAGTGTATGTCCAAATTATTTGATGAATACTTTTAAATAACAGATATATTTGCAAAAATCAAGATTGAGTCATGAACAGAAAAGAGGACAAAATGTGTACAAATGGCACAACATTTCTAGTGACTAATGCTGTTTTCTCTAGTAATTTACAGTGCATTGAAACTTTATTTTAAATTTCAGATCTTTATTTTAAACTCAGTACTATATTCTTTATTTTTCTTGCTTCTAACTGGAGAAGGCCTTGTAAAAGGTCCTGTGTTGACAGTTCTGGGGTCTGGCTGAGTGAAGCTTTTTTACCAACGTCCTAAACGTAAGAGTGCAGAGTTGGAACAGCCAGCTGGACTTTAGAAGGGTCTTTAGAAATATTTCCCAACAGTCTGGTGGACAGTCTCACTGAGGGCTTAGTTGAAGCAAGCTAGCCCTGGAACTTTGTTAATTTTGGCTGAAACAAGCCAAGGATTTGTTTCCTTGGGACCTAGCTTTACCCGAAAAGGGCACAGTTTAACCTCTTAATGGGAAAGAATTGTTGATGTAAACAGTCATCCCAGGTGGAACTTCTGCAGTTGACACTGTAAACTGAGATCAAACACTTTACAGAAAATCATGCTCATCAAATTATACTGACCTTCAACCACTACTGCGCTGGGCAGGGGTGATGGAACAATTTGTATAGTCGGGGTGCTGTGAGCCATTGAACCAAACTGCAAATCCTGTATATAATGGAAACCACTTCAAGTCAGGGGGTGCTGCAGCACCCCCCACACCCCTAGTTCCAGCACCAATGGCCCTGGGTGTAATGTCTTGGGGGCATCCTATGTGTATTCAGTCATATTTGCTGAAAACCTCTGTGGTATATTGAGGCTTGTGTTGAAATTGAAAGCTGTCACTTTAAAAGTGGTTGTGTGGGTGTGGGCAGTGGGGCAGGGTCAGTTTCTTGGTCTTGCTTGCAGTTTGTGGGATCTGTAGGGAAGTGTGTGACCAGAGTCAGTCTGGAAAAAAGCCAGCATAGAAAATGGTGGGGTGAGTAGTCCCTCGCTGCTATAGGGAGCAGCCTGCTTTGTCTCTCTCTGGTTTTTTGGGTTGTGTGATATCTTTCTGAATTCTAAAAAATAAAATGGTGTTACATGGCTGCTTTCCAGAATGAATACTATATGGGTTTTTTTTATCTAACTTCTCTGTGTGTATGCCCTGAACATAACCACTTCTGTTAGAGCTATGGCAGCTGGAGTCTATTTCGGCTCATGCGTCATTGCCAGAACAGTCAATGGAGTTCTGTTTGCAGTATCTCCAGCGCTGGTGAGGTATAAGCCAAGAAGAACCCATATTCCAAGTTGAATCTAGAGGACTGGTAGTTAGAAAAGCCACCACAATACTTATAATCTGAGTGGATGAGAACAGGGGTCACTGTGGGACAAGAAAAACCTCATCACGCCGCTGCTACAGAGCCCCTTCACTATAAAACAGCATTCTAAGGAGCTGGGGATGTAGGCAGGGTTGTGTCACACAAGTGACCTTGAGGTGAAAAGATCTACCGGTCTCGCCTACATTTAATTATTTGAGTCAAATTAACTTATTTTGTTTAATCCAATCACATAACTTAATATGATGCCCAGGGAACAGTTCCCACTTGAGACAATCATGAGGAACTTTTTCTCCTCTGTTTCTGATGGGAGCTCATAGCCATACATTTATGGTCCCTTGGCATTGGGCACGTTAGAGATGTTTCCGTGTGTGTGGGAAGGTTCTTTCTCAGTAATCCATTAGTGAGTAAAACTTACTCAATAATATACCACTAGGCAAGTTACCAAACGTTCCCACTTCTGGTTTGTGATAACATGCCGAGGGAATTTCTCTCATGCATCTAACAGAATTTTTGGGGCCAGGATCTAGATGATATTATAAACAAAACATCGTCAATGCAGCCAGATTTTTCGGAGGCGTATCTGAACTGATCCCAAACCTCTTTGCGGTTCACACATCCTTGTAACCGTCAGCAACAGTGACTGTGCTGCCAGTATTTTAACAAGAGATTCCCACAACCTCCTTCATTCCAACCCGCTGCAACCTGCAGTAAATCCTGTGGGTGAGGCGGCCTGGGCTTCCAGAGAGGAGGCCTGAGGGACTCAGGAATCTACTCATGTTGGCTTTTTCCCATTGAAAGCAAAGTGTTTTCTCACCACTGCCTCCAAGGAGGGAGGCAGCACCGCTTGGCAAAGAAACCAGTACTAAGCTGTGTGGTGCTGGAAATGTTTATACTGTATCCCTGTATCACTTATTGGGTGTATTGATGATATAGCACCATGTTCAAGTTCTACCCTTTGAAGTGGGATGTGTGAGGAGAAAGGGGGAGAAGAAACTATATGTGGCATCCCCCAGGAGATTTTCTTAAAAAACAAACAAACAAAAAAACCCTCCCTTTGGTGCAATCTGGGGCACTTCATATGCAGGCACCAGGGTAGTGAGAGATGTCTGTGAGTGAAGTTCTGGGAATGAGCATTATGGAAGGCCAAGTAGTGCAATAGCTATGACAAGTGAAGAGGCTGTGTGCGTATAAAGAGGAGGTGAAGTCATGGAAGGCAAATACGAAGGCTCCAGGTCCTCAATTGGCATAAAGTGGTGGGGATGTGGCTGAAGTTTCTAAGTTGAAGAACTATTAAACTAAAGGGGACCCAAAGAAATATTACAAAACCGGTAAATTTTGAGGGGTGGGGAAGAGAAAATTGGGACATTTTTAAGTGCTTCTGACTCAGCCTATACAACAGGCTTATTTAAAACTGTCATAGAAATCCATTCTGGATGCTTTAGTAAGCAGTGTGAATTTGAGGGAAATATTTTGTTTTCTAATCAACGCAATGGAAACAGTCTCCACTTTAACCTTAACTATGGTGTGTGACCACCCCCCTTCCAGAATACCGTACCTCTGTCATCTTAGACTCTCTTATTTTCTAAAAGGAATCGCCCAGGTCATTTAAATCTCTCCTTGGGGGGGCTCTTCCTTGGGAAGAGTGGGTGGGACAAGCTGCAACTGAACGGCAAGCTTTTTATGCTAGCTGACAAGATAAGAGAGCCAAAGAAGAAAACACAATCTAATGGATGGGGGTAAATAGCATGTGTTTGCAGTGGCAACATACAGGGAAGGTGGGCACAATTTGCACATTTTTTATGATGGGGAAAAATGATAATAAACAACTTTAGATCTAAAGGCCGAAGTGGGTGAACAAGGCAGTGTCTCATGTAGGCTGGAGGACCAGATGTACAGTATAGTTATTGAAAAAGTAAAACATCAGGTGCAGTGGAGACTGGGATAGTGTCCAACATGGATTTAATAGAGCATGAAAAATAAGTATGAGAGAAACATTACTCAAAAGGTTAGAAGATGGTTAGGATATATTTCTTGTATACAAGGAACAAGAAATCATTGCAGGGGACAGTTAGGCTTATTTAAGGGGAGGAGGGTAGCTTGCTGGCAGAAGACCTGATTGATGAGGCCAGAGAGATTGAATGTATTTTGCCTCAGTTTATGAAGGACTAGGGACCCATACCACAAAGAGACTAGAACATAATAGCTGCCATACTGGGGTGGCCCAATGGTCCATCTAGCCCAGTATCCTGTCTCTGATAATGGCCAGTACCATACCTTCAGGGAGATTGTACAGAACAGGGCAATTTTGGAGTAATCCACCCCGATCTTCCACTCCCAGCTTTTGGCAGTCAGAGGGTTAGTGTTACCCCAAGCATTTGGGTTGCATCTCTGACCATCTTAGCTAATAGCCATTGATGGGCCTATCCTCCACGAACTTATCGTGTTCTTTTTTGAACACAGTTACACTTTTGGCCATCACAACATCCTCTGGCAGAGTTCCACAGGTTGTGTGTTGTGTGTAAAAACACTTTTATCTTCTTTACAATGAACCTTCTGCCTACTAATTTCATTGGGCGACACCCTGCTTCCCCGGTTTTTGTATAATGAAAAAGTGTAAATAACACTTTATTCACTTTTCCCACACCTTTCATGATTTTATAGATCTGTCATATACTCCCCTTAGTTATCTTTTTTAAACTGAACAGGTCTAATATTTTCAGTCTCTACTCGTATGGAAGCCATTCCATACTCACAATCATCTTTGTTGCCTTTGCTGAACCGTTTCCAGTTCTACTATATCCTTTTTGAGATGGGGGTGACTAGAACTGGACACAGTGTTCAAGGTGTGGGTGCACAATGGATTTATACAGTGGCATTATGATCTTTATGGTCTTATTTTCTCTCTCTTTCTGAATAGTTCCTAACATCCTGTTAGCCTTTTTGACCGTTGCTGTGCACTGAGCTGAAATGTTCAGAGAATAATCTGGGATGACTGTGAGATCTCGTTCTTGAGTGGTAACAGCTAATTTAGAACCTTTCATTATATATGTATAGTTGGGATTATATGTTCCAATGTACATTCCTTTGCATTTATCAATGATGAATTTCATCTACCATTTTGTTGGCCATTCACCCTGTTTTGTGAGATTCCCCCTTTGTAACTCTTTGCAATCAGCTTTGGATTTAACTATCTTGAGTAATTTTGTATCATCTGCAAACTTTGCCACTTCACCGTTCACCCCCTTTCCCAGAATATTAATGAAGATGTTGAACAGCACAGGTCCCAGTACAGATCCTTGAGGGACCCCACTATTTCCCTCTTGCCATTGTGAAAACTGGCCATTTATTCCCACCTTTTGTTTTCTATCTTTTAAGCAGTAACAGATCCTTGAGCGGACCTTCCCTCTTATCCCATGACAACTTAGTTTCCTTAAGAGCTTTTTGTCAGGACCTTGTCAAAGGCTTTCTGAAAATCTAAATAGACTATATTAACTGGATTACCCTAGGCACAAGCTTGTTGACACCTTCAAAGAATTATGGTAGATTGGTGAGGCATGATTTCACTTTACAAAAGCTGTGTTGACTCTTTCCCAAGAAACTGTATTTAACTATGTGTCTGATAATTCTGTTCTGTATTATAGTTTCTAGCAGTTTGCCTGATACTGAAATTATGCTTACCGGCCTGTAATTTCCAGGATCTCCACTGGAGCCCTTTTTAACAATCGACGTTACATCAGATACCCTCCAGTTATCTGGTACAGAGGCTGATTTCAGGAATGGATTACGTTAGTAGTTCTGCAATTTCCTATTTGAGAGTTCCTTCAGAACTCTTGGGTGAACACCATCTGGTCCTGGTGATTTATTTCTGTTTAATTGATCGATCTGTTCTAAAACCTCTTCTATTGACATATCAGTGTGGGTCAGTTGCCCCAGAAGAATAGCTCTGATGTGGGTATGTCCCCCACATCCTCTGCAGTGAAGAATGATGCAAAGAATTCATTAAATTATATTTCGAGCAGTCCATTGACAGTAGCATGTTATGGATATTAGCACAGGCATTGTTGCAAAGCAGTCCCTGCTAGCACTGGAGGGTTTCCAGCCACTAGAGCGGCCATGTCAGTGTTACTGTGTACTTGTGCGAATGTAGTGGCTTGCTAAATAAAGTTGTCACAAATAAACCACCTCTGTGCTTCAGTTTTCCTTTGGCCTAAGGAAGGTAAGGGCTGGGCTGATGTACAGTGTCAGAGTGCTAGCAATGGGAAGTGCACCAAGAATTTTCAGTCTGTATTCTTAATGTAGAATCAAATCTGATAATATCCACCTCCATGGAACATTCTCTTTTTTCTCCCCACCCAACAGGTTGATGTGGAGAAGTGAGATGCATCAGCAGAGCACCCTTTCTGTGTGTAGAGCTTGAGGAGCACAGTCATTTCCAAACCAAGGGCTGGTTTTCTTGATAAAAGCTGGAGTACTGGATCAGATTCTTCCAACTATAAAGATGTTTGGATTCAAAGCTAGATCCAAACTTCCCAGCTCGGGGCTATCTCTACCAATGATTTGGGAGAAGGAAGATCCAAAATAGTGATGAGATTTCAAAACCTCTGGATGCAAAAGAGAAGGATGACAATATTCAGAATGATTTTGGCCATGCTAGCAGCCTAGGCAAGGTTGACAAACCAAAATGAACCATTTTGAATTGGGACTGTCTGAATGTTTATTTTAGACAGAAATGCCACACAAAGTTCCAAAATTTCTGAATTAAACTTTTGGTTCCTCAAAAAAGTTTAATCCTGGGTCGGGATGAAAACAAATGTTGAAATATCAGAATTTCACACTGGACAGAAATTCTGTTTTTCAATCAACTATGTTAATCTTATGTGTGTGTGTATATATATATATATATATACACTCTTCGGAATCAAGGCACTAAGCGTAACAGTGTTTAGTTTCTCTACATCAATGTAGTGCAACTTGAATAACAGCATACAGTCTTTAACAAATTATCTCCAATGTTGCTACAGGCCAGCAAATAACATCCACCAACCCAAACTGCAACGAAAATAGACATCCATGTTCCATAGACTGTGAGCTCCTTGGACTGAAGCACCCACGGAAAAAAAAACGTGGGTGCTTAACACTCACCAGCGGGCCCCTCTGATCAGCTTTTCCCCTTCCCCCGAGCATGCCTCCTGCCCACAGACAGACCCTGCCGATCAGCTCCTGCCCCTCCCCGCCACCTCCCACTCACCAAGAAGGGTGGGGGGGAGTGGGGGCAGGAAGAGGTGATGTGGGAGCAGGGCAAGCTCCAGGGTGGGGGTGGAATGGGGTGGGAAGAGGTGGGATGGGAGCGAGGGTGGGGAAGAGGTAGGGCGGGGTGGGGACATGGGGGAAGGGCTGGAGTGGGGGCAGGGCCTGGAGCGGAGCAGCGATCGAGCTGAGACAACTTCTACTTGCTTCATGGACATTTGCACATTTACTCCTGATGGTGTGCCCTTAAATGTTGGTCATTGGAGGTAGATTACAGATAAATTTCCCCTTTTCTCCCTTGATACAATATTCTGTTGAGACCTCCCCACCACACACAACCCCTGCCTTGCCAAGTCCCCTGCTTAGATGGACCCTTGTCTTCTGAATCTTTCCACGCCTGAATCTGTTATTTTTGTCTTAAATAAAATATACAGCTCGCAGCAATCTGCACTGTACGATGTGTGCTGCTCTACCTCAGTGCTCCATCCAGACTCCCTGGATTGTGGGGTCCCCGTCCCATGGACTCTGCTTTAATCCATCGCTGCTACTTGTAATAATCGCTGCCAGAACCCACCTGTTCATTACCGTCTCCCTCCGTCAGTCAGTGAAATGGCAGGTGTCTTGTTGACGAGATCCACCTTGTTGTGAAATGCTTCAGGCCTAATGACATGTGCTTCCAATCAGCAGCAAAGGAAGCAGGAACTGATAGTTTCAAGCTGGATGAGCTAATTATTCTAATCAACAAGTCCTTAAAGCAGGAGAGATGCAGCTGTTCCGTGGTACTGTAACCCAGCCATCTCACATGAGGACAGCAGTTAGCTCACAAAACACCACAGGAAACAATCACCAAGAGGCAAAGGAGCTAAAACAACAAATGGAGCAACCGTGATGGTTTAAAGGGAAAGGCTTCCAGAATACAAAAGGAAGCCAGAGGAGACTCTGACTCCATTAGAGTTGTCTGGAGTCACTGGTATGGTGTGGGAGTATCTCTGACTTGCGGTGAAATCCTGGCTCAGTTGAACTCAATGGCAAACCTCCCTTGATTTCAATAGGGCCAGGACTTCACCCCCAGAATCTAGTCTGAGATGTGCTGGTACATACAGCTGTCTCATCATCGGCTGTTAACACAGAACTGACATATTTGAATGTCAACACTGAGAGAATGTTTGTTGCTCATTAACTAATCTCTTCTCATTTCTCCCTGTCTCTTCATCATTCTCTGTGTCACGTCTTCCCTGCTGGCCTCTGTACCCAGAAATCTCTTACCAAGCACCGCCTCTTGCCTCCTTTAAAACTCACTTCTTTGCTCATTACAGCCACCCACTTGTTACCAAAAGAAAAAAACAATGGCTGTGTTAGAATCTTCACTGGGGTGTTCCAATGCATTTTCAGCTGCCCAACTATTTTATAGTCATTACATGAACTACAGTAGCAGCTGGATCAGACCCCACTACCTGAGGCTCTATGCAATACACAATAAAAGACAGGCCTTGCCCGAAAGAATTTAGAATCCACCTGCATGCATCATATTGCAAGACTGGGGTCTAGTTTTGGACACCACACACACACACACACACACACAAAGGTGTAACTATTGAACGGAGGACGAGGCTAACAGTAGCGGGAAGGTAGTTACCTAGACCAGCTACTAGCACCGTTAGTGCCATTTAAAGTGTTTTGTTTGTTGGCTTTGTTTTAATAACAAGATAGAAATTCAGTGGATTATTTGTAATTTAGGATTCCAATGATGCAGAGACTTCTGGAGCTGAGCCCTAATGCTTAGAACACAGGAGACCAAAGAGCAACGCTCAGCATCTGCACTGGGCAGGATGAATTCCATTCTGGAGACGGGGCTGGTGTTATGGTGATACCAGTCACAGACACAGAGAGGAGAGGTGATTACCCGTTTTCATGGACACATTTCACTTCCTTTCTCTCTTTCTCTGTTTTCCCCACCTTCCCAAATTTCATGGAATTTGATATCTCACATCTGGCCAGCTCTGCTGGGAGCTGATCTTCAGTCCATTCCAAAAATGAGGCACCCACAGTCAATGGTCACATTTGAAAATCTCTACCACAATGAATGGCCCAAAATTCACCCATGTTGTAACCTGCTTGACTTCAGTGGGAATCCAGCATGACTGAATTTGGCCCAGTGCATGTGATACAAGGCAAAGCAAAGATGTTTCTATTTTCTTATATTAAAATTGAAGGATATAAATACATTTTAAAAACCGCTTTAATCCTTGCAGTTGAACTGCTCCGCTCTTGCATTGCAACTGAGAATTCAGAAAAAAGTATTTGACAGAATGAAAGAAAGCTGCTTTGCATCATTAAGAAAAATAGGGGGGAGAAAATATGTGATCTCCAGAAAAAAACAACCTACACTGAATGCATCAAACAGGAAAAAGTTGACAAAAAAAAGGAGTGAATTAAAACTCTTAAGCCACACTTGAAATCACATATGCCTAAAAGTACATAGAGAAATTCCTTCCTAACTTTTTTTTATATATATAATTAGTCTTCGGATATGCTTGCTGGAGTGAGCACATTTGTCCCAAGCTCAGGAAACAAATGGGATGATGTAATTGGTTTCTTTCAGTTCCCACTTCACTGCAACTCTACAATACCCTTGGACTTCAGAGGATTAAATTCCTTCCTTGGCATTGGTCCAGTTACTGGTCATTGCCATTTGTTGATTATCCCAGCATTCCAGAAAACATTTTATCCCCTTCATTAACTCACAATTGACCAATCACATAAATCAGGTTAAGGAATCGTGGACCTGACTACAAAGATGGGAGAGATTCAAAGAAACAACAGATTAAAGAACAGGTTGATTTTGCTTTTATTGAAGGTCTCTATGCTTTAAATTTCAAATAATGACCGCTGCAAAAAAAAAACCACATTAATTAAACCTACTAGTCTTTTATTTACTTTTCAAAGGAAGCCAAAATCATTGTTTCTGCAGTAAAAGCACCTTCTTAAAAGCACACAGAACCCTGTTTCATTTACATTACATTTATAAAATAGTTAATTTACAAATGGCTAGGTAAATAACACATGTAAATGTCTGCAATGGTATTTTTATATGAATTAGTACATAGCTATGTGGTGTATTGCTATTTACAGGTGTGATGGGATGTGTACCCCAGGCAGGCCCTGAAGGGGATATGTTGGCTTGAGGGGCCAATTAGAGTACCTGGAGGGAGAGCCAGGCCTCACTGAACAAGAAACCCAGCTGGAGCCAAGCAGGCTGGATTATAAAGCCAGGAAGTTTGCAGCAGAAAGGGGCTGTAGGAAGACAGTCGGCAGTCCCTCTCTGGGAGCAGATCAGAGGTGAAGTGAAAACCCAAGAGGAGGAATAAGCCCTGGGATTCTAGCTCTGGAAGAAGGATCTACCCCAGAGGAGTTAGGGGGAAAGGAAGCTTGAGGGGATTAGGTAGAAAAAGCCCAGGGAAACAGCAGCAAGGGGTAGGAATGTGCAGACCTTGGCTGCTTGTTATTGGGTCTCTGGGCTGGAGCCCAGTGTAGAGGGTGGGCCTGGGTTCCCCTACCACCCACTGGGCAGTGGTGCACGAGTGTTGGAGGCACCAGCCGGACAGTTGGTTCAGAGAGACCTTGTTTCCTCAGAGGGGGAGGACTATATAGTGACCTGGCCAGAGGGCTGAGTCACATAGTGGGAGTACCCTGAGTTGGGAAGAGAGGGTGGAGGGGTGTCACAGCTTGAGTAACTGAGGAAAGAGAGCAAGCCCTGATCTCCAGAACAGCCATGAGGAGGTGCCACCTGCCAACAACAGGTCTGTATACAAAGGAAACATTTTAGACATACAGGTGCATTGGTGCTGAACTGTGCTCGATGTAAGTTCTGGTTCACTATGAACCAGATCCTGTGCCATTGGAGTCAATGGGAGTCATGTACTTGATTTCACTGTGAGCATGAGCTTTCGTGAGCTACAGCTCACTTCATCGGATGCATAGCTATGCATCCGATGAAGTGAGCTGTAGCTCACGAAAGCTCATGCTCAAATAAACTGGTTAGTCTCTAAGGTGCCACAAGTACTCCTTTTCTTTTTACGAATACAGACTAACACGGCTGTTACTCTGAAACTTGATTTCACTGGAAGATCAGGCCCTATCTAAATAACAGCCTGGCATCTTTCTGGGTAACTTTATTGAGTGTTAGCTCAAACCTGTGGTCATTTTTCCTTGACTGTTGCAAGTAGCTCATTAGCTCAAGCCCAATGCTTCTCACACCAGACTTTGGTCTGATGATTTGAGCCATGATTTCATATCCTGTCTTTCTCACATACCCTACTTTTTTTGGCCACATTGTAATAGAGGTTTCACTTTAGGGCCATAATAGGATGATGCTGGTCCTTGCTGCTATTGTTGGTATCTTGAATAAATAAATTTCCTTATTCGACTTGGGGAAATATCTCCAAGAATATGAGAGGCTGGGTTTTAAATTGTACAGTCTCCCTAAGGTGTTCTCTTAAATCTGCGTGTTATGTGACCAAAACGTTTGGATCTGTGGGCAGTCTCAGTAAATGCTCTGTAAAGGTGGGAGGTGATTGATGACCCATTTGCTCACAGCCTTTCTAGCCAAAGTTGGGGATTGTTGGCGGTTATGAAAAGGAAAACGTTCTTGCCAGAATATTATCTTTACCAACAATGAGAAAATTAGACTTGAGAATTAGCCTAAGATCCTTGGGACTCCCTTTTACTTGTTCAGTGTAGATCAGGGGGAGGTGTGTAAAGTGACTCCCTGATGCTGAAGAGGTTGGGCTGATGCTCAGGCAAAAATCTAAGCAGCCCTGTGTCTGCTGTAAGCTGTGCTGCCTGTCACTAGCCCTCAAGACGCTGGATTTCCAGCTGGGGATTTCCATAAAATGAAGATGCCCCGAACGTTCTCCTGGTTCCTCCAATATGCTCCCTGCATCAGAGTGGGATGAGAGCAGAGATAAAATAGAACTCTGTCAGCTCAACACCACTGCGGGATTCCCCCTACATGACTGGGATCCTCAGAGAGGGTTGGTGAAGCTGGCTTATGCCTGCCTTGCACCACAGGAGCAGCAGTGCTGGGGCCAAGAATCTGGCCTCTGTTTTATGAGATTAACATGCAAATAATCATTTCAACCAGAGGAGAGCCGAAGGGGGTCTCATTTGCTGTAGCTTCCCCCTCCCCACCGGACTCCGAGTTGGGTTTTTAGCAAGGAGGAATCCAATGGTGTCACATCAGGGATGAACAGCCCTGCCTGAGTTGTCACACAAGATAGTGCTTTATATTAGTTACAGCAGGAGAATGGCTGTTAGGACTGCTGGGTTCTCTCTGACACTGCTGCTGCCTGATGGTGTGAACATGGTCAAGCCACTTGCCCTCTCTGTGCCTCAGTCATATCCATTTTACAGATGGATAAATAACACAATAATAAAGCTCTTGGGTGGTGTGGTGGCCGAGGAGTGTGGCCCACACTTTTGGTGCTAGAGATCCTGGGTTCATATCCCCAGGTTATTCAGGTAGCTGGGGGTAAACTGCTGTGCTCTTGTTTATCAGCTTGATGCAGCAGTTAGGGGATGAAATTGTTTGACCTGTGTTATGCAGGAGGTCAGACAAGATGGTCATAATGGTCCTTTCTGGCTTTAAAATCTAGGAACGCATTTCCCAAGTGCAGAGGCCCCTCTCCACATGGGCCACCTGGACTTTCTGCCCTCCGAGGGCTGGGAGGAAATCCACTCCTGACTTCTCACTGGACTGCCCTTCCACCAATTTGAGACTAGAAATGCCACTCTAGAGGGGAAGCTCAGCTGATGGGACCAGAGAGGTAATGCAGTGCCTGGGTGAATACAGGTATAAGGCGTTAGCCTGGTGCCATGCCTGAGGGTGGCTGCACCACACCTCTTCCAGCAAGACCAGCCGTGAGGTCCAGCTTCATGGGGGAAGAAGTCCTAACCAACCACAGTAGGCGCTTGGTGACATGGCAAAGGCAAGACTCAACGCAATGATTTTGTACTGCAGCCATATGCTGACCACCAGACAGGAGGAAGGAGCTAGCCCCTCCCTGGGACTGAGGTTGGAAGAGGCAATTTGGGCTGCTATTTTGTTGAGTTACAGAAAAACCTGATCCATCTGTCAGCTTTAGCTGAGCAAGGAGGCCCAACCAGAATCCATGAGGTAGGCCGCTCATTTTCTGGGGCTTCAGCCTAAACTGCCAGCTCTGTGCTGTCCACCATTTCCAAGGTGACGGTGCTTCTCTGTGCCATCCATCGCCTCAAAGCTGCTTCCTCAGCTGCTCTGTGCTGTCCATTGAACATAATAATGGCCAAACTGGATCAGGTCAATGGTCCATCTAGCCCAGTATCCTGTCTTCTGACAGTGGCCAGTGCCAGATGTTTCCGAGAGAATGAACCGAACAGGGCAATCCAAACAGGGTGATCCATCCCCTGTCATCCTGTTCCAGCTTCTGGCAGTCAATGGTTGAGGGACAACCAATGTATGGAGTTTTCATAGATATTTGTGTCCCTGACCATCCTGGCTAATAGCCATTGTTGGACATATCCTCCAGGAACTTATTTAATTTTTCAAAACATACCCTGGCAACAAGTTCCACAGGTTGGCTGTCCACTGTGTGAAGAAGTACTTCCTTATGTTTGTTTTAAGTCTGCTGCCTTTAATTTCATTGGGTAACCTCTAATTCTTGTGTTACCTACAGGGGTAAATAACACTTACTTATTCACTTTCTCCATACCAGTCATGATTTTATAGAAATCTGACATATTCCCCCTTAATAATCTCTTTTCCAAGATGAACAGTCTGTCTTTTTAATCTCTCCTCAGATGGAAACTATTCCATAACCCTGCTCATTTTTGTTATCCTTCTCTGTACTTATTCCAGTTCTATCATCTTTTTTTGAGATGGGGTGACAAAAACTGCATACAGTATTCAATGGGTGGGTATACCATAGATTTATATAGCAGCATTATGATATTTTCTGTTTTATTATGCATACCTTTCCTAACAGTTCCTAACTGTAACAGGGTTGGCACCCACCTCTTGCAAGCACCCCTCTGGTGTGTCCACGGTCTTTAAACCAGTCCAGCCTTGGTATGAGGCTGGATCCCCAGGACTTCCTCCCTGGACTCAGTCCCTACTCAGTCCCCGCAGCCAGCCACGAGCTCCTTCATTGCTCTTCTGGTCCCTACTAGCAAACTCTCTTTGGTTTAATCCTAACAGCCAGCCAGGAGCCGCTGGCTCCCCCAGTCCCTGCCCCCACTTAGCTGTCCATGATCCTGTTGCTTTTCTACCCAAGCTCACAGTTCTTCCTCCTCCAGCTCCAAGCAGCTACTAACTGCTGCTCTATTCTGCAGCTCCTTTTTATAGGACCCTCCTGGCCCCTGATTGGCCATCCCAGCAGCCCCTTTGATGGGTTGCTTCCTCACAACCACTCTAGGCTGCTTGGAGGACTTCTCCACTGCTTCTTTCCTGGGATGAGTGTGGCAGAATCCTGAGGCCTCCAGTAGGGGGCCTTTGGGCCTAGTCCACTCCATCCAACATTGTTAGATTTTTTGGACAGATGTTTTCAGACAACTATCCAGGATGACCCCAAGATCTTTCTTAAGTGGTAATAGCTAATTTAGACCCCACCATTTTTTATGTGTAGTTGAATTATTTTTTCCAGTGCGGATTACTTTGCATTTATCAACATTGGATTTCATCTGCAATTTTTTTGCCCAGTGACTCAGTTTTGAGATCCCTTTGTGACTCTCCACAGTTAGCTTTGGACTTAACTATCTTCCATAATTTTGTATTATCTGCAAACTTTGCTGTCTCACAGTTTTCCCTTTTCCAGATCATTTATGAATATGTTGAAGAGCATTGGTCCCAGTAAAGATCCTTGGGGAACCCTGCTATTTATCTCTCTCCACAGTGGAAAACTGACCATTTATTCCTACCCTTTGTTTCCCATCATTTAATCAGTTACTGATCCATGAGAAGACCTTGCCTCTTATCCCATGGCTGCTTACTTTGCTTAAGAGCCTTTGGTGAGCAACTTCATGAAAGGCTTTGTGAAAGTCCAAGTACACTACATTGACTGAATCACCCTTGTCCACATGCCTGTTGACACCCTCAAAGAATTCTAGTAGATTGGTGAGGCATGATTTCCATTTACAAAAGCCATGTTGATTCTTCTCCAACCAACTGTGTTTATCTATGTGTCTGATCATTCTGTTCTTTACTACAGTTTCATCCAATTTTCCTGGCATTGCAGTTAGGTTCACCAGAGTGTAATTGTCAGGATTAACTCTGGAGACTTTTAAAAAAAAATCCATGTTACATTATTCCGCCAGTCATCTTGTAGAGAGGCTGACTTAAGCAATAGGTGACATACCATAATTAGTGGTTTTGCAATTTCATATTTGAGTTCCTTCAGAACTCTTGGGTGATAAGTCCTGGTGACGTATTACTGTTAAATTTATCAATTTGTTTCAAAGCCTCCAGTACTGACATCTCAATCTGGGACAATTCCTCAGATTTACCACCCCAAAAAAAAAAAAAAAAGTCTCAGGTATGGGAATCTCCCTCACATCCTTTGCAGTGAAGACCAATGCAAAGAATTCATTTAGCTTCCTGGCAATGGCCTGGTCTTCCCTGAGTGCTCCTTTAGTACCTCGATTGTCCAGTGGCCCACACTGATTCTTTGGCAGGCTTCCTTCTTCTGATGTACTTAAAAAATGCCGTTAGTTTTTGTGTCTTTTGCTAATTGCTCTTCAAATGCTTTTTTTGGCCTGCCTAATTATACTTTTACACTTGACTTGCCAGAGTTTATGCCCTTTTCTATTTTTCTTAGTAGGATTTCACTTCCCATTTTTAAAAGATGTCTTTTGGTCTCTAACTGCCTCTTTGATGCTGGTTAGTCATGACGACTCGTTTGTTCCTCTGACTGCCTTAAAGCTGCTGTTGTCTGCACTGTCCACTGTTCTACAGCAGTCCCAAATCAGCTGTGATGCTATGTCGACACTGCAGGCTTCTTGTGATGGCATGCAGGTTATGGGTAGCTACAGGCTGCAGTGAAAAGCACGCTGCATCCACACTGCGGTGTGTAGCTACATGTGTCAGTGAATGGCTCTGTTGGGAGAGGCAGCGGGGAGCTGTCAGAGCCTTTCCCCTCTGCTGGACTCTTTCACTGTGGCAGGGAAAGCCTCTGGCAGTTTCTCTCGCCTGCAGCCCAGAGGCTCTGGACAGGGTCGTCCCTAGCTATTTTGGTGCCTTACACAGCCTGCCCACTCCCGCCTGTGGAGGCCTGGGACCCCAGGCATGTGGGGATGGGAGAACCGCCCCCCAGCACGCACTGGTGGCACGGCTGGGAGCCAGGGGAGCAGAGCAGGCTGGGGCCGGGTCGCTCCACTTACCATGATGTGAGTGCAGGGTCGGGCCTGGCTGCAATCTTCAGGGGAGTGGGGGCGGGGCTGGGCAGAGCAGGGGCAGGGAGAGGCGGGGGGGTGGAGCAGGGGCCTGGGGAAGAGCTGGTGCAGGGGCTGGAGCAGCACGCAGCTGCGCAGGGCACGAGGAAATTTGGTGCCCCAAATTTGCTGGTGCCCTACACAGCTGCGTGCTTTGCGTATGGGTAAGGACAGCCCTGGCTCTGGAGGCTCCTTGTTGCAGGACTCTCCCTGTGGTGTGGAAAGACTCAAGCAGCAGGGAGGCAGGGGGACAGTACACAAGTGAAAATAACACTTCTCAGGCAAGCAGAGAGCTGTGTGGGGTACTTACAGGGGTAAGGAATGTCTTTACTCTGCCTAAGCCATTCCTTAGCATCTACACTGCTATTTATACCCGTGCTGGGGGCATATAGTATACCCAACCTGCTGCTGAAAGGGGCATGCTGTTTAGACATACTTTTCAGATGGAGCAGTGCTATGTAGACCCTTGACAAAGCCCTCATTGCAAGAAATGCACTCCCCACAGAAGACAAAGGCCTCTCTGCCCCAGCCCCCCTTTTCCCTTCATCTCAGTCCAGACTCCCTTACCCAACTGTGCCTGACAGCAGGCTTGGTCAGGGTGACCCTCAGCACATTTGCTGTCAATGGCTTGTCCTTGTATTTCTCAACAGGGTCAACTGCATTTTTTTTTTTTGGCCTATAAACTCAACAATTAACTGAATTTTAATGAAAATGCCCTAAAATGTCATATAAAACTGAAATGCAAATAAGTCCCAGCTCATTCACTCAATCCCCCTTTGCTCTGCAATGCGGGCAGAGAGCACCCTCCCCAGTGCTGCTCTGACCCTTCTGCGGTTCTTTAGCTTCTCTGGCTGCCCTTCTCCTACATCAGCAACAGGTGACAATAGTGACCTTTGTTTACTCTAAGGCTTCATGCCTTAGGACTTACATTGACTTTACACTAAGTGCCGATTGATGTTTACTTAATCACCGTTACTGATCTATATGTTATGCCTTATTTCTTAGAACAGTGTGATTCTTCCCAAAAAACCTGAATGAAGGATTTGTGCTGGAAAACCCATAAAATGTTCCCTTTTTTCCACCTAATTTCATTTCACCTCCCATTACCATTACCTTATTTCAGTTAGTGGTGCATAGAATGAAAACCCTTGGCGAGTTTATGGGTGAATGCATCCAAGAAGCTAGAAATTCTGGCCTTTCTTCTGGAAGGCCTTATGCCAAGCAGACATCTTGGATACATCTCTGCTTTTCTTCCTTTCAGTCTGGTAATCCAAGGTCAGCTGTACCATTTTCAGATCCAGCTTTCATATACTTGGGGATAGCAAGGCCCCAAGTATACTAAATCACAGAGGCCCACCAAATTCTACATCAGTTCTCACAACTATGTTGCAAGGGAGACATTCACCCCTGTTCAGAGGCCTCTGCGCTACTTAAAATCTGGCTCAAGTGGTGCATAGGTTTATGCTGGCCCTTTTGAACATGGGGCGATTTCCAACCCTTGTGTGTCCATTTGTAACAATTTTCAAATACTGTATAATCTTAACCAAGAAGTGATTATTTAATGAATAGGCCAATGTGTATGTGTTCCACTACCCTCTACTGGGTAGAATCTACTGATCAGAAATGACAAAGGCCCTATGATTTTGCCCTTGCTCAAGTGGTTGGGGGCATCGCCTTTCGAAGGAGGAGGATCTGAGTTGTAGTTCTGTTGTTATCAGGAACTGAACAACAACCAGGATGTGCAGCAAAGTGATGTGTTAATAATGAGGGAAGAACTTAATTATGTTGAAGAAACATTGCCACTAGGAAGAAAAATATACTGATTACTAGTAAGAGTTATCAAGCTACTTAAATGGAAATCTTGAAGTTTCCACCCATTACATAACAATAACACCCTGTTTCTCTATTAAAAGCTTCCCTATAAAGTTAGATCCTTTCCACCAACATAAGACTTAGTAAAGGTCTGTCTCATCTCAGAAGTAAGGGCACTCTTATGGGTCCAGTTAGTGAAAATTCACTGTCTGGGAAGACAGAGCAAAAGTAGTAATACCTCTGATTAGGGGAGGGCAGCCTGGAGTAAAAGGAATACGTGAGCTTGATGTGAAACACGAAACTGAGCATGTCAGACTTGATGACAGAAAGAGAAACTGAATACACTGTCCACCTCCGGGGCCTGTGGCTGCGGCAAAATTGAAGATCTCTGAGGTGTCCCCCTGTGCGGGGTTCCCTTTGGAGATAGAGGATCCGGAAGGAATGTATCTTATTGGTGGTAGCTGAAAAAAATGCTGATTCTTCCCTTAGCCAAAGCAACACTGGGAATGAAGAACAAAGGATGACATGTTGCACCTATTTCACCAGAAGTTCTCAAAGTGCCAAAATCCCACAGCAAAACACCTTCATAGTTTAGGGAAATGGGATTTGGGACCGAACAGCTACAATTCTGGATAAGCCCTGCGCTCCATCTGAGGTACTTATATGGCTCCCATTACCATAGTAAACAAGTGCCTCATAATATTCTTGGGGTAGGGAACTACTGTTATTTCCATTTTAGGTGGAGAACTGAGGCACAGAGAGGCTAAAAGACCTGCCCAACATCACACAGGAAGTCTTTGGCAGCATAGGGAACAGAACCTGAACCTTAGGGTAGCCCCTTAAGCACTAGGCCAGCCTTCCTTTCATGAAGTGGCCATTTTCAGCATCTTCTGAGGAAAGTACTAGAAATCCTGCAGATGGCAGACCTGAGATCATCTGCCCCCAGGCAAAGTTTCTTCCTGACACCTGTTGGTTGGGGGTTGGGTCTGGGTTATGCCCGGAAGTATGAGGGTTTATGGCCCTTCAAAACTCTAGAACTTATTTTTGCTTGTTTTGTGTTAATATTTATTAATAGTTATTTGGCAACAGCACCCAACATAGCACCTGCACCAGAAGCCATGTTTTCCCTTATACCCATACTGATGATTCAAATAAATGTTTTAAAAGGAACAAGGAGGTGGGTGCATGGTGGAGCATTCCTAGAAGGAAGTTTGAGAGTGTGGGAGGAGATTTCTCTTCCCATTGCAGTTCTTGGCTTAGGCAGCACAAAAGGTTCTTACCCCAAACTGCACCCCTGATACATACTTTTGTTGTACTAAGGTAGGAAAGATGGTCTTGTAAGTATATCACTGGTCTGGTGCTTGTGAGATCTACGTTCGCTTCCTGGCTCTGCCAAAGACTTCCTGTGTGACCTCGGGCAAGTCACTTAATATGTCCATGCCTCAGTTTCCCAATATATAATAAGGAGGGTGGGTTAATAATACTCCTTCTATCCTTTTGTTTTATCTATTTTAGATTGTAAGCCTTCTGGGGCCTCTAGTTGCTGTAATACTAATATGTACACCAACCTACATTAAACTGAGGACGACTTTGCCTATAGTCTCAAGGTCTTTGCTTCTCGCAAACACAGATTTGGGGGGAGAGATTATCATCAAGTTCTCCCTTTCTGTTTTAGAAATCTGCTTTGTGCACATTTCTTCATGTCCATCTCTCATAAAAGGAAACACATTTCTCTTCCTGAAAGAGCAGATGAAAATACCCTCTTCTTCCACCCTACATAATCTGTTTATGTCCTTTTGCTCCCATGTGAAAGGGCATCATGTACCCTGTTAAAGGCTAGTTTGGTTTATGTCCCTTGGCTCCTTTTCTTGAGGCAAGTGGCATCTTGGACTCAGCTGTATTCACTCCTTTGAAATTTGATGTGTCCCTTGTCCCGTTGTCTGCTAGATAGAGTGGCTGTGGGTGGTACTTTAATGTTGATATCCCAATTGGTAATCACATGTATTTCAGGAATGCACTGTAATACAACCTGTCTTATTGTTGCCAGCCAGAAGTTTCCATGAAGTCCATGGCTCCTTTTCCCTATATTGTTTACTCCTTTTTAGTGGGACATAATTACAGATCTGTGTGACCTAAGTATAAGGAGGCATTTGCTGTTCCAATGCACCACTACAGACACTGAGCAGAAGTGAGGGACTTCTTGAAGGAACAATTCCTCTTGCCATTCTATGCGGGCTGTCCTTATACATATCCATTATTGCCTGGTGTATTACCCAAGGGCAAAGGTCTGACCAACTTCTAAGCAGGCACAATGCCATCATAACAGATGGGCATAAATGGAGCAGCCAAGAAGCCATGTATGTGCATCAAATGTGTTTAAGGGCTGGATTCCCAGCCAGGAACGTCGGAGCAGCTGTCCATCCTTAGTTCACGTGCCTATAGTTTAGCGGGATCTGCCATTGCTAATCCATCTTCAGAGCTGGTTTAACTTTCAAAAATTTAAAAATAGCTTCCACTGCCATGAAAGGAGCACTCAGTCTTGGCCCATTTAAATCAAGGGGGTTGGGTGCACACATGGGAGGGGGGGCCAGGGTAAAGAAGAGATGTTAGCAAAAAGCATCGACCTCCATCCGTCTTTCTGTGGTGGTTGCATGTGGGAACCTTATGTATCCTAACCAGCTCTGGTCTGGATGGACTAGGTTGGCTTGGGATCTACCATGAGGCCTCACACCAACTTCCATTCTATTGTGTGTGTGGGAGGCGTATGATGCTCCCGTTGAGATTCTGCCACCCTTACGCATGTTGAGTAGTCCCTATTCACCCCCATTGAAATTAATGGTAGGTTTCAGAGTAGCAGCGGTGTTAGTCTGTATTCGCAAAAAGAAAAGGAGGACTTGTGGCTCCTTAGAGACTAAGGTGCCACAAATAAATTGGTTTGTCTCTAAGGTGCCACAAGTACTTTTTTTATTGAAATTAATGGGACTAGTCATGATTCAGATACCAGTCCATGTACATGACAATGCTTCAATCTGGATCTTAAATCTCAAAAGGCCTAGCTCTGCATCTTCTGGCCAGGAGGCTGTTAGTCAATCACCAGGTGCAGAGCATGACTAATTGGGGTTTTATCCCTGACCTTGGAGGTGCTGGGGATTAAGCCAATACAAGATACAGTGTTAGTTCCCAGCATGACTGATTCATAATTCAAAAAGTATTAGTATTAGTAAAAGTATTAGTATTGAATTGTTGAAGCACTTTGCAGTACTGATTGTTACTCACTCGCACTGCTTATTTCATTTTGTCATTTTAGCTCCTACCAAGCTCAGCCAAATCTACTTTTCTGCCTAGCTCACCATATTCCTCAGTGGATCAGTGTTACTATTCATGCCCAACCACTACACACGCCTGCCTGTACATAAATGAATATAAAAAGCAATGTAGAAATGATGGAATATAATTTCTGGAAGTACCTCATCTGACAGAGTCATCGTTACTGCACACTAAAATAGTAATCAGCAACAAAAAAGGGAACATAAATGGACTAATAGATTACTGATCACTGTAGATTTACTGGAATCCCTACAAGGTGATCTTCAAAACTTTCTGTCATTGCTTGCAAAGCTCTGGATTTACCTTTATTAATTATTTCTATTGTGGTAGTGTTTAGGGACCATGACCATGGATTAGGGCTACGTTTTGCTAGACATTGTACACACAAGTAACACAAAGACTGTCCCTATCCTACAGAGCTTGCAATGTAAAATTAGGACAATTCAAAATCAGTGAGTAAGCAGACAAACAAAACAGAAGAGGACGTGGAAGTAGTGTTGCCAACTCTTGTGTTTTTATTACAAGTCTCGGGCTAATCAGTGTTTTTCTTAATTCCCTAGCCCTTTGAGTCAAGTGATTACACAAGAACCCCACTTTTGATAATGGAGAAAAGTTTGAAAATGTGACCTAAATCATAGAATCATAGAATCATAGAATATCAGGGTTGGAAGGGACCTCAGGAGGTCATCTAGTCCAACCCCCTGCTCAAAGCAGGACCAATCCCCAATCAAATCATCCCAGCCAGGGCTTTGTCAAGCCTGACCTTAAAAACTTCCAAGGAAGGAGATTCTACCATCTCCCTAGGTAACGCATTCCAGTGTTTCACCACCCTCCTAGTGAAAAAGTTTTTCCTAATATCCAACCTAAACCTCCCCCACTGCAACTTGAGACCATTACTCCTTGTCCTGTCCTCTTTTACCACTGAGAATAGTCTAGAACCATCCTCTCTGGAACCACCTCTCAGGTAGTTGAAAGCAGCTATCAAATCCCCCCTCATTCTTCTCTTCTGCAGACTAAACAATCCCAGTTCCCTCAACCTCTCCTCATAACTCCTGTGTTCCAGATCCCTAATCATTTTTGTTGCCCTTCGCTGGACTCTCTCCAATTTATCCACATCCTTCTTGTAGTGTGGGGCCCAAAACTGGACACAGTACTCCAGATGAGGCCTCACCAATGTCGAATAGAGGGGAACGATCACGTCCCTCGATCTGCTCGCTGTGCCCCTACTTATACATCCCAAAATGCCATTGGCCTTCTTGGCAACAAGGGCACACTGCTGACTCATGTCCAGCTTCTCGTCCACTGTCACCCCCTAGGTCCTTTTCCGCAGAACTGCTGCCTAGCCATTCGGTCCCTAGTCTGTAGCTGTGCATTGGGTTCTTACGTCCTAAGTGCAGGACCCTGCACTTATCCTTATTGAACCTCATCAGGTTTCTTTTGGCCCAATCCTCCAATTTGTCTAGGTCCCTCTGTATCCTATCCCTGCCCTCCAGCGTATCTACCACTCCTCCCAGTTTAGTATCATCCGCAAATTTGCTGAGAGTGCAATCCACACCATCCTCCAGATCATTTATGAAGATATTGAACAAAACCGGCCCCAGGACCGACACCTGGGGCACTCCACTTGACACCGGCTGCCAACTAGACATGGAGCCATTGATCACTGTAGCCTCAAGTCTCAGAAACCAGAAAACAAATAGAAATAACCCCACCATATATTGCTTTTTGAAAAAAACTCATGATTACTAAGCCAACCTCATGATTTTTTGAGGATTGACTGATTATTATGAATGTTTGAGATTGGCAATATTAAGAATGACAAGGTAACAGCAGGGTTTCAGTATCCATAGGCCGTCACGAGGCTTGGCATTCTAGGCAATCTTCAGCTTTAAAGTCAATAGGAATTCCAGCTTTGCGTCTGAGGGAAAGGTTTGTGTTGTGATAACACAAGGTAAGCCTTGGGTCTCAGGAATTTTCTTACATTGTCCCATTGCACGGAGAGCATAATGCTCCAATTAATAGCTTACAAGCCAAGTTTTGCCCTGTTCTAGGAATACATTAACCAAAATACATGTCGTGTATTTGACCTCCTAGCACTCACTGACAAAGTTTACCTCATAGTTACTATTTTCCTAATAAATTAATTTTAAGGTTTGTTTTTCAAGCTCAAATGGAAAATCCCAAATTGTGTCATAACAAGAGTAAATACTCCTACATGTTTAAATGTTCTGTTTTCCACTGCTCTGCTGCCAACATCTGGGGGTGCAGAAAAGAAACCCAAACAAGTTGAGTATGTTGAGAATGAACTAGGATAGTACTGTAGCCAGCTTGCTGTGGCCTGGTGCTATGTGTTGTTACATTTATTCAGCTGTTGTCCCCAATCTATACACAAAGAACAGAAAATCAAAGCTTTCACTTTGATCAGTGAACACTATTATCTCTGCCCTGATGAGCTGCTGGAAGGCCTGTTATTTTAATGTTAGAAATGTAATTGGCTTGTACAGTGTCAGATATACCATATGCAATTTCAGATGACTTTGTATCCCACACATCTGGATACTGAGTGCTTCTGAAACAAAGTAAACATTGTGCTTGAAAAATATTAGTGATCATCTGAGTCTAGGCTTTCACAGTTCTGAACTCAGATTTGTATCTAGGAGACCGACAAAGGCTTGGGAGAAAACTATTAGGCGCTGTAGTCTGATATTCAGAGCCATGTAAATCTGTAGTATCCTTGTTGTGGAGAGATTCTGGATGTGTACTGGTCTAATTAAAATCATAGTACAGCCTTAGGAGTGTATTTGTTGAGTGTGTTTCTACACTCACTCACACTTGCTTTACAGCACGGTTATTCCACTGACGTCAATAGTTACTCTTGATTTGCAGGGTAATGAGAGGAGACTCAGACTCTCTGCATTTGGTCCTAATTTGGGTTCTGCCCTATGAACTGGAATTGTAGTTCTGTGCTCCACCAGGGGGTGTGTTTACCTGGAACAGACTGCTAACATCCAAGCTTTTATAATAAACACATAGGGTGAAATCTTGGCACCATTGAAGTCAATGGCACAACTCCCTGTGATTTCAATGAGAACAGGATTTCACCCAGGATAATTACCAACCAAAACACATGTATGAAAATACTAACATAATCCAAAACATTGACATGATCCACACATTCATGTGGAAATGAAAATCACTTATTAAAACCAGAAAGAAAACCAAGAAAACTTGAAAGGTTTGGTCAATATTTTCACGTGTTGAGTGATTTTGGGTGCCCAATTTGAGCTACTGTAAAAGGGCCTGATGTTTTGGAGGATGGATTCTCATCACTTTCTGAAAATTTGGGGGCCTTTGAAGGTGTCAAGTTGGGCACCTATAAACGGAGATATCCAAAATTACTAGTCCCTTCTGAAGATCTCAGACCTTGTATCTGTCTTTGCCTGTTTGTTGAGAAAGCTTCGCAGGTCAATCTCTAGTCCTCCAAAAGGACCTCCTAGCCAAAATATTAAATATTAACCTTTCATTGGTATTTTTAGTCTCCGGTAACTGTAGTTGTGTTTTTATGTAAGTACTGAATTCTGCTGGGAGCTAGAATTTTGAAGTATGTTATAGCAGCAAAGGATTGCAAGGATTTTGTATTAAAAAAGTTAACAGCAACAACAAAAAGATGTTTTCTGCTAAGGAAAGGGTTTTATGAGTCAGTTTTGCACTTCTGGATTGTTGTCTGTTCTTTTTATTCAGTTAGGGACTCTGATTTTTGTCTGTGCATTCAGTCATGTTTTGTGAGAACGGAACATTTCAGCAACAACAGCAGCTTATTAACCGAAGAAGACTCACATTTTCCAAGAAAGAATGCCAAAGTTGGGCCTGCAACATTTGCCGGCAACTGGATTGTTGGCAATATATATGAGTGATAATTCATTGTGTTTCTGCAGCACCTTGTATCCCATGTAGGGACAGCAGAATATATCAGAACAATCACCAATCCAACCTCACAACAATCCGGTGGGGGTAGTAAGTAGGATTATATATATATATATATATATATATATATATATATATACACAGGGTTTCCTTCCCCTATGCTGAAATGCAACTGCCTTTGGGATGCAAAGCAGCCATATTTTAACAGCATGTAACAACAACGCATGAAAGAGCTCTTAAGCCTATTTCCCCGGCTGCAGAGGATGGCTGAAGCTGTGTGAAATTTCCATAGGCTGGCTAGGCAGGAAGTAGGGTGCCTACCTCAGTCCTACTGGAAGGTGCTCTGCAATGCACACTTATACAGGACAGGAAGTGCAATGGCTGCCTAGGCCTTCCCCATTACCAGCTGCTGTCAGACAGAGAACCATGAACTTTGATCCTAGAACTCCATGAAGGAGAGAAGACCTTAAATGTTCAGGCTTTTTGCAGCCCTGGGCCTCCATGTAGGGTGTATGCCATACACTGTATGGGAAGAACTCTTAAGG
The DNA here is from genome assembly GCF_015237465.2 of Chelonia mydas. Taxonomy (NCBI): domain Eukaryota; kingdom Metazoa; phylum Chordata; order Testudines; family Cheloniidae; genus Chelonia; species Chelonia mydas. Next base: position 126,600,774 of record NC_057852.1, on the reverse strand, counting down.
GTAATCATGACCCTGCACTTCCATAAAAGAGAAATGAGTCTATCAGGCCAGTTTCAATGGATGGGCAGGGATTGGAGGAAGTGGGGATGAAGGAGAGATTGTGATGGAGAGTCAGTGACAACGAAGGGAGACTGAGAGCAAGGAATAGAAAAAGAGCAAAAATGAGGTGAAAAGGGGAAGTGGTACTTACATACCAGAGAGAGAAACCTTGTTAAAAAAAAAATCCTAAATTTTTTTTAAAAAAATAGCTAGACATCAGCGTAATGCAGAAGCAGGAAAGAAAGATGAGGGATACCAAAAGAAGGGAGAAACTGAGAGTAGTTGATCTTAGGAAGAGAGAGGGAGCAGTGTAACAATGGGGAGAGAAAAAAACAGGAATGGAGAAAGGGAAAAAGGAGGTTGGAAAACAAAGAAGTACTGGAGAAGTAACGAGAAGAGAGGCAGAAGGTGAACTGAGAGGAAAGTTACACCTCAATTACATCGAGAACTTCAGTGTTAAAGGGCTGTCTTTCAAATAAAGGAACTAAAAATAGCAAAAGCTAGGGATGGCAGGAGACCATGTGGCCTATCCACCTACTGTATCTGTCCACCATGTCATGTGTTTTCCCTCCAAGGACTAGTTTGACTCATACTTTAATGCCGCAGACTTTCTGCCTTTGGTTGTCTGTCACATAAAGACATTTCTTCTAAACCCTCTTCTTCACTCCGATTCATGAACTTTCGATATGGTTACCCTTTTAAACAGTGTAAACGAGCATTAGGCTGCTTGACCCTGCAGGGAGGGACAGATCTGGTCTGATGACTCACCTTACTGGCCAGATCAGGAGGGGCTCATTAGTTCCGTTTAGGAATGTAAAAGACTATAGGCCAAATCCTGGCCCAATGGAAGCTGCAAAGAATTATTGAGCCAAACTGAAAAAAGGGGGTGAGGGGTGGGGTGCAAAACCACCAAGAAATAAGAAAGAAAGCTCATTTAATAAGGCCAAACCCCACTCCATCCCCCCTCACACATTTTTGCCACAAGGAATTTTAATTGATAAAGAGACTTCCAAGTTCTAAAACAATGTTTTTTGCACTGGTTAGTTTTTCAGGGAGCACATTCAGAAGCATTAAAAGCAAGTCTATTTCATTACAATGCCTTAGTCTAACTATATCCTAAACAGAACACCCTTAGATCTGACTACCCAAAAGGGGCAGCTAAAAACTGGATTTTTAAAAAATAGTTTTTCCATTTCAGAGTGCTATAAAAATAATGACACTCTTCAGTCTATAATGAACACTAGCCAGAATTATGTGGCATAATCTCCTTTTTGGCTGAATGTATTTCCTGTTCCATAGTTTTAATGCTCTCTCTTTCTCAGTCTCTCCATTGGTCTCAGAGGACACCAGTTTACTACTTCCTCTAAAAGTGCCCAAAAGGAAATGTCCAGTAGATTGAATTAATTATTTTATTAATGCTGACGTCTGGGATTTTCCAAAAGCGCTCTCATGATTTAGGAGTAGACGTGCCATGACTTGAAAATCTCACACAATAATATAACACTAATAATATATTATCATTTATATTGTAGTGGTGGTCAGGCCTGATTGCGGTAGGTAGTATGCAGACACAAAGATAGACAATTCCTCCTTCAAAAGAGCTTACAATTCTAAGGCCCCACTCCTCCTCCAGAACCCATGCCCATGTGGAAGCCTCTTTATTATGCCGAATCTTAATTGCTAGTGATGAGTGAGCCAGAAAGCACCCAGCTTAACTTTCAGATCCCTGGCTGAATTTGCAGGGCTGGCAGAAACAAAAGGTCTGTCTTGATTTGTAAACTGAGCAACTAAGTTTTGAAAACAATTAAGAGAAAACAAATGTGTATCTCCACAGGGTCTCTTTTAGTCATTTTTCTAATTACAGTTATATTATAAGTAGCCCAAAATATCCTGCTTTAGCAATTATTTGAGAACTGGAAGCATAAATAATGATTTTCAAGTAACAGACCTTTTGCATCTGACAGAACAGAAAATATCCGTAATTGGGGCATGGCTCATAGCTGAGAAATATTATCCCAGAATTGAAAGTTTGTCATTAAAACTGCACTTTATGGCTTTTCCAATGTGTTCAGTATTGGCCTAACTTGGCCAATGTAAGTTAATGGTAACACTCCCTTTGATTTCTGTGGAGCAGAACTTGGCCAAGGCTAAGCACTTTTGAAACAGTTTCTTTCAACGTACTTCATGTGTTTGTGAGGCAATGATGTTAAGACAGTAATCAGTATGTTCTGTAAAGTGTGACGTAGGTCTTCGGGGGGGGGGGGGGGTTAATTTAACTCCATCTGAACTGGAATGCCATAGCCATACGAACTGTGCTCGAACCCTGACTGGGCGAGAGTACCTGTAGCAGTGAAGGTACTTCCAATTCCATGTTGTCCATTCAACCTTTGATGGTTCTGGTGAAGCTTTCACATTATTTTTGTGTCTGTGTGTGCGTCGGGGGGGTATCAAATATATTTATTTCTCCAGGAGAAATTGAACCAAAGCCTCCATCATGTCATGCATGCCTCCAAACAGCAATCTCGTGGGAGCAAAGTTTTTATTGACCAGTTACCTAACTGAATTTGAACCAGTGACTTCGAGGTGGAAGACTCAATTGTGGGGCCAGCTACTGTAAATTGGTCCAGGTCCAGTGGATTTCATTACAAATTCCAGGGGCCTTCTAATTCCAAGAACTTTGATTTGCAGTGAAAACAGAATAATGGCACTCTTCATACTTGCTTTCAGTCTCAGCCAAAGATTGATACTAATTCATAGCTTTTGCTGGCACAAACCATTACATTTTTCTTTTAATGTCAACATAACTCCTTTAGATCCCAACGATTAATTTTAAAAATCTTCTTCTGTTCTGTGGACTACTAACAGATGAAGAAAAATGTGAGAGAGCTTTTTATAATGTTCAGGCTAACTATTAACATTAACTTTGATTGTTAGCCACACTATTGTCAGCCTTTTTTGCCTTGTGGTAAGAACAAAATGTTGTTTCACCAGTTTATTTTCCAGTGTATATTTTTTGGCAGGAATGTTAACTTGTCTCTCTCGCTCTCTTTTCCCCCCTCTCTTCTTTTTCAAGAAGCAGAGTTATTGGACATGGAAAGGAATGCATCTGGCCTCTTGAGAAGAGAAACGCAGAAGGAAATCAGAATTTGAGTGAGTTTTGCAAGGAAGCCAACTCTGACTATTTTGTGTCTAAGCTTCCTTTCCAAAATTGCTAATGGTGAACTGTCCAAAACATGTCACTTACCAAAGAATTTTGGCACTGGGAGAAAACAATGAGTTATCCTTCGTTAAAGATTAACTTTGCAATATCAATTCTTTGATCTAGTCCTTTGCGTGACAAGTATATTCATTTATAAATCCATTTTAAAGACCCTCTGGGCTAAATTCATCCCTAGTCTAAATCCGCTGAAGCCACCAGTGTTACATCAGAGATAAAGTGAGCGATATGTTTTTCTTTAGGTGCAGTACCAGTTAATATGTATTGATTCTAGTAGTTATTATTTGTATTACAGTAGTGCCTAGACACCCTAACTGACTTCGGGGCCCCATGATGTAGATGCTGTACATACACATAGTAAGAGACAGGCCCTGTTCCAAAGACCTTACAATCTAACTAGACAAAGGAGCAAGAAAGGAACTACTATCCCCATTTTAAATGTGGGAAACCAAGGCTCAGAGAGATTAGGGTCCAGAACCTCAAAGATATTTAGGCGCCTAACTGCTATATTGATTTCCATGGGAGTTAGGCATCTAAATACTTTTGAGGATCTGGCCCAAAGGGATTTGCCCACAGTCACACAGGGAGTCTGCAGTAGAGCTTGGAACTGAACCTACATCTGCTAACTTCCATGCCAGAGCCTTAGCTACGCGTCCATCCTTCATCTCCCTTTTTACAGCTCCCTCATTGTTTCATTTCCGTTATGTTATTGCTTTAAGGGTCAGATCCTGCTCTCAGTTACTTCAGATTTATGCAAGTCTATCCAAGGGCAGAATTTGGCCCTAAATACATACCCTATTCAGTTACTGAAAATGGCACACTTCTCAGAATAACCTTGGACATAATGCAGTATCAATAGCATCCTAATTCTTCTTCCAAGTCACACAAGATTATTTTTTAGGTACAAAACTTGGCTCCGTTGTATTTATACCATAGCTCCACAATAAAAGGACAATAAATTAATACTAAATTATTGTAGTAGACCAGTGGTTTTCAATCTGTGGTCTGCAGACCCTTAGGGGTCCACAAACTATGTCTAAGGGGGCCGCAAAAGATGGTCATTACCATAAAAAAGTGGTTTTTTAACCTGTGGTCTGTGGGGGGATCAGCAGACTGCCTAAGATTTCCAAAGGGGTCCGCACCTCCATTCAAAATTTTTTAGGGGTCTGCAAATGAAAAATGGTTGCAAACCACTGTAGTAGACGAAGTACAGTTAGCAATAATGAATTTCTCACAGTTATATGCCACCTGTATCATAGAATCTCTATGGATCGGGGTGCTGGAACAATGTTTATAGTGGGGGTGCTGAGAACCATTGAACCAAACTGCAAACCCCTGTATATAATGGAAACCATTTCATGCTATGCTATGGATAAGAACGTAAGACCAATAAGAATGGTCTAACCCAGTTTGGCCAGTGGTCCATCTAGCCCAGTATTCTATCTTCCGACAGCGGCCAGTGCCAGATGCTACAGAGGAAAGGAACAGAACAGGGCACTTTATCAAGTGATTCATCCTCGCTCATCCTGTCCCAGTTTCTGGCAGTCAGAGATTTAGGGACACCTGGAGCAAGGGGTAGCCTCATCATCTAGGCTAATAGCCATTGACGGACCTATCCTCCATGAACATATCTAATTCTGTATTGAACCCAGTTATAATTTTGACCTTCACAGTATCCACTGGCAATGAGTTCCACAGGTTGGCTGTGCATTGTGTGAAGAAGTATTTCCTTGTGTTTGTTTTAAACCTGCTGCTTATTGATTTCATTGGGTGACCCCACCCCAGCTGGTTCCTGTGTTATGTGAAGGGGTAAATAACACTTCCTTATTCACTGTCTCCACACCAGTCATGATTTTATAGACCTCTGTCATCGCCCTCCTTAGTCGTCTCTTTCCCAAGCTGAATACTCCCATTTATTTAAATCTTCCCTCATATGGAAGCGGTTTCATGCCTATAATCATTTTTATTGTCCTGTACTTTTTCCAATTCTAATATATCTTTTTTGAAATGGGGTGACCAAAATGGCCCACAGTATTCAAGGTGTGGGGGTGCCATGGATTTATATAGGGGCGTTACAATATTTTCTGTTTTATTATCTATCCCTTTCCTAATGGTTCTTAACACTGTTAACTTTTTTGACTGCTGCTGCACACTGAGCATTGTTTTCAGAGAGCTATTCATGATGACTTCAAGCTCTCTATATTGAGTGGCAACAGCTAATTTTAGACCCCCATATTTGGTGTGATTAGTTGGGATTATGTTTTCCAATGGGCATTACTTGACATTTAGCAACATTGAATTTCATCTGCCATTTTGTTGCCCCGTCACCCAGTTTTGTGAGATCCCTTTGTAACTCTTTGCCGTCAGGACTTACTATACTGTCTTTAAAAGGGGTAAGAAGCAACTCCCTAATAGTGCAGCTCTCCATCTATAATCTCATGCTGGGGACAGAAGGTGTTGGAGGGTGCCAGGACATCTTCTATGCCAGGACATCATCCCTATGAAGCAGTATGTGCTGTCAACACCCTCTTGAACTCCCAGGGGATGGATGTCAAACTATGGCTGTTTGGGTGTTGCACCGAGTCTCCCAACAGCCTCTCCCTATCTAGCACACCAGTACTGGGCTGCAGTTTATAGCCTGTACTGTGGTTTACATAGAGAAATATCTACTGTGACAATGTGGTCAAGAAAATATCAAGGAACTCAGGAGATAGACTTCATCACAGTCATATTAAAACTCCGTCTGGCAATCTTTCTGGAAAGGCGAGGCCTGTTGAGCTCATTGTTGGATGAAAGAAATCAAAGAAGGCAGGTTCTCTAGGCAACATATCCCGCATTCTGTCTGTGAAAATTACCCAGAGGGGTGCTTCTCTTGTAACTTTTAAAAAATGAATTGAAATACTCAATGGCAATATGATATAATCTTTATTATCTTGGTGGATTTCTTATTGCTTCTTCAAAATAATAAGCAGGGGTGTGTGGCCAAATGATTTATAAAAAAAAGTCGGTGTCTATGCTAGATAGACAGGACAGAATGATTGTCCTCATATTTTCATGGTATGAAAGATTTCTTTCAGCTATCACTATCATTTGTATTAGTGAACCTAGAGGCCCCATTCTTCAAGGCACTGTACTACATAGACATAGTACTGGACAATCCTTACCCCCAAACAACTTACAGTGAAGTGGAGAAGACAAACAAAGGGCAGGTGAAAGGCATTATTACTGTTATGCACATTGTACAGATGGGGAACTATAGCACAGAGAGAGTGTGTCTTGGCCAAGGTCACAGCAGATGTCTGCCGCAGAACCAGAAATTGAACCTAGAGCTGAGTCCCATGCCCATACCTCAACCACAAGACTATCTGGCCTATCCAACAACATGTTTAATGGGGTTGCTGTTACGGTCTCTATGCACAAAGAGAGAAGGGCAGGAAAAGATACTTTAAGTCTGTGTGACAGATTTAGAGTAGTAGAAGAACAAAACAAGAAAGACTACCACCTTAAACACGGGTAGTGAGCTGGGCAGAAAGTCTAATCACTGACTAAAAGAAGGGTTAAACAAGCCTATGGCTTCTGTATGTCACTTATCTTCTAAAGCCCTGATTCTGCAAAGACTTACTCACATGCTTAACTTTATGCACGTGAACAGTTCCACTGAAGTTCACTGGGAATATGTGTGCGCCAAAGCATGAGTGTAAGTCTTGACAGGATTGGGGCCCTAGGAGACCAATGGATATCCTTAAATATGTACAATATTTATATACAGATATACATTTGCATTTAACCTGCCCCCCCATTGCATTTTAAGACAAAAAAGGACCATTATGACCATCTACTCTGACCTCCTACATATCACAGACCATAGACTGTCACCCAGTGACTCCTACATCAAGCCCCATAACAATAGACCAGGAAGTGTCAATTATCAAATGCATTTAAAACACTTTTCATTGTGAAGTAAACGATTTTGTCATAATTTCCAATGACAAACAACTGAATATGAATTAAATTCCATGACACTTTTAAAAAAACTAAAACAATGACTTTTGCATATTTTGCTTTGACAAAGCCATGACTTTCCCCCATTTTCTGCCATGACAACAAGCAGCATTAACCCTTCCATTTCCCTGTGCCTCTTTCCAACTTAGGGGATACATGCCAAGGTGGAAAACAGGAATAAATTATTTTGCTTCTTCCAGATCAGAGAGCTAACACTGGGGCCAGCTTTCACTGGTAGCAATGGCTTGTTCTTTTGTCCTTGGAACAATAGCATTGAACATTGTAGTGAGTAGGCTCTGACCTTTTTTGTTCAGTCGGGAGCAAAGAATGCAAACTTGTTCACTGTTTAATAAATACAGTAAGTGTTATTTTTTTATGGGCCTTTTTCTTTTTTGTCCAATAGCTAGAAATTGCAAGTGCTCAGGAATAGAAGCAAAGTTGTAGGGGAACCCAGTTCCCCTGGGCAAGCTGTCGTACACATGTTCAGGAAATTGAACGCAGAAATTATTGCATGCAAGGCTGTTAAAGAAGTGACAGGGTTATAAAACAGATCTTTCAACTGCCACCCATTATGAGCATTCCAATTGCAGAGGGTCACATTTTAATACAAATCTGCTGTCCCAAATTACATTTGTCTTTTCCCATAAATTAGAAGTTGGCAAAGTTTTACAAGAAGGTATTGTTTCCCCTTGCCTTAACTCACTTATCTCCTCTCTGTATTCAAAACAAAAATAAAAAATAGAGGAAAAACAAAAACAAAACAGTGATTTTGGAGAATTTATGAGCTCTTAATGTTGTATCAGTGAGGGGGCTTGTTTTCTTGGGTAGATTAAATATGTGTGGAATTTTTTTAAAGCACCTCGTTCTCCAAAAGTGGATAACATGGCACTGCATAAATAGGACACAGAATCTCATTAGGCTTAATGTGACTAATTTATGGTACAAATTTTTTCCTCTCCTAAGCTGATATTCCACCCTCTGCCAAGTGCAATAATAGCATACACTTAAGGTGAAATGATTCGTTTCTAAATAATTGTAACAAACCAGTTAGATTATCGTATTCTTAGTTACTACAAGGCATTTTTAATATGCTTTCCTTGTTCCCTCTCTGCTGCTGTTCTTATTTTCAAGGCAGCAGATGAAAAGATGTCTCAAGGCCATCTGTGGAATTAGATTTGAGCTTACAGGCTAAGTAGGTAAGCAGAGTAACATTTAATTTAATTAGTTTTGAAATAGGTAAAGTGAAAACAAGCTCACAGCCCCATCAAAGATATTGTAGTTCAGAGGCATGTTAATTTGTGGAATCATCTTTCCAGAATTCATCTCGCTTTTGCTATTGGCAAATCAAAACCCAACCTTAACACCAATTCCGATCTAAATTCCCTTTTTTACTTTAAGCCATGAATACTTAAAAAAAAAAAATACTGCAGCCCAATTTCTATCCTGATAGTTAATGGCTTCATTTGAATATTCATTATTCTTTGAGACTCGGTAAATGTACAGGGCAAATGTAAGATGTTTGCCTTTAAGTCAGCAAATGCAATTATTTCCAGTTTTAGATAGCATGGTTCATGTAAACATTTGAGTCTATATCACAGGCAGTCCTGAATAATTACAATTCATACATTGCAGAGGCTTTTTATGTTATTTTACAGAGCACTTTTGTGTAATCAGTCAATTAGAACTGTGTCCAGAGATCCATATCAGCAATTGATTTTGAACTACATGCCTGGTACACTTGAGATTTACATTTCATTCTTTCTGACTAGGGAGTAATTATTTTACAGTACTATTTTCAGAGAAGACATGCTGATGTCTTGACTACAAACACTTCAGACAACCGAAGAGTAACTAGTGAATTTCAACAAAGGATTTTTTTGGGTTTTTTTTTTTTTAAATACATTCATCTACTAGAGTAATAGGAAATTCTTCCTTGCTGAGTTCAATATGATTTTCAACAACATCATGTGGTAGCAGAAATAATTGTTGAGATACATAGTCGATAAATGACACCCAAATTATGGCACTATTGCTGGGAAAAAAAATTCTGCAGACTCTCAAATGCTGTAATCAGATAGTTTTATATAAACGTAATTTTTTAAAAGAATAGTAAGTTATAACAAAATATGAATCAGCTGCTTTTGTTTTAAATCCACACATCTAGCAAGTCACATTTATAGCTGCAATTTTAAAAACATAGTAGCTATCACAACTTCAGATGTTAGCATTATTTTACACTTATACCCATTCACTATGCTCCTTAGATCACATTTCACTAAGGCCATTTGTCAGTATAAAATACTTTTGCTATTACTGATGATAGATATTGAATGCAAATACAGTCACCACTGCTTACAATAGCAGTAATATCTTTATTTATAGTTAATAGAGACTGTCGTTGCCTTTAAAATACTCTAAAATACCAAAAGTTGATTCAAGTTGATTCTCTTTGGGATACATGTTAATGATTCATTGTTGAGTGTAGTTTTGAATACACACGAGTTTAATAGTTGAGGAAGCGGAATGATCTAAACAGTCTGAACATGGTTCTGGAAGTCAGAAAAGCTAGTTCTGATTTTGACTTTGGATAAATCTCTTACCCGCTCTCGCTCTTTCTCTGTGCCTCAGTTTCCCCATCCATAAAGTAGGGATAATACTTAACTACCTCCCAGGAGTGTTTGTGATGCATTTTTATGTCTTCATATGGGAGGCAATATAGCAAGTGCTTAACATCTACGACTACAAAGATTTCCCTGCAATGTATCATTATTAATTGCAATTTTCACATCTCTTGCATGAGTATAAAACTGTAGCATGATTAATCTGCATGCCAGAAGTAGCCAAATACTTCAGGTTCATTTCAGAGATATGCATATTTGGCCATTCATCCAAATCCCGTGGCCACATTCTGCTGCGTTATGCTAGAGTAAAGCTACAATAAAGCAGATGTAAATCTGGCCCAATGTCAAAGGAAATTAGGTTGGAAATCTTACAAGTCTGACTTCTCTCACAAGAGTCCACCGACTGGGAATACTGCGAGAATCGCCTTCTCTGGAGTATTTGGTCACTTCGCCTTCTGATGCCCTGCAGAAACCAGGTGGTATGCAGTCCCATGACAGTGAGTAGGTCTCTCTCAATCTCTCCTGTTGGAGCTGTTCCACTTTGTATAAATAATTATACAAATAAAAATATTAATTGGGCTAAAGAACAGAAAAAAACCCACAAGAGTTAGATGCTATATCCTGGTGATTAGGGACACTCCCCTGAAATGGAGGAAAGTCAGCTTCAAGTCACTGCTCCAATGACTAATTATTTATACAAAGAGGAACAGCTTCTATAGCAGAGGTTGAGAAAGACCTACCCCAGAATACCCAGTAGCCTGGTGGTTAGCACACTGATGTGGGAGACCTTGGTTCAAGTCCCTGCTCCAAATCAGGCAGAGTGTGGATTGAAACATGGGCCTCCCACATCCCATCTGAGTGCCCTAATCGCTGGGTATTCTGGAGTATACAGGCCAGCCCCAAGAATCCCCAACTTGCTCACCCCTGGCTGGTTTTTGTGTGTATCAGTTGTGCTTTGAGCACAGTTATTGGATAGACCCCTGCAGACATAGGCGCCAACTCTGTGGGTGCTCCAGGGCTGGAGGTGAGTTAAACGGGGGAATGCCGAGCCAGAGAATCCTGCCTGGGCTCAGGTATGAGTGAGGGCTCTTAGCAACTGGGGAAGAGTGGTATCACGACTTAGGCCCCCATGGTGATTTAGGTGCTTCCAGGAGTATGTGGCAGCTGAGCCGTGATTTTGCGAATGTGAGTGGCACCAAATATTGGACTTAAGAGGCAGTTAGGCACATTAGATCCATTGTGAATCTAGCCCACCGGCAACGTCACAGAGCTCTGTGAGCGTTTGTGAGAACTGAGTGCTCACGAACAGTACCAGAGCTCCAGCTCTGGAGGCTGCATCAGTCATCCGCAGACTAGGCACAGCAAAAGCAGCAACAGTGCAAGCTTCCCTGCCAAGGTGCCTCAACCCTGACCTAGTCTAGAGGTGAGAAGGTTGTCTCGTCTCTGTAGCCAGCTCTCTGGAGATTGCCAAAACGGGTGCCAATTGCAAAGCTGGCTTTTCTGTCCACTGGGAGCCGAACGTACAGCACTCCCCTCCTTGTATTCGCTCATCACACAGCAATTGGGCAATCACCATTTTTGGTCACTACTAGCTTGAGCTGCAGCTGCAGCCTAGAGGTTAGCGGCTCTCTGTTCCATTGCCAATCAGTTGAGCCCTCTGGAATCAAATCCGAAAACTCTCTGCTAGCGGCATTTTAGCAAATCGCTTCAAATGGAATCGTTTAGCCAAACTCACTGGCTGGTGTGACTCCACAGCCTTCAGAAGAGAGACACTCAGTCAGTGCCCATTTATGGCTAGCACGTTTTTCAGATACCACTGCCAAGGGTTAAAATGTTTACATGCCCCCTGAATTCAAATGGATTGGTTGCATGTCAAATGCCAGTGAGAGAGACAGCTGGAGTATCTAAATGGAGTGCTTTGATCTTACTATCTGTAAAAAAGAGATCATTTAGTTTCTCCAAGAAGCAAAGACATTTAGAAGATCCATACACAACTCATGCAAGTATCTGATTAGCAATGTTTTCTATTCACATTTAGGTAGTTTGTAGATAATGCTTACTAAATACATCTATCTATATCTATATGTGTGTGGTTATATGTATGCTTACTAATGTGCATATTTGCCTGTGTATATGGAGACACACTAATCTGTTATGTTTATTTGCTAAAAACATTACAGGGGATTAAAGCTTTAAGATTATTTTGAACTTTGTGTTAACACCAATACTCTGAAGTCATCTCCTCTCACCATATGCAAATCCTTAGGTAACACGCTGATTGTAACATTAGGTATACAACATTTTTAAGGAGATGCAGACATGAAAACACAGACTTCATTGTACTGTAATCAGGTCTGACACTGATTCAGAAGAGAAGAATTCTAAAATACGATATTGCACAAGGGAAATATTTCCATTCTTTACAGGAGAGGATTTTGTGGTTAGTCCACAGCACAATTGAAATAGCCAGCAGATGTTTGTGACTTCAGGCAGTTAACTTTAGATTTCCTGACCCACTATCCTTTGCTCATTGTGTTGGAATAAATAAAGGTTTCTGGTACCGGGAAGAAAGCAGTTTATTTTAAACATATTAGAGAGTGATTGTATGTATCTGCAAATAAACAATAGCCAGTGCTCACATTGTTTAGTGACAGGTTTACGAAGAATGCCAACATTATAGTTAAAATAATAACCTCCAAGATGAAATAAACATACATTTAATTAAATGTGAGATGAATTGTACAGGAATCTTAACATTAGCATAATGACATTTCTAAGATGTAGTAATATAAAGGAATGTGGTATTTACAGAGGCTTTCATGAACATGGTAAGAGCCTCTTTGCAATTGAATGATTGTTATTAACATGTAATATACTTCTTACAATGACTCGCTTAAAGAAAGCTTGATATGATTCTATTTTAGTAATTTTCCTTGGAGTCTATTTTTCACATTAATTTAGAAGCAATATTATATTCAATGTATCTTTGATTATCAGACTCAGTGAACGATCATTTGTTTCTGTAGTCCTGCTCATCAGCTCATGAATTTAGCATCATGATCTCAATGTCAGGTGGGCAAATATTTCTAGTTTTACATTATCATAAAACCATCCTCCAGCTAGGATTCTTATAAAGAACTGAGCACCTAAAAGTAAGCTTCCAAAAGCGTCTCAATCAGCTTCTAAACATGTGGGAGGATCTTCGCATGCCCAGTTCTTGTGCACACAGCTTTCACAACCAAGCATTTTCACAACCAGATCAAGTAGTTAAATGACTGCTTGGTCTCCGTACACGAAACTTGGGCATAAGAACATTAAAAAATGAAAATGTGATCAGAGGTGAAAGAAGGGCATAAGGGAGAGTCACCAAAAACGGCATGTGGCTGTGGAATCTACAAAGGACTCATTTAAAGCACAGGTTTCAGAGTAACAGCCGTGTTAGTCTGTATTCGTAAAAAGAAAAGGAGTACTTGTGGCACCTTAGAGACTAACCAGTTTATTTGAGCATGAGCTTTCGTGAGCTACAGCTCACTTCATCGGATGCATAGCATATCGTGGAAACTGCAGAAGACATTATATACACACAGAGACCATGAAACAAAACTTCCTCCCACCCCACTCTCCTGCTGGTAACAGCTTATCTGAAGTGATCATCAAGTAGAGCCATTTCCAGCACAAATCCAGGTTTTCTCACCCTTCCCCCCCCCCCACACACACATACAAACTCACTCTCCTGCTGGTAATAGCCCATCCCTCTTTGAAACCTCTCTTTAGAAACAGACATTTTCTTTTGTTGGTAGTCCACTGGTGATGATGATGATGATATTGTTGCCATTCTCATCTATCAGTTTTCTTTTATAAAACTGGTAACTGCATGTATCAGTGCCAGTTTTGAGCTCCCAAATAAAGGTCATGCTTTTCAAACTAGTAACTAGTGATTTTGGGTACTTATCTCAAGATACCTTAATTTAGGTCTCTGTTCAAATTGTGTTTGTAATTGTGTGTCCTGAGTGATGCATGCAGTTTTCTGGACCCCGAGGCTGAGATTTGGAAAAGTGACCTGTGATTCGGGGTGACCAACATGCTACACTTTAAAGGATCCAGCTATTCAGAGGACAAGTACTCAGCACCTTCTGAAAAATCAGGCCTCTCAAGTTTCATTTTTTAAAAATCTTGTCCACTGAGTTGGTGCATCCAATAGGTTCATGCCTTTAGTTGGGCATCAAAAAATTGGTACTTAGGCCTAGGTCCTCAGAAATATTTAGGTGCCTAATGCCAATTATAATGACAGGTTTCAGAGTAGCAGCCGTGTGCTTATGCTCAAATACATTTGTTAGTCTCTAAGGTGCCACAAGTCCTCCTTTTCTTTTAACTCCAATTAAAATCAGTAGCAATTAGGCATGTAAATCGTTTGAGAATCTGGGTTCAACTGTCTTTGGTTTCAAAGAAGGAAAGGTAAAGCAAATTATTCTAATGCATTTATTAATGCACTGTGTTGCAAACAGTGACAGTGCAGTATTGTCTTCAGTAAACGACATACATGATTTGCATACAAAGCTGCGAACAGAGGGAAAAATACCATAACAGCTACTGCTGACTAACATGACGTGACACATCAAAGGCTCAAAATAGTATGTCCAAAAACATGTTATTTATTAAATCAGCGGTGCCTGCTATTACCATAGTCTTTGGGGGGTGGGGGGCAGGGAAAATAGTGGTTTAGTGAAATTAGGTGGTTCTAGGATGTGGGGGAGGTTGGAGAATCTTTTTTTCCAGCCAGTTGTTTCAGCTTGTGCCTGCTAAAGTACCATAAGAAGAGGTGAGTGGAGAGACTGAGTAACAGAGCAGAGATAAGGGTACTCACCCAATAAGTGGGACACTGTATTTTGTGGAATATTAGAGAGTCACATTTACTCAAATGAGGTCAGTGTTGAGCCCTGTCATGATGGGGTCTCAGACTTAATGAAAGTGCTTTTTCCCTTGGCCACCAGTTCTGGCAACTGAATTTGAACCCTGTCATGTTCAATATTCGTGAGAAAGAGCTGTATCACCACCCAAAACACCAGCCTTCAACAATGCAATTCTCTTCAGGAGCAGGTCCTTTTTAAGCCATCCTGTGTTAACTTAGTATTATTTGTTGGTTATATAGTGCCCCAAAGTGGTACTGTAGGGTATTTGGTAAGATGGGTCCTGGCCCCAAAGAGCTCACAACCTAATAAAACAGCATATGGACAAAAAAGGAACAGGGGAGAAAGATGCACCATTCTCTTCTTACCCAGTTGTCCCAGTTATGCTCCTATCCTGCAACCAGTCTTTGCAATATTTCATTTTTTTTTATCTGTAACATAATTGGCCCCAAACCCCAAGTGATGTAAATCAGCTTAGTGCCATTCTCCAGTTTACAGCATCTGAGGATCTGGCCCTTTATTATTGCTACTCTTTGCCTCACTTTTGCTTGTTAACCCAATACGTGTACCCTTCTCCAGTTGCTAAGAAGAGTGACCGCTACCTTCAGGCTGTAGTTTTCTTATTGCAACCTGTTTCAGATCTGTCTCAAAGAAGTCTACAGAAGGTCACCACATATCTAGGTTTATAAGCACACTTCATTTCTATTATTCATAGAATCATAGAATATCAGGGTTGGAAGGGACCTCAGGAGGTCATCTAGTCCAACCCCCTGCTCAAAGCAAGACCAATCCCCAAATAAATATTAGGCTTGATTAATTACCTTTTTCATTTTCCTCTTAGCTGTTCCCTTTTTATTAACACACTGTAAAAGCAGGAACATACTGTAGCAATGTCCATCCTGGTAGATCATGCCAGGGCCAATCTAGTCTGGCATGCTGGCTTCTACGGTGGCCTATACCAAATGCTTCAGAGAATGTGGCCAGAAACCCCATAACAGCCAGTTTTGAAATAACGTGTCCACATGACAAAATGTCTTCTTACTTGGGTCAGGTAATGGTTGGTTTGTGCCCTGAAGCATGAGAGCCTATGTCCTTTATTGATATTTTATCTATTGTCTCATTATCCAAATCAATGTTCAAGCCTTTTATGAACTCTTCTAAATTCCTAGCTTGAGAAATTTCTTGCAGCAATGAGTTCTATCAGTTAATTACATGTTTTGGTTTTTAAAAATAGTATTTCCTTCTATCTTTTTTTTTGTTTGTTTTTGTTTTTTATATTTTATTACTTTTTGGTTTCATAGAAAGTTCCCTATTCTAGTATTGAGAGGTTAACTAGCAGCATCTGATTTAACTTCCTTTTATCCCCAAAAATCCTTGTTATCTGAATCCACAGTGTCCCCCAGTGTAGCGGCATGTTAGTTGATCACATCCTTTTTAACCAAAATGTATGGTTATCCAAAACTTCTGGACATCCTCCCTACCATTTGGATAAAAGAAAGTGGCGTTGTCCAGCTGCTGAGCATACACTATGCTCACACACAGCTCTGGTATATTTGACTTGGGCATGCAGTAAAACTGACTTTTGAAAGTTATTTGGTCTTTGAGTCAATGATTCCCCTTCTGCTTTTAAAGCCAGGGCCTTGAAATGGGACATTAACTGCTGTTAATAGGTCTGAGTAAGCTTTGTAGGGTCAAACTCCAAGAACGTATTTGCTCTATCTTCCCTCCAGCCCCTCCCTGCCAGAGCCCCTGTGCTTGCACTGAATTCCTTTCCTTTAGATCTCAACAAGTCTTGTTCCTCGTCCCTTCCAGTAATCAACTGCCATCCTTCACCCTCCAGCCCCTACCTCTCACCCTTCAGCCCCATGCTGGCTTAGCTTTGCTGGCTGGTGCATATGGGGTGGAGCATTACCAACATTCTGCTACTCCTGCCTCTCTCCTTGCCTATCTTCTTACAGTGAGGAGAGGACAGTGGTGGGAGCAGTGAAGGATCATAAGGGAGAATAAAACACCCCCCCGCCCCGCCCCATGGTCCCTCATGCCTGTATAGTTTGATTTACAATGTACCCTTATGTGATGTTGCACAACCCACTTAACCTCACTCTGCCTCCGTTTCACCATTTGTAAAATGGAGTTAATGATATCAGGGTTTTGTGAATGTAAATTCATTAATGCTTGTGAGATGCTACAGTGATGCATGCTACAGACATGCCTCTAAATCAATCAGTATTTTTTCCTATTCTTAAATTGCCACGATTCCTCCTTTCACAATTAAAAATTCAGACTAGTTGCTTTATCATTTCTTTACAACATCTCCCCGCTCCCCCCCGGCCCCTCCTCCCCCTGAATGGATGTTTCAGGGCAGTGCTCTCTCTGGGACCTCAAGTACAAATTCCACAAAAGGGTTATCACTTCTAGTGCTATATTAGTTACATACAATCTTAACAGATTGCAAAACAGGGGCCGGGGCGGTGGGCTGGGATTCATTTCCTTTTGCTGCTAAAGCCTTTCTGAATCCTGACTCTGATCCTATTGAGACAGGAAGAAATAAAGTTAAGATCAGAATCTTTATAGCACTGGCATATTTACTAATTTTATTTTCTTTAGACTTATTAAGAGTCCTAATGCAAGGGCTAGGCATCTGTTAAAGGCAGCACCTAAGGATAACTATCCTTAATACAAATGACATTACTGCCCAAAGCCACTTCACATGGTACTGCACTCTGATCACAAATAACACTCTAACCCAGTGGTGAGCAACCTGCTGGTAATCCGCTGGCGGGCCAAGAGACATTTTGCTGACTTTGACCGTCCACAGGCACGGCCCCCCACAACTCCCAGTGGCTTCGGTTCACCGTTCTGGCGTGCCTCAGGGACGTGCTGGCTGCCACTTCCCGCAGCTCCCATTGGTTGGGAACGGCGAACTGCGGAACTGGGAGCTGCGGGGGGCCATGCCTGCAGACAGTCAATGTCAGCAAAATGTCTCGCAGCCCTCCAGCGGATTACCCTTATGGACCGCATGCGGCCCGTGGACCGCAGGTTGCCCACCACTGCTCTAACCCCTCATAGACATATTAGCCACTGCTGACTACCCCCATTTACTTCAATCTACTCCTCCCAGAAAGGCCTAGGAAATAGATAGGTCTTTCAGCAAAACCTAAAGAGCAACAAATCTGGACTGCTTGAAACTAAGGAGGCGGGGGGAAGGGAGGATGAGTTCACAGCCAAAGACCCCTCCCAGAAAATTCCCTGCCGGCAGTTGTTGAACTAGGCACTGTTGGCTGCAGTGCCTCCACTGAAGATGGTTGCTGTAATATGATGTGAAGAGACAGGCAGTGATTCAACTAACCAGCTTCACTGGTCAAACCCAACCCCAAGGGAGCATCACTGATTGCACTGCCGGCCCTGGAAGCTGCCCTTGTTGTGGGCTGCCCATGGAGATGTCTGTCATATCCCTCATGCAAATGGCGTTATATTTCTTGCCAGAAAATGTTGCACAGAGTACGTCTACGGCGCCGTCAGGAGGTGTGAGGGCAGCACATGTGGACATACCTGAGGTTGCTTTGATCTAGCTACATCCAAGCTAGCTCAAGGAACAGGAGCAGCGTAGCATGGGAGCAGAGAAAGCAGCATAGGCTCGCCTCCTGAATATAACCCTGCCCAGGACCCGGGGTGCATATCCAAGCACCTCGCCCATGCCACCTCACTAGACTGCTGTTGTTACTTGAGCTGGGTTTGATCTAGACAGATCATAGCTAGCCTGGCTTATGCCTAAACATGCTGCAGTCACACCTTTGGTTTGCCGTACAGACATATCCATAGATTTAACGTCATCTCATGCCAAAGGATTTGAAATGGACACACAGTTTTGATCCTGAGCAGTGCTGAATCCCTTCTGCAAAATACTGAACTTTGGTGGATGATCAACATGACACAGAATTGGCCTCCTTGAGCCACAATTCTTCCTGCCTAGCCCCTTCTGCTCATTGATAAAATGGTTCTTAAAGTCACGTCTATAACCACAGGTATTTAGTTTTTCTGCTTTTTTTCACCAAACACGGTAGCATGGTCCAGTGGACTGAGCATGAGAGTAAAGTCAGGAGATCTGGGTTCTATTGACAACCCTGTCAGAGATCTGGGGCAAGACACTTCATCTCTCGGTCTCCCCTCCCTCTTTGTTTAAATGAGGGCAGGGACTGCCTGTCACCATGTGCTACAATGAGACCCTAAATCTTGCTTGGGCGCTCTAGATGCTACTATAGCACAAATAATACTCCAGTATAATCTATTCCCTTCATCTGTATTGCACAAAGTTCCTGGTGCTGCCCCTATCTAACTCTTCTGATTCGAAGCCAGTTGCAATGGTTTTCAACAGCAATCAGACCTTCTGGCCCCGTTTAAATGCATTTGAAAAAGAGGTTTCATTTAAAGCAAAGCAAGATCACACAGCGCTTTACTAATGGTGCTAGTTAAATAATTTATGTTTTACGGCACTTTATACTTGTACTATATAGCTCAGGTACCTCTGCTGACGCGACTTTGTTGCCTCACTGCCCAGAAATAATGATCTCAGACACATGTGTGTTCACTGTCAGCGGGGCTCTTTTTGGTTCACTTGACATGGTTTTGGCAGAAAAGACAGTTAATAAGCACCTACATCTGAGGTCATTGTTGCTATAAAAATCGCACCTTCTGAACAATATCCAGACCACGTTTTAAAGCTTTCAAAATGTTCTATCTCATTACTGTGCTACTGTAGGGTTCAGAATAAATCCTATTTAAGCAGACTTCAAATATCTAATTGACACAGGATTTCATGCTGTTAAAGAATATTTATATCACTTAATACAGCTGAAAAATGAATATTTCTTCTTAAAAATATTAAGCGTGTGTGTATGTGTGTGTGTACAGGATCTGAGCTAGGTCTTGCAGTCCTTACCTAGGTGAGTAGTCCATTGAAATCAAGATCTGGCCCACTGTATCTTTCCTATTTTAGTGTTAAAGCAGTTGCAGTTCTGGGATTTGATTCTGTTTTCAATCATATCAGTAGGAAGAGGAATCAAAGTTTTGACCTCTCAGGATTACTGTAAAGTATGATAGAATAAAACACAGCCATTCTAAAAACTGTTTAGAAGAATGATATCCATTTTAAAACTGTATACTTTTGCACTTTTCATGATCAGAAAGAATTTGGGAGAGAGGGGGGAAGAAGAGGGAAGGAAAATAAATGATGGGAAAGAAATGTACTCATAAAAATCTAAATTTCTATCGTTATTAACATCGCATATTTTTAAATTACTCTTGGATTACGTATTTGTTTTGTTTTTGCTTTAATGCTATTGCACCTGACCCATTCTGTGGAAATTTGGGATTTTGAAAAGAATGTTTCACCCTACATAGGTATGAAAATCCAAAATGTTCATGGCTGTGAGAAGAAACAATTCATTTTGGGTCACTCAGAATGGTCCATTTAATTTTTGACCATCTTGTATAAAATAAAGCAGATTTGGACATAAAAGTAATTTCAGAATGAAATACTCAAACTTTCAATTCCTATTTTTGGAAACTGTTTTTTCCATTTTTTGTTCTAAAATGAAATTTCATCAAAAATTTTGAGAAAAAATTTGGTTAAGTTGAAGTGGCCTTTTCTGATGGAAAACTCAACCATCTGTATTCACAAGAGTAATCCTTGACATGACAAACTGGGAACAGAATCCGAGAGTAAAATCCTAACCCTGGTGAAGTCAATGGCAAAACTACCATTGATTTCAGTGGGGCCACGATTTCACTTCAAAAGTCATGATTCGACTTCTCTTCTCCTGCCTCAAGCGCACATCGAAGAATGAACTTTAAAATACTGGATTTCGATTCCTGTGCATATGAATTATTTGCATGACTAAATATTTGCACGATTGCATCAGAATCCAGTTCAAGATCCAGTTTGCTCTGAATAGCTCCCAGCTGGATTTATAACTTTTGAAATGTGTTTTTAGGGACAGAACATTGACTTTAAAATGTATATTAATGGGATGATGATAAATGGAGTATCTGTAACAGGCATTGCAAAGACAGCATTCACTGGGCAATTTTTAAAGAATTATCCGTTGCAGTATTAATAGACATGCTTTTCTGTCGAGTGCTATCTTTATTTACCATGATTATAAAAATATCTCTGAAATTTCAAAATGATTGAATTTTGATAAAAAAAAGTTAAAAGATCGATGGACAAAATTAATAGAACCAGTCTGATACTGAGCTCTGGGATATTCACCTTAGGTATCTGTGAAGACAGAACTTATTCTAACACACCAGAAATGTTTATCAAAACCCATGTTAATTGCCAAAATAGTCAGACTGCAAACTGAAAATCCTGATCATCCCTAAGAGAGCTAACATATGATACCCATGTTCAACATAAATATGTGATTACTGCTGTTGAACTTGTTAAGACCACTCACATACTGAAAGTTAGGTACGTAAATAAGTCGTTGCAGGATCAGAGACTTAGAGTTGACAAAATTATCTTCCCAAGTAATCAACTAAAAAGAGTCCAGGATAGATTATCCTTATTTTAAATAAGATTATTAATATATGCAATGCCAGAAAATGCTCATATTGCTAATGTGTACAGTTTGTATTGCTCAGTAGACCACTTTTATCTAGTATGCACACGCACATGTATATACTTTGTACATCACACTCTTTTCTTAAATTTAAATTTTACTTTAAATTAGACACTAATTCCAGTAATGTTTTTCTTTACATTTATTTAAAAAGTTCTCACTACTCCACAACACAGAGAAGCAAACATACAATAACATAATAAATAATAACAATAATAAATCAAGGAAAGGTTAATTTAAATATTGCAAGCATCATTCTCAGCCAGTCAGTTTTCTTTTAAATTGTCTATATTTTTTCAAGAAAAATACGAACACTGCGATGGACATGAATAAATGAATACAACAATCAGCTACATCTGGACAGAGGAATGCAGGTATATCCATGTCTTATGCTTTTACCTTCTGATTTTTTCCCCCTTTTAAATTTTGATACAAGATCTCATTAAATTTTTTTCTAAAATACTGAACTTGCTCTTCTAAAAAAAATGGATCCTTCATGATGGATTAAAAAATATTGTCCTCTGACTACTTTTTGACTTTTCTAATTGGCCACAGAAAGCTAGTTTGATGACTCTGAGTAGAATTGGAACAAGATAAAAAAGCGATCACCTTCTCAATGAATATGTCTAAATGTAAGTGATTATTCTGAAAGCACCTAAAATTGAAACTTTCCTTAGGAATTGGCAAGTATGTTTTTAGCACAATAATGCCTTCCTGGCTTATCAAGGAAAATGCTTGTTTGGTTTTCTGCTCCCTCTCTCTCTAATATTGGGCCCCTAGGAGTGCTAATGTTTCATAGGCTGTATTATTTCCATTACTGGTGCTTTGGACCAATTTTTTTGGCTTTTATTTGGTATCATTTTAAGCATGACTGACACAAGGTGACAATCAATGTAAACAAATTCAAGGGCAAAAGCATACATGTCTGCAAAACAAAAAATAAGACTCTACAACAGCTGTGTGGTATCAGTTTTGCTCGATGCGGCAAAGACCTGGGGCATTACGCAAGCTGACAAGAAAAGATTTGATGCATTTGATAGCAGGTGTTTCGGAGGGATATGTAATGTCAAATGGCACCACTATGTTGGGAACATTGAGTTTCACAAGAGAACAAGAAAGAAACATATTATATACCTCCTAACAAGGAAGTGAGACTTGAACAGACATCTAGCAAGCATGGAGCAAAGACGAACATTGAGAGGACTTACAGAATGGAGTCCCTTATCTGGGCTTCCAAGTATATCCTAGGGCTGATCCACAGCTCACTGAAGTCAATGGAAAGCCTCCCTATCTTCTCGGCATCTATCTTGTTAGACTGTAAGCTCTCCGGGGCAAGGACCAGCTTAGTTTTAGTCCTGTTCTGTGCTGGCACGTAAGAAATAATAGCCTGAGAATCATAAAAGAGGGAGGAAAAGAAACAATTTCAAAATGAAAGTCTGTGGCCCAACCCTGCAAACCCTTGCTCTCCAACAAACATGTGAATAATGGTTCGAAGCATCAGGCCCCCAGTGTTCGGTAAACGTGGACCTGAGCTATGCAGGGAAAAAGGGAGTTAATGGCACACAAAGAGCCAGAATATACTTTGTTAAGCCCATGTGACTCCACTGAGGCTCCACAGATATCAGCAAGAGAAAGACGTGACCCGCAGTAACAATACCCTGTTGTTTGCTTTGTCGGTATCCTCCCAGATGCACATTTTGTGAATGAAAGAGGAGGAGCACCTTTTTGAAAATGTAGCCTGAAGAGTTCAGAGTAGAAGATAATTGAAAACAGGTGGGTATCAGACAGTAGAGCCCGGCAATATGGGCAAAGCGGGCCTATGCTATGGAAGCTCTAGCAACTGCTAGGGCCCTTTAAGGTGCGAAAGAGGCTGTGCTACTGCGTGGACTACCAGCAAGTTACATTTCTTCATGATTGAATCAAGAAAAGGAAACTTCCACCTTCCACATAGTAATTAGAACCACGTTCAAAAAGATCTACCTTGATTTCCCTATATCAAATGATGTCAAAAATAGTTCACTGACCAAGCTTGGATTTTGCCTTTGCCTTTATTTATTTTAAAAACTTCTTATTTCAGTTTTTTAAGTTGTCTAACATACCTCCAGCTGGCATAATCTGTTATTGTTGTTTTCATTTGAAAACTCCTCCAATTTCAGTACAAATATTCAATTACTGCAGTAAGGCTTTTAAGGGAAGCAATTGAACCTTTGTTAGCCATCAATTTCAATTGCCATTTCCTAGCTGGTATCTTTTTCTTTATTTTTATATGCAGAGCTCAGAACAGGCTCCCAGAAACAGACTTTCTTTGTTAAACTTTTAGTAATAAAAATGTTATTTGCCTGCTGTCCTTTATAGCTCACTTTAAAAAAAATCAGCAAAGGACAAATGTACATGATTCATCAAATCATTAAAAAAAAGTATTATAATAAAAATAAGAAAATTTACCCCCCCTCCGCAGTGTTTTAAATTGAAATGTCCTCAGCTTTGGACATACTCTGGAATAAGTGACAATAGTCAAAACATTCAGTATTTGAAGGAGTTGAGCTCTTAGGTGCTTGTCACAAAGGAAAGATTCACACATGTGCTAGAAAAGAGACAAAACTGAAGTTTAGCAGAATCTTGTGCTTGGGACCAGCAGACTGAGACCTGGGTAGGATTCACACCAGTTAGATTATTATGACAAAATTGATAACGGCATGGGGAAAACTCCCTTTTTGACTTTGAAAGGACCATATGTAGTGCTTATGTGCTGTGCCTGAGTATCTATTCACAAACATAGAACGTAACCGAATTGCCTGATGCTGGTAGATGCCACTGAATCTACTGTAGTTTAGGAAACCTAGTGAAGGCAGCTGTTTTATACTTAGCAAGTCTGCCATTAGAATGGACTGGACAATTATCCATCTTTCACAGCTGTCATAAATATAAAGGGAAGGGTAACCACCTTTCTCTATACAGTGCTATAAAATCCCTCCTGGCCAGAGGCAAAACCTTTTCACCTGTAAAGGGTTAAGAAGCTCAGATAACCTCGCTGGCATCTGACCCAAAATGACCAATGAGGGGACAAGATACTTTCAAATCTGGGGGTGGGGGGGGGAGAAAAGGGTTCTGTCTGTCTAGGTGATGCTTTTGCCGGGAACAGATCAAGAATGCAGCCTTCCTACTCCCGTTAAGTTAGTAAGTAATCTAGCTAGAAAATGCGTTAGATTTTCTTTTGTTTAATGGCTGGTAAAATAAGCTGTGCTGGAGGGAATGTATATTCCTGGTTTTGTGTCTTTTTGTAACTTAAGGTTTTGCCTAGAGGGATTCTCTAGGTTTTGAATCTGATTACCCTGTAAGGTATTTACCATCCTGATTTTACAGAGGTGATTCTTTTACCTTTTCTTTAATTAAAATTCTTCTTTTAAGAACCTGATTGATTTTTCATTGTTCTTAAGATCCAAGGGCTTGGGTCTGTGTTCACCTGTACAAATTGGTGAGGATTCTTATCAAGCCTTCATTAGGAAAGGGGGTATAGAGCTTGGGGGGATATTTTGGAGGGAAGACATCTCCAACTGGTGTGTTTCCCTGTTCTTTGTTTAAAAAGCTTGGTGGTGACAGCATACTGTTCAAGGACAAGGCAAAGTTTGTACCTTGGGGAAGTTTTTAACCTAAGCTGGTAAGAACAAGCTTAGGGGGTCTTTCATGCAGGTCCCCACATCTGTACCCTAGAATTCAGAGTGGGGAAGGAACCTTGACAACAGCCGAGGAGAGGGAATAAGCTTGGTGTAGGCCAGGAAGCTGAATGGAGCGATGGCTTCTGAATTGCATTCTGATTAGACTGTGCCAAATAAAATATTTCAGTTTTGTTCAGTTGGGTTGGGTATACAATAGATAGTCATATGTAACCCTAGCTAAAAGGCATTTCAGGGAAATATATAATGTGGTTTATAGCTTCTGATGTGATTTAGTAGTATATTATATCTCCCATGTGTACCTATAGTGGAATTGTGTCTCTAATAGAGACAGGAAAACTAGAGGAGCATTTTTTTCATACAGGAGGGGCTGATTATGCCATAAAGTCATTGGGACCTTTGCCATTGACTTCAGTGGGTGCAGAATCAAACCCTAACCATAAAAATAACACGTTCTACTCTTTAACAAGCAATTGTGAAATGGTGAGTGGTTAATTAGGGTTGCAAACTTTCTGATTGCAGAAAACCGAACAACCTTGCCTCGCTCCTGCCCCGAGGCCCCACTTCTGCCCCGTCCCTTCCCCAAGGCCCTGCCCCACTCACTCCATCCCCTCCCTCCCTTGCTCGCTCTTCCCCACCGTTGCTCACTTGGTCATTTTCACTGGGCTGGGGCAAAGGGTTGGGGTGTGGAAGGGGGTGAGGGCTTCTGTTGGGGGTGTGGGCTCTGGGACTGGCTCTCAACCTTTCCAGACTACTGTACCCCTTTCAGGAGTCTGATTTGTCTTGCATACCCCCACGTTTCACCTCACTTAAAAACTACTTGCGTCCAAAATCAGACATAAAAATACAAAAAAGTGTCACAGCACACTATTACTGAAAAATTGCTTATTTTCTCATATTTACCATATAATCATAAACTAAATCAATTGGAATATAAATATTGTACTTACATTTCAATGTATAGTCTATAGAACACTATAAACAAGTCTTTGTATGAAATTTTAGTTTGTACTAAGTTCACTAGTGCTTTTTATGTAGCCTGTTGTAAAATTAGGCAAATATCTAGATGAGTTGATGTACCTCCTGGAAGA
This sequence comes from Chelonia mydas, assembly GCF_015237465.2. Classification (NCBI taxonomy): domain Eukaryota; kingdom Metazoa; phylum Chordata; order Testudines; family Cheloniidae; genus Chelonia; species Chelonia mydas. The sequence continues at coordinate 126,574,600 of NC_057852.1, read as the reverse complement.
CCTCTGAATACCCCCAGGAGTACATGTACCCCTGGTTGAGAACCACTGGCGTAGGAGACAGCTATCTCTGCTATACGCCCACGGGGGACTCCTCACATGCCAGGGGAATGCAAATCAGGGGACGTTTCCATTCCCTTTGTGTTGCCTGGACAGCACAAATGTCACGCAGTATACTGGAGAATATGACCCAGAGCCTTCTGATCTTTCTATCTTTATTTACCTTAAATAGTGTCCGTGCGATAGGCGCTTCTTGGCAAGTTTAGCCCTTCATGGAATATTTGTACCCAGTGCTTTACATCTGAAAAGTTTAGTAACTGTTTTCCCTACTCACTTAATAGCGGTGCTAGCCATATTATTATTTATTTGTCTTACTGTAGCACCTAGAAGCACTCGTTATACCCCCAGGAGTAGGTGGTGTAAAACACCGAACAAAAAGATGGTCCCTGCCCCAATGAGCTAACCATACAAGTATAAGACAAGATACAATAGATGGGGAGTACAAGGAAACAATGAGGCATATTGGTAAGCATGATAGACAGTGGTCTCAGAGCACCAGCAGCCCCTAGGTAAGACTGACAAGATTTTGGTGCAGAATGTCTATTTTTTTTCATCCCTACGTGCTCTACTTTTACATCTCTTATTCAGCATATGAAGATACAGTCCTGACAAAAGATCTAATTGACTGTTTTTCACTTGTATTTATACCGATGGCATAATATCTGACCTGTACTGGCAGTGGACATGAATAATTGTGTTAATGGGAAGTGTGTTAGCATGACAAGTCTGCATGTTTGACAGGGAGATATGTTTACAAGAGTATTATTCAAATTTCAAAAACTGTACATATTATAAAGGGCAAAAGAGACTTTCCACTAAAATATAATAATGTATTCTTCATTGCATTAAATAGGTTATATCATTGAGGATATTGAAACTCGATGATATTTTGCAACAATCTCAAAACACCTGATGCAATATGCCTGTACTTTTCCTGCCCGTTCTCCAGTTTCTCAAAAGTTTCTCCAGCAGCAGCACCTATCTGTGATCATCCTGGTGGTAGACTTGGGCAGACAGGTAAAACCCATTTCTGGAAAATGTCCATTAATTACATGTCATTTTGTACAGAAAGAACATTGCAAAAATATTGTTTTGAAGGCTTCCATGGCCATCTGGCTCATAGGGTCAGCATGGCATAGTGGACTAAGCATGGGATTTGAGGCCTAATTTTCCAATGTAAGGGCACAAATTCAGGCACCCAAGTGAGATCATATTGGCTGTAACCAGTTGTGTCTCAGTTTTCTGATCTGTAAAAATACGTACCACCTATAACGGCTGCATACAAGATTTAGTGTGCTGCTGGTATCAAGTCAGAGAGGAGTGACATCTCCATGGCAGTGGACTGGATCTACCATGGCTACTCTGGCAAAGCGACCTATTAATGCTTAATGGTAAGAATCCATACTTAGACTGCGGAATTCATGGTCACTGGATGTCATTGGGTATGTCTGCACTGCAATTAGACACCCGCAGCTGGCCTTGGGCTTGGGCAAAGGGGCTGGTTAGTTAAATGGGTATAGATGTTTGGGCTCGGGCTACAGCCCGGGGTCTAGGACCACGTGAAGTGAGAGAGTCCCAGAGCTTGGGCTACAGCCTGAGCCTGAATGTCTACGTTGCAGTTAAACAGCCCCTTAGCCTGAGCCTGAGTCAGCTGGTACAGGCCAGCTGAGGGCATCCAACTGTAGTATAGACATACCCATTGAGGCCAAAGAATTGAGAGGATTCAAAGAAGGAATGGACTAGAGTTGGTCAAAAATTTGCCACCTGAACATTTTTCTGTCAGGAAACACTGTTTCCTCAAATTCAGAACTTTCTCTGGGAATATGTTAATTTGGGAGGGAAGGGGGAAATTTTTTAATAAGGGTCAAACAATTTTTCATTCTGAAAATTTTATTCTATCTTATAAATTATAAAAGAAAAAAAGGGAAAAAAAAACAGGAAAAAAAGATTTTGATTGTATTGAAATGGAACATTTTGATTGACCCAAAACAAATGATTTATTTACCGACTGAATTTTTGATTCATGGGAAATGTATTGGCTTTGTCCTGACCTGGAAAGAAAACAAATTTTGAGATGTCAGATTTTCTCATGGAATGGAAATCCCAACTTTCAACTAGCACTTGAACAGATATTAATAAGGATAATAAAGAATATGCAGTTATAACAGTAAATATAAAAAATAACATTTAAAGTTTTGGAAGGGATTAAATCCTCATGCTTCAGGACTTCAGTCAACTTCTAATTCCTGGGGGCTAGGAGGAGACTGATTGCCTTCCATGGGCTGTCTTACACCTTCCTCAGAAGCAGCTAGTGCTTGCCACTGTCATTGACAGAGAGGATATTGGGATACACCTTGAGTCTGATCTAGTATGGCAATTTCTATGTTACTTTTAAGAGGAGTGAGAGGATTTAGTCAAAGGGCTTGATTCACCAGTGCAGATATCCCAGGTTTATTCACCACATACTCAGTGGCTGGAAATTTGTCCAGAGATGACAAGTGGCAGTTTCAAGGCCCCCCCCCCCCCCAAAGAAGAGATAGGCAGAACTGGCCACGTGTAAGGGGACTCTTGCCCCCTTACTAACATTCAGTGGGGATGTTTTAGTTGCTAGCTCCCAGTACTAAAAGGGGAAGGGTCTATGGGGAAACAGGACCCTAAGACTGATAGCTCCCCAGGAACAATGGGGAGAGGCCAATGCTCCAGGTCAGCCTGAATGACAGGGCGGGCAGGCTAATCAGGGAGTCAGGAGTCCAGGGAGGTCCCGTCCTCCATGTGAGCTGGATTTGCCTGGGTCAGACAGAGTGGGGCCGAGCTAAGGAGAAAGCAGGGGCACAAGCTGAGCTGGGGAGCAGAGCTGGGCCAGATCCAGTGAGAGCAGCCCCTGTCCTGGGAGCAGAGCTGCAGCCCCAAAGCCAGAGACACAGCCCAGAGAGAGCAGAGCTGTCCTTGGAGCAGAGCGGCAGCAACCAGAGCCAGAGGGGCCAGAAAAGCAGCCCACAAAGCAGGTCAGTGCTGGGAGCCGAGTCACAGAAGCAGCTTGCGGAGCAGACCTGTCCTGGGAGCAGAGCTGCAGAAACCAGAGCCAGAGGGGCCAGAGAAGCAGCCCAGGAAGCAAGTCAGTGCTGGGAGCAGAGTCCCAGAAGCAGCCTGCAGAGCAGACCTGTCCTGGGAGCAGAGCTGCAGCAATCAGAGGCAGAGGGGCCAAAGAAGCAGCCCAGGGAGCTGGAGGCAGAGCAGCAGCAGCAGTGCAGAGACCGAGTGGTGCAGCTGGGGCTGGAGCAGTCCGGAGCTGGGTGCGGTGAGCAGCTGGAGAGAGCGAGGGGGACCCTGGGCAGCGGGCCCAGCACAGGGAGACACCTCAGCCAAGAGGCTCTGCAGGCCAGGCTTGGATCGTAACCCCGACAGGGCGGGGGCGACACTGGGAAGAAGGGTCCTACCACTTAGAGCCTGAGAGCGTGTGGCCACCACCAGAGCAAGTGTCCAACCCACAGCATCCCTGCAGCACAGCCAGGCCCTGAGAAGGAGGCCTGGGACTTACAAGGAACAGACTGTGAACGGCCCGGACGTTCCAGAGACACTGTTTGTGATGTTCCCTGCCACAGAGCGGGGTGATGTGTTTCCTTTAACCTTTCCCATTTTTCCTTATTCTTTTTAAAATTAATTGTTGATTAAATAACTTGCATTTGCTTTAACTTGTATGTAGTGGTCAGTAGTCAGAGAAGTGCCCAGTGCAGAGAGAGTACCCCCGAGTGGGGACACCCTAGCCCCTGTGCTAGGTGACCACAGCAGGGTTGGGGGTCGAGCCCCCCAGGAATCCTGGGCCCAGCCTTGTTGGGGTTACAAGGACTCTGCCAGACAGGAGAGTGGAATGGGAGTCCTCAAGGGCTGGGAGGCCACTGGGTAAAGGAAGTGGGAGCAAGGACTCAGATCCTTTCGCTAGCCCACTTCACCGGGGTAGTGCAGAAGCCAGGAAAGTTCCCCACAAGAGCGGGACTATTCCCCCACTTACACATGGAAGGGTGAGATCAAGACAGCCAGGGAATGGGTTGTCCTGTTTATCCCCTGGGCAGTCTTGGCCACTGGGGGCTCCTATTGAGTTGCACTCCCCAGTGGAAACCCCTGGGGAGACCAGTTGTGCAAACAGCACCTGTCCTTGCCTGGTATGAATCCGTGTTGCTGGCGCATAGGATTTCTAGGCCCCTGCTGGCTCAGACAGCTTGTAATTTACATCCCCTGGAGTCAGTGGGCATAAATTAAGCCAAATGTTTCTACAGCACTTTGAAGATGTAAAAGGACTAAGGGCACAGCAAAACTAGAGTGAAACTGTATATGCAAGTATCACTAACGTGCAAAATATTTGTGTGTGAGAGACTCCTATGAAAAATTCCAGAAATTCAAAGAAATCTATTTGTATGTATGTTTCCATCCCTGCTGTGCTAAAGTGAATTGGGAGTCATTCCATTGCCATTAACAGAGCTGCACTGGTGAAAGAATAGAACAGGCACATAATTCACACAAATCATGTCTGAATCACGCAAATCATGTCTCGATTAGGAACAGCTGTTTTCTCCAATTCTAGAAACCATCTAACATTTAAGACTCTGTCTAGGTAAGTATCCTCTGGTACAAAGAAATAGCCGATGCTAGAATGCATTATGATCATATGAATTTCAATAGGTGAACAGTCACAGAGGGCTCTTCCTCAGATCTCCCTGCTCCCCTCCCAAGTCTTAGTATCTTGGTACAGGAGGTTCTTGACAGGGGCAGTGGAATAGTATCAGAGCAGCAGGGTAGCTGCTGCTGCTGCATTCCTGCAGCTACATCACCAGCCCCACACTGCAGTGACCAGCAGCCCTGCTTAATATCCTATCAAAAGCCTTTGGGCTCCTTCCCTTATCCATGCTACAAAAGGATATGGGAAAGATGTGTTCCTAGCATGCAGCAGGTACAGCCCCAGCCACAGATGGACTCCCCTCACATGTCCTACACCACATGGTTTCTGTTGCACCTGGAGCTCTCCATGACCGCAGATGACAGATCATCATTTGCCCCAGGCACAGGAAGCTGCCCCATGGGATTCTGAAGACTGGGTAGAAACTTTTCGTCTTAAAAATACAGGTGGGATTCTCAAAAGTGTTTAGCAGTGGCGTAATTTTAGTCCCATTGAAAAGAATGGGAGATTTCACATTGGGCAGTTAGCCAACATTGCAGACTATTGAGAATTCCACCTTAGAAATATACACTGCAGTCTTCTAAAAGGGAAATCCTCCTTATTTTTCTGTTCATGGAACAACTTAATTAGGCATTTACTTCCACTGATGTCAATGGTGCAGGACTGAAAAGAGAGAGAGACTTGGCATAACCATATTTTCCATTTTCACATTGCATTTCATTGACAAAACGTGGATGTCTTTCATGTGATTCTGCTCTAGAACTTCACTAATACCAATTACACCAGCATAAATGGGTTCTCTTTCTGTATCAGGAATATTGTGCATGGCATAAATCTTCATTTCTTATACACAAATGTCTCCTCAGAAATAACCTCCAGTATGGAAACTAGAGTCCTATCTTAGGTACATATGAGGCCCACTTAACATAGTATCTGAGTGTCTCACAATCTTCACCTCACAATATCCCTGTCCACTAGTTATTATCCCCATTTGAACAGAGGGAGAACTGAAGCACAGAGAGACTAAATGATTTGCTCAAAGGAAATCTGTGGCAGAGCAGGGAATTGAACCTGGGTCTTCTAAGGTGCAAGCTCTATCCACGGGATGAGCCTTCCTCTTTTCAGCATAGATATACCCATTCAGCCTAGTTTTTTGAAGATAAGTATTTCTTTAGAGCTAACAATGTGCTCAGCCTTGTAGAAGGCTAAAAACAAAATAAGTCCTTGTCCTGAAGATTTTACAGCTTAAACATTTCATTATTCGAGAATTTTCAAAGGAGCTGTAGTTTTTTAAATGAGATCGAAGGTGGCAACATCCAGGGATTCTGTACCTTGTCTGTATATCATAGTTTAGACCAAATATCCATTTGTCTCCGTTTTCAAAAATATTATTAAAGCATCTGTATGTTTACAATGATTCACTAGGCATTAGTGTTTTTACGTGCTAAGTGTTTTATGCTGCACAAAGCAAATGTTAAACACATGCATGTGTTAGGCATGCATATGGAATATGTGCTGGGGTGGCATAGAGGTTTTTATCAGCAAGTTTGGGGTAGGCACGTGACTCACATGTGGTAATGTCATGAGTAAGTAATGCAGGTTATCCCCAAAGTGTGCAAATAAAATGTTATAACATCATGCATTCTGTATATGCCTTATATGTTACAGAAAAAATTATTTTAGGATTTTTTTTAAAATTAAGACTATTTTTCATATCCCTCTGCTTATAAATCAAGGTGCCTTAATTGTCCTAAGTCTAACAGCACAGATCCTGGGGGCAGGGGAGGAGGGGCAGGGAAATTGCTTTTTCTCAACATTAAAATATTACAACTTTAAATTCTGATAACTTCAGAGCTAGTGTAACCCTTCTGCCAGGCGAAGCCAGCAGCAACCAGGGCCAGGTTCAATATCTTGGGGTTTCTTTCCATTGATACAACACAGAACTGGCTCAAGCGCCCACCCAGTAACCTGGGAAAATTACACACCACCCATGGGCGCCTCTGAGAAGCAATACTTCCCCACTTGCAAGCACAGAGTCTGAGTGTAGAAAAGAAACTTTTAATAAAAGGAGGGAAGTAACTCAGCGTTAATTTGGGGAAACACCGCAAACAGGGTTCATAAACTTAAACTATGAGCAAAAGACCCACCCCCAAGTAAGTTGGGCAGTGTCCTTTTCCCCTCAGGTTCTTAACTCCAGCAACCCAAAAGTCCCTTTAGCGTGCCCATCCCTTCTCTGCATCCCACTCAAAGTTGCTGTCCTTGGTCAGTGCAGACCCAGAGTTCAAAGGTGCATCTGCAGAGTTCGCCTCCCACCCTGGGTGGAGGAAAGGTGGCACCTTACTCACTCCGCTGCTCAGGCACTCGTCCGCCACCCCTCTCCGCCAGCCGCCCTGCTCGCCACCTGCTGAGCCTCTCTGCCAGCTGCCGTAAGAACATAAGAATGGCCATTACTAGGTCAAACGAAAGGTCCATCCAGCCCAATAGCCTGTCTACTGATAGTGGCCAATGCCAGGTGCCCCAGAGGGAGTGAACCTAACAGGTAATGATCTAGTGATCTCGCTCCTGCCATCCATCTCCACCCTCTGACAGACAGAGGCTAGGGACACCATTCCTTACCCATCCTGGCTAATAGCCATTAACGGACTTAACCTCCATGAATTTAGCCAGTTCTCTTTTAAACCCTGTTATAGTCCTAGCCTTCAAAACCTCCTCAGGCAAGGAGTTCCACAGGTTGACTGTGCACTGAATGAAGAAGAACTTCCTTTTATTTGTTTTAAACCTGCTACCCATTAATTTCATTTGGTGGCCCCAAGTTCTTATATTATGAAAACAAGTAAATAACTTTTCCTTATTCACTTTCTCCACACCACTCATGATTTTATATACCTCTATCATATCCCTCCCTTAGTCTCCCCTTTTCCAAACTGAAAAGTCCTAGACTCTTTAATCTCTCCTCATATGGGACCTATTCCAAACCCCTAATCATTTTAGTGGCCCTTTTCTGAACGTTTTCTAATGCCAGTATATCTTTTTTGAGATGAGGGGACCACATCTGTATGCAGTGTTCAAGATGTGGGCATACCATGGATTTATATACGGTCAATAAGGTATTCTGTGTCTTATTCTCTGTCCCTTTTTTAATGATTCCTAACATCACGTTTGCTTTTTTGACTGCCGCTGCACACTGCGTGGACGTCTTCAGAGAACTATCCATGATGACTCCAAGATCTTTCTCCTGATTAGTTGTAGCTAAATTAGCCCCCATCATATTGTAGGTATAATTGGGGTTATTTTTTCCAATGTGCATTACTTTACATTTATCCACATTAAATTTCTTTTGCCATGTTGTTGCCCAATCACGTAGTTTTGTGAGATCTTTTTGAAGTTCTTCACAGTCTGCTTTGGTCTTAACTATCTTGAGCAGTTTAGTATCATCTGCAAACATTGTCACTTCGCTGTTTATCCCTTTCTCCAGATCATTTATGAATAGGTTGAATAGGATTGGTCCTAGGACAGACCCTTGGGGAACACCATTAGTTACCCCTCTTCATTCTGAAAATTTACCATTTATTCCTACCCTTTGTTCCCTGTCTTTTAACCAGTTCTCAGTCCATGAAAGGATCTTTCCTCTTATCCCATGACAACTTCATTTACATAAGAGCCTTTGGTGAGGGACCTTGTCAAAGGCTTTCTGGAAATCTAAGTACATTATGTCCACTGGATCCCCCTTGTCCATGTTTGTTGACCCCCTCAAAGAACTCTAATAGATTAGTAAGCCATGATCTCCCTTTACAGAAACCAAGTTGACTTTTGCGCAACAACTTATGTTCTTCTATGTGTCTGACAATTTTATTCTTTACTATTGTTTCAACTAATTTGCCCGGTACTGACGTTAGACTTACCCATCTGTAATTGCGGGGATCACCTCTAGAGCCCCTCTTAAATATTGGCATTCCATTAGCTATCTTCCAGTCATTGGGTACAGTAGCTGATTTAAAGGACAGGTTACAAACCATAGTTAATAGTTCCACAGTTTCACATTTGAGTTCTTTCAGAACTCTTGGGTGAATGCCATCTGGTCCCGGTGACTTGTTACTGTTAAGTTTATCAATTAATTCCAAAACCTCCTCTAGTGACACTTCAATCTGTGACAATTCCTCAGATTTGTCACCTACAAAAGTCGGCTCAGGTTTGGGAATCTCCCTAACTTCCTCAGCCGTGAAGACTGAAGCAAAGAATTCATTTAGTTTCTCCACTATGACTTTATCATCTTTAAGTGCTCCTTTTGTATCTCAATCATCCAGGGGCCCCACTGATTGTTTAGCAGGCTTCCTGCTTCTGATGTATTTAAAAAACATTTTGTTATTACCTTTTGAGTTTTTGGCTAGCTGTTCTTCAAACTCTTTTTTGGCTTTTCTTATTACATTTTTACACTTAATTTGGCAGTGTTTATGCTCCTTTCTATTTACCTCACTAGGATTTGACTTCCACTTTTAAAAAGATGCCTCTTTATCTCTCACTGCTTCTTTTACATGGTTGTTAAGCCACGGTGGCTCTTTTTTAGTTCTTTTACTGTGTTTTTTAATTTGGGGTACACATTTAAGTTGAGCCTCTATTATGGTGTCTTTCAAAAGTGTCCATGCAGCTTGTAGGGATTTCACTCTAGTCACTGTACCCTTTAATTTCTGTTTAACTAACCTCCTCATTTTTGCATAGTTCCCCTTTCTGAAATTAAATGCCACAGTGTTGGGCTGTGGAGGTGTTCTTCCCACCACAGGAATGTTAAATGTTATTATATTATGGTCACTATTTCCAAGCGGTCCTGTTACAGTCACCTCTTGGACCAGATCCTGTGCTCCACTTAGGACTAAATCAGAATTGTCCCTCCTCTGGTGGGTTCCAGGACCAGCTGCTCCAAGAAGCAGTCATTTAAGGTGTCAAGAAACTTTATCTCGGCATCCCGTCCTGAAGTGACATGTACCCAGTCAACATGGGGATAACTGAAATCCCCCACTATTATTGAGTTTTTTATTTTGATAGCCTCTCTAATCTCTCTGAGCATTTCATCGTCACTATCACTGTCCTGGTCAGGTGGTCGATAATAGATCCCTACTGTTATATTCTTATTCGAGCATGGAATTACTATCCATAGAGAGTCAATGGAACATGGGGATTCATTTAAGATTTTTGATTCTACATTTTCTTTCACATATAGCGCCCACTCGGCTAGCCGCCCTGCTGGCCACTCGTTCACCAGCCAACTGTCAGTCACCTTCTGTTGCCACCTGCCTCTCTGCTGTGACCTCTGCACATCAGTCTCTTAGTGATTTTCAGCTCTTTGCAGGCTGGGGAGAGACACTGCCCCGTCTCAAGTGATTTCAGCTTTCAGTGACCGAGCATTTAAAATAACAGAAGAGGCTCCTAATGAAGCCTATTTAGCTCTTTCTTGGAACAGTGGGGAGGAACAGATCAAACCAGCCTGGGGACTCCTAGGGAGCAGCCACACACCTTCTGACTGAGACATCTGTTCCCACCCCTCTTACTTTCACAGGGTTCTGGCATTCCAGCCCCTGGCTTAATGAGGTCCTTTCAGCTGAAGGTGAGCCCCCTCATTTGGGACAGGTTAAGCACAGTCCTGCTTCCCTGTATTCCCACAATAATTACAACATTTTGGTAACAGCATTTCCCGACCCCTGCATTCAGCACTAAAGTGATTTGTACCCAACACCAGCCAAAACTGATCACTTTGACACCACTCTATCTGCTGAATATCGAAGCAGGGCAAGAGCAAACTGTATTTACATAAACACATCTCTCCCCTTCCCCGCTATCTGTCAGGGAAGCATTCATTCAGACCCTGCTTACACTAGCATGACTAGAAGTTAGTGCTGAATCTCACGGGGAATCTGAGATTGTTCCTTTTTGTAACAGTAAAGGCTATCTGAATGTAAAGGTGCGGCATTTTATGTATAAACAAATGCAGTCAATGGCTCAGGACTTAGTTTTGCCTTTACTGGACTTTGAGGCAGAGTAGATTTGCAAGGGAGACATTTCTGTGGCAGTTTGTTTATTCAATGGCAGGTATTCAAAGCCACTTGAGAGGTGAGATGATCAGTCCTGGAGGAGATGGATTAGTGGGCAAAACACAAGTGAATCCAGAAAAGAGTGTTATAATAAATTCATTTCCCACTGGATAACACCATCATGTATGTGGAGTGTCTGTATATGGAGGAAGAGTGGGAAGAGAGGGAGGGGTGGAAATTGTATGTACACCCTCCTGCCCGTGTTATCAGAGCTGAAGTGTAAAGTGAGCTGGTTTAAGAACTGCTAAATGTTTTTACATTATATTGGACTCTATGATATCTGGTAGGTTAAACCAAAAATATTCATGTCAGTGCTAAAAAAGTCCTGACTAGCACATTTAGCACAATGGCACCCTCTCTTGCCAGCCATGCATTATACTGAGGCTGCTCTTAGAGAAGAATGCAGCTTCAAGAAACATCTGTGCATCTGTCCAAGTGCATTGTCGTGTTCTCCTCGCTCTAGCTGCTTTCTTTTCAATAGGGGTTTTGTTCCAATTTTTTGTTTATTTGCTGTTATCCTTTGGTGTCTACCCTCCCCAACATTAGCAAACCTGTTTTGCTATATTAAGGGTTGGATGCCTGTACTGACTAGAGAAGATGAGTTGCAGTTTCAAAAACCAAGGGGAGAGGGCAGGAGAGACCCCACACATCTAGGCAATGCTGCCCTCATAGTCCCATTTAGTCATTCCCAAAGGAATACCACTAATTAGAACTACTGCTGGGCCCAATCCTTCAAGATGCTGATCATCTCCAGGGAGGTGTCATGCACCCTCCATTGTCTATGCAAAATAGAGGGCCATCAGCCCTTCTCAGGGTGTAATTGGCTCCTTACAGGATCGGGCCTAATTCTGCTCACATACCACAGCTTATTTTTGTTATTAACAAGAGCTTGATTCATGAAATAAAATATACAACAAATCTGATTTTGACTCAGATCCTCTACATGCCAGTTAGTGTTCACACTAAAGCACTGACCCCCTCTAAATCATTTGTATCACATAAACCCCAGCTGGAGTATTGCAAGTTTTAATTATAATTATGTTCATTTATATCCAGGTGCTTATAATTAAAATTGCTCAGTAATGTAGCCTAATTTAAGAGCTGGTGCACAATTACCTCTTCTTGTCAGAATGGCCAAACAATGCTTTCTTCTTATTTGTAAGGAAATTGGAAATTCTGAGGATTTCCTCAACTTTTTCCGTGCTTAACATAAGGCCTTGGTGATAAGGATGACAAGGCAATATTTCAGTAATATTAATATACTGCTATGGCACATGGGGAACTAGACACACTTCCCATTAATGTTAATGAGGATGGTTTATGGTTGTCCCCATTTGTAGTCTGGAAAATATATCCCATGTATACCTACAGGATGACCTGGTCAAATAAATCTGAGATTGAAAAAATGGCTTTCATGAAGACTTTTTGTTTCCTTTGAATTTTTGTATTAATCTAAACAAAAACAAACAAAATTAATAGATTCCAAGGCCAGAAGAGACCATTGTGATCATCTAGTGCAGGGGTTCTCAAACTGTGGGTTGGGACCCCAAACGGCTTCAGCTTTGGGTGGTGGGGCTCAGGTTACAGAGTGGGGCTCAGGCTTTGACTTTGGCCCTCCCCTCCAGGGCAGCGGGGCTCAGATTTTGGCCCCCCAGCCCGGGGCAGTGGGGCTCAGGTGGACTCAGGTTGGTCCTGAGGCCGGTTTTGTTCAATATCTTCATTAATGATCTGGAGGATGGCGTGGATTGCACCCTCAGCAAGTTTGCAGATGACACTAAACTGGGAGGAGAGGTAGATATGCTGGAGGGTAGGGATAGGATACAGAGGGACCTAGACAAATTAGAGGATTGGGCCAAAAGAAATCTGATGAGGTTCAACAAGGACAAGTGCAGAGTCCTGCACTTTGGACGGAAGAATCCCATGCACCACTACAGACGAGGGAACAAATGGCTAGGCAGCAGTTCTGCAGAAAAGGACCTACGGGTTACAGTGGACAAGAAGCTGGATATGAGTCAACAGTGTGCCCTTGTTGCCAAGAAGGCCAATGGCATTTTGGGATGTATAAGTAGGGGCGTTGCCAGCAGATCGAGGGACATGATCGTTCCCCTCTATCGACATTGGTGAGGCCTCATCTGGAGTTCTGTGTCCAGTTTTGGGCCCCACACTATAAGAAGGATGTGAAAAAATGGGAAAACGTCCAGCGGCGGGCAACAAAAATGATTAGGGGGCTGGAGCACATGATTTATGAGGAGAGGCTGAGGGAACTGGGACCGTTTAGTCTGCAGAAGAGAAGAATGAGGGGGGATTTGATACTTGAAAGGGGGTTCCAAAGAGGATGGATCTAGACTGTTCTCAGTGGTAGCAGATGACAGAACAAGGAGTAATGGTCTCAAGCTGCAGTGGGGGAGGTTTAGGCTGGATAGTAGGAAAAACTTTTTCACTAGGAGCATGGTGAAACACTGAAATGCATTACCTAGGGAGGTTGTGGAATCTCCTTCCTTTGAGGTTTTTAAGGTCAGGCTTGACAAAGCCCTGGCTGGGATGATTTAGTTGGGGATTGGTCCTGCTTTGAGTATAGGGTTGGACTAAATGACCTCCTGAGGTCCCTTCCAAAGCAGATATTCTAGGATTCTATGAGTCAGGCTTTGGTCCCTCCTCCTTGGGTCATGTAGTAATTTTTGTTGTCAAAAGGGGGTCATGATGCAATGAAGATTGAGAACCCCTGATCTAGTGTGACCTCCTGTATAACACGGGGCCTAGAACTTTCCCAAAGTAATTCCTGTCTGAACCAGAGCACAGCTTTTAGAAAGATATCCCAGCTTGATTTAAAGATTGCCAGTAGGGACAATCCACCATGACCCTTGGTAAATTGTTCCAATGGTTAATTACTCTCAGTGTTAAAACCGTATGCCTTATTTCAAGTCTAAAATTGTCTAGCTTCAACTTCCAACCATTGGATCATGTTTTACTGCTGAAGAGCCCATTATCAAGGATTTGTCGCCCATGTAGGTATGTACAGATTATAATCAAGTCACCCCTTTCATTCTTTTTTGTTAAACTAAATAGACTCAAGGAGCTCAATCTATCACTGTAGGGCACATTTTCTAGCCTTTCATCATTCTCATTGCTCATCTCCAAACCCTCTTATCAGCATCCTTCTTGAATTGTGGGCACCAGAATTGGCCACAGTATTTCAATAGTGGTCACAGCAGTGCTGGATATGGTAAAATAACCCCTCTACTTCCACTCAAGATTCCCCTGTTTATGTATCCAAGGACTGAATTAGCCATTTCGGCCACAGTGTCTGTCATAAATGTAAAGGGAAGGCTAACCACTTTTAAATCCCTCCTGGCCAGAGGAAAAAAACCCTTTCACCTGTGAAGGGTTAAGAAGCTAAAGATAACCTCGCTGGCACCTGACCAAAATGACCAATGAGGAGACAAGATACTTTCAAAGCTGGGGCCGGGGGGGGAAACAAAGGGTTCTTTCTGTCTGTGTGTTGCTTTTGCCAGGACCAGAGCAGGAATGCAGGTTAGAACTCCTGTAAAGGGCTAATAAGCAATCTAGTTAGATATGCGTTAGAGTCTGTTTTGTTTAAATGGCTGATAAAATAAGTTGTGCTGAATGGAATGTATATTCCTGTTTTTGTGTCTTTCTGTAACTTAAGGTTTTGCCTAGAGGGATTCTCTAGGTTTTGAATCTGATTACCCTGTAAGGTATTTCCCATCCTGATTTTACAGAGGTGATTCTTTTACTTTTTCTTCAATTAAAATTCTTCTTTTAAGATTGCTTTTTCATTGTTCTTAAGATCCAAGGTTTTGGGTCTGTGTTCACCTATGCAGATTGGTGAGGATTTTTATCAAGCCTTCCCCAGGAAAGAGGGTGTAGGGTTTGGGAGGATTTTGGGGGGGAAAGACGTTTCCAAGCGGGCTCTTTCCCTGCTATATATTTGTTAGACGCTTGGTGGTGGCAGCAATAAAGTCCAAGGGCAAAAGGTAAAATAGTTTGTACCTTGGGGAAGTTTTAACCTAAGCTGGTAAAAATAAGCTTAGGGGTTTTTTCGTGCAGGTCCCCACATCTGTACCCTAGAGTTCAGAGTGGGGAAGGAACCTTGACAGTGTCGCACTGCAAATTCATGTTCAGATGATTATCCACTATCACTCCAAATCTCTTTCAGAGTCACTGCTTCCCAGGATAGAGTCCCCCATCATGTAAGCATGGCCTACATTCTTTGTTCCTAGATGTATACACAGTAAAAACTTTGTTATCTGGCATATTGGAGGAATGGGAAGTGCCAGTAAGTAAAAAATTCTGGTTAACTAAGAGGGAAGGAGTTTGGGTGTGGGAAGGGGCCCCGGGCAGGGGGTTGGGCACGGGAAGGGGTCTGGGGTGCTGGATTTGGACAGCACTCACCTTGGGCAGCTCCCCAGAAGCAGTGACGTGTCCCTGCTGCTCCTCCGCCCGCGGGTGCTTCCCCTGCAGTTCCCATTGGCCGTGGTTCCTAGCCAACGGGAGCTGTGGCGCCAGTGCTTGGGGCAGGTGCAGTGCACAGAGCCACCATGGATGCTCTTAGCATTATTTGGCTGAGTGTAGAGTGGTGCTGAGAATGGAATTTCTGTTTGGCAGAGGATTCTGAAATTAGCTTTCATTTCAGTTTGGAGTGATACTTGAAAACTTCAAAATTCACTGTGAAAGAAATTTAAAAAAATAATTCGGGGTGAGTCAAAACGTTTCTTTTTTATATTGACCATTTTATTGTAAGTATTATAATATAATTCAATTTTTTAAAAAATTCTAAACAAAAAGTCACTTCCAAAGGGGAAAAATCAAAGTGCTTCATTTCAACAGGAATAAAATGAGACTTTTTTGATGTTGTTGGAACTTCTTCCCTTTTTCCTTCCAGAATGAAAATTCACCCAAAGAGAACTGCAATATTCCAACAGAATATGGTTCCATCAACATTTTCCCCCAACCAGGTGTATCTTTGGGATCTACTGCTCATGTGCTGTGGTGGATGTGATCAAGCCAGTTCATGTGCTGATAGGGTCTTTCCAACATCTATGGCGCTAATTTTGCCTCAGAGTCAGAAGGGAATTGCTGTCATTTCCAGTACAGGGCAGGCAGAAAAAAGCCAGCACAGGTAAATATGACCTGACATTCTCATAAAAAGAACTAGGGAAATGTAGTCTAGATGAAATAACTATAAAGTGCATGCAAAATTGCTTGAAAGATCATATTCAAAGAGTAGTTGTCAATGGTTCACTGTCACACAGGAAGGACATATCTAGTGGGATTCCCCTAGGGGTCTGTCCAGATTCCAGTACAATTCAATAGTTTCATTAATTACTTGAATAGTGCAAAGTATGGTTACAAAATTTGTGAATGATATCAAACTGGGAGGGACTGCAAGCAATTTGAAGGACAAGATTAGAATTCAAAATGACATTAACAAACAGGAGAATTGTTCTGAAATCAACAAGATGAAATTCAGTATAGACGTGAAAATTACTACACTTAGAAAGAAAAAAATCAAATGCATAAATACAACTGGCGAGATAGTAGTATTGCAGAAAAAGATCTGGGAGTAAAAGTGGATCACAGACTGAATATGAGTCAATGTGATGCAGTTGCAAAAAAAGGCACAAGTGTATGTAAGACAAAGGATATAATTGTCCTACTCTACTTAGCCCTGGCGAGGTCTCAGCTGGAGTACTGTGTCCAGTTTCGGATGCCACACTTTGCCTGCGACACTCCACAAATTGGAGAGTCCAGAAGAGAAAAATTTAAATGATAATAGCTTTAGAAAACTTAGCCTATGAGGAAAGGTTAAAAACATTGGGCATGTTTAGTCTTGAGAACAAAGACTAAAGTGGGGGGACCCGACAATCTTCAAATATGTTGCAGGCTGTTATAAACAGGACGGTGATCAAGTGTTCTCCATGTCCACTGAAGGTAGGACATGAAGTAATCAGCTTAATGTGCAGCGGGGACATTTAGAATGCTTTTCTTAATATCTAACCTAACTAGAAGCATCTAAAAGCACTGGAATAGGCTGCCAAGGTATTCCTTGTCACTGGAGGTTTTTAAGAACAGGTTAGAAAAACACACGTCAGGGATGGTCGAGGTTTATTTGGTCTTGCCTCAGTGCAGGGGGCTGGACTAGATGACTTCTTGAGGTCCCTTCCAGCCCTACATTTCTGTGATTCTGTTGCTCTATGTGTGCGAGAAAAGGAGTTGTGTTGGGCAATGTTTTTTGGAGCCAGGAGTAGAGAGGCACGTAGTGTGTGTGCGTGCGCATGTGTGGGAGGTCTCCAAAGCATAATGGGAAGAAAAAGTACTCAGGCAAAGCTGGAGTGTTCTGAGAAAATGCTGTGTCAGATGAGAGGTTCATAGTGGAGAAGGCAAGTGGGACTCTTCCATCATCTAATCCAGCTCCATGCCAACTGTGCTCTACTGTTGACATACATGTAGTGCTTTGTTCAGGCTAGTACTAAATGCCTAGTAAAAGTGATGGAGCTCCTGCCATTTCTCTTGGGTCACTACTCCAAAGCGTGATCAAGGAGGGCGGTAGCAAAAAGGCAGCAGGAAGGAGTATTTCTGCACTGGAGGGAGGGAGGGGGGAAAAGTTAGTGCATGAGAGGAAGGAGGCAGCAGGAGCGAGCGGAGTGGTGGTGGAGGGAGATTCAGCATGGGGAAGCTGGTTCTAGAGTGAGGAGGCAGTGGGAGAAGAGTGTGTGTACCTGGTGAGATGGGAGCAGGTGGAGTGGTTCTACTCTGGGAGAGAGGCAATGAAGGAGGGAACAGATGGAATGGGTTCTGCCCTGAGTGGGAGGGCACAGATGGGTGTGTGCATGAGCATGCCTCTGATAAAGTCTCTTGTCAACAGTGGTTATTCGACTCTACCCCTTGTTGCTATATAGTTGTACACTATTGACTTAAAATGAAGCCACGCCAATTGACACCAGCTGGGGTCTAGCCTAGAGTCTGATCAGTCGCTGCACAGTTAGTATCAGGGAAGGGAGAATGTCTTACCTAGCTTTAAAGTGCTGTGCTGACACAGGAGTTGACACACATGAAACAGAAAAACTACTTACTTCCTATTGAGGTTAAAAGAGAAGTAAGGACTCTTAGCACCTCCCAGGATCAGGGTATTATGGAGCTTTGCATAATCAGATCAGAACAAACATTGCAATGCTGTTGCCACTTAAAAAACACAGGTCCATGGAGCAACTCGTATTTCCCCACAAGCTCACAAATATTTTGTTTAACGGCAGAAATTCCCTGTGAGTGACAACCATGTTGGCAGGTCACAGGACCTGCTGTTGGGTTATATCATTGTTATGAAATTCATGCTGCTAAGGAACTTTGAGTTGTACTCCATACTGGGAATAGGCCAAATAATGTGTGACTCAAAACATCTCTCCTCATGGATCACTGAGAACACAAGAGATTTGAGTTGACCTGGTGGGCTAAACACAAACATGTCAAGATCTCACCAGCACCAAAACATTTGTTTTAACTATCTTGGGAAAGGAATAAGGGCCAATGAGCAACATCTACTGGGTGGACACATTGTTTCCCAGATGTTTCATTTCCTAATTTTATTATTAATTAAATACAAATATGCACTGGAATTGAAAATAAAGGTTAGGAAGAACAGTGGGCCAGATTCTGATCTCAGTTACACCTGTGTAAACCCAGAGTAACTCCAGTGAAGCCAGTTAAATTACTCCAGATTTGCATTGGGGCAACTGAGAGCAGAGTCTGGCCCATAATCTTGAGATGTTTGTCCAAACACAGCACAAACAGATACTTTTGGCTTAAATGACTCTCATTATGAGAACGAATCAGGAAAGAACAAAAGGAAAATCTCCTCTCTCACAATCTGCACTGAGGTGAAAGTATAGCACATGTCATTAAATGTTTAGCATTCACTGCCCCAGATATCTTAACTAACTTGGTCCATACCTCTCCATCTACCAAGGCCCAAATGTGGGACAAAGGCCCAAATGAGGGACAAAGATATTTTATTACTATAGGAATCACAATACTGTATGGTATCCTTTAGGGTAATAGAGTTACTATTTTAGTAACTTCAGTCTCATGCTTGTTTATTTCTGAAGGAAATTATTATCAACAGTAAAACTGAGGAAGACACACCAAATTCGGGTGGAATGTAGGTAATGTTGGGACTAAAATGAATGTGCCCCATTGAAATAAGGGGTATTTGAGAAATATGATAATGGAACTGTCTTATACAAAGATCAGGAGATAACACAAGGCTACAATAAAAAGTAAGCAGTGTTGAGTTTTTCATGGAACCCACTGTTATAATCCATTCTATAAAAGAAACGGGATTAGAAATAACAAGACACAGAGCTCTAATAATAAATGTCTTTCCCTTCAGAGCTGCAGTTCATTCAGTGAAGAAACATTGCTGGAATACACAAAAACTACAACACAGAAATGCATTTCCCACACCCTCAGCAGTAGTCCAAAGGCTAGGGGAAAATCAGGGGTGATGGAGGAACTCAGGGAGAGGGAAGTAACTGCTAGGAAGGAGCCTGGGAGAGAACCTGAAGGGTTGTTGGGTGTGTATGGGAGAGGTATGGAACAAGTTTTTTGCGGGGGGAGAGATTGTTAGGGAATTGGGGAGCCTTCCCCATGCAGACCTGGCTGACCCCTAGCCTCTTCATTCAGTCAGGCACATCTGCCCCATCCCCATGTGTCCCTGCACCTCTCCCCCCATGCCCATGTGGTCCTGCACCCCCACTCCCATTCAGCCCCTGCCCCAGTCTCTTCCCCCCTCACTAGGCTTTCTGAACCCCAGTCTATGTGACCCCCCAGCAGCTCTGTGTGCCCTGCTCTGTGTCCCCCCTATGTCCCGTGCCTCCTCACGGAGCCCCACGAGCATGTTGCTGTGAGGAATGCAGCCTCTCTTCCTTCCAAGTGGCTGCTGGCTGCTACTGCCAGTGAGCCTGCTGCCCTCTGTTCTGGCACCACAGCAGTCCCTGGTGGGAAAAATGTGTAACTGCAGCATCACACCAGCAGAATGTATTTTCTGCAGAGAAAAAAAATCTGTGGTGGACATGAATTCTGTGCACGTGCAGTGGTGCAGAATTCCCCCAGGAATAACACATGCGCACATAAATAGAGTACATTTCACTGCAAAGTTTCAGTTACTTGTTTTTGTGGGGTAAAAATAAAACAGATAGAGATGGGCCCAAACCAAAACCTTAGCTTCAAGAGCCCTAATCTAGATGTGAACTCTATGGCTGGCCTCCTCTCTTTAATGCATTGAACTGAATGCCTGAAGCGGCACACCTCTGAACTTTGCAGGATATTTGGGGCCTGGAGTTAAACTGTAGCTCAGACCATCTCTTAATTTTGTATTTATCCAAGAAGGCAGAGTTGAAATCAAGTATAGTCAGGAATAAACCACAAACTTCCTAGAGTATGATTTCTATGCAACTGACAGATTTTATGTTCTCCTTTAAGCCAACCAGAGTCTCAGTTTTTCAAGCAAACAGTCTTTGCCAGAAGGACTTGGTAAAACTTGCCCATGTCACTGATCATAATGTAGGTGTGTGATGTGGCTAAGCGGTGGACTTCATCCTCTAGCATTGTCAATCCAGTTTATTCTGGGAACACGAATTCCACTTGAAAAGTTAAACACAATTTAGAGGGGAGTGGAACATTTCAGAGGAAGGTTAAATGCCTCTGAATTTGTGTGACTATATGACTGGCTTGTCAATGTGGGCTTTGGTTGAGTACATGGGTGGTCCTTTGCTGAGAGAGGGACTTGTGCCCACAGCATAGGACTGAGGGCCAAGGTTCTAATCCTGGCTCTGCTTCAGCTGCCCTGGGTGACACTGAGCAAGTCACTTAATTTCCCTATTTGCAAAGCTTATTCTCACCTATCTCATAGGATGAGGGGTGAGGTTAAACCCATTTATATTGGAAAGAGACTTGGATGGAAGGGAAACAAAGTGTCACTTTGTTCAACACAGATATATTAGGCCAAAGGTGGCCAACCTGAGCCTGAGAAGGAGCCAGAATTTACCAATGTACATTGCCAAAGAGCCACAGTAATATGTCAGCAGCCCCCCATCCGCTCCCCCCGGCCCCTGCTCCCAGCACCTCCTGTCCACCGGCAGCCCCGCCGATCAGTGCCTCCCCCTCTCTCCCCACGCCTCCTGATCAGCTGTTTTGTAGTGTGCAGGAGGCTCGGAGGGGGAGGAGCGAGGGCATAGCAGGCTCAGGGGAGAGGGTGGGAAGGGGTGGAGTGGGGGCAGGGCCTGTGGCAGAGTCAGGGGTTGAGCAGTGAGCACCCCCCGGCACACTGGAAAGTTGGCGCCTGTAGTTCCAGACCCAGAGTCGGTGCCTATACAAGGAGCCGCATCTTAACTTCTGAAGAGCCGCATGTGGCTCTGGAGCCCCAGGTTGGCCACCCTTGTAGTAGGCAGTTTGCTTATCTCTGTGATGTTTAACCAAAGTTGCAAGGCAATCAAAATATGTCTCCTCTACATTGTGCTCTCCACTTTCCCTGCTGGAGAACATACTTTTTCACTTTAAACAGACCAGACACAGCCCATATTTTCTTAACTCCTAAAATGAATCACCACCCTAAGTAACAGATGCTCCAGTGCATGTAGAGATGAATACATGGTGGAGACAACTGTCATTACACTCATAACCATGTTTCACCTGTCCAAGTGGAGACCAGCTATGGCTTGTTAGCAGTATACTGGCCAAACTGATGGCTTTAAATTGACATGGTTGGACTTCATGACTTCTCAAGGTCCATTTCAGCCCTATATAACATAGAATCATAGAAATGTAACGTGTCTTATAAAAACGGACAAGTAATAAACTCTGACCAGATGCAGAGGGTGCTCAAGCAGCCTGTAAAGAATCTTTACATGTGGACCCTGTTAGATCAACATATGGTGTCTAGTTCATTCATAATGTTAAGTTATCCCAAAGTGGAGCTGGTCAAATAAATGATTCACAAATATTTTTGTCCCTGATTTAGGAAATCACCTAATTAAATGCTTAATTCCATCCCGTTTCCAGGACTACACAAGCATGTGCTTGAGTTCTGTCCTGAATCAGGGCCTTTATAAATACAACTGCTGCATTCAGGTCACTATTATTTTGTGGGGTCATGCTGTGACTATTCAGACATGCCATGTTTGTGAAACTCTCTCACTAATGATTATTTGTCCAAAATATGTACCAGAAAGTTTTTTAAAAATGATTGCATCCATCAAGCCTCTAGTTTTAAAAGTTTTGTTCATCCAGAGAGAGAACAAAAGCAACACTGTGTGAGTTGACGAATCACTTACTACAAAGAACAGATAGCTGAAAATGATTTGTCCAAATTATTTGGTGAATAAACTCTTCAGTAGAACAATTCCTTTGCAAGGTAAAGGTTCCCTAAATGAGTAACAACATCAGGATCAAGTGCCTCGTTTCTCTCTTTCTGCGTAGCAATGGCACAGCCATAATAATGTAAACAGATAGAAAGCTTTTCTCCAGCCAAACACAATGAATAGCAAAGATGGGAACACAGCCTTCTTCCACCCAGTTCACTTCCACTGAGGAATGCGCTTTGAAAATGAACCGGGGCATAATGCTAGCAAATGTCTAGCCACAGGTAATCGGGCAGACAAGGCAGGTGAGATAGTGTCTTTTGTGGGACCGACTTCTGTTGGTGAGACAAGCGCAGCTATACCACCACTGCCTATAAGCACGGCAACGTCCTTTTTTCTCTTTTTAAAAAGCCATCAAATTAAACGCATGATAACTATGTTAATTCAACCTTTTCTGGATGAGGGCAATTAAATGCAAATCGGACACGTGACTATAATGCAGGGGTGGACCAACCTGGGGCTCCGGAGCCACGTGCGGCTCTTCAGAAGTTCCTATGCGGCTCCTTGCATAGGCACCGACTCCGGGGCTGGAGCTACAGGCGCCAACTTTCCAATGTGCTACAGGGTGCTCCCTGCTCCACCCCTGGCTCTGCCCTAGGCCCCGGCCCCCACTCCACTCCGTCGCCCAAGGTCCCTTCCCCGAGTCTGCTGCACCCTTGCGCCTCCTCCTCCCCTTACCCCCCGAGCCTCCTGCACACCACAGAACAGCTGACCGCAGAGGGCGAGAGGCGGAGGGATGGAGGGTTAGGTGCTGATCGGTGGTGCTGCTGGTGGGTGGGAGACACTGGGGGCAAGGGGGGAGCTGACAGGGGGCTGCTGATGTGTTACTGTGGATCTTTGGCAATGCATGCTGGTAAATTCTGGCTCCTTCTCAGGCTCACGTTGGCCAGCCCTGCTATAACGGTAAGATTTTGCAGGTATATTCACAAAATAAACAAACAGTCAGAAAATGCAAAAGTTCAGGTTCTAACAGCACCATTAACTTGGCCCTATTGTACGTGGGTATCTTCCATGCCTGTTTTTCTGGATAAAGTGGAGTACTGTTTCTACCATACACTGTGTTCCATCATATGTGTGATGTGCAACACAGCCAAGATAGCACTGCTGTTGGAATCTTAACTTTGGTATTTATTGCCTTTTTTGGATTTCAGCTGCATAACCTTCAGATTGCATTAATATAAATTTGGGCATTTGACAAAAAAATTGTTCAGGGATTACACACTGTAATAGAGTAATTAAGACAATTGTACAGTTAATTACCATAAACAGTCAGTAACCAAAACCTTTGCCATGTGTCAAGAAACCCTAATATAAGGAGGCTTCACATACTGTGTGATAGCCTGCAGAGGCCCTCAGGGTGGTGGCTGCCGGTAAAGCTTACCATTACTAGCAGACAGCTAGCTCTCAATAGCCTGCTCTCCTGCTTAATGGTACGGCATCAGTTCTGCTGCCTTTTGGACCCCAGGGGCCCTTGGATGTGGGAAAGGGTGGATCTGAGCCTAGCTTCCCAGTTTACCGCAGAGGTACATTACTTCCAAGGGTTGTTACCTGAGCCAGTCGTGGGAGCTCCTGCAAGGAAAATACTTAACACATTTCCACTAAACTTTATGTCTGTGCAACACACGGAGCAGCAAAACATGTTTCCCAAGCCATTTCCTTAACTTTCGAGATACCTTGCGTGTGCAACTTTGAACTTCAGTTGCAACCTCTCCAGTTTCCCTTGATCATGCAGTATTTAATTTGGATGACATCTTTTTATAGTATTTATTATTGTTTTGGCCCCATTTTGAAACTCTTGTGTTACTGCCACAAGAACATCAGTCTTCTGCATAACATTTCAGTCTTGGAAAACACATGCCCACCCCCCCTTCCCCGACCCCCTTCTGTATCCATTTAAACTGCCTTATGATCACGCTTGTAAAAAGATCTGATCAGCAGTTTTTCAGCCCTGTCCTATTTAATATGAAAGAAATTAGTGGAAAGTCAAATTTTCACTACTGTACAAAACAAGACCTGAAACCTTTAACATAATATTTACACATATTATGTTAACCTTGCAGAAAGTATTTAAGATTTAGCACTGTTGCTTTTAGAGTCTCTAGACAGAATTTTTCTGGGATTTATTTACACTTAATAAATCTGACCTTGAGGGAAAACTAGGCCTCTCCTCTGTTTTTGTTCCCTTTATATACTAATGTTTACAGACTAACGATGAATTTTTTGAATGCATTTATAAAGATCTTTAGACTTTTCAACACACATAAGATGTGATTCACACTCCAATGTACAGTATTCTCTCCTCCCACAGCCTTCAAGGTTGCTACAGATTATATCAGTGGTGGCGCAGAATAGCATCTCTGAAGTTAAGAAAGCATCTCAATATGCCTGGGTTATGACATGGTGTTTTGCAAGGCACGATGGGGTGTTCACTCTACACCAGAGCCCTGAAGGGGTTAAGGTGGCTCAGAAGCAGCCCATTAACCTTATAGGCCACAACTGTGGGAGAGCCAGGGACTGAAAAAGGCTAATTGATGGACTTTGATACCCCAGAAGGGGAAAACTATACAGTGATCTGGCCATAGGGCTGAGTCACGAAGAGAGCACCCTGAGTCCTGGAGAGCAAGAAGAGCTGCAGGGCAAGCAAGTGATGGAAAGGGGCATGAGACCAGACTAAAGCTGATCCCCAGACCCAGTCACAAGTGAAGTGTGAAGTCACAAGTGAAGGTGTCCCAGTGGAGTGAAACCCACTACACATGGTCATTAGAAATGGTGCCCGAGCACCAAACATACCAGCCATTTACCAGAGAAGTTTCTTCTGCTCCCTCTCACAAGTATCATGGAGTCAAGTGTGGGGCAGAGAAGGGAGACAGCCATACATGATTCCAGGTTGAGCAGCAGAGGTGAAGAACAAATCTTAATTCACCCTTCAGCAATGTCGCCAGCCTTAGATTGGTCTTCCAGCAAGAGAATGGGAACAAAAAAGAAGTAAAATCTCTCTGATGAAGAAAAAGGAAATCTTAAAAAAAAAAAAATGGATGAGCTATTTAGATTCCTGGATATCAAGGCCAGAAGGGGCCACTATGATCATCTAGTTTGATGTCATGTAAGACATGTCATGTAAGTCATCCCTTAACCTTCTCTTTTAAGGTACATAGATTGAGCTCCATAATTCTATCACTATAAGGCATGTTTATTAATCCTTTAATCATTTTTGTGGCTCTTCTCTGAACCCTCTCCAATTTATCAACATCCATCTTGAATTGTGGACACCAGAACTGGACATAGTATCCCAGTAGTAGTCATACCAACACCAAATACAGAGGTAAAATAACCTTTCTACTGCTACTCAAGATACTGTTTATGCCTCCAAGGATCACATAATCCCTTTTGTCTACAGCAGTGTTTCCCAAACTTGGGACGCCCGCTTGTTCAGGGAAAGCCCCTGGCGGGCTGAGCCGGTTTGTTTACCTGCTGCGTCCACCGGTTCGGCTGATCGTGGCTCCCACGGGCCGCGATTCGCCGCTCCAGGCCAATGGGGGCCGCAGGAAGCGGCAGCTGGTACGTCCCTTGGCCCGCGCTGCTTTCCGCAGCCCCCACTTGGCACTGGTGAGGCCACCTCCGGAGTACTGTGTCCAGTTTTGGGCCCTCCACTACGGAAAGGATGCGGACAAATTGGAGAGAGTCCAGTGGAGGGCAACAAAATGATTAGGGGGTTGGAGCACATGACTTACGAGGAGCGGCTGAGGCAACTAGGCTTATTTAGTCTGCAGAAGAGGAGAGTGAAGGGGATTTGATAGCAGCCTTCAACTACTTTCAGGGGGGTTCCAAAGAGGATGGAGCTCGGCTGTTCTCAGTGGTGGCAGATGACAGAACAAGAAACAATGGCCTCAAGTTGTAGTGGGGGAGGTCTAGATTGGATATTAGAAAAACTTTCACTAGGAAGGTGGTGAAGCACTGGTTACCTAGGGAGATGGTAGAATCTCCATCCTGAGAGGTTTGTAAGGTCAGGCTTGACAAAGCCCTGGCTGGGATGATTTAGTTGGGGGTTGGTCCTGCTTTGAGCAGGGGATTGGACTAGATGACCTCCTGACATCTCTTCCAGCCCAAATCGTTTATGATTCAGCGATTCTATGATACATACAAGGAAATCACTTTGTTACATTGACTCTGTGACTGTGTGACTCTGTGATTGGCTTTGCTATACTCAAAGGTAAAGGCAGAAGGTCTCAGTCAGCCATGATGATCTGTCCTATGAAGAGCAGCAGAGGTGTCTGCAGCCATATGCACATTATGTACAGGTTGGGGCAAAAGGGGCAATTTGCCCCACGCCCCTCAATTGAAAGGGCCCCCAAACATGGGTGGTGCTGCGATCCCGCATACTGGGTCACAACACCACTCATTGAAACTTGGCTCGGTGGTGCCTCCGTCACAACATTTTCAGTGTAAGTGAGAGACGGTTCTGACATACGTGCCCTGTGAAAAATTTCTGGCGGCGCCCATAAAAAGCACAGACGCCAAAATGTAAACAAAATTTCTGTTTGTTCTGAAACAAGAAATCGTTACGAGAGAAAAATGTCGGACCACATTTTTTTTTTTTTACTTATCTTAAAAAGTGTTGTCATTCCCAAAGCAGCCTTGACACCGCTCCTTTCTCTAGAAAAGACTTGGTTCATTCTTTCTGCAAATGCATCTCGTCAGCCTCAGTTAATTCATCATTGAGATTTGACAATAATCCCTGCCTTTCTTTCTAAAGATACTCCATGTTTAATGGCTCTGTTATGTAATGTGCAGCAAGCCAGGAATATCTTGCAAACTTTTGGAAAGGTAGCACTGAAATGTTCCGCCAGGTTATCTCGGCATCTAAACGCCATTTTTTAAATGCCAACGTTCTTTCAATTACCAATATCTGGTAAGTGTTGAGAATCAGTGCAATTTATGGCCAAGAATGTTCAGGGATGAGAAATTAGGAAAACTTGTCTATATTCCAGGGGATGTCAAGTGTCACTAAAAGAAGAAAAAAGACTGAGGTTTACACATGTCCAGGCAACTTGGGCAAGGTCTCATGCAAGTGAATTTGGAACAAATTTCTGACTCAAGAGAATGCTTGGGAAGAGATAGAATAAAAGCTCATATCCCCCAACAGTTTCTGTAAACAATCAGGAAATACTCAGGCTAGGGTATCTATTATTGTTATTCATGTGTGCAAGCATCACAAGACACAGAAGATGACAGTCTCTGGTAAGGAGGTTACGGTCTAAGCAAAAAGACAACCCCAAATCCATGAGGAAACCGGGGAGGGGGGAGAGGGGGGTCAATGTTAGAGCATTCCCTTTTGTCCCCACCCACTTTAATAAAACAGATGGGTGGATTAGTGTACGTGGGGTTTAAATTACTAAGTTTTGAGGAGGAAGGTGAAGAGAGAGGGTGGACTTCTAGTTCACTGCAATGGTGTCAAAGGCATACACAGTGGCATGGAAGAAAGCAAGGAGGTAACAGCAAGAAAAGGAAGACAAAAACAGGTTGGAAGTGGGGTTTAATTAGGAGATTGAAAGGGGCACACAGTAAGTGTCAAGAAATGAAAGCAGAGAGATACAGGTGAGAGCAGAGTTGTGCAGAGTTTGGAGGCAAACATCAGTTTCTCCTCAGGGATCGAGGACAGCCTGTTTTCACTCTCCACAACCTGACTTGCTGGTTTTAAATCTGAGCGCAGGGAGAAACAGCCAGACTTGGCAGAGTTTTGAGATCTTTAGAGAGAGAGAGAGTTGTTTGTCTGATCTCTCCTTCGTATCTTCAGGGAAATAGCAGGAGATAGAAGTCTAACACAAGACCAAGAAACAAAGTGAACATTAAGCTAGACCAGATGAGCTCAGTACTGGAGTTCAGGGAAAAGGAGGCATAACAAAGTGTCTATCTGGCCTGGTAACAAAGGGCATTGGAGGAGGGGGGGAACAGAGCAGATATTGCATAAGTTATTGGGCTCCATACAGGAATAACTGGGTGGCAATTAATGGCTTGCGACATACAGGTCAGGCTAGGTGATATAATGGTCTCATCTGCTTTTAACTCCATTAAAATTGGATATCTGCTCTAATGATCAGGGGTCCAGAGCATACCTTGAGGAGGTGACTGAGCATGAATAGTGCAGCTAAGATATCAACCAAACCCACCCAACAGGGCGTGTAGAGTAGACCAATGCAGACAGACTGTGGATCAACAGCTAATACTTGGCTATTTGACCAACACTAGGATTGGCCTCCCAGGACCTCGCCCCACTCTTAGATTGCAAATGCTCGGGATGAAAGGTACCCGTACACAGAGATCCAAAGACATAGGCCGGGGGTGGGGGTTTGGAATGGTAGTTTGACAGGTTGTCTCTCTGCTAGGTGGTGTTTAAAGGGTCACAGATCCAGGAGATTAGATTTCTAAAGACGAGAGCTGGATCATTCGGGACACATTTCAGTCCCACCTGGGGAAAACCCCATCTTCCTGGCTGCTTTCGTCCCTTGTCCACCTCCTAAGTAGAGATGCTGTACGAAGCAGGCTGAGCTCCCTCCCCTACTCCTCAGCAACCCAACACCATTCTCACAGCAAGGTAGCGTGGGGGGGAGGGAGAAAGGAGCAGAAAGCCACCAGCAGCTCAGGTTAGACCTGCTCCCTCCTCCCTTCCCATGAGCAACAGGAATGACTCCTCCGCTCCTCCCCTTTCCTCCTCCCTGCAACACCCTGCCTGGGAAGTGGAGCAAGGTGACCCTGTTGCTGCCCCCCAGGACGGGTCTGAAGACCCCCAGGAGCTGCAGAGGTAAGGTTGTGGGGAGGCAGAACAGGTTGGGGTAGGGACAGGTCTGATTTGAGGGTTGGGGAAGAATTAATTGCTGGGCCAGGTAACAGACAGATATAGGGGTGATGAGACCCTCTCTGCACCTCCCTGACACACACACTTGTTTCAGACCACTTTAATCACTGCTGCTAGGCACATCTAGGCATTATTTTCTACCCATTTTCAGAGTTAAGTCACTTCTGGGTGAGTTGCTCTCATATGTCACCCACTATTGGATACTCTATTGCAGGTTTTCAGTCACTATAAATCTGGAGTAATTTTCACATATTTACTAACTCTTCCCAGTGTGTCTGGAATTTCACTGTTTGCCAGCTGCCTGCTAAAATTGTCTGAATGCTCTTTTTGGAAGTGTCCTTTCTGGGTAGTTTCAGGTCTCTCCCATGTATATAAATTAGAACACAATGGGTTATATAGGGAGGGGAGATATTCAGGGTTCAACCACCTCAATCCCAGAAACCTAGGGACCACTGGCAGCACATCGCTAATGGGACCCTACACAGAGCTTTAGGCTCCCCCACAGCACAGCACAGCACAGAAATGTCATTACGGCGAGAGAGTTCGACAGTTCCAAAGGCTGTGTGTGGTTTGTGTCCTCCAATCTTAGGACAAAGGACAATTGTGCACCTAATTATAAACCTTTGCCCCTGGCCTCTCTTTAATGTTTAGTTTATAATATCGCTTTGCACTTCTATACTGATTTCCATGCAAGGATCTAAAAGTGCTTTGCAAACACTGATGCATTTAGATTCATAATATATATGAAGGTAGGTAAACTTATCCCAGTTCTACAGAATGGGAAATCAAGGAGCAGAGAGGTGAAATCACCAAAAGTCATACAAGTAGTCTGTTGGAAAGTCTGGAGTAGAACCCGACCACCTGTGTCCCAGTCATTTTTGTTGTTATACTGGGGTTGGGAAGGGCATCTTTGAGCTACAGGCTAAGCCAAACCTCATTGAAGCTGGTAGGCATGATAGCTGTCTTAAGGGAATAGTTAAATGCCCCTTCATTTAGTGATAGCTGAAACAACTGAAGCCACTGCCCAAATAATACAATACGATGGCAAGGCTGGACTAAGAGCTGAAAGGTTTTCCCTGGGGACTGAATGCAAATGCAGGGCTGGGCATTGTTTGATGGAGGTCTGTGTGAGTCAGAAGCAGCCAGAGGAAGGCAGAAAGCAGCGAAATGCTTGGAGGCAAGAGAAGCACCCTGAGTGAAAGCCAAAAGAGCTTTATGGGCAGAGAGCTGGGTGGAAAGAAGCTGGGAAATGTGAGCATAGAAACTGTTTCCTGTTTGTATCCTACTCTGTTCAGGAAAACAGCACCTAACGTACATTCTTTGTAATTAAACAGGATTGCATCAAAGAAATATTTAACTCCATCATCGATTTCTCACCCTAACAGAAACCACCAACAAAGCCCCGAATATTGGCTAATCACTCAAGCTAGAAAGGGCAAACTCTATTTATATTTCAATAGCACCTACAGGCTTCAATCAAGATCAGTGTCCCATTGTGCTAGGAACTGTACAAACACACAGTAAGAGACTATCCCTCCCCAAAGAGGCTAAGCGGAGAAGGCAGGTGTATGGCGGGAAGAGAAATAGTGGCACAGAGATGAGGTGGTTGGCCCAAGGCCATCGTGCAAGTCAATGAGAGTGCCAGAAGTAGGACCCAGGTCTTCTGAGTCCCAGTCTAGTGCTTTATTCATTAGACTATGCTGCCTCTTGAGCTCACACCTCAAGATTATCTTCCTATCTTCTAGGAAATCTATGCAAGTATATTAAAACCTGTTTGCACATTGACTGTGGAAGATAATCATTAAGAGGCTCATACTCAAGCACATTTTGAACTTTAAGCCCCTGCACTCATTCAGATGAAATAACAGGAATAGTTTGCAGTGAACTGTAGTGCAAACTCAATATGAAATGTGCCTTTATGCTGAAGACAATTTGACACATGATCCACTTACCATACATGCAGGTTCAAAAGAAATCTGTTCAGAATTGTGCCAAGTTCTGAAAGTATTTTTGATCAATGTACTTTGGAATTCTGAAGAACATTAATTCCATATCCTATTCTCCAAAATGTCTGCTTTAGACACAATTTATGAGCATACTTGTCAGGATATATTTAAAACCCTTTAGATTTCCAAGTACAGGAATAAAACACATATCACTACCACCTTCCTTAACATATTAGGATATAAATCAAGTGAGAGTCAGGGTTTTGTTAACTAAGGAAAACCATTGCATTTAAAAAGAGAGTTAAGGACATATTTAACGGTGTACAACGTCTCAAATTCCTTTCTGTCAAGAGCAATTTAAAGGCGATTGTCCTGAGGTATTGAAATTAATGCACACTTAACATTTGGAAGTTAAGTCTACTTCTTTACCCTGTCTAGTTCTCATACGTAGCCTAAAAGGGTAGGAATCTATTGGCTTCTTGTCCAAACTATGTGAAAATGTCTTAGGAGAAACAATTGGAAAAATGATCTGAATTTATCAGCAATCTTCATCTGTGCAGTTTAGGGTTATCCTAAGGTACTCAGCCCCAGAGTATCTAGGGGGCTGTATTTTATTGGAGATACTGCTTCATGCCCCCTGAAATGCACAGTAATCCTGCAACAAATGTCAAGTTTTACTGATTAGCCAGGTTACACCAGACTTAAGGGAGGGTTGTCATATAAGGTGGACGCACAACTGGTTGATCACATTCGAGAGTATTTATCAGTGGTTCACTGTCAAACTGGGAGGCCATATCTAGTGGGTGTCTGTGAAGGGGTTCACTTTCATCAGGTGGCGCCTCCTGTGGCTGCTCTGGGGAATCAACTCTTGCCCAGTCTAACACCCTCTTCTGTTGGTTACCGAGGAGCTGACCCCTCTCTCCTTCTTCAGGACTCAACCTCTCCGCCAGGTCACTATGTAGTACTCCCCTTCCAGGGTAACAAAGTCTCTCCAGACCAGCTGTCCAGTAGGCACTCCTGTACCACTTCCCAGTGGGTGGTAGGGGAGCCCAGCCCACCTTCCCTCCGCCACCGAGTTCCATCTCAGGGACTGTATATCAAGCAGCCAAGTTCTGCACAGTCCTAGCCCTTGCTGCTCTTTCCCTGGGTTTCTTCCTACTCAGTTTCTTTCCCCACAACTCTTCTGGGGTGGACCCTTCTTCCAGGACTAGAAGCCTTATTCTCCCTTTTGGATTTTCACTTCTCCTTCGCTCTGCTCCCAGAAAGGGACTGCAGACTCTCTCCCTACAGCCCATTTCTGCTGCAAGCTTCCTGGCTTTATAGTCCAGCCTGCTGCTCTCCAGCTGGGCTTCTTGTTCAGTGAGGCCTGGCTCTCCCTCCAGGTACAGCCAGGTACTCTAATTGACCCCTCAGGCCCACATTAACCCCGTTACGGCCTGTTCGGGATGCACACCCCATCACAGTGTCCCACCAGAGGGAGTCCTGGGTTGGGTGCAATTCAGTATTTTCATTAATGGCCTGGATAATGGAGTGGAGAATATGCTTAGAAAATTTGAGGATGACACCAAACAGGGAGGAGTTGCAAGCACTTTAGAAGACAGGATTAGAATTTAAAATGACCGTGACACATTGGAGAATTGGTCTGAAATCAACAAGATGAAATTCAATAAAAATAAGTGCAAAGTATTAAATTTAGGAAGGAAAAGTCAAATGCACAAACACAAAATGGGGAATAACTGCCTACATGGTAGCACTGCTGAAAAGGATCTAGAAGTAGAGTGGATCACAAATTTAATGACTGAACAATGTGATGCAGTTGCTAAAAAGGCTACTGTTCTGGGGTGTTTTAAACAGGAGTGCTATATGTAAGACACTGGAGGCAATTGTTCCACCCTATGTGGCACTGCTGAGGCCCCAACTAGAGCACTGTATAATTCTGTGTGCCACAGGTTAGGAAAGATGTGGACAAACTGGAGAGAGTCCAGAAGAGAACAACATAAATGATAAAAGGGTTAGAAAACCTGACCTATGAGGACAGGTTTAAAAAAAACTGCGTATGTTCAGTCTTGAGAAAAGACGACTGAGGGGGGACCTGATAACAGTCTTTAAATATGTGAGGAGGGTGATCAATTCTTCTGCATGTCCACTGGAGGTAGGACAAGTAGTAATGGGCTCAATCCCCAGTGCGGGAGATTTTGGTTAGATATTAGGGAAAACTTTCCATCTATAAAAGTTAGTTAAACCATAGGCGCTGACTTCTGCTGGCGCCGGTGGGTGCTCGGACCCCCCCGCATGCCTGGCCCTGCCCCAGCTGCGCCCCTGCCCTGCCCCTATTCAACCCCTTCCCCAAAGTCCCTGCCCCAACTCCGCCCCCTCCCTGCCCCTATTCCAACCCCTTCCCCAAATCCCCATCCTGGCCTCTTCCTCGCCTCCTCCCCTGAGCGTGCCATGTTCCCGCTCCTTCCCTCTCCCTCCCAGAGCTTTGTTACGCCGCAAAACAGCTGTTCTGTGGCGGTAAGCGCTGGGAGGAGAAGTGGGGACACGGCACGCTCAAGGGAGAAGGCGGAGGTGAGGTGAGCTGGGGCGGGGAGCTTGGCTGCCGGTGGGTGCAGAGTACCCACCAATTTTTCCCCTTGGGTGCTTCAGCCCTGGAGCACCCACGGAGTCGGTGCCTATGAGTTAAGCTCTGAATCAGGCTTCTAAGAGAGGCTGTGAAATCCCCATCTATGGAAATTTTTAAGATGAGATTTGTCAAATACCTGTCAGGGATGGTCTAGATGTACTTGGTCCTAACTCAGGGCAGGTGAATGGACTTGATGACTTCTCAAGGTCCCTCCCAGCTCTACATTTCTGTGGTTCTATGACTCCACTTGTCCTTTGAGATGTTGACACAGGAGACAATGGGAGTTAAGAACACAGCATCTGAAAGGATCAGGCCTTATTAAACTTTTGCACTTCATCTCCAACACACAGAAAAGTGCTTATCTGTACCACTCCTTTCTTAGCTCTTTCGGTAGGTGTCGAATAGTACCACTCAGAAACAGAATATTGCATTGCACAGAAGACGAAAATTCAGAGAAAGTGGAAAAACTGCACAGACACTTGACGGTGGGATGGAAATTGTTGAAATCATGGTGGAATTCCTCAAACTGGACAGTCTCTACGTAAAAGAATAAATGGACACAAATCAGACGTCAAGAATTATAACATTCAAAAACCAGTCGGAGAATACTTCAATCTCTTTGGTCACTCGATTACAGACTTAAAAGTGGCAATTCTTCAATAAAAAAACTTCAAAAACAGACTCCAAGGAGAGACTGCTGAATTGGAATTAATTTGCAAACTGGATACAATTAACTTAGGCTTGAATAAAGACTGGGAGTGGCTGTGTCATTACACAAAGTAAAACTATTTCCCCTTGTTTATTTCCCCCCCTACTGTTCTTGTCAACTGCTGGAAATGGCCCACTTTGATTATCACTACAAAAGGTTCCCCCCCTCCACCCCCGCTCTCCGGCTGGCAGTAGCTCACCTTTCCTGATCACTCTTGTTACAGTCTGTATGGCAACACCCATTGTTTCATGTTCTCTGTGTATATAAAAATCTCCCCACTATATTTTGCACTGTATGCATCCGATGAAG
This sequence comes from Chelonia mydas, assembly GCF_015237465.2. Taxonomy (NCBI): domain Eukaryota; kingdom Metazoa; phylum Chordata; order Testudines; family Cheloniidae; genus Chelonia; species Chelonia mydas. The sequence goes on along the minus strand of NC_057852.1, from coordinate 126,539,913 downwards.
TGAGCTGTAGCTCACAAAAGCTTATGCTCAAATAAATTGGTTAGTCTCTAAAGTACCACAAGTCCTCCTTTTCTTTTTGCGAATACAGACTAACACGGCTGTTACTCTGAAACCTGTCATTTGGCTTTGTAACTTTTTCATTACATATATGCAAGGTTTTAAAACAAAACAAAAAATCAAGTCCCTGCTCCTTTTTCTGTGATCCTGGGTCAGAATATGTTACAGGAGCATTAATGCCTGGAATTGAGTTGCACAGCGCATCAGTGTCTACTCTTTTACGAGTCACATGTGAACACAGATATTTATTTCTTGTGATCAAAGGTGAAAATTGGTCTATGAGTAGTATGTTGTCTTTGCTGTTAATCGAAGAGCCCTGAGCACATTCACGGGATTTTATTAATTCAGACATATAGCAAGGCAGGGATCTCATTACTTGCAAGGTGAAAATATACTGTTTTCCCAACCTAAGCAGAATTTCCAGGAAAGAGAAGTCTTACAAAGAGATAGGACAGTCCATCCAACCCAAGTCAGGGTCGCTGGGAGAAAACCTGTACCTCCCATCTGAGTCTGAGCTAGTCTGACCACCTTTACATCCCTTCTGGGGTATTCCTCAGGGGCTTTGCAGACATGGTCCTCCCAGAACCACAATACACCATGACTCCCAGCAGCCACTTAGGTGCGAAATACCTTTGTGAATCTGGGTCTAAGTCACATGGTTTTCATTGTGGGGATGTGGAAATGGGGTGCAGTGGTCCCACAGGATGCTCTCTGCTCCCTCCTGAGTCCATAAAAATCACCTCCGTGTCAAGCCCAAGTGTTTGAGGCTCCTTGGCTCTGAAGGGAAGGCCAGGAGTGAGAAGATTTGGGACAGTGGAGCAGCTGTATTCTGGGGTATGGTCCTCTCTGAGCAGAGGCAATATTAGTTCATTCATTAGTTAATGACTCATTAGTTAAAACTCTAGACACTATTAAATACTGCTTTGCTATCCATTTGGAGAGGGAGAGGGACATTACAACCTTGCTACCATGAAGTGGGGAGCTCGCCCTCACTGAGGAGCCAGCTCCCCACACGATGGTAACATCTACACCCTCGCCCACATACACAGAGTCCCTGAATCTCAAGTGTTCAAAGACACGGTCTTCTGCTTCCTTAATGGCTCCCCAAACCCATCTTCTGAGGCGAGCAGTCAAGGAAGTTCTGTGAGGTTCACCTCACTGAGTCTGCATGACTTTGTTCCTTTCCCATAGGCTTTACCCCATGGGAAAGTAAAAAAAGCCCCTATGTTCATGGTTTAAAGGGATATTCTCTGTTAAATTTGGGTTTGCATAGAAAATAATTGTTTACAAACCCAGAATCTTTCAGAAAAGTTCCGACAAGTTTAGAAAAACAATAGAAAGAAAGAGGTTTTTAAAATAACCATTCCACAGCAATATTTGTGACCCAAACACTGAAGCCGTGTGCTAATGCCCGAGGGCCTGCAATTGATCAGAACTAGTAAGAGATAGTGTCGGGCACAGCCTTAAAAGTGTAAATTTAAACATGCTGCAGTTTTGGCAATGGTGCCCGTCCTATTCTAAACAGAGAGTACTGCACACTGAGCACGGTTTGCAGAATCAGTTACCTAATCTAGCGCCCTAGGCTAGATAGAACTTGACATGGTCCAGGGAGAGAAGATAATAGGCAAGACGGTGGAAACAAGTGAGAGAGAGAATTACACAGGATAAGGTAATGAGATTACTCACTTTTGCATTGTATGCCTCATAGTGTAGTAGTTTTGATAGCTCCCAGGAGCATGATTTAGGTGCTGTGCTGTGCCGAACAGACAGGCCCAGCCATGCCAGTGCCATATTTATTGTTATAACTTTATTTATTAAGTTAGCATGAGAGCATTTGTATACTGATTGATTGCCGTTTCTTTTCTCGCTAATCATCCACACAGCACAATCCTGACCCCAATGTTGTTATAAAAAGGAATCTAAAAAGTGACTACGGATTTCCTTGACTAAATGATAAGTACCAATACGTCACTTTATAAAATCCTAACCTCATTCAAATTGGTTTCCTCAGGACTGACTCACTGCTATTTCCCTGAGCAACGGTCACAGCTGGATCCCAGTGCAATACTTCATAGTAATAATTGCATTTATTCTTGCTGTCAAGGAAACTCAATTGACGTTTTTTGGAAACCCACCCTATTACCTTTGGCAGCTTGCAAAAGTCAATTTTATTCAACGAAATGGCTCATGTGCACACTCTCAAAGGCCCCAGACTTACATTTTTCACTGGAAATCTCACAGTAACGGGTTGTCTTTGTTCTTAGCATCCAGGAAACACATTTTAGTGTCTGCTGTTATAAAAAGCCCTGCTATTACCCGCCAAAGCCTGCAGAAGTAAATTATTTCACTCAGATAAGCATCTGCACACACTGCAGAGTGAATGGAAAGAAAGGCTCCAAGAGTGCAATGAATGCATCCTAACACAAAGCTGTCCCTACTCTCCTGTGGTGCTGTGCATCTACCAGGGGGTCGGGGGGAAGCAAAGCTATGATCCTGTCCTCCTCCACACCAGCCTGCAGGGCAGCACTATTTAATGGGGGGGGGGGGGGGAAGGCTGGCTACACACTATTAAAGGAGGGGCAGTAACAGCCACACACATCCTGCCTACCTGAGAGCCCCATCAGATGAGCACACACCATGGCCGAGAATGCCCCCCCATGGTCAGCCAGTGGTTAGGTGGCTTCATGTTTCTTCTTACTATGGGCTGTCCCCAAAAATCACCATCCAGCTCTATTTGATGTAGCACCATTCATACCCTTCAGTATCCCCACTTTAGAGGTCTCACCTCGGGATTCTTCCTCCCAACCCCCAGAGAGACTTCCTCCCGGTTCAACCTCTGCCTACGCATACCCCTCTGGCCTCTCTTCCTCACACCCCCACCTCTCAACCCAGAAATATTCTTCCTTCTCTCCAAACTCTCCCTCCACAACATTAGTCTCTCAGGATTCCTCCCCATATCCCCATGTGTGGTCTCTTTCCCACCTCCCTTATCTTCGGAGCATCTCCTTCCCAGACTATACCTCTACTGGTCACCTCTCACCCTGGGTTTGGCCAGAGAGTCCCCTGATTTTTACTACCCGTCATCTCCTCAGCTCAGCCACCCTTCCCTAGGCTCTTCATCCTGGCAAGGCTTCCCTCTTCAGTGTGCACTGGCTGCCCATGCTATCCATCTCCCTCCCCATCCACCTCAAGCAATCCTTGCTATCCTGTCTCTTAGGTGTGTGATAGAGACAGTAGATATCCACAGGCATTAGGTAACCGCTGCCAGCAGGAGACAGCAGGGGAGTAGCTAGACTTCTGAAGGAAGGGGCTTTCTGAAGGCAAACCTGAACCACAAGGGGACAAAACTCCCCTCCCGGAGGGTTTTCAGTTTCCTCCCCTGTAGAAGTCCAGGAAGGATTTTGCAACACATTTTCAGAGGAAGATTCAGAGAGAGCTCAGAACGGCTGACAACTTCCATGAAAGGTTTTGCACTTGGAAGAGGAAACGGGCCTGATGGATGTGGTGCATACCAATGCCCCTAGATTCAGTTGTAATCCACCACTGGGCCACAGTCTTGGGTCTCTATTTGTCTTAAATTATTATTACAGACACTGCTTCTGTAACCCACATGTGGCCCCGGTCCCAGCCTGTGCCTAATCAGCCGATAATGGGAGTCTATTACAGCCCCAGCTAGGGAGCGATGCCTCTTTATCTCACATTTTGAGCTAGATCTGGGGTGTGGGTCAGCTAAGAGACAGCAATCACACATACTATTATCAAACTTCTACTAGCACTATTCTACCCCATCGGAGAGGCTCGGACATTTCAGAGCAGGGGTCCATTTAAGTGTGTGGAGTAAGTGAGCATCCCCTGGGGAGAAGATCTGTGTTAAATGAATAAGTTCAACGAGGACTGTTTCCCCATCCCCTCCCACACAGAATAGGCCAGACTCGGTCCACCTCCTGGGCAGCTGCTGCAGGAGTGGGGAAGTTATATGGCGCTTGTGCCTCCCACAGCCACAGCAGCTCTTTCCCCTGCTCTGTGGGGACTGCTTCTGGCCAGCACTGCTAGCCAGCCCCGAAGGAGCACGGAGAGCTGGGAAGGAGGCAGATCCCTGTCAGGCTCAGAAGGCAGTGCGCTTCAGAAGGGCAGTTGCCTGCCGGTGCTCTCAAGAGCTCAGGGGCAGTATGTTTGCTAGAGAGTCAATGCCCCAGGAGCTTCTTCTGCACAGCTCTAAGCCTGCTGCGGCTTCAAGGCACAACGGAGACCTTCAGCCTCAGGCTAGCCAAGAAGCACCATTTCCCAGTTCATTTACAAGGAAAGTTAGACGTGCGAGATCTTGCCGGGACTCCCATAGACCACGAGGCTTCTGTATGTTTTACCTATTACCAGCCTGTAGAAAGAGGCTTGTTCACCTTCAGCAAAAGCACAAAGGAACAAAAAGTAGAGCGTCCCATGCTGTGTGCGTCTGCTAAGCAGGGAAGGGCAATTTGAGCAATAAACTTTCAAAAATTCTTTCCTCCTTTGTGAAAAGTTTTAACTGGTTCTTTCTATTGCTGCCATTCCCTCAAAGCCATGGAAATTCATAGACAATATCCTACGGCATTGCAAGTCCAAGTCTCATTTGCACGTGCAATCCATGGTATTTGCAGTGTTGCACCGATGGTGTTTCCTCACTGAAACTATCTAAAAGGAATTCACAGGAGGAAAGAATTTGAAGTTAATTTATATCTGTGCGGAACACCACCCTTCACACAATCTGATCACTGGTGTGTATAAAACAGATTTCAGTGCTAACCCAACATCAGATATGAACATTCAGTTTAACATTAATTGCCACCTCTTAGACATCAGAGAAAGATTGCTTAGACAAAAAAAAAAAGTAATAGAACTACTCCACTGAAATAAAGGTACACCTCTAAAACTCACGGGGCTGCAATTTACGGCTCTATTGAGGAGATAGTTAACAGGAGAAAGAGAACCTTTAATAAGATACAGAGGAAGACTACACATGACTTCTGATTCCTATTTGTAAAAGAAATTTGATTTGGTAGATTTAAGCGGCACAAAACTGTACTGGTTAAAGTGAGGGGTTAGCTTCACTCATGGAAAGTTTTATTTTTAAAAGAACAGAAATATGGTAATACACTGAGTCAATAAAGACATCTCAAGACTGAGAACTGGCAACTGGCAATGTTTTTCCCCTGTAAAATGTTGTCTGGGGGGAATTTAAACTGCATAATTCAAAATGACATACCTCTAGGCCTTTTCTTAAAAGAGGAAAAGACATTATTTCCACAGAGTACATTTTTCCTCCCCTAGTTGGCATAACCAGAAGCAGAATTTCTTCAGAAAGAAAATATATCAAATATTTAAGATAAATATGAAAAGTTTTTTTAAGCAATCCATATGCTTTTGTGTAGCAGTCCATTATAGAAGAAGCTTCCTGCTTCCCCCAGAGGTCTGAAGGCATCTGGGAGAAATTAAGTGGAAAACATACTGGTATTAGAAAATACTAACAAATATATTTGGAGAGCAGTACTGAGTTGCTCACTTCGCTTGAACCTGACCATTGCAAAATATTCCAGAGCTGCACAAATGTTCCCTCTGTAGCTTTCATTATTAATATTATGGCAGTGATGGTGCTAGAGACTTTCCAAACGTATAGGAGAAAAGTCCCTGTCCTGCAAAGCTTAAGCAAGCCAACTGCTCTGTGACTAGTCAGTTCAATGAAAGTCAGTCCCACTTTGCCTCGCAGCTGAGCGAGGCTTAGCAGAACACCCCTAGAAAAGGGTCACCACCACATAGGGTGACCAGACAAGAAATGTGAAAAATCGGGACGGGGGTGGGGGGGGTAATAGGAGCCTATACAAGAAAAAGACCCAAAAGTCAGGACTGTCCCTATAAAATTGGGACATCTGGTCACCCTACCGCCACAGATGTCCCCCACCCCCAATCCAATCCACAGATGCCCCTCTGGGGGGCCAGGAAAGAGAGAACCAGGTGGAGAGCTGTTAGTGGAGGATTATTCTCCCCTCTGCAGGCAGTGGATAACATGGATGGGGTTGGTGTTGATAGCAGCACGATTTTATGCCCTGAGCTTGTGTCCCCTTCAATGAGATGTGGCTGGGCAATGGCACCATAACACCTAAAGAAGCCATGCTGAAAGGGAAGCCCTAGAAGAACAGCATAAAACAGACCAGTCCTCTGTTGCTCCTGTGTCTGGGGAGTCCTTTCCCTGCCAATACCCAGCACCTGTACAGTTGGAGGTGATGCCTCCTGCCTCTCATGTAACTAAGTCACTCCCCCCATGAGGAGGCAATTAGTTGTAAACGGCAGTGGTCCTCTCAGATGTTCCTGGCTCCTCTCTCCCTGTCAGTTTTTCCATGGGGAGGGGCAGGGGGAGAGGAAAGAGTGAAATGGCCCTAAATTTGAAATGAAGGAACAGTAATGTTGCTGTTGGCTGCTCTGAGGAGATTCCTTCTTGTCACACCCATAACCCTAATCCTTGACGACAGCCCGGTCTATCATCAGCCAGAATCCAAGCATACCCTATCTGTATGCGGCTTTCATTTTTGTAGGTTTCTGCTCTTTTGGGGTGGATTTATGCCCCTTGTCCATTGAGATTCAAGATTTGAGGGTTTTTTAAAAAATAAAAATATATATTTGGGAATCCTTCTGGAAGACAGATGCTTGAAATGTAAGATTGTTACAGATCAGACTTAACACAAGCAGTCACACTTGCTTCTGGGAATGGGCGAGCTTTCCGAGACATGTTTCCAATGGTACATAAGGCTGGAAAAGTTGACCTAAAAATTCACCATTAAACTCAATCCTAGAAGTAAAAAATGGACACTCTGTTAAATACAGTTGAAGCTGAGAGGAAGTGAGGGGGTGGAATAGGAGTTGAGGTATTTTGCCTTCACTAGCTAATGCCCTTCTATCATTCCAGCCTTCACAAGGTCTCAAAAAACTTTTTTTTTTAAAAGGATAACCATGCCTGAAAATTAAAGCTCTTTGAAGTCCTTTCTTTATTCCCCCCAAAGTAATAGAAAATGCTAAATCTGGAAATTTGTTTTTCATGGAAGTAGAAACCTGTAGTTTTATATTTCAAAAATGTAGTGAGTAGAATTTGGTTTCTACACATGGAATTGTGCCCCCTAATTAACAAATTCCAGATTAAATGCCTATTCCAAAACTGAAGAGGGCTTTCTCCATCTGTAAAATGATAAGACAACAGATCCTGTTACACAGTCAACATGTACTGTTGTGATAACTGAGCCTAAAAGTTTACCCTAAATTCAGTTGTAAAAAGTATATGATCTTATGGATTATAAGAGGTTACAATAACCTAAAACAACAAATGTCTGTCAAGTTGCTTTCAATAATGAATGTTATAAACAGGCACAAGAGAACCAGACAGAAAGACTAAGTTAGTCCAAAGGAAAAATAGGCCTTGTTGATATAATTCAAGGACTATGCTGAAACCATGGCTGGTTTTAAAAAAAAAAAATAAAAAAAAAAATGGAACTGGCAATTTATGTACCGAAATAGGTATGTTGGATATTAGGTCTAACTGGTGGACCAAATGGTGAGGGAATGGGCTATTTTACCAATCACTCCCTATTTTAGTCCTTAAAGAAACAAACTTAGGAAGGAAAAAAACAGAAGGACAGACAGAGGCTACTGGAGAGAGTTTCACCATAATGGCTACGACCCTCACCATCTCCTGAGAACCCAGACCTTCTTTGTCCTAGTCCTGAGGGTTGCCCTGACATTGCCACCTCTACCAGCTCTGTCTAAATCCCAACCTGAGATGAAATGGGATTGGACTTTAACAACAGCAGCTCCAGACCATCTCATCCAACGTCTTCTCTTTTACCCCAAAAGGACAGTTACCACCATTTTTGTTACCTTCTAAGAGACTGTCAAACAAGGGGGTGGGGGGCTTCCTTCAGAAGCTCTTTCTTGCTAAAGGGAAAGGGAACAAGGGGTGTTGTTATATGAAAGCTTTTTTGATGCTTTACATTTCAACTGCTTTGATTGTTTTTCTTTCATTTCTGTATTGTTACTAAAAGGTGAAAGATTTTTAATGGTGTGTTTGCCATGGTAAAAATAAGCAGGCTGAGGTTTCTGTACACCAAACAAACTGATTAACACTCTTTAATGCTGGACAGTGACTGGGTTATTTGAACATTTTTGGCTCATTTATTTCATCTAATTTAATACAACAATACCCACCATTATTCTCTACTCTAGAATGGGAAAATGTGCTAATCTGGATGGTACTATATTTGTTAACTCAAACAGTGACCATTTTACCAACTGGTACTTAATCTTAACATCTCCTGTTAATGTTCACGAACTGCTTAGGAAATGAAAGCCGCTATATAAAGACTGATTTATAATTTGACCATTCAGCTAACGGGGTTGCCTGACAAAAGAGATGTGTCTTGTGTCATGATCAGAAGGTTATACGAATTGGTCTAAGCCTGTTCTCTGGTGGTTGCCTTCCATAGGACTAGTTTTCCTTTAGATGCAGCTGTCATGGAGAAGGGAAGAGCTGGTTTTAGAAGTAGCTCTTCTTACTGCACCAGCCCAGGAAAGGAAAGCTAGGCATATTGCTTACCTAAGTCAGGGAGGAGAAAGGTCCCAATCCTTCCCCTTTTAGTTTTAACAACCATTGTGCTAAGTGGATCAGTCCACTAAGGAATTTGAAGATAAGGATTGGAACTTTGAACTGAACCCAGGATTGATCAGTAGCCAAAATAAGGCGCAGAATATTGGTACTGTGTGTTCCTGTTGCTCTGCTCCACTTAGCATAGGAGCTGGTGAAACTTCCAAACTCTGTGGGTGACTCTGGTTCAGACTAAAGTGGCAAGAGCATGGATCAGTATGGTTAAGTCCATTTAGGAGATAAGGAGGCCTAGTCTCGAACTTCCAAGAGACTCTGGACACTACTGCTACCTGGTCTTCCTTGAATAGGTGAAGGACGCCTTAGGACTGCAAGGTTCCACACTGCTTTGATATTTGAAGGCAGAGATGCCTCAGAGGCCAAGGTGACATTTCTTGCCTGTTTCTCCAGATGCGTCTCCCTTTTCCTGCCATTTCCTTCCATTTCCTTATCCAGCTGGAGCTGGAAACAGTAATTTTTCGTCTAGAGTGAAGTGTTCCTTTAGATCATGGAACAGCAGGGAGTCCAGTCTAGAAGAGATGATATCGAGCAAAATAGAGTTCTTTAGATCATGGAAGTAGTTTAAATACTAGAATTGGTTTGTTCCTGTAGGGCCTGATCTTGCAAGATGATTAGGATGCTTATGGGTTCTGAGTAAATCTGGCCACAAATCAAGTCTGTTTTGGAAAAAAAATTTGACGTTTCAAAATTTGTTCTGCTGCAGAACAAAAACGAGACTTTTGAAATGTCACAAAAAAGCATGACAGACCAACCCACTACAGAACTGCCAATAGCCAAGTGATTAGGGAACAACTCACCTGGGATGCGGGAGACCCACATTCAAGTCCCTGCTCCCAGTCACGTAGAGCAGGGACTTGAATCTCCCACATCCACAGGTGAGTCCCCTCCTCACTGGATTATCAGCTATTCTGGGGCGGGGCAGCCCGTGTCATTTTGACTAGAAATTCCATCTTGGACCCAATGTCTTCAACAAGACTTTTGTGGAAGTAGATACATTTTTGTGCAATGTTTTGGTTTTGATGGTACATCATTTTAACAGAAAAAAGTTTCACCAATTTTTTTTTTCCTCAGCTGCAGTTCCTACAGCCCTCAACTTCCACCAACTTCAGCATCTCACAGGAGGGCGCATATTGCATGATACAGCCTCCAACTCTTACCCTTTAATAAAGGGCTATAAAAAAAATGCAGCAGCTGCCAGCTTTACTGCTCTTCTCTCAAGTTAATGTTTCTCCTGCATTTGTAACATGAGTTTGTAACCTTCCGAGACGAAGCTTTGAGCTTCACGTGGAATTTCAGGATGGACTCTCTTTTGCATGACATGGAATTCTTTTCATGGCAAGTTTTGTCTCCCTTAAATGTTCCAGAAAAATATCAGTGTATCCTGCCATGCTCAAACAATGTGTATTTAAAATCCACCCCAATCTTCTTATGGCGCCACTGATGAAAAACCAAGTGCTGCTGGAAAATGGTGATTTTTTTGTAAGCTTGCCAAGTGCTAGCAAAGTCTTTGCTGGCCCAAGTAATCCAAGCAACTTCTTGCTTGCTGAGATGGTGGAAAAAAGAGACACAATTATCCCAGTCTAGTATGGTATCTTCCTGGCCAATCCCTAATCTGATTTTGCTACCATTACGCTGGGCTCCAGTCTGATTTGGCAGCTTCTCATGGGGTAATCCTCTCCTAGTCTATGTCCTCTCAGATGGCTTTGGTTTGTTTTCTCCTCTCTGCAGTGGCTCACCTCACAAAGTGCTGATTAAAAGGAAAGGGTATCTTCTCTTCTCATGGCAAAGTGCTCCAGAGAAGGGAGTTCCTTATGCTGGTTTAGACCTGAAGGACTTGAAAGGCTACAAGAACTCTGGGAACTATAGCAATTAGAATAGGCAACAACAAATTCACCCCAAAAAGGGAAGATTAAATAACTCATTTACCAGTTGTTACAGTTGAAATAACACTGCAGCTAAGACAGCAACCACTTCAATGTCCCACACATGAGCATTAGTTTTAACAGCGATTCTGCTAAGTGGATCAGTCCAATATGGGCACTGAAGGCAAGCACTGGGACTTTGAGCTGAACCCAAGACTGATCAGCAGCCAAAGCAGAGTGTCAGTTCTGGTTCGGTGTGTTCTTTTTGGTCTGCTCCACTCAGGATAGGGGCTGTTGCAATGTCTGTACTGTATGGATGGACTCTGATCATTCCATGAAGCTCTTCCGTTGCCAAGCAAAGTATGACACCCAAGTCCTGATTAACTCCCTTAGTCAGAGACTGGACCAGGCAGGCAGAATGATCTTAGCGCTGATCAGCTTCTAACCATGGCCCAGGATGTGCTGATGTTTCTGGGGGAAAAGCCAGTCCAGTGGCCCATGAAAGTGACTTGCCAGCCCTGGCAGCACTACTGTCTGGGTGCATTTTGCACGGCTGAAGGAAATGGAGGTTGCGCCTAGTGTTTGACCTTTTAGAAAGGCTACATCGTTCCTTTTTCAGGATTTCTTTACTTTCCAACCCCCTCCTGCTGGACAGCCTCCAAAAACAACCCTCCTGCAATGCTCTCCCACGTAAAACACAAAGAGCTCCTTTTACCAACCCCCTAGCTGTGCCGTGCGGAGCACAAAGAAATTAAACTAACAATGCAGCTAGCCCATTAGAAGTCAGATTCGATGAAGATTTTCTTTGATTCCGACTTCAGATGTCCCTGCCACTTCTCCCCTGGGGGAGCCCCCTGAACGCCTCAGTTTCTGACCATAGGTGATGTTGATCACACCAGTACTCGAAGCAAACACTTAGTGAACTTTGACTGTCCCCCTGGGTCTTTATAAAGAGAAGTTAACACATCCAGCTGCACAGCTTAGCCCAAAACACTCCCCGCCAGTGTGAAGTCAATAGAGTATACACTTCACTCTCCTTTTAAAAATACTTCTGCTGCCTCTTTGAAAGTGTTTCATTTAGATGTGATTTGTACGTATTGAGCAAGTTCACACAAGGATCACACTCTACTTGGGGAGTTCTCACAATTGTAAAGGGAGTACCGTAAATATCACAAATAATGGCAAAAACAGTAACTGGCACGATTTTAAGGACATCCACTGAAATGCAAACTGGAATTTCTTATATATCCATACACGTAGTAGGTTACAATAATAGTCTTCAGATGGGTTGATTTCAGACCTCAAGGAGATCTAAAAAGCCAGCCAAGTTTGAAACTACTGTACTGAATTTCTTCAAGATTTTGGATACATAGATTCTAAGGCCAGAAGGGACCATCGTGCTTATCTAGTCTGACTTCCTGTACAACAGACCCTCCAGCTTCCCCAAAATAATTGCTAGACCACATCCTTTAGAAAAAACAAACAGACAATCCTGATTTAAGAATTTCAAGGATCAATGTGTGTTAGTTAAACCTGCTTTCCAGAGAGCTAAGCCAGTTGCAGTCAGTGTGAGCTGCAGGCATCTAAGCACTCAGAAAATCAGCTCCTAGTTTTGCAGGTTTTGCTCTGAAAAGTGGCTACATAAAAGTGATGGCTGGAATTCTGAGGCGTGCCTCCTGGATAAGGCAGAGCTAGCTAGGGGCTGTTCAGTTTTATTGCATTTTACACCCCTTTTATCCCCAGTTTATAGACTGCTCTGCAGTCACTGCAAAGTCATACCCAGCACTTACCTGGTCTGGCACCCAGACTATCCACCGCCTGTTTTCCTTCTCAGCTGTCACCCACAGGTTTATAAGCCAACGTGCTGCTCTTATCCAGGAACTTCAGTGCTATACCACCATGAAGTGACTTATCCCTCCAGCTAAGCCATAGAGCTCAGCTCTTCTGGAGCGAAGAGTCCAAAGGAAACAGTGGCACAGTTTAGCACATCGGCAATGCTTTTCCTCCAAGGTCTGCCCTCTTCCACAAGAGCCCCGCCATTCCCTTGGGCAATAACCAACCCTTTCTCCCCTTTGACGACAGAGGTGGCCGTACCACTCGTCAAGGTGTCAGCACAGGCAGGAGCCCTGGGGCCGCCTGAACTACCAGGCACATCCCTCAGGCTGCAGATAAGGGAACCCCATACGTGGTGCGGGTTGTTCTAAATATACTAAACAAGGGGCTGGGCCTCTATGGTTATAGTGGAGCAAACGACATGGCGCTAGCGAGACAGAGGTGGGAGCACTGGGTTGCCTTGTGTGTCATGAGGCAGGAAAACATCTAATCTAAGTGAAACACACCCACCCTCTTCTACAGGTTTCTAGCCTTGGGCCCTAACTAATTAGGCTGCCCTCACTGTAGACCTAACTGCCCAGACATTTCTTCCCAGGGCCCCTTCCTCTCCACCCAGGCCAGGCCCCCTCATCGGCACTTTCCAAGCTACTCATCCACACTGTCGCACGGTTCCCCTTTACCCTCCCTAGAATCCTCTCTGAACTAGACAGGCTGCCCGTATAAACTCCCAGCAGGCCTGGCTCTTAGTCACTTGCTCAGCCTATCACATGACCTGTGTACTCAGTCCCTTCACCTGGGAAGTTGGGCTAACTCTGGCACAGGCGAGGCAGTCCCAACTCCCTTAAAGGGCCAGCTCACCCTGAGACAGGTCAACATCGACCAACAGTAATTGCACTTACTTCCTGATGTGGGCCTGGCGGAAAGTGCAACACCTCAGACACCAAGCTGCAGTAATTGTGGTGAATGGGGACTTCGTTTTTGCAAATGCTGAGGTCTGGAAACATGTGGAGGCCACTGAGAGTGCTGTAATACTGGCTGCTGTGCATTAGGGCCTCATTAGCCCAGCAAAAGGAGATTTGAGGCAGTGACATACATGGTATGGAGCTGGCAGGCGGCAGCCATAGAAAATGGAAGATAAGGGAAGCTGAGGATCAAGGATGACCCCAGAGTTCCTATGGAGGACAGTGGCGACAGTGCCAGTGGGGCATAAGGTCTGTTACTGTTTAAACAGTACATTTGTACTGGCACGGCAGACACTGCAAGTACAGCAGTTGCATCGCTCTCTGCTTTCCAATCCCCCTCCCCCGCATTATTATTTGGGCCAGACTGTAGAACGGGGCCCAGCCCTGGGACAGTGCAGACCCGCACACAGCTCCAAGGGCAGTTCCGCTGTGGCTCACAGGGGAGTGCATGCGCTGTACCGTCTACTAGGATGGTGCAATCTGCCTTCCTCAGTGGGGATGGGGCCGGGGTAAGGACTAGCCTCTTCCCTGCCCTTTTGAGTTAGTTTGTACCCCTGGGAGTATTTGGGGAAGCAATCGCAAACCTTTGGGGAAGGGATCATCAAAGTGCAGAGAATGCTAAGGGGTCTGGCCCCTGCGCTTCCCTCCTCCCGCACACGTGCAAAGTCTAGACCTATCTTGCCCTTAAGTCTGGTTTTCTTTATAAAGGTAAGGCGAGTGCTTGTGTACTGTAACAACCTGAGAGCGCGCAAAACATATATTAAAAGTAGGCACAGCGCTCTATCTCGCTTATAGCAAAATACTTTAAAAGAATAAAGGGAAACAAACTAGGAATCCATTTGTAATTTAACTCAAAATTCATCCATTTTTATACTGGTGTCATGTAGGGTGACCAGATGTTCCATTTTTAAAGGGATAGTCCTGTTTTTTGAGACTTTTTCTTATATAGGTGCCTATTACCCCCCACCCCCTGTCCTGTTTTTTCACAGTTGCTATCTGGTAACTCTAGTGTCATGTGGGCACCAGCTGGCCTAGGAGTCAATAGTCGGTTTCCTTGATGATGGACAAGTAACACCCTTCAGGAAGGCCTGTTAAATTAAAGCCTACTACTGTTTTAAAAGATCCTAGTTGGTCTGAAGGCTACAGATGTGCAAACCCCAATTCATTTCCATTCACCTACCTCGATTGATTGAAACCTGCAGGTTTGTCAGTGTTTTGTGAAGTGCTCTGATACTAACCAGAGCAAGTTATGAGTCTTGTTATTGGACAGCTAAAGATTGGAAAATAAGAGTGCACCTGCATTTTGTTCCTTTGCCAGGACTGTAAATAATTAGTTAAAAATTGCTATTTTTTATTATTGTCAATGGGATCAAACCCAATTTTACATCAAGGTCTTGGGAACAAAAGGAAACCCCATTTCTACAGGAAAAATATTAGTGACCTTGCCCTATTTGTAACCTAATAAAATATTTATATAGATTATGTCCAGTGCACATGAAACCGGGTTTCTGTAGAGTATTAACTACCGGGAGAAAAAATATCTAAAGAAAACAAAAGAAAAAATCCCCAAACCTACCAGCCCTTAAGCAATTTTATTTTTAATAAATAATTCCCAGTGCCAAACCGATTAAAACCAGGCTAAATGGGTTTGGTGTGATCTGAACAAAGTTTGCATGTTTTTAGATACAGTGAATTGTTGGGTTGCAGCAGAGAACTGACTAGTGTTGTCATGAAATTATTTTATAATAGAACTGGGTGGAAAAGGAAGTTCTCATTCATGAAGGATTTTGAGATTTCGAGATCTGTCTTCATTCTGAATTAGAACAAAAACTGAGAATTTTGAAATTGTCTGTGAAGGAGAATTATGAAAAAATTCATTTCAGGTCAATCAAAACATTTTGCTTTGACAAAATCCTTTCACTTCTATTTAACCCTTTTTATATTATGATACAATTTGAAATAAAAAAATACTTAGAAAGACAAGTTGTTTCAAAATGGGGGGGAAAAAATCAAAATATTTTGTTCCAAAAATGTCACAGTGAGATGTCTTGATATTGACAGAACTTTTAGTTCTGAATTACTTCCAACATGAAATTCAGGCAAAATTGACCTGATTTTGTGAAGTATTTAGATTGCAGCAGAATTGCAAATTCCAGCAGAATACAGTTCTGTTGTAATTTCTCTGTGTTAGAGTGATACAGTTTTTAAAATAATTAACAATGTGGATAAGGCCACAGTTCAGTAAGGTGCTTAAAGACCTGCCTAACTTCAAGCCCCATAGAAGTCAATGGGACTAACAGGACAACTTTTGAGTTTAAAATTAGCTATGTGTTAAGTACCATACTGAGTTGGGGTTTCAGGGTACGCCGATGCAGCCAAAGGGAAACAAACAAACAACCCCACAGCATTGAGTCTCAGAGCCTGGGTCAACTGACTCAGGCTCATGGTACTCACGCTGCCAGGATGAAAATAGCAGCGTAGATGTTTGGGCTCAGGCCCGGGCTCTGAAACCCAGAAAGGGTGGAGGGTCTTGGAGCCTGTGATTCGGCTTGAGCCCAAATGTCTACACAGTTATTTTCAGCCCTGCAGCACAACCCTGAGTCTGTTGACCTGGACTCTGAGAGTCGCTGCTGCAAGGATTTTTTGCTGTGCAGACATACCCTAAGACATCGGACGACAACTCCAGAGAGCTGGATTCTGTTCCTGGCTCTGACAGACTTCCTGTGTCACTTTTCAGGTACATAGATACTACAGTGATGAGAGCCATAGGTAAGCCTATACTTAAAAATAATGAAACTATTTAATATTCACTGAAGAGTGATAAAGTTTAGGGGTCTGAGCACACTCATCTACATAGGTACGTAGGTAGCGAGATAGATTATAACTTAACATTTGGACACCAAAATCTGAACAGAACATCAAGACCTCGAACCAGTTTAATGTTATTACTGTCCCTACAGACGTGTTAATGAAAACAGAACATAAGTCAGAACATTTTCAAGACCCAAACAAAAATGCTATTGCGAAGACCCCAGTTTTCTCTTTGCTCAGAATATATTTCTGCACTGAACCGTGATTTAAATTTGAAATAAAAACATCTCTGAATTTCCATGGGATTCAGTCAGTTCAAACTCTGTGCCAATAGTTCACTTCCTCGGCTTGTGTCGTATCCATCCACAGAGAATCATTCCCCACACATTTTACATAGACAGGTTTATATTACTGTACAAGAAGTCAATGGGAGCACTGTGCAGGCATCTGTGGGTAGAATCTAGACCTTATTGTTGGACACCCTTCCTGTATTTGCAGATGGTGATCAAAGCAATGCTATAGTGATCCTTCGCTCAAGCTGTACCTACGGCACCACATTTTGAAAAGTGGCCCCTCAATCTACAAGCACAGTTTTTAAGCATGGGCAAAAAATAATAATAAATAAATAATTTTTTTAAAAAAATCCACACATCCTGTGGGAATTTCCTTGTGTAAATCACACCTGATTCGCACACATTAGGTTTGCCTGGAAAAATGTATGTGCATAAAATTGTAGGTGCAAATTTAGAAGCTGGGTCGAGACCACTTTGAAAGTGTGGGTCATGATCCTGCAAGTTCAAATATGTCAATAGTTCAAATGACTCCAGTAGAACTTTTAATGACTGGTCAGGTCAGTAGGGGTCTGCAGGGTTGGCCTCCTCTTGGGCCACAATAATTCGGTATTTTACCCTTTTTGTAATCTTATTGTAGGTCAATCCACCAAACCCTAACTCCTCTTTGATGTTTCTCTCTAGATCTCCTCCAATCTTTGCTGTCAGATCAATACAGCCAAGCAACATGGAGAAATTGGGCTAGCTAGGTCTATACTTCAATACAGAAAGGACTGTCTTGCGGTTACAGCATTGGACTGTGACTTGGTAAATTGGGTTAGATTCCCAACTCTGCTACAGACTTTGAGGAGCTGGGCTAAGTGAATTGCCCAAAGGTATCTAGGCAGCTATTACAAATATCTTTAAGGATCTGGCCCTTAACCTATTTATGCCTCATCTTTAAAATAAGAATAATACTTCTTTGCGCCCATCCTTTGTCTTGTCTATTTAAATGGCAAACTCTTCAGAGTAGGGACTGTCTCACTATGTGGTTGTACAGTGCCTAGCACAATGGAACCATAACCTTGTCTGGAACTTCTATATGTTCCACCATAATACAAGCACTAAAAAATGATATTAATCCAAAGTAAATCAATTTCCTCTGCTAACCTACTGGTATATGGAAAATAGTAGGCCACCGTCTGCCTGATATTGCTTCTTTTGTCATTTCGGAAAGTTCTCTTTAATTATTTTTTCTTGCTGAAAGGAAGTCAGAAGCGTGCCAGTTTTCCAAACATTCCTTGCTTGCTATTTGAAAACGTAACCCCCAGACACCGCATGCAGTGCATTCTCAGCCTCCCGTGCATGGCATTAAACACGTACCATTTTTCAAAGAGAGTGCAAATTCTTAATCGTAACAGACCTTTCCAAAGCACAAACTACCTCCTGGCTAATTTCTTTCAGTGGCATAGTTAATCACTATTCATATTCAGCAGTCAGATCACTGTCTGTTTCATTACCCAGCTGATTTCTCTGGTTAGTTCTCTAGCAGCAGGTGTCCAAAATACTGGTTTAGGAGTTCTGTCAGGGTTTTAACAGACAGACAAGGCTGCCCTCTGCCCCATTTTTGAATATTGGCACTTAAGGCGCACGAGCTGAAAACTTTCACGCTCTCCCTTCAATATGTACGCAGACAGGAATTTTCAGTTTCTGTATGCTAAGAGAAAGAAAATGCTGTTCTTTTATGAAATAATCAATGGGGATTTCTATTTTGCTTCACTCACCGTAGAGGTCTCTATACCCAGAATTATGTTCCTGTGATATACTCCTCTCCCCCTGCCCCCTTCCACAAAGAAATAAATTTAAAATAAGAGGCCTTGCCCTTGAAGTTTGTCTGATCATCCATTGAACTTTTTTTTTTTAATTAAACTTCATCCCCAGATAGAAAACTCTCATCTTCCATTTATTTTATTGATCCTGAACACATTAGAATACCTGTGCAACTGTTCAAAGATATGCAAACACTCAGAGTCTGTACATGGCATCTGCATTACATTAGGCCAGCACCTGTGAATGGAAATCAGCATGACATGAACTAAGAAAATTGTTTAAAGGAAGACAAATTCCCATTTGCTTTTCATTCACAGGTTTTAAGGCCAGAAGGGACGATTAGATTATCAAGTCTGACTTCCTTTATAACACAGATCATACAGTTACCCCTGTATTGAGCCCACTAACTTGTTTTTCAGTAAGGCATCTCTTCCAGAAAGGCATCTACTCTTGATTTCAGACTTCAAGAGCCATTGCTTCTTGTTATGCCTTTCTTTGCTAGACTGAAGAGCCCTTTAGTTAAGGTACTTTACACTAATCCAGTCATCTTCAATGTTCATTTTGATACACTAAGCAGACTGAGCTTTTTCATCATAAGGCATTGTCTCTAGCCCTCAAATCATTTGTCTCTCTCTTTTCTGCTCTCTCACCAAATTAAACATTCTGATTAAAATGTGGACACCAACTGGCCTCAGAATTTTAGCACTGGTCTCATCAAAGCTGTAAACATAGGTAAAAATCACCTCCCTATGCCTACTCCTGTTTACATATCCAAGGATTGCATCGGCCCTTTTTGCCACAGCGGCTTTCTGGGACCTCATATGAAGCTGCAGTCTCATATACAGTAACTGGCCATAAAACTGTAGGAATGGCAATGTGTACCAGTGTATAATGCTGTAGTTAAACAAAAGGGATGTTACATACATTAGGTATAATTGCTGGTGCGTCAGTGAAGCAGTAGTTAGTGGCTTGTAGCTGTAGTTAAATTGTTGGAGAGATCTCAGTGCCACCGTAGTTAAAGGCTTGTCAGTGTTTCCATTATAAAGTCTGAGTCGCTGGGTGTTTCAAATTACATCAAGAAGAAAAACTCAGTACTTCATTTGCCAGCCAGGGTACAAATAGCTTTAGAGATAGTAAATTAACCTTCTGAGCCATTTTTGAATGTAAGAAACAACATTTTCCCAGTTATAGAAACTCTGGGATGTTTCTGGGCATTTGTCTTACTAAAGACTAAGTGACTCTGCTGAAAGACCAAGAGGAGGAGGGATCTATGGCCTTTTTTATTACTTGGAAATGCATAAAGAATATTTTTGTTGTAAGTTCCCTGCTTGATCAAGAATGCGAAGTCTTGTCTTCCCAAGTTTTGCTGGAGAGCTCCTTGGAGTTCCTGAGACCTGTAGGAAAGAGCTGTCTCAGCCCTTAATTGAAAGGCCAGGATGTAAAGATTTAACAAGGAGGCCTCTTCTCCCAACTGTTTGAAATGTGTTTGAGTTAAATGATTGTTAACAAAAGCAAACAAAGCTAGTTTAAGTAAATCACTTGTGGGGGGAGGGGAAAATAGTGAAAAAAGAATAAGTACATTCAAAATTGCAGGGAAACAGTCTTCACACCCTTCATAGAAACTTTTTTCTTATTGTTTTAGTAAGAAATAATTTTCATACCCTTTTATTAGGAAATCCTTTTTCTGAAGAAAGGATACACAGCATAATGCCCCTTATCTTTCACTCAGAAATGTTCCATTTTAAGTGAAAATTAGAGTTACTAAGCCACACTCTGCTAGCAGTAGCTCTCCCAGCATGTGCACGGTTACACTTCATACCTGAATGCATTCAGCTTTGTGCCTAAGTCTCACCATGCACACAGAGCATGCTTGGACTGTTGCGACTTAATGCTGTCTTAAGTCTCTCTCTTTACTGGTGGCACCTTTAATGCATACTTCCCAAAATATCCAGGTGACAGCCAATGTTAAGTGACAACACTGCAGGCTTTTATTTCAGAAATACCATCATTTAGAGAGTCAATATGCTAGGAATCAGATAAAAATATGGCAGGCCTCATTCAGGGGTACAGAAGGGCCAAACAGAGAGAAGAGTTGGTCAATTCAGTTCTGATGCATTATTAGTTTGGTGTGACTGTAGCTCCCTTTCAGCAACGGGAGTTAGTATTACAAAGAAGCGGAAAAAAACCTTTAAAAGAGCCAAAGGTAAATTAGTCGCACAGCTTCCATTATCAACGGAAATCATATGACTAAGTCCTCGCCCACCACACTGTCAGAACTGTGCCCATACAAATTAAAGAACTGTTGAATTAGTGTGGCAACATCACCTGTAAGTGTCCTGCCTATGTTCACTTTAGCACAGGCTAGACCAGATTTTCCTCTGAGATCCAGAACTTTTGTGGAGCTCAAGAGGTGCAAAGGAGCCAGATCACAGCTGTAAATGGCCATCTGAGAACGCTTCTTATAGGGCACATGAACTGGGAGTTTAAAGCTGGCGAAGCTGGCTCCTGTGACAACTGCACTCCCCCTATCCTAGTGTGGGTGCTGAGGAGGGAAACGCTGGAGCTCTTCTCTGCCAATCCTCACCTGGTGTATAATCCTTTAGGGGAGATAGGTCGCTATGTGACAAAGTTGGGGTTTTCCCTTGTTATGTTGGATGTGAGCCTGTGTGAGCCTTGCTGTTTTGTGTGAATTCTGTGTGTACCTCAGTTTCCCTGTGTACTGCACCAATGCCTAGGTAATGGAAATAAGGGTGTGCGACTTTTCTGAGACCCTCGGGGGCAGGTGAGGCGGCTCCACATAAGCGATGGCTGATGCCCTTCATAACCTGGGACCAGGAGGGCGATGTGATCAGATGACATTTTGCCTGGGAAGCGAGACAAAGACCAGGACGAGGAGCAATGGGCGAGTCAGAGGTTGAGTTGCTGGAAGTTGGGCAGTCTGCTGCTGGGGACTCGGGGCGGGAGTCCAGGGCACCAGGCCTGAGATTCCCTAAGATGGACTTGGCTGAAAGTCACTGATTTCTCTGCTAAGAAGTTCTGTTCTACTCTGTGTACCTGGCAACTAATAAACCCTTCCATTTTACAACGTTGGCTGAGAGTCACTGCTGACTGCGGAGTTGGAGTCCTCTGGCTGCTCCAGGAGCCCCACTCGGGCAGACACGCTGCAGGAAACGCACAGTGTGGAAGGGGATGCTGAATGCTCCAAGGTCAGACTCAAGGAGGCCGAAGCTGTGTGAGCTTCTTGCCCTGGTGACAGTCTGCTCAGAGAGACGAGGCTCCCCCAGAGTCCTGACTGGCTTCAAATGGAGCAGTTCCAGAGCATCAGCCCTGTGACTCCATGACATAGGCCACTTCTCAAATTAAAGCAGTTCCTCTGCTGGTTTTGTTTATGCCAGAATCAGGGTCAGAAGAGACCAACATACTGAACTGGGGACCATTAAGCAACTGCTTAACCTCCCCCCTGAAAACACAAACACACACACGCCTGGGGCTCACATGCAGGAGAAATTCTGTTTCATCGTGTAGAGGTTGCTGTGTAAGCTATCTGCATAAGCTACAGTGCCGAGCCACAATGAGAAAAGTTAAGGACACTGTGCCTGCTTTAATGCAGATTTTGTGCCCAATTCTGTTACAAATACACCTGTGTGCACATGCATTTGCTTGTGTTTATAGAAATACATTATTATATACCCATGAATGATATAGAGCCAAATTTCAGGGCCAGGTTTTCAAACCCTCATGTGCAAGTGTATAAAGATACACACATCTCCTGGTGATTTGAAGGATGGAAAAAAATGCCTTACAGTGAGAGACTTGAGGAGCCCAATATTTAGCTTATCAAAAAGGAGATCCAGAGGAGATTTGATCATAGCGTATAAGTACCTTCACAGGGAGAATATCACCAGCTACTAAGGATAGGGTGACAGCAAGTGTGAAAAATTGGGACGGGAGTAAGGGGTAATAGGAGCCTATATAAGAAAAAGACCCCAAAATCAGGACTGTCCCTATAAAATCGGGACATCTGGTCACCCTAACTAAGGACTCGTTAATCTAGCAGAGAAAGGCACAACAAGAATCAACAGCTGGAACTTAAAACTAGATAGAAACTAGAAATGTGGTACAATTACAAAAAAAAAACAAAACGGTAAAGGTGATTAACCATTGGAACAAACTACCAAGGGAAGTGGTAGATTCTCTATCTTCCTGTGTTCAAATCAAGACTGGATGCCTTTCTGGAAGGTATGTTTAATCAAACACCAGTTATTGGGCTCAGTACAGGAGTAACTCGATGAAATTCTGTAGCTTCTGTTACACAGAAGGTCAGACTAGACACACTAATGATCCGTTCTGGCCTTCAGATCTATGCCTCTGTCTTTCTCTGCACTACTGCCTCGGCCTTTCTTTAAATCCCTTCTCAACATTCCCTTAAGGAAACCTCTGAATAAGCACAGATATATTAATTAAAAAAAAAGTCAAAAGGGTTTATTTTATTGTACATTTTTGCATTAGACCCCTAAGTGAATGCATGCTCTTATTGTCCTCTCCCAGCATCAGTCCCTCTCCCTGGTGTTTTCCTCCTGTTCGTCTTGTCTTAATTTAGAAGGCCCCAATTCCACCAAAACCTGTGTGAGTACACTGAACTACTCACACATGGAAGTATTCACTGCGCCAGGGCCTTAGATTATAGACTTTCCAGGGCAAGGCATAATCTCTCTCTATATTAATAAAGTGCCAAGGACATCTATGATGCTACACATGTAATAAATAATAATGACATTTACTGTGAGTCTGGGCCCAGCCTCATTTCAAATGTTTGGAGGGAGGATTTGAACCCATTTCCCCTGACAGCTAAGACTCCCCTGGCAGAGCTTTTAGTATCTGCTGACTTAGTAAGAATGGCAAGGGCTGGCCACAAACTTCAAGTCAACTTTTCCCATTGCCCTGTATGCCAAACGACCAAGTCTCAGTGTCCTCCCGTTATTGGCTCAAGCTATAGTTTACTCCCCAAGGGTTCTCAATCTTTTTTCCTCTCTGAGGTGCCCCCCCCCCCCAACATGCTATGAAAACTCCACAGTCCACCTGCCCCACAACAACTTGTTTTCTGCATATAAGAGCCTGGGCCGGCATTAGGGAGCATCAAGCAGGGCAGTTGCCTGGGGCCCCACACCACAAGGGCCCCTATGAAGCTAAGTTGCTCAGGCTTTGGCTTCAGCCCCGGGTGGCAGGGCTCAGGGCCCCAGGCTTGAGCGCCATGAGGTGGGGCTTTGGCTTTCTGCCCTGGGCCCCAGCAAGTCTAACATGGGCCATGCTTGGTGGACCCCCTGAAACCTGCTCACGGCCCCTCAGGGGGCCCCAGACTCCTGGTTGAGAACCACTGCTCTACCCCACACTCTCATCGTTATTTCTATTCTCATAGGGCCCTGTGAGAGGGCAAGCTCCCATTCCTGTCTTCTCCTCTGTCTACACAGACGACTCAGAGACTTTCAGTCATTAAACACTACAATGTAGTGTATTTACATTGCTCTACGCACCACCTTACTGACCCATGCACCACAGTTACAGCATTCATTTCTCTTGAGCCCTCTACCAAGGAGAGGGAAGAGATCTCCCCACCCAGAGATCCCTCTCGGTTCTGGCTCCACTAGCTTGTCTCTATGCTCCCAGCACTTCCTTCCTGTGCCACCTTTTGCCCTGTTGGGCTAATTAGCTCTTTAGTCCTCCCCAGCCCATTCTGATCTGTTAATTAGGCACCGTTTGGTCCACTCCAGGTGTGTGCAGGGAATTAATTGGTGTTTTAGTGATCAGAATGCTGGCTCAGATGTTGGTTCCCAGCACTCTGTCACACGTCCATAGTGTGGGACTGGCTATCCTGCCCCTAAAGAACTTTCAAGCAAAACTCCCAATCATGCACTGGCATTCATTAGCACAGACCCCTGCACCCATTGTGCATGCCCCTTAAGTTGATGAATAGGCACAAGAACCCTTGCTAGCAAATTCCAACGAGGGATCCAGGCCTAAGGAAACACGTAACATGTGCAGGGCTGAGATGAATATAATCAGTAAATAAAATCATTTCTGTAAATGTAATATAGACTGCAGGTTCAAATGTCCTCTCACACACAGGGCAGTCTACAGCACTTGATCTGAACGTACATTCCTATTTTACATGAAGCAGGAAGCTCCAAGACCCCTTATGGTTATACTTGTCTGCAATATTCCATCTTGCAAAATACCAGTTGTCACTAAATATGTGCAGGAACTAGCCAGCTAGTGGGATTTTCAAAAGCACTCTGTGTCAGCCTGGCTCTGCTTCCACAGGAGTTAATGAAAATTTTACAGAGGCAGCGGTAGGGCAATGCTGAGTGTTTTTGAAAAATCCCATGCTTCATATCTACCATACAATAGGCCCTAATCAGAGTGTACCTTAAAGTAAGACATCTAAGCTGCCACACTGTATCAGGATCAGAGATGACAGACTATCATATTGCAATGGTTAACATTTGCCAGTACATGGCTTTGGGGAAGTTCACATACCCTTATGTTAAACTTTCTTTTCTGGTTTTCATTTCCAGCATTTTCCCCCTTTCAGAACTGTAATACTGTATTTTATTGCTTCTATTTTAAGATTATAGTCGTTTGTATATTCTGAGTCAAACTTTTAGGATATTATCAACTGTGTTAACTATCGTTGGAAGTACGTACTTATTTAATTATTGGTTCTGTTACAACAGAGTAATCCACAAAAGTTTGGCCTTCCATATAATCTGCTGTATTTTAAATGTTATTGTTCATTCACAATGAAAGTACAAAATAGATAAAGATATGAAAGCAAATATTTACCATTACACTAACCAAAGCAGAAAATACAATTTAACTGGACTTTTCACAACAACGAGGGAAGCTAAAGTAACTTTCCTTGTCTTTTGATTGTTGCAGTTTAAAAAAATAGTTTAAACTACACTAGTTTCCCTCCCTTCTCCTCACCCCATATCAGAGTCCATCTGTTTCTCCTACTCTTACCTGACCTTTCAGTGAAGTTATATGGCCAAATTCACCTTGTTTCTAACTCCACTGATTTCAGTGTTACAAAGGGCCAGAGTCATCCCTGCTGTAACAGAGTTAGATGCCTCCTGAGCTCCCCCTGGTGGGGAAAGGTGGCTCTGCACCACCCTGGTTCACTTTCCCCTCTTGAACTCCTCAATCACTCACAAAAAGCTTTTCTCTCTATTCCATAAGATCCCTCCTTAGGGTCTGGCTTTATTGGCATAAAGTTCAAAATAAGCAGAAAAGACTCTTCCCCCAACCTTAAGCTGGGCACAGCCCCTCCTCCCCGAGGGACTGTCTTATGCTCTTCCCTGCAAGAATCTCACTCCCAGGCCTTCCTGCCTGGAAACTTGTCCAACATCTCAGGGTCTCCTTTGTTTTATCAGACCACTTCCAGCCCTTCCTACCTGGAGCAACTCTCCTGGGGTTTCAGGGTCTTTACTGCACAAGCTGCCCTCTCTCATTCTCCGCAGTCTCACTACACCTTCCTCTGGCTTCCAGTCCCGAACTCTTCCACCTGGTCAAGGGTTTACTGCAGGAGCCCCAGCTCACTACAGCCTCTTTGTAGGGTGTTTCTACACTGCAGCCTCTTCATGTTTCCAGGCACACAGATATACCCAGCCTTCCCTATTGTCCACATTATAACGCCTAGGGAACTAGGATCCCAAGATCCCAAGCTCTCATCTGAAAGTGTAGGTATGCTCCTGGATGAATGACCCAACCATGTACCTGCCCATTTGCAGTATGGATGCAGTAACGGAGACCAGCTGTCTCTATCAGTCCCCATTAAGAGGCTGTTATTGAGGCACAGGTTGGCTAGACCAGTTTCCTCTTGAAAGGCCCAGTCCACCCTACGACACCCTTTAACAATGAATTTCTAACATCACAGTCACACCCCATACTTTTGTCATCATTTAAGGGGTACTAGACTATGGCATCATAAACAGAGGATCATAATTTCACTGCAGGGGATAGAGCTGATTGGAATATTTTAGAGAGTGAAATTTTATCACAATAAGTTATTTTGTTGAAGTCAAAATATTTGACAGAGATGTAGCAGTTTTGACAAGGTGTTGGTTGGGAAGGTTTTGAGGTCTAGGGCTTTCAGGAAACGTCTGACCAGAGCGTGAGAGAGAGATAACCTGAGCTTTTCAATCTGAAAACAGACATTTTGACAATTCTTTCATTCAGACATTTGAAAGGGTTTGGTTTTGTTCCAATGCAAAAGGAAAGCAAGTTTCAAAGCCTCAAAAATTGGCATGAAACAAAATTGTCATCCTCCGGGCAGCTCCAGTAGGGGAAGCAGGTTGGTGATGGAGGGCACATCTTCAGGCCAGCTTGCTCCCTTTAGAGAGAAAGCCCTTGGGAGGAATCTTGGCGGGGAGACAATGCTGTGAGTTTTGCCCACTGGGGGATTGTCTCCCCTTCCGCCCCTCCCCTCCCCACTAGAAATGACTGTTCCATCCCTGTTCACAGAGTGTATGAATTATTTTATAGATTTCCCTTGAAACTTGGAGGAGATAGCGTGTTTCTTTATGGGCCATTGGCCACACATGGATCCCTGACCCTGCAAGGAGCAATAGCTGGAAGATGAAGCTAGACAGAAAAACAGGCACAAGTTTTCAGTAGCAAGGGTATAAATAATTAGCAACATAGCTAGGTCGAAGATTAATTCTCCATCGCTTAGTCTTAAATCAAAATTGGAGTCTAAAAAAAATATATGCTCTAGTTCAACCACCAGATATGGCTTGATTCAGGAACTAGTGGGTGAAATTCTATTCCCAGTGTTATGCAGGAGGTCAGACTAGATCAGGGATTCTCACAACAAAATTTTTGGTGGCCTCAGAGTGCAACCACCAACTCTTGCAGGTGGGCACTCTGACAAATTTTCCTAAAATACTTAATTAACTTTCAGAAAAAACAAATAACTATGCACATATACATGTCCAAACCACTGTAATTTATTTATGTAGGGTTTTTTTTGGCAGACTCAATAATAAAATAATGTACAGTTATATTTTGGTGCCCCTTGCCCCCACTGCCTTCCCTGGGTTTCCCATCGCCCCCTGAGCCCTGCAGATTCTCCAACAAATTGTCCTGGGCTTCCTTCCATGGCCTCACACCCCAGGTTCACGCCGCTCCTTGACTCCTGATCACAGTGCCTGGTAAGGTCCACCCTGTGGAGGGGTGCGTGTGTGAAGCCTGAAGCTAGGGTGGGAGGAGGAGGGAGCTGAAGCCTGCCCCTGGCTGCAGCAGGGTGGGGCCGCTGGTTTGCCCCCTCCCACATCTCTGCCCAAGAGGCTGTTGTGGAAAAAACCCTGGTGGCCACATGCAACCACAGAGGCCACATTTGAGAAATGCTAGACTAGATGATCATAATGGTGCCTTCTGACCTTATATTCCATGCAGTTCAATTTGTCATGCTAAACATAAACTAATCTAGACAGTATTTAGAGGCAAAGTGCCATTTTGCTTTTGTACAAAGAGGTTTTCACTCAGTTTTCACCCATATTTACAACTTTCTGTATTTGGAGGCTTTTAAATATTGATAAATTTGAACTTACTGCATGTCATACCTTATTATACCACGAGATCTATTGTTAAGGAACTTTATAAGAGATGTTCAGTGCCTTAAGCAGCTTTTTGTTGCAGACTGTGTTAACTGTTTAAATACCAGGAAAGAATGCAGTTTTCCTTTTTTATTTGAACATGGAGTGAAAAAAATGTTGTTTTTTCCACACAATGTTATTTTCTGGAGATTTCCAGAGGAAAAGTGCTAAATGGCACAACCCGCTACTGGGATAGTGCAGCTCTGCAACACATTCAATCCAGGGCTGTGTGCAAATCACACAGTGGAGCCCAGGGTGTCACACATTATGGATAAATAAAAGTCTAAATGGGATCTGGTATGCAGGCTCATCAAAGGGAAAGCATTTTAAAGAACATTACACCACAACAGAAGCATTCCCCGTAAAGTATCTGGCATTGGTGAATTGTTACAATTCATGCCGATTTCTCAGAGTGCAAGTTATTGAAGATAACATCTGAGAAGTGAAAACAAAACTTGAGTGCACCTGTGAAAAAACAGATTCCATTAGCAGCTCCCTTATGAACTTCTGTTCTGCTGGTTTGAACTCCTGGCCGTGATATTTTCTGATGATATGAGTAATGATGAAATGACAAACAAATTAAACCGACAGAGTCTCCATTTCATTTACAAAGCTCCTTTTCTATTATTTACCATTGCAAAGGAAACAAGACCAAAACATCTGGTCCTGTAGCTGGGCTTCCAGCCAAAGCTTTAAAGTCTGCCACTGAGCTAAAACAACAGCCGCCTAATCTCAGCATTGTCCTTAGCCCTTTTAGTGCTCATCCTCCAAAGCTAGACTGAAGAAAGAAAACTTCTGTCAATGTCTTTTCTTCAGGTGTGGTGCATGATGCTGCAGCTGCATTCTGAGGAGGGGGCTCTGGCAGCTTGCTCACAAACCCACCACTTCCTAAAGGTAATGAAGACTCAAGCTGGGGAAGAGAGGTGCTCCCATATCATGCCTCAGCCCACGTGGCTTTTTACACATATACAGTACTGTGCTTACACAACACCACAGGAGTCACCAGTGCGAAGTCACAATTGATTTTGGGACATCTGAAACTTTGTGAGCTCAGAGAAGAAAGAGAATGTGGAAAAGCCCAGAGCTCTCACCACTGACTTGTATTAAGTTATCTCGAGACTTTTAAGCTTGGAAAGCTTTTTTTTTTTTTTCTTAAAAATGGTATCTCACAAGCTATCAGCTCTCCTGCTTCAGCATTTTAACCAATCTCTGACTATTAGGGGTCAGGGAGAATTTCAGAAGAGGCAGATTAACCCTCATTGACCTACAGATTAACCCTCATTGACCTACTATGGGCTTTCTTGCACTTTCTTCTGAAGCACCTGGCATTGGCCACAGTCAGAGAAAGGAATACTGAACCGTATGGACCACTGGTTTTGATGCAGTCTGATAATTCCTATGTAGTAAAGACAGCGTGAAAGGAGAGCCTGCTCACTGGGGATGAGAGAGTATCACAGCCCTTACTCTGCAGTGCCAGGGTATAAGGACTTTCTTACTCCCCTGTTCAGGTTGTGACTCCAGCAGCATGGCTCTCCCTCCTTTCAGGAAGATGCTTTTACAACTGAGCTGGCTTTCGTGATTCGCAGTCTAAGGTGCCCACCTCTCCTCAGTCATTGTACAGAGAGCCGAGGCACCTAACTCAGGCTTTGTTAATTGCTTTGTTGTTCCTGTGATTTTTCTAGGTGCCCAAAAGTTCGGCATTGCAATGCTCAGCATCACATCGCGTAATGTGACTCTAGCCCTTACAGTCTACCTGTAACACAACACACAGGGGAAGCACAAGGTTATGATTACTGTAATATGCAGCAGTCACAGCACACCATTATTCAGTGTTCTGTGGTCATCACAGCATATGTGGGTTTAAAGGACAGATTTGAAAGTGGATCATGTAGTGGTCTTGCAGATATTTTTTTACAGGGAGCTCCTTCCATGCATAATGGGTAGCCCAGATGAGAGCACAAAGCTCCAAGGAGTGAGACAGGAAGCTCTGTCTCCTAGCTTGTGAGAGCTGAATGGATTGTGGGGGCAAGATGATTTGCACCACGATGTAGCGTTTTATACTCAAAGCTGTTTTCCTAACTGAGCATGCCTGTATTCTTCCACTCTCCAACTGCCACAGCACCTGGAGAAGAACACAGCAGAGGCTCCTCTGAAAGCGATTCAGTGTTATACCATGAATTTTCTGGGAAGAACTCACTGCTATGCACTAGCAGGTCCTGCCACCCTTTTTCACGCACCCGCACCACACCTGGGTTCTCATGGTCAATTGTCTCTCAAGCACCTGAGTTGACACCACAGTAAGCTGCTAACCTGATCCATAACAGCCTAAAATGGTGGAGGAACTGTGGGGAGGAGAGGTGGTTTCTCTTTTCGTTAAAGAAAATGCACAGTTCCCTGCGAGAGACAGTGATAGCAATGGAATTGCTGTTTAAGTGCCAGTAGCAATTACATTATTCAATAGTTTGTGTGTGACCGCTCTGAAAGGCATTTGTTTTGTTGCTGGACAAAAGAGTGGCATTCTGATTTCAACACTCTCTTTTAAACAGCTATTACCGCTCTGAATGCTGGGGAGTATTTCTTAAATTAGGCATGCCACAGCAGATGTGGTAATCTCAGGCTTTGCTATGCTCACCTGTAAGCCATTTTGTGTAACTTCTTAGCAGACAATCGGAAGTGCCTTTGTCCCTCCAAGATTCAAAGCTGACAAAATGAAGCCGAACACCTCGAGAAGCTCACTGAAAGCTCTTTTCTTCTTCAAATAGAGAAAACCCAGGCAAGCCCTTTAAGAAAAGAAAAGGAAAAAAAAAAAAGTCTTGGAATGGGAAATGCGTCTCATAGGCAAAAAAAATGCATTAGAGGCCTTTGTGTTGGTCTTTGGATGACAATGCTTAAAAAGCTAAACTTGGCCTTTTCAAGAACAGCCCCAGACTGCCAGGTCTGTTCTAAACAAGCCACGTTTATGAGGCCAGTATGTCCAAAAGAAACACACTTCATAAAAGCAGAAAATGTGTAAGCCAGTTCCCAGCATCAAAAAAGAAAATCTCTATTACAAAGCTACTAGTATTCAGCCCCTGTATAAACACCATTATCAAAGACACATTGGTCTAAAAAAATAGTATGAAAAGGGAATAATGTTAGCCAGTTATTAATACATGTTTCCATTCTTCCCAAAAGGGAAAACCACAAAGGTTCCCTTCGCTGGCTGTGGAAACATATTTGATAAAGAGACGTTTGAGATGCTCAGCTGCGGGACTTGCAGTTACTATTAATATATTAGCTTACTAAAAAGGTATAATTTTTTTTTCCAAAGAAAGTTCTTATGTGTTCTTCTGCTTCCTGCTCACAAGGGGCAAACCTCTCTCCATGCAGACCTCCAGCTTACAGTATACTGTGGTTTTTATAATGCAGAGATTTAATTTGTTTTGCTTGGGCTTTTCCTTTCAGGGATATAAATCCTAGTCCGTCCTAAAGTTGCCCTTAAAAAGAAGTCATAACTGAAGGCTCAGGGCTGTATATAGGAAAAGATCTTGGCCCAGATTTTAACCTGCCCATCACAAAGGCATCCTTTGTTATCAGGCTATTGTCAGCATAACTTAAATAGACAAAAAGAAAATCTTTGTTTGAAATCGTACAAAGAAAGAAAAGCCCAGAAGGGAACATGTTATTCTTTGTGGGAAGAAAGTCCAGATCCTGTCCAAACTCCTTTTGTTTTGTTCAGCTATACAGTTACATTGCTGCCAGGGAATGCAGAGAAAACAGCCACAGTTTTCTTGAATAAGAGTTTCACCTGTTTCCCTGGCACTGTAAATAATAATGTCATGCTCTCAGTTTGGCCTGCTAATCCCCAAAAGGCAAAATTCATGCTCCCTCCTTAGGGGAGGCCTAAATTAGACAAGCCATTTTATCAAATTTCTAACTCACCAGGCCTCTCAGGGTAGGACTACACTGGGTTAAAAGACCTGCAGCACAGCCCCGGCTGGCCTGGATCAGCTGACTCCGGCTAGCAGGGCTCAGGCTGCTTGGCTATAATATTGCAGTGCAGATGTTCAGGTCAACGACCCTCCTCCCTTACCGGGTCCTAGAACCTGGGCTGCAGCCCGAGCCTGAACATCTTCATTGCAATTTTATAGCTGTGCAGCCCAAGCCCGAGTCAGCTGACCCAGGGAGTTGGGTTTTTTTTTTATTGCAGTGTAGGTATACCTCACCTGTCACACCGGAGAGTGTGTGTGTAAGGCCCAAGCTTGTCCATCATTCCCTACTACAGCCTCTAGTCTACAGAGATCACTTTGTATTACTCATCCTCACCCTCCCCCACCGCTAGTCAGTGTACGGGGAGCCCTGTGTTCAGGAAATCACTGAAACCTGAGACCCCTGCTGCAGTAAGAATAGAGCTGTGAGAGTCCCCAGGACGAAAGGTCTCGGAGGATGGGGAAAGGAAGAAAAGGAAGGAAAACACTGGAAATTCTCAGAATCCCTCCCCATCTATAAGGGAACCAAATAGTGTCAATGTGGTGAAGGTGGTTTTTGTGATGTGGTGTTGTAACCACCAGGAACTTGACGGAAACTGCAAACTCATTACATACAAAGTGCCTGCTCCAAAGCCTATTAAATCAATGGTAATCTTTCCAATGACTTCAGGGGCTTAGAGAGAATCACTAGAGTCCTGGTTAAAGGCAACAAGCACTGAAGTTCCATTTCTTTTATGTATGTGCTATTTCAGTTTGGAACCTTGCATATGGTTTGTGTGGTATGATTGACAATATGCTACTGGTCACATCATAAAGGTAAGATTTCCATTTGTGTTTTCCTGTAAGTACGGCTACTGAATAGTTGTCACAGGGAAGTATCTGTTAACATTCAGAAATACTTTTCTTTTATGTTCTGCATTTGTACAGCGCCTAGCACAATGGGGTCCTTGTCCATGACTGAGCTCCTAGGCTCTGTGATAATACTAAGTAGCAGGATTCACTAAGAAACAGAACAAAAGCTGCACGTTCTCTGCTGGGGAACTGGCCCCCTTTTTGTAGTCTTTTTACCCAGCAGCCACAGAACTAAGCACAAATACTCTTGCAGTAGAAAAAGGATTAGTGAGTGGAATTCACTTCAGCCTCATAAATCCAGCTGCATGAGAGTGTGTGTTACTGGTAGGGCAAAATTTTTTCCCGGCTGGAACAGGGGTGCATTGAAACCTTCTCCTTCCTCCCGCTGCTACTTACGGACTGAAACAATAGCTGCAGTCCCTCTCCAGTGCTTACCAGATGGTGGGGCTAGGCCTATTGGAACCAAGTTATCTCAAAAAGAAAAGGAGGACTTGTGGCACCACCTGTCTTCAGTGGTCACTTTGGGTGGGCTATTACCAGCAAGAGAGTGATCACTTTGGATGGGCTATTACCAGCAAGAGAGTGAGTTTGTTTGTGGGAGGGCGGAGGGTGAGAAAACCTGGATTTGTGCTGGAAATGGCCCAACTTGATGATCACTTTAGGTAAGCTATTACCAGCAGGAGAGTGGGGTGGGAGGAGGTATTGTTTCATGGTGTCTGTGTATATAATGTCTTCTGCGATTTCCACAGTATGCATCCGATGAAGTGAGCTGTAGCTCACGAAAGCTCATGCTCAAATAAATTGGTTAGTCTCTAAGGTGCCACAAGTCCTCCTTTTCTTTTTGCGAATACAGACTAACACGGCTGTTACTCTGAAACAAGTTATCTCAGATCCCCTGTCTACTCCCCCGTAACACTTTCCAACCCAACCTTCATGAGATCAGTGCAGAGATCCCCTCCCAAGCATGCCAGGGGTTTGGAGCCCTCTTGTATGGCCACTCTGCTGACACTTCCCTGCCATCCCGACCCCAATACTCAGAGAGAAAGAGTCCCACCTTAATGTTTCAAAGGGTTTTGAACAAGCGCTTCAGACCAAGATAAAATACTCAGGTACTATTTCAGAGTAGCAGCCGTGTTAGTCTGTATCCGCAAAAAGAAAAGGAGGACTTGTGCACCTTAGAGACTAACAAATTTATTTGAGCATAAGCTTTCGTGAGCTACAGCTCACTTCATTCAATGCATTCAGTGGAAAATACAGTGGGGAGATTTATATACACAGAGAACGTGAAACAATGGGTGTTACCATACACACTGTAACGAAAGTGATCAGTGATCAGATAATCAATGGCCCACCTTGATTATCACTACAAAAGGTCGTCCCTCCCCCCCTCCTGCTGGTAATAGCTCACCTTAAGTGATCACTCTCATTACAGCGTGTATGGTAACACCCATTGTTTCATGTTCTCTATGTATATAAATCTCCCCACTGTATTTTCCACTGAATGCATCCGATGAAGTGAGCTGTAGCTCACGAAAGCTTATGCTCAAATAAATTGGTTAGTCTCTAAGGTGCCACAAGTCCTCCTTTTCTTTTTTCAGATACCATTGTGACAGGTGTAATATACATACCTAATTAGAGAGAGAGAAATAATGATAGTGATAGATTTAATTCTGGGAGGCTAGACAAATCTGGTTGTAATGTACAAATCCTTTGCTATGGACATTGTCATGCCACCAAATTACTTGTAGTATAATGACTGACTAATTGCTGGAGCATCACACGATGGTGATGTTTGCTCTTTTATCACATTGAGGTATCTCTTGTTGTGAAGGGGTTTGAAGACTCCAGGTCAGCATTATAAACAAGACAGTCAGTCACACAAGCAAAACCCTAACATTAAATCTGATCTCAAGGGCAAAGCTACTATTATTAGTACTCCTGTTTATAAGCAGCCTGCTCTAATCTTTTCCTTACAACTTTCCTCCCCCATCTGTTATCCATCAAGGCAGGGAAGTTGGGAGAAACTGTGCAGATGGCTTTAGGGCACCCTACATTTTACACTAACCAGCATTCTAGCCTGCTATATATTTCATGGCGACATAACAGTTACTTGCATGCTTTTTCTAACCTGTTCTGTCTACTACTATAAAGTGTAGTGTTTTCTGCTCTGAAATCCACAAGACAGCATCTTTCTCTGCCTTCTCCCTTTAACTACAGGCTCCCTTGTGGCGAAGGATGCAGCATCTAGTTCTACTGCCAGAAGATTAAACTTTTGTCCTCTGGGTTTGATACTTGGACGGAGTCACAAAAGGAAATGAGTGCTAAGTGGCCACTGCATGCTGGGCTCTACTGAAAGATCCTTCTGGTAACATATGCCAAGAGAGACAACAAAGGGATATTTGGGGCTTTTGCACTGGGAGCATTACATCTTCCTAAGACAAAGCTTCCTCAGCTTCACCGAAAGGCTTGACTCTTTAGAGAAGTGAGGTAATTCACGGCAATTTAAAAAAAAACCCACGTATAGCATCCTTCTATTCAGTGGGAAGGAAAAGGCAGGCAAGTAATAGTGGCAAGAGGCCCACAGGTGATATGAAACAGCTAATGTGTCTGCAATGCAGTTGGGCAGTACAAAAGGACAGCACAAAGTTGGGCTGCACTCACACAGACATATCACGGAGCAGGGACACAATAGGACTGAACAAGATATCCACTGTGACAGGGTCGGACCAGATGGCTACAGGAGAGTGATAGAACGCAGATATATTAGCCCCAGGCTAAGTAGGTCCCCTTTCCCTGGGTAACTAACAGGGAAGGTTCCAGAACAATCAGGAATCTTCTGGAGACAATTAAGACAGGCTGATTAGAACACCTGCAGCCAATCAAGAAGCTGCTAGAATCAATTAAGGCAGGCTAATCAGGGCACCTGGATTTTAAAAAAGGAGCTCACTTCAGTTTGTGGTGCGCGTGTGAGGAGCTGGGAGCAAGAGGCACTAGGAGCTGAGAGTGAGAACGTGGACTGTTGGAGGACTGAGGTGTACAAGCATTATCAGACACCAGGAGGAAGGTCCTATGGTGAGGATAAAGAAGGTGTTCGGAGTAGGCCAGGGGGAAGTAGCCCAGGGAGTTGTAGCTGTCGCAAAGCTGTTCCAGGAGGCACTCGAGAAGCTGCATTCCACAGGGCCCTGGGCTGGAACCCGGAGTAGAGGGCGGGCCCGGCTTCCCTCCAAATCCTCCCAACTCCTGGTCAGACACAGGAGGAGTCGACCTGGACTGTGGGTTCAGAAAAACGGCCAAGCTGAGGGCTGCCATGAAGCTCCAAGGCGAGCAAATCTGCCAATAAGCGCAAGACCCACCAAGGTAGAGGAGGAACTTTGTCACACCATCTAGATTCTAGGAGCGAAATCCTGGCCATCAAAGGCAATGATGCTTTGCTATTGATTCAATGAGGACAGAATTTGACACCAGATGTCACCAGAAATTGAGGTTTGTTATTCATCAAAATCAATGAACCACATCCCATGCTTGGAAGAAAGATCCCAGTCCTGGCCCCATAGAGTTTGCTAGGCCGATTAGACATTCCCTTACCATTCACGATGCAAGTTTCCCCACCTGGGCAAAGCACTAGAAAATATATCCTTGTGAACAATCCTGTACAGGCTGGTAGATGGACTACATGGCCTCATGGGTAGGGCTAGCTCCAAAACAACAAGCCTCTTTCATCAAAAAGTTCAAGGTTTTGAAATGTGTCTTGATTCTGATGTGGAATGCGAATGACTCCTTTCAAAAAGATTTATGAAAAAAATTGTATAGTGCAGTGCCAGGGCATTTGGGAGAGCCAGGTTCAAGTTTCTGCTCTGCCAGGTTCAGGTCAGGGACTTAAACTATCCCCCAGACTATTGTGTGTGTTCTCAGTCCAGAAATTCCCACACTGGACCTCAGATACCTTCTCAAAGTTTTGTCAAAACAGATGCATTTCCACAAAACATTTTGGTTTCAGTGGAAGAAAGTTTTTTGTCCAGGAGAGGTTTGTAGGAGTGAGGCAACAACTGGCATAAATCATTAGACTATCACAAGAAAGCCCTTTCTCCTGAGATTTCCAGCCCAATTTAGCAGATCTTAAGATTCCAGTAAGTGTCTGAATTGAAATCTTAAAGGAGCACTCACCTCAATCTCTATATTGTAAGATGTGCTTATCATCACCTGAACAAACTGTGGAACAAAAGTCCAGTTACCTTATTGCTGTAAAAGACGTAACCATGTCCCTTGTGTTAAAAAAAAAAAAAAACCCACAGCAAACTCTCCCTTGCCTCTCTATTATGGTTATGGGTATATGTAGAGCATCTTTACATCTGTGCACTAGCTTGGAAAGCCACTGGCTTTAAGGTTAAATTCGATAAGTTTATGGAGGAGATGGTATGATGGGATAATATGATTTTGGCAATTAATTGATCTTTAACTATTCATGGTAAATAGGCCCAATGGCCTGGGATGGGATGTTAGATGGGATGGGATCTGAGTTACTACAGAGAATTCTTTCCTGGGTATCTGGCTGGTGAATCTTGCCCATATGCTTACGATTCAGCTGATCACCATATTTGGGATCGGGAAGGAATTTTCCTCCAGGGCAGATTGGAAGAGGCCCTGGAGATTTTTCACCTTCCTCTGTAGCACGGGGCACTTGCTGGAGGATTCTCTGCTCCTTGAAGTCTTTAAACCATGATTTGAGAACTTCAATAGCTCAGACATAGGTGAGAGGTTTATCGCAGAAGTGGATTGGTGAGATTCTGTGGCCTGCACTGTGCAGGGGGTCGGACTAGATGATCGTAATGTTCCCTTCTCACCTTGATATCTATGAATCTATAACCATGGGTGCCTGACTGATGGATGCTATAAGACAGAGGTGTAAACCTCATCATATCATTTTAACTTCTTTCTGACTGATAAATGGTACAGCCAAAGTGCAGAACACATAAGCCAATACAAGAGCACATTGTGGTACCGTTCACATTTAGCCAGTTAGAGGTACTAATTGCTGAGTGGGTAAAAATAGTGATTATTAAATACTGTAGTGATTAGTCTTTTCAAAAGCAAAGCACCATGGAAATTCATAAGGCACTCAGATGTTCTTCGAAGAATGCCTTGAGGTTTGCTCTGAAGTAGGGATGTAAATCCACCTGCTTTTTGAAGGCCCCTTTGTAAACTGGATTTATTTTTCTCGGGAATCATTGTTATGCTCTGCATAGGAAGCTCTGAGAATAAAGCCCTTGGTATTTCTTACCTCAAAGATTTTAACAGCATACTCCATCAAAGTAGATATTATTTATTTAGTACCATTGGTAGGTATGATGCCTTACAGATACAGTCAGATTTTTTCCATTAATTACACCCCATCAAGCTCATTGAAGTCACGGCTCTACAGATTACTGGCAGGAGTTTTTGACCCACATATTTTATACATGTTATGTATATTCACTAATGAAAAGAGATCTCTTTCCCCCAGTTTCTGAGAAGCCTAACAAGTTGAGTCAAGTCTCATTTGCAAAGGGTGGTCATCATTCAAATGTTATTCACTCAAATGTTGTGATTTAAGATATTTGTTGTAAGGAGAGAGAAAGTTTCAGTATTGGAGTGGGACTGAGAAAATCTGGAATTCCTGCTTCTGCAACAAGTTTTCTTTAGCAAGTCACTCTGTGCTTCACTTCTGCATCTATAAAATAGGGTAAATATTACTTCCTTTGTCTCTTATCTATATAGATTGCAGATTGTTCATGTAGGTATTAAAAAAAAAGGAGGACTTGTGGCACCTTAGAGACTAACCAATTTATTTGAGCATGAGCTTTCGTGAGCTACAGCTCACTTCATCGGATGCATACTGTGGAAATCGCAGAAGACATTATATACACAGACACCATGAAGTGAGCTGTAGCTCACGAAAGCTCATGCTCAAATAAATTGGTTAGTCTCTAAGGTGCCACAAGTCCTCCTTTTCTTTTTGCGAATACAGACTAACACGGCTGTTACTCTGAAACCTGTCATTAGGTATTAAAGTTCTCTTACTGTACGTTTGTATGGTGCCCAGCACAAAGGGATCCAGATTAGAAATGAGCGAATAATGGATTTTCTCCCTTTGGAGGCCAAACCGAAAAATCTGAAAAAATTTCAGTTTGATTTGAAATGAAACTAGTTTTTTCAAAATTTATGAAAAAACTGAGTTTTCTTCATTTCATTTTGGCCATTTTGGGGTGTTTTTAGACTTTTTAAATTGACCAAATATAAAAATAAAGTGCCATTTCAAAATGAAAACTCAAAACAAAATATTTCAAAATAGAAAAAAAACCATAAAATGTTTTTAAATAATTGAAAGAAAATGGTTCAGCTTTCTCAAGGGGTTGGGGGTTGTTGTTGTTTTTTGGACAAAACTCTTCATTGACCTCAGGTTGAGTCTGCAAATAGTGTCAGAGTCCTGAAAAGTACATTTTTTGGCAACACCCCCCCCCCCCCACAAAACCCTCAACAACTATTTGCCAACAATTTTTTGCCCAGCTCTCATTCTTATCTCAGTTTGGGCTTGTAGGCCCTACCCACAATGCAAATATTGAATAAATAATTGCGCTCTTATCACTTTGTTGAATACAGTCCAATTTCTATTCTCAACCTCTCTCCTTGATGCATGGAATTCACACATCCCCCCTAACTGAGATGAGAACGGGCTCCAGTTCCCCATAAAGGTCATTTTAGATGATCTAATTTTTTAGTTCCCTGCTACAGAAGATATTTCATCCTCTTTCTAATGGTGCAGCCTTTATCCAACAAGAAATAAAGATCACCAGTGTGTGAGCAGATTTTATATTCTATTAAACAATATGTGAAGACGGAATCATGACAGCTAATCCCTACCATCTTAGTATAAGGAGTCTCAGATTCTGAGGATATTCAACAGTTACAAAAATGGTTGGCAATGACATTTTGTTTTGAATGAGTGAAGGGAGACCCTGAGTGCTAATTCCTTGTAATAGAACTACCTGTCATGCTGCCACTCGGGAATTAAATGCATGTTCCTCCTTCAAGCTTGTACTTATTTGGTAACATGGCAACCTTTATGGAAAATAGTATTTACGTGTCTGGCAATTTAGCTGCAATGTTAATGAAGTGGGGAGAGGGAGCATGAAATGGGGAGGGAAGAGGAATGGAATGCAAGAGGCATGACAAATTTTAAAATCTCAACATGAAAGGCTGCTTTCAAAACCATCTGCCAGGTTGCTGAGGTGATGAGTTTCTAAATGTAAGTAGATTTTTTTAAACACTCCGTTTAACTATGAAGAAGGCTGTAGTGATCTATCACAGGCACAGGAAACAGAGTGAAAGACTGATTCACTCAGCTTCATCTCTCTGATGTATTTCGTGCTGAGAATCCTGTCCCTGGCACCAGGGGTAGTCATTTGTTCCTGTGCAAAGTGGATCTAAAGGGCTACCAGATCAGACAGTCCATGGTAGAAGCACACCTTCCCTTCACATGCTGGCTCCAGTATGCCTCAGACCTTCATTGAAAAGCTTTTTGATTCGTGAGTGAGTGAGATACCATTGGAAGTGGCCCTTGTAGTGATTCTCTAAGGAGAACACATATGGAGGAGGCCGCAGGACTTTGCCAGGTTCCGGACCACTATTCAAAAGAGTTTTTTCTTCCTGTACCGTCCCCCATATATTATCATAAGGCCACATTTATCCTTCATAACAATTTTAATATGTCTTGTCTTAAAACTGCACATTA
Organism: Chelonia mydas; assembly: GCF_015237465.2. Lineage (NCBI taxonomy): Eukaryota > Metazoa > Chordata > Testudines > Cheloniidae > Chelonia > Chelonia mydas. The sequence continues at coordinate 126,499,371 of NC_057852.1, read as the reverse complement.
GACCCTTAAAGCCTGAGAACCAGGATATTACAGTTTCCACTCCTGTAAGATGTCCTGGGAAACACTTCACAGCTTTCGTGTTAAGAGCATGACATCTTAGGCCCCAATTCAGCAGGTACTTAGGCATGTACCTAACTTTAGCAAATAAGCGGTGCCATTCAAACTGAATTGGGGTCTTACATTGCAGATAGAGATGGGTATGAAGCCTTGGGAAATGTAGAAGTGTTTCGTTGGGTATCTACATCCAAAATCTTTAAATTCCATAATAATGGACTCATTACACTGAGAGAATGCACATTGTAGAAGGGGCACACTAACAAAAGGTTGGGGTCCTACTTGAAGGAAGCCATGCCCTTTTCTTTTGAAATCTATTCATTGCTAATATTCAGTAGAAATATTTTAAACTGAAAAGAAAAGGAAAAAAAGCACCTACCTGCTAAGGCACTACTTGGAGGGGTTCCAAAGAGACCCCAAACCCCCAAAATAAAATAAACACATTAAATGAAATAGAGGATATGTTAAGATCTGTGATGCAGTTTGTTAATCAGGAAGTTAGGATTGGGGGGGGGGAGAGTAATTTTCTCTTTCCTTAAGACTATTAGAACACTGGCTCAGGTGTTTACTAAATTGGAGGTATTGTTTGGGGCTAATTCTCCTGTACTGCATGGGAGGAAGTCTATGGGTTTTCTTTAACTCAACAAAAACAAAATCCTAGTGAAACTGTATGGGAATTTGCTTTCAGTTCATAGGAGTTAATGACCAGACTAGCTAAGCGTGACCCCAGTGGCATCCAGGAGCCTGAGAAAAGGTTGCAGAATTACTTGGTGACAGGTTTAACAGAACCCAGCCTTAAACAGTCGCTTAGGGGAAATGAGAGTATGACCCCTTCTGAAGGTAAGCAGGAGACATTGTGTAGGGAAGGGGAGAAAAGCTCAAAAGTGAATGTCTGGCTTTGCCAATGGTTCATCTGCACCTGTGGCTTATTATAAGATGGATGCATTAGAGAGAGAAAGACTTGTGAAATGAAAAAGCAAAAGACTAGGTGGGCAGTGACTGGGTAAATCTGAAATGGTGTTTGTCAAAAATTGGAGAAGTTAAGGGGAGGACTTGATAATGAAAAAAGGAATGGAATGTTACCCAAATATTAATAAGGGCCGCATTTTCCACTGATTTGCATTCCCAGGGTTTCAGTCTCTTCTAACTTACACCAGTGTAAATGAGGTGTAACTCCACTGAAGTCAGGGGGGAGAAATGAAAGGAGAATCAGGTCTCCAAGCTTTTACCCCTCTGTGTATCTCTAATGCATATTCTGCACTTGATCTGTGCATGGAACTTCCATGGTTGCTCTCCATATAACAGAAATGCAGAAAATACAGGAGACAGCTGCAATGCAGATTAGAAAGAATTTTGCCCTAAAGATGTTTGTAGCCAGACAAAGTCTTTATGTTGTTGTTTTTTTAGGGCAAGATTTGTAAAGGTTTTTAGGTGCATAACTCCCCTCAGTAATTAATATGGTAGCAACTAGTGTTAGGCCTCGTCTTATTAAATAGCTTCACAAATCACCTTGAAGAAGACCTAAGCACATTTGCAGGTTATATTAAAGTAGAGGAATTGCAAACATCAGGGAGGACAAAGAAATAACTGAAAAGGACTTTGGGAAAATAGAAACTTGAGCAAAGCAATAAGATTACACTGGGTATAATGCAAGTTAGGAGATCTGGGTGAAAATCTCAGTGCCGCCAGGAGGTCCAGCACAGAAGTCACAACCCAGGGGAAGAGAATAAGGCAGTTTGGGGCCTGTTCCAGGGGCCAAAACAGCCACTCCCAGAAATTAGAGCCATCCCAGGCTGCTGATGGACTACAACATAGTTCTGAATTGCCTTAGTTCCATGTACTCCAAGCCTACCCCCCAGCTCCGCACCAGCACATCTCCTACTCTGGGGCCTATACACAGGGCGACAAAGGCCCAGCGCACCTAAACCAGGTAGATTCTTAGGTACTTGCAGCATATTACAGCTGTTATATACTGCCTGAGTGGTGTATAGGGGCTGGAATGGACAGTCCGTCATCGAGAGGTAACAGAGAGACACAGATTTGTCTTGTGTGATAGGGAGTAGAGAGATTGCTAATAAAGAGTAAAGCTAGCTTGTCCCAAGATTGCCAGTCATTCTTCCTCTCCCTGCTGGATACTGTTTGACCAAGCTCTGTCACGGTGCCGCATTTCAGTGGTTTCAATTCTGTCTGGAACCTGGCAGTGCAAAAGATTTTTAAAAGTAAAATGTAACACAGAGAGGAAATAAAAAAAAATACAATGTTCTGGCCCTCCAGAAAGTTGAGGTTTGATTTGGGGTGAAGGTTTTGGGGAGGGCAACAGGCAAGGGTGGGCAGAGTGATCAGGCCTGGGTCACTAAACCATCCTGTCCTGCTGATTGCACACTGATCGTGTCACAACACACACATTGTTCAGGGTTTCTGTAACCCTGGAGAAGAGGAGATATATAGCACACAGGCGCCACAGGAAGAATGTAGCTTAATCAGAGTCAGACAGATTAGAGACAACAATAAAAATGAGTTCACTAAGGCAGATCTGTAAGACTGTCTTTGAAGCTGGGGAGAACCAAATTAGCTCCCTTGCAACCTATTGGTGCTCTGCCAGGGGATTCCTTAGACAGCAAACCATCACCTTTGTTGACCAGTGGGCCCAGAGAATAGACGTGACTAAGGGCTGTTCCCTAACTGGCAGAAAGTCATGATCCAAGCTATGCATGGGCCAGCAATGGAAATTAATATTTCATTGTTTACATCAGTGAACAAAATAAAATGTAACTTTTTTTCTTCCTCTGGAAGAAACTAAGAACATAAGGATGGCCAAATTGGGTCAGACCAAAGGTCCATCTAGATCAGTGTCCTACCTTCTCACAATGGCCAGTTCCAGATGCTTCAGCGGAAACAGAAGAGGGCAATCCCAGCTTGTGGCAATCAGAGGCATAGGAAGACTCAGAGCGTGGGGTTGCATCCCCAACCATCTTAGCTAATAGCCACTGATGGACCTATCCTCATGAACTTACCTAATTCTTTTTTGAGCCTAGTTACACTTTTGGCCTTCACAACATCCTGTGGCAAGGAATTCCACAGGTTGACTGCACTGTGTGAAGAATACTTCCTTCGGTTTGTTTTAAATCTGCTGCCTATTAATTTCATTGGGGAACTCCTGGTTCTTACATTATGTGAAGGGGTAAATAACACTTCCTTATTCACTTTCTCCACACCAGTCATGATTATATAGACCTCTATCATATTCCCCCGCCCCTCCTTAGTTGTCTCTTTCATTAGCTGAACAGTTGCTGTCTTTCTAATCTCTCCTCATATGGAAGTTGTTTCATACCGCTCATGATTTTTGTCACCCTTCTCTGTACTGTTCCAATTCTAATCTATCTTTTTTGATCAGGGGCAACCAGAACTGCAATCAGTAATCAAGGTGATTACCGTGGATTTATATAGCGGCATTAGGAAATTTTGTGTGTTAACTATCCCCTTCCTAATGGTTCCCAACATTGTTTGCTTTTTTGGCTGCTGCTGCGCATTGAGTGGATGTTTTCAGAGAACTATCCACAATGACTCCAAGATCTCTTTCTTGAGTGGTAACCGCTAATTTAGATCCCACCATTTTGTATGTATAGTTGGGATTATGTTCTCCAAAGTGCATTAACTTGCATTCATCAGCACTGAGTTTAATCTGCAATTTTCTTGCCCAGTCACCCAGTTTTGTGAAATCCCTTTGTAACTGTTCACAGTCAGCTTTGGACTTGACTATCGCAAGTAATTTTGTATCAGCTGCAAACTTTTCCACCTCATTTTTACCCCTTTTCCCAGATCATTTATGAATATGTTGAACACTGGTCCCAGTACAGATCCTTGGGGCACCCTGTCATTTACCCCTCTCCACTATTCATACCCTTTTAACTAGTTACTGATCCATAAGAGGACCTTCCCTCTTATCCCATGATGGCCTACTTTGCTTAACAACCTTTGATGAAGGACCTTGTCAAAGACTCTCTGTATATCCAAGTACACTATATCCACTGGATCACCCTTGTTCACGTTTGTTGATCTCCTTAAAGAATTCTAGTACACTGATGAGGCATGATTCCCCATTACAAAAGCCATGTTGACTCTTCCCAATCATGTCATTTTTATATGTGCTCCTGATAATTCTGTTCTTTACTATATTTTCCAACCAATTTGCCTGGTACTGAAGTTAGGCTTACCAGCCTGTAATTGTCAGGATCGCCTCTAGAGCCTTTTTAAAAAATTGGTGTCACATTAGCTATCTGGCACTCATCTGGTACAGAGGCTAATTTAAGCAACGTGTTACATATCACAATTAGTAGTTCTGCAATTTCACATTTTCTTTTTTAGTAGTTTTGCAATTTCCTTTAAAACGCTTGGGTGAGTGACATCTGGTCCTAATGACTTATAACTGTTTAAATTTGAGTTAATTGGGGACCTTTAAACCAGCCAAAACAAACTTCACATTCAAAAAGTCTTGTCTGGTCTTACAGGGTTTTGATTTTTTCCCTTGGTTTTTTAGATAAGTTGAAAGAGGAAAAACAAATGTTGCCTCTCTGTCCCCAGCTCTCCCACACACAATGGGAATGGTATTACCGCTTTGACATATCCTGCAGGGCAGTATGAAAAGCTTCATTCTACTCTTTATCTCAGTGTAGGACATCATTACCCAGCGAAATACAATACCTCTACACTTACACCTGAAACACAATCTCCCCCCTCCTTTCTTTCTCCCCCCCCCCCTTTACTTGGAGCTCCTACTCTCTTGCTCCTTTATGTAGGATATTATTTTCACCGTCTGCAGCAGGGAAGACATCAGCTGTTATCTTCCAGCTGATAAAGATCTTTATTTGCTCCTGATGCATTGGAATTGAAGAAAAAAGTTCCTTCTATGGAAGATATGAATAGCAGAGCAAGAACACTGTGAATAGCCCCAGTCTAGATAAAGGTATGTATGTATCTCAACATCAGGAAACATGAGTGTTATAGTCTGAGATTTTTTGATCACCTGTCAGGAGAAATATTATGTCTAAGTTTTTTCTCCAATGAAAATATGTAATTATCACCTGTGCAACATCTTTTCTGGTCTAAGATCCGGTGTCAGCTTTAAGTGCAGGCTTTGGGCAGAATTGTGGCTGATAAAGATGAAGATCTATTAACCCTCAAAACCCAGCTGTATTCCATAATGTTTTCTCTTATGAGCTCTTTCCCCTCCTTTCAGTAGGCCCACTCTTGCAAGGTGTCCAGCGCCCCTGGCATGATGCTGTGCCTCCCCACATCCACCGACGTTGGTGGGAGTTAAGGACACTCTCTCAGCATCTGTCAGAAGGCACTCGGCACCTTGTAGAATCAGGCCCCTTAACAGACCAAATCTGATTGGTTGCCGAGTGCTATAGCTCCTAGCAAAACCAATGGGCTAAGTGCTCAGAGTTATGGGGCACTGAAGTGATGGGAGTTATGGGTACTTGGCAGATGCTCGGCTTTGCCCCATGGGAATAAAGGGCCTAATTCAGGACTCCATTCAAGAAAGCACTTAAGTATATTCTTAACTTTAAGCATCTGCTTAAGCCCCATTGACTTTACAATTATTATGTGTATTATGGTTGTGCCCCCCTGGATTTGAATGAGACATGGGTTCTCCTATTTGTCCACAGCATAGTCCCCATTTTAGCAGAGAGATTGCCGATGGGAGAGCGGACGTCCATGAGATAATCTTACCCAGACCATCTTCCCCCACATCATATAACATCTCTGGGACAACAACAGCAATTACATATAAGGAAAAGTACCATTAGGAAAATAATATATTTTTTTTATCTATTTTCCTATGTGCTTTAGCAGTTGCACACCAGGCTGAGAGTTAACTCCATGAGATCAGCCATCACTGAGGACCACCAGCAAGGACCAAGCTTTGGGTACAAACAAGGATAAGGCACTGCACTATTGCCCCAGCAGCTGTTGAGTAGATACACACAGCCAGATGGACATGTTCGCTTTGGCAACTCTCTGTGCATCCATTCAAACATGAAGCATCTCATCTGCTGATAAAGGCTGATGTCTGCGGAGTTTGAATTTCGGGGGGGGGTTAGATCATAGCGAGGGGGTAATATTTCCCACGGACATATCCTGAAAAAGGGTTTCCGCTGGTGAATTAGACAAATGAGCTTAGTTCATGCAGACTCAGCCGGCTGCACACGACTCACCGTATGCAGAGAGCATATAGGTGTTGGTGAGCACACTGAGGCCAAGCAGGGACCTCTTGGAAAACTTGACTGCAAGCCTATAAAACACTCCTCAGCTGCAGTGTTCATCACAGTTGTACTGGGCAGCGTTTGGTGTTTTTCCTAAAAGATACTCCTGAGAGTTAAGCAGTCCTCCATGCTGTGGCTTTGTTGGCTGTCAGTCACTCCAGCTGATGTTGATCACTGAGCAGCCCCCTTTTGCTGACAATCTGTTGGCTGACTATAGTTGCAGTGATGGGTCATGTTGAACACTGAGCAACCCCATTGCTGCTGCTCTGTTGGCCCCCACAGCTGCATTCGGTGACGTCAGCCTGTCTCTGCCAGAGCAGCTGTAGGGACGAAAGCATATTACAATCTGGATTGCATTATATTAGAGTAAGGGATAAAACCCTCGCAAAGCAGACCGCAACACGTGGACAGCTGAGCAGTCACTCCGGTGGTGAGAGGCTGGCAGCACCCAGAAAGACTAGCAGCCAGAGCAGCAACCACTATGCTGCCCAAGCGAAATGCACTGTATGAAAACAAGGAAGCGCTGTCTAAAGTCAGCAGTGAAAAAAATCACTTCTCAAACAAAAACTCCTGTGCACAAAATTCAATGCACACCTATATGCTTCCACACATTACAGGCGCAAACACGTGAACAATTCCAGCCTCCACACAAAAACATAGGAATAACCACTGTATTATAGTTAGATATTTCTGAGGGTACAAATGGTCCATGTAATCTGCAGTGGTCCATCTCATCTGCTGTCCTGCCTGCCTCTGAAAGTGCTCTCTACCAGATGCTTTAGAAGAAGAGACAAGAAACCCTGTGAACATTTGTGGAATCACTCGCTCATACAGGAAGTTTTGCCCCATTCCCCGTCATTCAGTGCTTGATTTATTCCCTGAAGTTTTTATTCCTCATACTATGTTAGGTAAGATTTTAAAATAACTGGACATGTTCTCATTATGGATTAAGTGGACAATCCTTGTGGTAGTGAGCTCCACAGGCTAATTCTACATCATGTAAAAACAATTTTTGGTGTCGGAATTTGAAAATGGCTGTCTTTCAATTTCACTGAATGGCCCCTTGTTACTGTATTATGCATATGTGCTAGAATTTGGACCCACTAAACCCAGTTATCTTAACTGTTACCGCTACACATGCAAGACTTATACTTGTGCATTCAGGTCATGGAACTGTTCAAGGAGCTTGGCTGAAAACTTGGCTCTACAACAATACAGAATTTGGCTCTTAGCACGCTTTATTTCTGTAGAATCTTCTCTATATTTTCCTTTAGTTCCTCTGTTACTGTCCCTCTCCCCTTCATCTCCTCCCTCCCCCAGTCACACTTTGGCTGGCCCTCTAAGGGTAGCTGGGCTCAGCCATACTTGATTAGCTACAGGCCCCCACCCACTCCTGATCAGCTGGATGATTTCTTTCAAAGGGCTGAGAAAACTCAGTTTGGGGTTGGAAGCAGAGGCAGGCTGGCTCCTACTCCCGTGAAAGGCCCTGAAGCAGGGTCAGGAAGGAGCCTGGGAGTAAGAGCTCTATCCCAGAGCCAGAGGGAGTGAAACTGTGAGAGGGACTCAAGGAAAGCAGCTGAAGAGTCAGTCTGTCCCAGACTGGAGAGACTTAAAGGGAGTCCAGAAGGTGGGCTGCAGAGGAGCCCACGTGGGGATGTGTAATAATTGACTTACAAAATTACCCTAATTATAAGCTTAACTGGAAGCAGTGAGCACAAGTTCATACGATATCACAATAACTTATAACAAATGTTGATGGGGAAAAGGTACAAAAGAGAGACACACTGGATTAGTCCAAACCAGACGGCCTACTGATATAACTCAAGGACTGTGTTCAGATTATGCCTGGTAAACAAGAAAAGTGGGGGACCACAAATCAGTGAACCAAACTTGGTATGTTGGAAATTAGGCCTAACTGGCACACAAAATGAGGGGGTGGGCTATTCCACTCACCACTCCCTTTTGTGGTCCTTAAAAGAAAATACTTTTTATGGGGGGGAGGCAGGGGAAATCAAGAAGTTGCAGTCTGCCAACAACCACTGCAGTGTGCTTTCCCATCATGGCTGCCACCCCCACCATCTCCTAGGACCCAGGATCTACCATAACATGGTGGGCCTTCATTGTCCCTCATCCCAAGAGACATCCTGACCAGATCGGGCCACCATAACCATCTACTCTGGCTGACTCCCAACCACCACCACTCTACTCCACTCCCATATGTCCTTTTCCTTCCCTTTCCTATTCCCATCCCTCTATTTAATAAGAGTCTAGCATAACTGGCCAAGACTACATTTTGCAATACTGCTATAAGCTCGTGACCAGAGAGGCAGTTGAAAAAGCAATGCCCTCAACAGCCTGATACTGGCACAAATTTGTCAGGTCTCAGAATGTGCTCCATGCTTGCCTTCGTGTCTCAAGTGAGTCCTTGTCTACACTACAGGTTACTTTGGTATAACTTATGTTGCTCAGGAGTGTGAATAATCTATACTCCTCAGTGACGTAAATTAAGCGCTGGTGTAGACAGTGCTAGGTTGGTTGGAAAGCTTCTCCTGCCAACATGGCTATTGCCTCTTGCAGAGGCAGGAGTTAAGATGACGGGCGAGCTCTTCCATCAGCTTAAGAGCGCGTCCATCACAAGTGCCACAGCGGCAGGTCTGCATTGGTGCAGCTGCGCTGCTGTAAGTGCTGTCGTGTAGATGTAGCCTGAGAGTCAACACCAGAGACGGAAGCCACATTTTCCAGCTTTGCTATTCTTCCCTCTGCCTGTGTGTGCGCTCGTCTTCTTTTGTCTTTTAGAAAATGGCTTCGGACTTTAACAGCTGCTTCGGCACAGCTCAAATAACGTCTTTTCTTTTCTCCAAAAAGGAGTCATTACTATCTTTAAATACCATCTAAAGAGACTGTCAAATGGGGACAGGAGAGGTGGGAATTGGAAAGGAGGGTGCCCTTTTAAAAACTCCCCAGCTACAGGAAAAGGAAACAAAAGAGGTTGTTAAAATAAAAGCCTTATTTAACAAATACTTTGCATTTCAAATCTTTAACATTTTGGAGGTATCTTTAATAAAAACGTTAAAAGGCTGTCTAGTGGTGTTTCTCCCATGGCACTAAGCAGGCTGAGGTTTCTGTATACCAAATCTGGACCCTTGTTTAAAACTGTTTAATGTTAGACAGTTTCAGTGTCATGTTAACACTCGTGACTCTTTGGGCCCGTTTAGTCAACTGAAATTAATACAACAGGTGAAAAGAACCTTTTGTTTGTTTGGGACTTTTTGCTGGGTCCGTTACCCTGAGAGGGGATTGATATCAGAGTGACCCAGCCGGAAGGCTGAGTCATGTTAACTGCTGGGAGAGACAGAAAACCCTGGGCAGGAGTCAGGGAACACCTGCAGTGCCAGGCTTAGCCAGCAGGGAGTGCTACAGAGTAGGCTTGCCCCATGACACCCCTTTATGTAGATCTTCCCTAACTCCATGCAGTTGTGCAACAGCAGCATCTGTTGGCACCGTTAGAAAAATGTCAAATAAATAGGGTAAAAACTAAACAATAATTTTGCTTCGGGCCTTGCTTTTAGTTTAAACAGGCTAAATAAGCAAGCAAAAAAATGTAAGTGAAAGCACAAGGCTGCCCCCCAATTTCTCCCCTCCTCCCCCCGAGCTCCATCGGTGTTTGGAGCTAGGGGTCAGGAGAAGAAGGGGGGGTCTATCGGCGTACAGAATAATAGTTGGGAAAGGGGAAAAGGAAAACTATCGGCATATAGACATAGCCCAGCTGGTGTGAAGGGCTTCGAAATATGCTGGCTTGTTTAGCCCCAATGAACCCATGGAATTGCCTGAAGACTGGACTCTGGACTGTTATTTTCCGACAAACTGTGTCTGGGAACTAAGAGGGAGGCGGGAGCTAGACCCCCGCCAACTTCTTGGTGCCGTGACGTGGATACACTTGGCTGAATGGGTAAGTAATACAGTAACAGACAGGTAAGTCCCCCGCATCAACTGTCCGTGCAGCTGTTTGGCATGGGTATGGAGGGCTCTCATGAAGGGAGTTGCGGGTTCAAATACAAATAAATTCAGGGCCCATACCAGGGACAGGGATTAACCTAGAACAAAATAAATAAATAAATAAATAAAATATTTAAGGTGGTAGACTCAGGGTGTTCTTTTGCTGGTGCTAGCTTACCTGTAGAGCATCTGAAAAACAAAAGAACCATTTCCCAACCCCTTGATGGGGACAGATTATTGCTTAAAAATACCCCTTCCTTTTTCAGATTTTTTTGGCTTAAAAGCCAGGGTTCTCCCTGCGTGCTCAGTTAGCCTTAGTAAACATTTTAGGGTGGATAAGCCTTAAAAGTGTTTTTAAATTTTTACCTGCCAGCGATTAAGAACTTTGACATGATTTTTTTTTAATTCCATTTTGTGGCATGTGATGGATTTTTACTCCAGTGGAAAGCAATGCAGACTACGAGGGGAGAGGCTTCAGTCCTTACAGTCAGCTCTGTGCAGAAGCTAACATTATAAAGGTGGACAAGGCAGTTTAAACAATTCCTTGCCACAAACTCAGTGGCAATGTGATGATTACAAGCACAAAGATCAGTTAGAGAGCAATCCCCTTGCGAATGCTGGAGGGCAATTCCCCTTACCAAGAAAAGGCTTGACATAGGACAGATAAGCCTGAGCTATGGAGTGGAGAGCAGCACTGGCAATGGTGGAAATTTTTCATGCACAAAGTTTTCCAGTAGAGGGATACAGCTCTATTGAAACTGAAGGTTATTTTGTAGAAAAACCAATTGACAAAAATAATTGGTTTCCCCCATAGGAAGTTTCTAAATGAAGTGTTTCAACAGTAAAGACATTTAAAAAAAAAACCCACAAAAAACAATGAAATGACATTTTAAATAGGAATATCAATATGAAGTAAACATTTTTGTTTAGACTTAAAATGTCATTCCATGTTGGTTTTTCCAATACAAAAAAGACATCTTAAGTTGGGGAAAAAAGTTTCAAATAGTTTTGTAAGCTTCCCATGGAAACTCAATTTTTTTCCTTATGTTTTCACCACAAAAAGCACCCTCACAACTGGCTTCCTTGATGGAAGTCTCAGCAGAGAGGCCATGGATTGAATGGACCATAGGGATTAAACCGTTTTCTTAATCCTAGGTGCCCAAAATGGTTTCAAAGAAACTGTGCCCAATAGCACAGTTCACAATACCATTTTAAAGCACAAGCTGGTTATTTAAATACATAGCATTTATAAAGCACTTTACAAAAGTACATATCATTATCCCAAGTCTACAAATGGGGAAAGTGAGGCATGGAGAGGTTAAATGACTGGTCCAAGGTTGCTCTGCTGGTCAGTGGCTGAGCCTTGCTCCCATAGTGTGTTTTGTGCTATTTCAAGGACAGCTATTTTTATTTACCTCACACAACCACTGTGTAATAAATTATTAGACTGGGATACAAGGAGTTTAGAAAACAAAATCTGGCAGACCCGAAGGAGAAGGTAAACTTGTAGTGAAGGAAGTCCACATGGTCACAGGACTTTCAGCAGCACAAAATGGGAGCAAAGGAGTCAGATGCTGGGAATGAATCACAATTGTGGGTTAGTGACACAGACTTTGTAATGGAAAAAAGGGGCAAAAGAGTAGAGGGCAGAGTCCAGGGAGTTGCCAACAAGTCAGTAGAGGAGTGGGAGAAGGGGACCAAGAATAGAAGAGAAATAATGAAAATTAATGGATTGGAATTCCCAGAAGGTCCAGATGGAGGAGCAGGTGGGCGGCAAGAGGCAGTGGTCTGAATTGAAAGAAAAGTGGCTGTGGCTGGAGAGAGGGAACATGGCGATAGCAAGATCAGAGAGGGAGCAATGTCTAGGGAAGACAATATCGCATGAGTAGCAGTCGATCTGAGGTCAAAAGGCAGATAAGTATACACTAGTGTTTGGTAGAAATATTTTTATTTTTGAAGGCATGTGGGCCAGAAATTGACTCAGGTTTCCTCCAGAACATGGAGCTAACAGAACGATTGCAATTTGCTCTGATTTGGTGTTCGCAGAAACATGAAATTCTGACAGGTTTCAGAGTAACAGCCGTGTTAGTCTGTATTTGCAAAAAGAAAAGGAGTACTTGTGGCACCTTAGAGACTAACCAATTTATTTGAGCATAAGCATGCATCCGATGAAGTGAGCTGTAGCTCACGAAAGCTTATGCTCAAATAAATTGGTTAGTCTCTAAGGTGCCACAAGTACTCCTTTTCTTTTTATGAAATTCTGAGTAAGCAATCCACAGCAGTAACCCTGTACTGACTATGTGGGCCTTCAGCCCCACTCTGTCTCCTAGAGGGAATCCATGACTCCCTCCCCCATTGCCAGATGGGGTGTTCCTCCCACCAATGTCCCAGCATAGAGAGTGCGCTCTCCCCAGCTGACTGGCAGCCAGAGATGATGGAAGGAACCAAGTGACCCATCCTTGAGGAGCTGGTTGATATATTCCTTATCCCTGTATCTCTAATCACAGGTAAGAGATTCACTATTGGTTGAATACTGACCATGTGCAAAGGGAATGTTGTCCACAAACCAAACACCAGGATTATGAATTTGGGGTAAGGAAGGACTTGTAAAAGCTGAAAAGTTCTGAAGAGACTTGGGGATTGACAACAAAGCAGAAACAGGAGGCTGGAAGAATTCCATCCTCTGTGTTAAGTGTTTAATCCAACCTTTGCCTCACGTTTGGATTTACCAAAACCCTCTTGGACAAGACTGATCCATCCTGCATATAGATGTAGATTTGCCATTGATTCACTGGGAGCTGGAGCAGGCCCCAGGAGCCTTATTCTGCATTCCTTACTCACGCCAAATTCCCAGAGCAACTGGGGGTTTTGCCTGAGTAAGAATTACAGGATCAGAGGTTGAATGCAAAATCTGCTTACTTCTGAGACCAAAGCATCATCATTCAGCAATGCACCCTAGTCATTCCGGATAAAGAAATGAGTCAAAATAAAGTAAGATTACCCCCAAAATAATAAATGCTCTCTTATAAAGACTTAATGAACAATAAAGCACAGAAAGACACATTTTTGTTGCACGTACTTTCTTGGCCTGTTGTGAATCCCTGTAAGACAAGTGTATTGTTGCTGTAGCTGCAATATAGCAGATTTCCATTTAAATCTCCCATCATACAAATAACTCAATGACACATTGCTCCCTTAACAATAGCACATTGTAAATAAAATCTAAAAGAGGGGCTAGAGCACTTGTATTGTCTTTCTTAGGACCTGATGCAAAGCCCACTGAAGTCAGTGAGGATTCTTTCATTGATCTTAAATGGGCTTTCATTCAAGCCCTTAAGCTAATTTCATACCAGAATCTATCCATTGACTTCAGCGAAGTTACTCCTGATTTATGATGTAAGTGAAACCAGAATCAGGCCTATCATGTCTTTAATGCGTGGCTAGGAGAGACTGACAATACAGTTAAAATATTGTTGCAGGGTAGGTTTTACTGTAGGCAGTCAAAATGGATCCTAGCATAAAATGATGGTCATTTGGCTTATTTTTATTACAGAGGAGTCTGTATTACAGCTCAGTGAGTCTGCCTGCTAGAAATCTGGTAAGAGTAGCTAGCCAGAAATTAGTTTCATTGCACATGATCAATCAGTTGTGCATTTTTAACTTTCGGGTCACTAGCCTCAATTCTTTCTTCCACATTTATTTGGGAAGCTGTACAAATAATTGCAAAGAAAATTACAGGAACCACAGGTTATGGAAATGAAAATGGCATCTAATAGAGTATTCATGGTCAAAAGCCATCCATCAGACCAACTTATAAAAAGAAATATGAAAATTGTCTTTATCCTGGGGGCAATCGGACTTTTCACCATAAAAAACAAGTTGTGTACTGCACCAAACTCACACAGATTGTATGTTTTCAGAGACCTCCCAGATCACTGTAAGGTACATTTCTCACATCCAACCAGGCATATCAGGGGAAAGCAGAGCAAGGAAATTCAGAATAATCTGCAAACGATTATGACTCTGGAGGGGAGTTTTTGCCCATGGAAAATTCTGTTGAAGAGTAGGAATTTTGTAAATGCAATGGAGACTTTTTGCAATACTGGGACGCTTCTTGGAGCAGCCAGGGCAAAGAATTGCCCTGTTACACCCTGCCCCCATCGGGAGGGGGTCTTGCTGTGCCGGCTGGGTGTTACGGAGTGAACACATTGAGCCCGTCAACCCCTCAAACACTCTCCTCTGGGCTACGCCAGCCCTGTCTTTGCCTTGCGGGTTCATAGTAGATGCATCCTAGCCCATGAGTCCCTCAGAAGTGTCCCACTCTGGTGTCTAGCCCCCAGTCACTGGATTCCCAGAGAAATCCCAGATCCTCTGTTCCCAGAGGAACCGTATACCCCGTTTAACCTTAGACCACAGCTCCGGTATTACACACAGCACACGTTCAATTACAAAACAAAAAGGAAATTTAAGAAAGAACAGGGATTCAAATGCAAACCAGTGAGAGAGATGAGAACAAGTGGTTACATCTAAACCAAAACAATGACATGCATTCTAAAACCTGCTCTTAACTAACAAGTTTCCCTCTTTAGACAGGAGAATCTCTCACCAAAAGTTTTCTTCAGTCTTTTCAGCCAAGCCTGGCTGAGATCCCTTTAGCATGAAGCAAACCCACTGTCAGTTTACTTCTTAGGTGAAGGATGCCAGGATGCCTCTCTGTACCCCCAAAATATACCAGAACAGAGCTTTGAAGGTCACCTCAAAATACGGTCCTCCCACCCCTGTTTACTTCTTCCTGTTAATTTCCTCTCAAAGGATTGTGAAATCTTCAATTAGCATTCAGCTTAGACTGTAAATGGATTCCAGTTATGAACCATACAATATTTTATATGAAAACAGACAGCCAGATAAACATTTCTTGCCTGAAAAAAAACAGTCTGCTTTTCCCCTTTGCAGGTGACCGGTCCCTAGTCACAGACCTTAAGAACATCATTTTCAGTGTTTAATCTTCTTACATAACATCCGTAGATAAGTGTTGCAATGATTATGATGATCAGGGTGACACAGGATTTCATTAGAGACTTTGCATGGATACACCAGTGTACTGCACGGTGCCAATTGACAGAGGGCACAGAGGTCCTTGGGTCACAAATACCAAAAGCCCAATTTCTTTAGATCTAACTAATAGTACAAAACCCAAAATACACATACAAAGAGCTGAAAACCAGTTGATAATCCAACATAATAGCCACACAGCAAGAGTAAGCTCATCCACACATAAGCTCATCTCACGAGCAAAACAAAACATACATTTATTTTTTATTAAACAAAAATATATATACAATCACACCTGATTCTACAGATACCTTGTCCTCCCACCTTCCTCTCTTCTCTTTGTCTGCTTATTCCTCTGTTGCCTATTGTCTGAATCTTAGATTGTGAGGTTTTTGGGGTAGGGACTTTGTTTTATTTGGTTGAACAGTGCCTAGTATAATGGGGCCATGATCCCCAGTTAGAGTGCTTGTGTAACCCACACACCTCCGGGGTGTGATATTCTGTCCCATCTAGTGGCACCAAGACCACTTAGAGAGAGAGAGATTAATAAGTCTGCTCTACAGCCTTAGCTAACAGTCATATAGCTTTTAGCTCATGCAGTAGAGGCTCATGCACTAAGCTCCTGAGGCCCCAGGTTCAATCCCACCTGCCGATGATGGTGGTCCGTCGGTGTTACACTTGGACACTACCACAACAGAAATAAATAAATAATAATCTGGGCAACAAGCTAACACCTCATGGAAAATTGGAAGAGGCTGCCCTAACCGCCACTAAGCAATGCACATAGCTAGCCTGTGTAACCACAAACACACCTATTCCAATCAAATGTGGTGTGGCAGAGCTCTGACCTTCTTCCCATGTGTCCCGCGGTTCCAGGCGGTTTATGCTAGCCTCAGAGGCTCACTGTGACCCTCCACATAGCCCTTCTGTCTCTGGGGCCAGAGTACAATTTACTGAGCCTTTTTCATCATAAGCCAGCAAGGAGGTTGGTGAGAGAACTCCCACAGCCTCTGTTGTCCCTACAGGCTTATTCCAGAACAGTTTAGCCTCCTGTCCTGACAGAAGCCTGTCTTCCCCTCCCAGGAGGTGTTTCTGTAGTGGCGGGTTGGGGGAAACCCGGGCCTACCCTCTACGCCGGGTTCCAGCCCAGGGACCCTAATGGCAGCTGACCTTACACTGTCAGCGTTGCTACATTTCCCTAGGCCACTCCCCGACAGCTCCCCCGCCTCTCTCTCTTAACACCTTCTTCACCCTTACCTTAGGGCTCCTTTTCCAGTGGCTTGAGGGTGTCTTCATTACCCAGCCCTTCAGCCACACTTCCTCTCCCCTGGCTCTTCTCGGCCCGACTGGAGTGAGCCCTTTTATAGTAACAGAGGGGCCTTAATTAGAGTCAGGTGTTCACATTAACTTAACAGCCTCACCTGACTCTTTTCAGGTTAATTGGAGTCAGGTGTTCTCATTAGCCTAACGGCTTCAACTCACTCTTTGCAGGCTAATTGGAGTCATGTATCCACCCGAGCCTGGAGCAGCCCCTGCTCTGGTCAGTCAGGGAACAGAAAACTGCTTATCCAGCGGCCAGTATATCGACCTTCTACTACTCCGCTGTACCCAACTGGCGGGGGTCTATCACAGCGGATAATTGAATATTGTTGTCTTTTGGCACCAGATGTTCTCTTATGAGCAAGAGTACGAGAGGAGCTCTGCCTTAGCTGGGGAGTATCTGAGATACTTATCTGTGTGTATTTCTGCTAACGATGCCAAACGTGCACATGTATAACAGTTATCTCTGCTAGCTAAATTACTGGAGCTGCTCATGTAGCTAACTTGGTAGAGGGTTCTTGTTTTGGAGAGGAGACCAATGCTGCAATTCTGCTGACTCCTTTTGATATTGAATGTTTTAAAATAGACTAATATTAGCTGGATGTAGACAGGAGACTCCAAATAGGAGTTCAGAGTAACAGCCGTGTTAGTCTGTATTTGCAAAAAGAAAAGGAGTACTTGTGGCACTTTAGAGACTAACCAATTTATTTGAGCATAAGCTTTCGTGAGCTACAGCTCACTTAAAAGTCTTCTTGTAAGAAAACTGAATGTTTTTTCATTGTTCTAAGATCCAAGGGTTTGGGTCTGTGGTCACCTATGCAAATTGGTGAGGATTTTTACCAAACCTTCCCCAGGAAGTGGGGTGCAAGGGTTGGGAGGATTTTGGGGGGAAAGACATGTCCAAACTACGTTTCCCAGTAAACCCAGTTAAAGTTTGGTGGTGGCAGTGGATCCAGGGGCAAAGGATAAAATTAATTTGTACCTTGGGGAAGTTTTAACCTAAGCTGGTGAAAGTAAGCTTAGGAGGTTTTCATGCAGGTCCCCACATCTGTACCCTAGAGTTCAGAGTGGGGAAGGAACCTTGACATAGCTGTAGCTCACGAAAGCTTATGCTCAAATAAATTGGTTAGTCTCTAAGGTGCCACAAGTACTCCTTTTGTTTTTGCAAATAGGAGTTGTGTGTATCAATCCTCAAATATCAGAACAACGTTACAGGATCTTTTAGTTCTTACTAAAAAAAACCGCAAGTGAAGTCAAAGATTTCGCCTGAATATAAGGTCAGTATTATCTAATTTGATGCATCTTTCAACATGGGGTGTACAGATGTAACAGAACACTAGCCCTAAAAGGACTGCATTCATGTGCTTCCAGGAAATGTGAAATTAGTCCTCTTTATGACTGGAAACTTATTCAGTGTCTTTCTCTTGTTGATCAACATAAATCAGTTCATCACCACTTGTGTAACAAGTTCTCAGGATGAATCATGAACAAACTATGCAGTCTCTCCAAACATCCCATTTTTTCTCAGTCAAACATACTAAAACCTTTATTGTTGTTTTTGTGAATAGCCTAATAGACTGCTTATATTAACAGAATGCCCAATGTCACCTAAAAAAATGAAGTATTGGCAATTACAGTACAAGTCCCACACAATCAGCATAAACAGGTTCAAATCAGAATTACTTATTTCATTAACTTACATAATGTATGCCCTGATCCAAAGTCGCCTGAAGTAAATGGAAAGCCACTTAATACCAATAAAGTACTTGGGCTGTGTTCCAAAAAAATAATTCAATGATTAAAAACTCATGGACCAGGCCCAATGGCCCAGCTACAGAGCATTCCCCACTCCCACCCCTTACCCTATCTGTACAGAAGGGAACAACTGATAGAAAGAAGGGGAAGTTCTACAAACGATCATGGACAAACTGTGAAATTGGAAAGAATTTCAGGCCTGGGACCTTAAATTTTCACCTATCCTGAGGTATTTCCTGCCCTGCAAAGTGAATGCCATTGAATAGCACAGATTTCCTGTAGAAAGACACCGCCCTTTCTGCACGAGATAGGGAAGACAGGCAAATAAACTGTACGATAAAACAGCTTCAAACATTTCTGGGGACTAGGTGAGCATTTCATCCCAGATTCTCAAAGAGACTTAGGCGTGGCAATGCTCAGCATCACAATGCCTAACTTCTGGCACCTAGAAAAGTCACAGGAACAACACTGTGATCCACAAAGCCTGAGTTGGCACCTAGGCTCCCTGTACAATGAATGGGCAGAGATAGATGCATTAGACTATGATCCACAGAAGCCAGCACACTAGGCCATGGACCACCTAAGGTAGCCAATGGGAGATGCTGGTGAGAGGGCTGAGTCCTCCTTACAGATAGAAATACAGAGAGGCAAAGTGACCTGCTCAGTGAATTAATGAGAGAATTAGGTATAAAACTAATACGTCCCTGACATCCAGTCCTGTATTCAGTCACTGGGCCATACAGCCCACACTCAGGTGCTAAAAACAGACACAGCGGCACAGAAAATCCTGCTCAGGCAGGAAGCACCGGTAACAAAGCTTACTATTCAGAAGGCCCTTCCCTACTCCAGTTCATTTTGTCCTTCAGGACAGCAGCACCCCTTCAGCCACAGTGCTGCGGCATCACAGCTCTGCTTGTAGTGGAGCCAAACCCTCAGGTTACACAATTGGAATGAGTGACAGTAAAAACTACAGCTGAGATTTTCAAAGCTGCCTAGGCTATGCAATTCCCAGTAACACCAGTGTGGTAGGTGATAATTGCTACATTCTAATAAGATGAGCCCTGTGCGATGTGCTTGTAATGGAGTCAAATTTCATGGGACTTTCACTCCACTAATAGTGAAGTACGTTGAAACAATTTAGGGTTTTCACTCCATTTCACTGCATGCAAAGTTTTAGTATAACCAGTGGTTTCCCCAGGAATTGAAATTGAGGGGGTGTTCGAATTTAGAAGGGGGGGGGTGTCAGGGCCGATGAGGGGTGAGACTGTGAGGGTGAAGGTGGGCTGTATGGCACCATAGTAAAAACTGAAAAATGTTTCACGACCATTTTATTAGATTTAACTCATGTTTTAAAATCATCACACAAATTAAAGTTGGCTACTCAAGCCTTCTATGAAGCACTACGTCTTCATCCTTCTTGGTTTCTTGTTATAATTTTGCACAACTCTGTTAATGAACTTCTTGAATGCAATGCGTTCATCTTTGGTGGCTTCTCGTGTGTCCGGTACTTCCATTCCTTCAGTTGATATGCTCATTAGTTCATTCACATGATCAGGCAGAAGGCGACTTCTTTCAAAACACAAAATTCTATTCAACGATGAGAAAGAATGCTCAACTGTAGCTGTTGTGACTGGGAGTAGCAAGAGATGAATTCCTACTTCTTTCATCCCAGGAAACATAGCACAAAGATCGGGTCAAGCCACTAGCGATGATAAAAAAAGAAGTTGAAGTCAAATCTTCAATCATATTATATTCCACTCTGTGTTCAAATTCTCTATTCTGTCCTGATCCCATGGCAGCCCCATTGCTGGCAGTGCCTCACTCCACTCAACTGTCGGTGTTTTATAGGACAGGGATCTGTAAAAGCTACGTAGAGGTTGAGTAGAATGTAGAAGTTGCTGTTGTAGTTTTTTAAGAATCAAGTCTGTGTACTTTTTCAGTTATGTTAACAAACACTTCTTGTCCTCTTCACTTAAGGATTCAATATAAATGCCTTCATTAGTCAACTTCTGGACTGAAGTCTTTGCTTCTTCCAGTACTTTTTCAATGGATAGCTCTCTGATTGATCCAAATGTAGCTTCTATTGCTGGACAAAGATCTACTACTGTTGTAGCAGATGCCTGGATGGCATTGTTTAATGACCAAGTGGTTTCAACAGTAGACTTACGAGAGAGAATGACAATAGTCTTCTCTGAACATAGTAGCAAAAGTAATCCACCAGCCTCACTACTTAGATCCATCCCATCTTGGTAGATACTTTCCAAATCCAGTAATAACGGCTGGAGTAATTTTAAGACAACAGCCAAGGATCGCTCATGAGAAAGCCAGAGGGTTTTCCCAGGTTGGACTAACACTGGCACTGAAGTTCCAATATCTTCTATATTTTTGAAGATATTCAGTCTTTTTGGACTCTTGCTGAAAAAAGAATATAATGATTACATTTATAGCTTTTTAAATGTCTTTTGAAGATTCTGCCGCTCGTACTAGTGCTAGTTGGAGTAGATGGCCTCTGCGGTGTGTATAGGAGAGATTAGGGTTACACTTTTCTCTGAGCAAAGCTTGTACTCCACCATGTCTTCCAGAGAAGTTTGCAGCTCCATCAAATGCACAAGCAGCCATCTGTTTGGGGTCCCATTGACAAGCATTTAACTCTAAGATGTGGGTTGTCACAGATGCAACTGATGTGTCTTCTATAACTTGAACATCTAGAAATGCATCTACTGGCCTACCCCTGACATCCAGATAACGTACACAATGACTTAATACTTGATGCCCATCTCCATCGGTGCATTCATCGGCCATGAATGCAAATTTTTTGAATGTGGTGAGAGAATTCTTCACTTTTTCAACTGTTGAGTCTTTCACTGTTGCACTGCATGCATCTAGCCAATCAGCTGAGTTTCTTGCAGAAAGATAGTGAGCATTTGCTGGTCTTGTTCGGAACCAATGTTCAACTTCAGGATGAACAAGTGACAATGCAGTTAACATTGGCCTCCAGTTTGTAGTGTGTGGTATCTCTTGCTTAAATAGAAAGTAGGATGCCACAGCCATGTTTGTTCGCATGAACTGTGTTGTGTCTCTAGCATTCTTAACAGCCTCATTAAGTACTTCTAAAATTGGCTTTGAAAGGGGGCTTATAAGGCTTTCTGCATGTTGATGCACTCCAGAGGCCTGGTGTTTTGCAGCCTTTTCACGTAGTTTGTCAGCATTGGCTTTGCTGAGCACAGTTTGACAAACCCAGCTCCTCCACTTTTACCAATTAGAGCATTGGGAAGCTTTCCTTCTTCCTAAGCTTTTTTGCAAGAGGTGTAGCAGTAGCCATCTTTTGTAACTTCAATAAATGGGAACGCTTTGACTGACAAACATTGGGAAATGCCTTTAGGATTTGGAGACACTGTTTCTTCAGTAGGTAGCTGTATTTGTGCTTTGGGCTGGTCGGATGTAGATATACCACTTGAACCTTCAGATGACATGTTGATATATTCTTCGTTCTTGATGTGTTCTTCACCTTGGTTAGTTTTTGAGGCCTTTGAGTGGAAAAATTGTTGTATTGTTTTCTGTCTTTTCATTTTCACTTTGACCTGCAACATATAAAAGAGATATGAATAAAGTAAATGTTTTGTTAGGATAATGCAAATCTAACATAAGGATAATGCAAGTTACACCAAAAGATTTAACTGGTCTAGATTGCTAAAAAAATATAATTTAAAAAAAATGTATTTTATTTAAATTCACTTTTGAAAAGTAAGCCATCATGGGATAAGAGGGAAGTCCTTTCATGGATCAGTAACTGTTTAAAAGATGGGAAACAAAGGGTAGGAATAAATTATCAGTTTTCAAAATAGAGAGAGATAAATAGTGGTATCCCTGAAGGGTAGGTACTGGGACTTTTATTACTGTTCAACATATTCATAAATGATCTGGAAAAATGAGTTAACAGTGAGGTGGCAAAATTTGCAGATGATACAAGATAGTTAAGTCCCAGTCAGAGTGCGAAGAGTTACAAAGGGATCTCACAAAACTGGGTGACTGGGCAACAAAATGGCAGATGAAATTCAGTGTTGATAAATGCAAAGTAATGCACATTGGAAAACAATCTCAACTATACACACAAAATGATGGAGTCTGAATTAGCTGTTAACACTCAAGAAAGAGATCTTGGAGTCATTGTGGATACTTCTCAGAAAACATCCACTCAATGTGCAGCGGCAGTCAAAAAAGCAAACAGAATGTTGGGAATCATTAAGAAAGGGATAGATAATAAGACAGAAAATATCATATTGCCTCTATATAAATCCATGGTACGTGCACACCTCGAATACTGTGTGCAGATCTGGTCACCCCATCCCAAAAAAGATATATTGGAATTGGAAAAGGTACAGAGATGGGCAACTAAAATGATTAGGGGTATGAAATAGGAGGAGAGATTAAAATGACTGGGAATTTTCAGCTTAGAAAAGAGACGACTAAGGGGGGATATGATTGAGGTCTATAAAATCTTGACTGGTGTGAAGAAAGTAAATAAGGAAATGTTATTTAATCCTTCACATAACACAAGAACTAGCAGTCACCCAATGAAATTAATAGGCAGCAGGTTTTAAAAAAACAAAAGGAAGTACTTCTTCACACAACATAAAGTCAACCCATGGAACTCTTTGCCAGGGGATGCTGTGAAGACCAAAACTATAACACGGTTAAAAAAAGAACTAGATAAATTCCTGGGTATAGGTCCATCAGTGGCTATTAGCCAGGATGGGGAGGGATGCAACACTATGCTCTGAGTGTCCCTAGCCTGTTTGCCAGAAGCTGGGAATGGGCAACAGGGGATGGATCACTTGATGATTACCTGTTCTGTTCATTCCCCCTGAAGCACCTGGCCTTGACCACTGTCGGAAGACAGGATACTCAGCTATATGGACTATTGGTCTGACCCAGTATGACCATTCTTATGTAAAAATTAATTATAATAATAAAAATGTTTAGTCCAGAAACTCCCCAACATAATGACCTCTCAAAATGTGAGATAACAACTTTGGCAAATAATGCATTTTAAAAATCTTGGCCTACTAGGAAACATTTATATAAGTTTCCATTCCCAGTCACAAATCTAGCATTCTGGAGCAAAGCCATTAAAATATAGTCCAACAAACAAACGTTTATTTAATGTGCCCCTCACTTTTCCCTCCACTGCACCCCACTCACCGGTGTTGTCCTTGGTCAGTGGAGACTCAGAGTTCAGAGGTGCTTTCACATGAGTTCACCTCCCAGGTGGGGGGGCAAGAAGGCACCTTGCTCGTTCCTCCAACTGCTCACTTT
Organism: Chelonia mydas; assembly: GCF_015237465.2. Lineage (NCBI taxonomy): Eukaryota > Metazoa > Chordata > Testudines > Cheloniidae > Chelonia > Chelonia mydas. Next base: position 126,475,612 of record NC_057852.1, on the reverse strand, counting down.
TCACTCTGGCCACTGCTGTTTGTTGTGCCACTGTTCGCTCCCCTGCTCTGTTGCAAATGGCCCTGGGCAGTCACCTTCTGCTGCCACCTGCCACTGTGACCTCTGCAAGTTGGTCTCTTGAGGTTCCGCTGAGCTCTCAGTGATTTCAGCTGAGCTCTCAGTGGGGGAACCTCACAGCTAGTGCAGTCTGGGCTGTGTCTTCTACAGAAACACTGTCCCCACAGCAGGACTAAGCACTTAGACCTGATTATCAGTGATTTCAGCTGCAGTGGTCACTTAACAGAACGAAAGACTATCCATGGAGCCTAATCAGCTCTGTCTTTAAACAGTGGAGAGGGACAGGTCCCCACCCTCTCTCTTGATGCCCTCAATCAGCACAGGCTAAGTACAGTTCTATTGCCCTTTACTCATACAATAAGAACAACAACATTTCATTCCCTCCCCCCTGCTCCCCCGCATTCAAGTGATTTGTAACCAACCCCAGCCAAAATCTATCACTTGGGCAACACAGCTCTGTTTGCTGGATACCTAGGTAGATTAGGTGTGAATGTAAATACAATCTGGACCTGAAGCCTTTCCCCCCAGCCCCAGCTCATCACTAGCTGTCAGGGGGAGCTCATTTAGACTTTGCTTACAAATCATCATTTGAAATTATTAGGTTGGCCAACATCGCCAAAATAAATGCACTGACATTGTCATAAAAAACAACAGCTGTATAAGGAAGCTAGTCCATGTTCATACTTTTCAAATCTATTATACTTTTTCAGATATACGTATTTTATCATACCCTGTATATGCTTTAAAAGTGTGTATAATGTTCCAATTTCAATTCAAATTTCCAAACAGTCACTAAATTGGCATGTAACTAGTTCACAAAACTGGGGGTGGGGGGTGTTGGGGAATCACTGAATATAACTAAGTTCACTACAAGTGTCGCCCGCTCTCATGTCTTTATCTAGAGGACTGTTCATCACAAACTCTCTGTATACTACTATATCACATTCCAGAGCCCAATATGTTGGCGTAACAGGGGCAAAACTCTATTAGCAGGGATTCAGAGTAGCAGCCCTGTTAGTCTGTATCCGCAAAAAGAAAAGGAGGACTTGTGGCACCTTAGAGACTAACAAATTTATTTGAGCAAAAGCTTTCGTGAGCTACAGCTCACTTCATCGGATGCATTCCAGGGATTGGAATCAAGCAGAGAGCTGCAGATTAATTATTACTGACTCACTAGGGCATATGCGTGGCTCATTAGACTCCAGCCTGAATATTAGGAAGGTGGGAAAAGCCCCTGGAGAGATGCTAGAGTCTTGGATCAAGCCAATGGGAAAGTAACACTAGCAGCAACCAAGCCTGGGAGAAGGATTAGCTTGGGGTTTATGAGTACTTGTGGCACCTTAGAGACTAACCAATTTATTTGAGTATAAGCTTTCATGAGCTACAGCTCACTTCATCGGATGCATACTGTGGAAAATACAGAAGATGTTCTTATACATACAAACCATGAAAAAATGGGTGTTTACCACTACAAAAGGTTTTCTCTCCCCCCACCCCACTCTCCTGCTGGTAATAGCTTATGTATAAGAACATCTTCTGTATTTTCCACAGTATGCATCAGATGAAGTGAGCTGTAGCTCACGAAAGCTTATGCTCAAATAAATTGGTTAGTCTCTAAGGTGCCACAAGTACTCCTTTTCTTTTTGCAAATACCGACTAACACGGCTGCTCCTCTGAAACTTGGGGTTTATGTCATGTGATTTTTGAATTAGTGTTTTGTTAATAAAACCAAGCCCCAAGGGGGACGACTGCCTTTTTACAATTAGGGTATAGTTTGTTTGGAACTACAAGGAGACTCCACCAGCTTACAGTTGGTGTAACATGGGCTATTTACACTCTTTTCTAACCTAGTTCAGCCTTTATGTGCCCTAGTCATGATCTCCTGGAACCTGGGCATGACCTTTGAAACCTCACAACTTGTTGCGTTACCTCTTGTTTTCTCACGTTTGTGTCTCTCTTTTAAAACCAGCTGCATCTTCCCACCAGCAGTGGAGCCTTTCAGCAATGCAGCGTGATGTACACGTGCGTTGGGGGTGCATCCTCCAAACTTCGTTTTATCAACAACAGATCAAACGTACTCATCGCAATCATCAAAGCAACCTGGACTTCCTTGGTGAAAGCAGCCAAGCTTTTTCTTTTAATTGCCCAATAGCAAATCTAAGGGGGATTTTTCTTGCTTTCATAGTTAAAAATAAGTCAGGAACAGGAGGGCAGCGGTTTAAATGATCTCTTAATCAAATCGGTTCATGTAGGTGGATGTATTTCAAACCTTCCCCGCATTCCAAGCTGGAAGTCAATACCCCTCCCCCCCGGCTTTCCCCTGCTAAGAAAAGATCTTTATCTTAACAATGGAAACAAATATTTTCCTTAAAATGTTTCAACAGGCCTTGATTCTGTAAAACAAGCCACTTCTCTGACAGGTGCTTTGATTTCACAGCATAAGTATGCTAAATAAAAGGGCAGACAAACATCACAGCTGCTTGAGCAAAAGAACCAGGAACAATTCAGCACATACAGTAGGTACCTAGCAATATGCGGGCAGGTAGATTTGATTCTCCTTACTGTGCTTTTTAAAATTTCACCCGTTTGTTGTCTCTGACATATAAAAATCGCCTTGTTTCTTCCTTTTTAGGAGTTAACTTGACTAGAGTTATCTCCCTTTGCTTTCTCAAAGTCTCAGGATGGAACTAAGCACAAATGTCAAAGCTGGCCCCAGATCCAGAATCTGAAGTTGTTCGGGTCATGTCCAGGGTTTGCTGAGCTACAGTCTGTTTATTTATCTACTTTCCCTAGCTTAAGCAGCCGCAAAGTGAAACAAAAATCTAATCAAGTTGCTAATGGAACCTGCATGGTACCAATTTGCCACGTCCAAGAACAATGCCTGCTAAAATAGTCCAAGGGGCATCACCCCTTTATTAATAAGAAGTTACTTTGCAGAGAGAAGGAGAGAGATCTAACAAGCCATTTTCCAATCACGCTGATTGCTTTAGTTTGACTGTTGCTTCCCTTTCCCCTCCCTTCTTGTACGTCCTTTGAGGCAGGAACTCTATCTTCCTATGTGTTTGTGCAGCACTTCGTACATTTTGGGTGCTACTGTGATATAAATAATATTATAAACAGGGCTGCTCAGCAGACATTGATTTGCAATATGAGGGGGAAATCCCTCCCTATGATGCAGAGGGGTGGTATGATAGAAAGAAGTCATGGGGCCTCTACAGCTTTCCACCAGTGCATCCTCACAATAGGCAGGCAGGAAACACAACCACCGTAGCACTCTAAATGGCACTAAATGAAGGGTCCAGCTAGCAGAATGACCAGCTCCCTATAGTCCTAAGAGAGTGTGGTTTGCTACTTTGGGTTCTGATCAATTAAGCCCAGACACTGCCCCACTGCAGATGCTGTGATACGTAGCACTCACTTACTGGGAGGGGGCACAGCTGCTGTTGTCCAACATGTTCCTTTTGGGCCCTATGCAGAGCCCCCTCCCTCACCCTGGCAGGATGATTTTGGGACTTCAGTCACAACTAGCGCTGCTCTGCTGTGCAGCCACATTGCATAAAGGGCAGTGGTATAGTCAGGGGGAAGAGCTCTTGATTGTGAAGTAAATGCCAGTCAGATCAGCTGACCTGAGTAATTTTGCAGCACGCTGGTGTATCTGTGATCTTAAAACCATGTCTCCATTTACAGGGACTCAGAGAGGATGTATTTTCAGTGAATAGAATCACACTGCAGACATTTTCTCTACTTGGATTTTGGCATAAAGGTGGATACAGCAAAAGGAAAAAGCCAAGGGTACAGAAATTTGTTTCCCCTATTGTAATGCCCTGGGGAGAGGTTAGAAAAATATTTGATGTCTATGAAATCCTTTGAAACAGTTTGTTACAGTGAAACACTTTTCAGAGTAGCAGCCATGTTAGTCTGTATGCGCAAAAAGAAAAGGAGGACTTGTGGCACCTTAGAGACTAACAAATTTATTTGAGCATAAGCTTTCGTGGGAGGAGAGGGGGGCAGGGCGCGAACCTTTTGTAGTGATAATCAAGGTGGGCCATTTCCAGCAGTTAACAAGACTGTCTGAGGAACAGTCGGGGGGGGGGGGGGGGGCATAGGCTCCCCTTTTGGTACAATCGTAGAGTTGTCAGTGTTCTGTATACTCTCACTGCAAAAAGCACTCCTTTACAGAAGCATTTTACCATACATCCTGCAGAAAATATTTCTGCAGTGCTGTAATATGTAAAATATATGAAACACTCAATCTAGAAACAGTGGGATCTATCAAAGTCAGATCAGACAGTGACTTGTTCATTCTGAAACACATGTGTGAGCCATTGCTTTAACACGGCACAGAACAAGTCACTTTCAACTCTGTCAGCATACCAAAAAGAACAGACAGATGCAGTACCGGGGCTGAAGCTGGAAGGATTGGCTACACTGGGTTTCATTTACTTGCACATCTGACAAAATGAATTCTAGGCCAGCTGGAATTGCCGGGGAAGCAAGCAGTGTAACCTCAGGGTGGATGATGCTACTATCCCGAGAGACATTTTGGGTGGTAGTTTTATACGAGCTCCAGATCTGCCCTTTATTTAAATGAAAACAACCTAATATTTTTTCTTCCTGTTAACAATTTGTACATGTTTATTTTTTTACTCTTCATCTTTTATTGTGCCCCAGTACCTTCCATTCCACAAGTGAGGCCAGTTTTAATGTCCTGTTCTCCCATTCCTTTCTCTATGCTTCTCCACTCCCTTGTTCCATTCTCTACCTTGTTCTTCATTTCTTCTTCCCTGCCACCCACTACATAGGGAATGCCCTGCCCATCCCAGTTCACTAAACTTCCTCCCTCTCCTCACTGAAGTCCCTCCTTCGAAATTCCCAGTGCATCCTGTCTTACAGAATCATAGAAATGTAGGGTTGGAAGGGATTTCAGGAGATCATCAAGTCCAGCCCCTGGCACTGAGGCAGGACCAAGGAAACCTAGACCATCTCTGACAGGTGTTTGTCTAACTTCTTACAGCTTCCAGTGATAGGGATTCTACAACCTCCCTTGGAAGCTTATTCCAGAGCTTAATTATCCTTATAGTTAGAAAGGATTCCCTAATATATCACCTAAAACTCTCTTGCTGCTGATTAAGCCCATTAGTTATTCTTCTACCTTCAGTGGACATGGAGAATAATTGATCACCTTCTTCCGCACGACTGCCTGTAAGATATTTGAAGACTGTTATCAGGTCCCTCCTCACCCTTCTTTTCTCGAGACTAACATGCCCTGGTTTTTTAACCTTTCCTCATAGAGCTGGTTTTATAAACCTTTTATAATTTGTTGTCATTTTCTTCTAGACTCTCTCCAAATTTGTCCACATCTTTCTTAAAGTGTAGCACCTAGAACCAGACAATGCTCCAGCTGAGGCCTGACCAGTGCCCAGTAGAGTAGGACACTTATCTCCCACCTCGTACACACAGCACTCCTGTTAATACACCTGTGAAGGGGTACACTCGCTGCCAGGGCACCTCCTTGTGGCCAGGTGGGGTGTAGCGGCTGTCTCCCTGTATGGTGCCCCCTGCTGATGGTTGCTCCACCATTGCAGTCGTCTCTTCTTCCTGCAACTTGGCCCTCCAGCTGGGCCACGCTTTAGTCCATCCCTTCTGGAATATCAGAGAGTCCAACCAAGCTATGACCTTACAGCAGATCTTTTGTCTGTCTCTGGGCTCTGTGGTCCTTACTCCTCTTATCTCAAGGGGTTTCACCCCATGTTCCTTGATGGCTGGTGGGGAAATGCCAGCCCTCCCTCTACTCTGGGTTCCAGCCCAGGGACCCTGTAGCTGGCAGCCAAGGTCTGCTCTCTCAGGCTCCTTGCTGCCTCCCTGGACTGCTTCCTACCTTTTTTGTCCCCCAGAGATTGACTGCAGACTCTCTATCAGCAGCTCCCTTGCTTTGTATTTGTCTGGTTTTTGGCACAGCAACCTCATCACACAAGGGTATGACTGCCTTTTCTTCATAAATTTTTTAGCCCCCCCAAGTTTTTTTTTTTTTTTTTTTTTTTTAAAATAGCCTTTCACTCACTTTAGTATCCTTAAGGAAAACCCCCCTTTCTGCTACAAGCCTCCTGGCCTTTATAATCACCACCCAGCCACTCCCCAGCTGGGCCTCGTTATCAATTAAACCCAGCTTTTTCTCAGGCCCTTCCAGACCGGTGTGGGTAGACACCCTATAACAATACCCCTTAATGATATTAGCCTTTTTAGCAACCACTTCATATTATTGATTGATATTTACTTCGTGATCCACTATAACCCCCATGTTTTTTTCAAAAGTACTGCTGCCTAGCCAGTTATTCCCCATTCTGTAGTTGTGAATTTGTTTTTTACTTCCTAAGAGTAGTACCTTCCACTTGTCTTTATTAAATTTCATCTGGTTGATTTCAGACCAATTCACCAATTTGTCAAGCTCATTTTGAAATCTAATCCTGTCCTCCAGAGTGCATGGAACCCTGGCAGTTTGGTGTTATCCACAGGTTTTATAAGCAGACTTTCCGCTACATTTTCAAGTTATTAATGAAAATATTTACTGGTACCGGACCCAGAACTGACCCCTGCAAGACCACAGATGACTGGTGCCTCCCCATACTGGGAGGGCCCACAATCTAAAGGGGAGGACATATGATCGCCCCATGTGTCCTCTGTCCCGTGACACCCACACCGACCTTTGCCCAGTCTGGGGATGCCACGCTCTCCCTGCTCCATGTTACTTGTGGGGGAGGGAGGGGCTCTGTCCTTCTCTCCCTGTGCCTCCCCGCACGCATTTGGCCACTCTCCCTGGCGGGATGGAGCCGCTTCTGCCAGAGAGAGCCTGGCGGGGAGGCAGCGGCAGCCAGCTCCCTGAATGGGCTCAGCTGCCAGGGACAGGGGCCAAGTACGCGGGGGGGGAGAGGAGGCTCCGGTTTGCTCGGCCCCTGTCCCCAGCAGCAGGGCCTGGGCAGGGCTGGCCTTCTGCAGCCCCAGCTGCTGGAGACAGGGGCCGAGTAAGCCGGAGCTCCCCGCCACCATATGTTTCTGGCTCGCTCATCCCCTGTCCCCAGAAGCCGAGCCCGTTCAGGGAATGGGCCACTGCTGCTTCCCAGCCAGGGTCTCTCAGGCAGAAGCAGTTCCATCCCACTACCCACCCTGCTGCCAGGGAGAGTGGCTGAATGTGCCGAGGGGGAGGCACCGGGAGAGAAGGAGAGAGCGCTCTCTCCCTCCCGCCCCCGACAGGCCAATCTGGGGGAAGGGGGCACTTGACCTTCCATGCCCCCCAAACATCCCCTCTGCCTTGAGAAAGCCACTTCACCTCTCTGTGTCTGTTTCCCCTCACATCCTTTTTCTTATCTATATAAAGTATAAACTTTTGTACTCTCTCTTACTCTGTGTTTGTACAGCACCTAGCAGACTGGGGCCCTGATCTCCACTGGGACACCTAAACACTGCTGCAATACAAGCTGTAAATAATGCAGATTTTTTAAAATGAACCTGGAGACACCAACTTATTATTTCTTTACAACTCAGCCAGCGACCTGAGGAGAAATAAAATTGGGAAGAGGCTCATTTACATCTGTTGTCTGCACCCACAGCCCATGTGTTTGAGAAAATTGATGCTTCTTGTTATATCACTCTGAAATAAATGTTCAGCTACATTTTGGAGAATGTCTAGAAATTGGCAGAAACCACTGTGTGGGAATGAAACTGGACTACATTGAAGGCTTCCTATGTATGTCCTCTTTCCACTTTCTCTTTCAGACTCTCTCTGTTAAAGAGAAAACAGCCTGGTCAAGTTCTTTAGGACCACTACTACTTTAGGTAAAGGAGTGTCTAGAGAGAAGCCCTTTAATTTCCCCAAATATAGGTGAGTTACCTGTAAATCTGCTAGAAGAGAACATCTAAATGGATTCTTAGTCTTGTGCTTCAAGTCTAATTGCTGGAACTCTCCAAGTCTGTTAAGCATTTTGATCCTTTGAAGAACCTGTAGGTGCCTTGTACACAGACCAACAACTAGAACTTTAGACCCACCTCAAACATTCAGTTTCTGTTGTTATAACACAGAAGAAGTGACTAGCTTTTCTTGAGAAAACTATGCAGAGATAACCAAATGCGTATTCGCTACAGGAAAAATAAATACACAAAGAGAATGCTCTCAATTCAGACGGGGATCTGTCTTCTGAAAAGCAGCAGCTCAGGCCTCCACAAACTGCTACAACTCTATGCTTCAAACTTGGCCTGAAGGGACTACTTCTAGGGGCAAGAGGCTTGTCAATCTTAATAACTCTGCTGGGACTGCTAATAAGAGTGCCAGCTACAAGATGTGGACAACTGTTAACCGGGAACTGACTGAGGCAATAAGCTACTAAACAGCCATCAGATAGTAACAACTTTCAGTTAGTATCAGCCTGGGTTGGATTTGACTATATTCGTCTTTTGTCTTATACTTGGACTTGTAAACTCTATGGGGCAGGGACCACCTTTTAGGTCTGTGTTTGTACAGCACCTTGCGTAATAGGATACTACTCCATGACAAGGACTTCTGCATACTATAGGAATACTAATAAATAATTAACAATAAACAAAATACTGTTACCAGTCTCCTCCTCAAATAGGATAGTTCAGGGAAGAGTTTATAGGACTTGTTCAAGATATCACACACAGAAAGCTCAGGGCAGAGCTGAGTGACAAAACATACTGTTCTGACCTCACATCGCTGCTCAAACTGTCTTTTAAAAAAGTACACATCTATGTTATGCAACAATCTATCGTACTGGAGATTCCTATGCTTCAGGCAGGAGGAAATCAAGGGCCAAGCCTTGGAATCAATGGGAATTGCAGATACTTAGCAACACTCAAGATCTGGCTCAGGGTGCATCAAAACAGTGACATACCCAGTCTTCCCTGAGATAGACCAGCCCTGACCTCCGCAGTGTCCAGAAAGTCATGTTTACTTACTCATGAAATGGCATCCGTGCCAATCGTGGAGGTGCCAGTGAAACCCAGTGAGTATAGACAGTCCTCTAGGAGTGAATAGGTATACGAACCAAAAGGCGTCTTTAGAAACTATTGTAAAAAGCCAACAAGATTTAATATTGGGACCGAAATCCCTTCTAGAGGAAGTTTTAAAAATTCTGTAGAAAGGATGTCATTCTTTATTAAATTCCACTGCCTGATTTAAACCTTTTCTAGAATTTAACAGAGTGTTATATCCTACCTATGGAATTCTATAGAAAGGTTATTGCTTGCAATTAATTTGTGTAGGTGTAACCCATTTTTCCTTTGTTTGGCCAAACAACAGTTATGATGGAGTTACTATGGGAAAATGATATTTGTGAAAAAAGTTAAAGGGTGATTTGTATCGCTATGTTCACCCTTTTTGCAAGACTAGGATAAACTTTGTACAAAGTATGTCCTGTGAGGTATCATTTGAAAACTTATAATTTGCTGATCATTATTGTCCTGGTAAAATGTGTGTTGCAACATAGTATGTAAAGTTATAAGATTCTACTGTATAACATTAGTGAGACATGTTCCAAGTTTAGAAAAGCAGGCACAAACCAGTTCCTCAGAGGCAAAAGGCAAAATTGATGCCTCAGCCAGATGTCAACAAAATCAAATGGACTATCACCTGGTTAAGTGGCCATTCTTGGCAGGAAAAAGGGTGTGAGCGAGAAGTGTACATTTTGGCAAAGAAACAGCTGAAGGTTTCCGTCCCCACAGACCTTCTGCCTCCTGAACCTCAAGTGGAGATAAATTTCAAAGAAAAAAGAGAACGATAAGAAAGGGAAAAGACAGCCCAAAATACTCCTCCCTTTCTCTCTGCCCATGGCATCAACAACACCTGAAGGATAAACATGTGGTGAGCGAAACCTTTTCCTTTAAATTCATTTAGTTTGCTAAGTTAGGTGCTAGTTGCATTTTACCTTTTATTTTCTTATAACCAGTTCTAACCTTTATGCCTCATTTCTTGTAATCACTTAAAAATCTTTCTGTAGTTTATAAACTTGTTTTTTTGTTTGATCTAAACCAGTGTGTTTGGACTGAAGTGTTTGGGCAATTCCATTTGAGTTAACAAGATTTGGGCATATCATTTTCTATTAATGAGATGATGGACTTTATATGAGCCTGTATTGTCCAGGAGAGAGCTGGGCAGTACAAGATGCACATTTCTGGGGGAAAGTCTGAGACTGGGAGTTTGCTGGTGTTTCCCTACAAAGTAGCACTCATTCGAGATAGCTGGGAGTGATTTACATGCTAGGGGCTGTGAGTGAGCTGACCACGAGTGGTTGCTCTCACAGCGAAGAAGTGTAAGAGGCACCCCAAATTGGAGAATTGAGGGGACACAGCTGTCCATGTGTCCAGATTGTCCCCTGGGTAATGTCACAGTGACCATGCAAATGATTCATTTTAGGATGCTTTGTGTCTCTAACTAGCAAAAAGCAGATTGCCGGGAAGTGCAGAGGGGGAGGAAGTAATATCGCTGGTGAGTATCACATTTCTTCGTTAGAATTTAACAAACAGAATAAATGACAAGTTCATGATGACTGGACACACACTGGACATTTTTTCTTGTCATGAGGCTCTCAGTACTATCACCATGCACTATTATTATTTTCAGGTGCTTTCTTTATCTATCTAGTTTAAGGATTCATTACCATTTTGGAATGGGTCTCTAATCTCACATCAGGAGGACATGGCCTTCTGCTCCTGCACACAAGGAAAACCTTTGTCTATTATTTCTTTGTTCCTTGGTCAGAATGAGTGCATTTAGGGAATGGTAATCAGAATATTCCTAGATGCCTTAAATACTTTGACATGGTTTTGCTTTCTATGGTTGAAGAAAAAGGAAAACAGAGAGACTAAGAAAGGGACAGTGCATATTATGAAAGATCCATATTAAGAGCATGGGTCAGTTTTCTTTGCTTCTAGGTTGCATCAGGAAATAAACCCCCAAAGCGATCATTGAGCGTGACAGTGGAAGTAGGTGTATATAATATATTAATGGCATGGCAGCTGGTGGCATTGTACAGAAGCGGGTGCTTCCAAACAGTCTCCAGATGGCACTTATTCACCCTCTGCCAAACAGTATGGTTTATCAATTGCACCAAAGAAAGTGAACCTGCCATCATTTAAGTCACTCATTTCACTGTCCTGGAATCATATGACTTCATTTCAGATGGGCAACAGTAAGAAAGCCACCCTGCAAAGAGCAACTGATTTCTATCACTCACAGTAGAATGGTTTGAACTCCTTTACTTCAGTTCCCTTGAAATGATGGCACAGTGAGTGAATGGAAGAGCTGGCAGTCCATTCAGAGTAATGTGAAAGGTAATTTGCTGTATCTTGCCATTCAGATAAGAATAAAAGAACGGCCAAACTGGGTCAGACCAATGGTCCATGTAGCCCAGTATCCTGTCTTACGATAGTGGCCAGATACTTCAGAGGGAACAAACAGGACAATTATCAAGATAAGGATAAAAGATGAAATTCAGTCTTGGCATAAGTGCATAAAACTTCTGTTGATTTAAATAAGTGCATGCAATTTGGGGAGAGGTGAGAGTGAGTGAATATATGAGTGAGTGCTTCTGAGGAGTTTGCAGATAGCATCCGAATAATGGAGTGGGGGGCATGGGTCAGCATTCATGTCACGCTCCCCGTCTGTACCCAGCCCAGGTCGGGGAAGCTAATGATCTAACCAGCAGACCAAATTCCATGATGAATCTTGGTCATGAGCCAGCTGAGGCACATCATATATATGCGAAGAAGAAAAAAATAAGAAGAAGTAATGAAGTGTAGAGAGGTAGTGAATGTGAGTGATGGTGCTTTCTGGTTTGTGAGGAAAAAAAGAGGGTAGGATTGATGGGAGACTTGAGAGAACAGGAAGGCCAGAAAAGGTGGGGGAGTTGCACTGTATGTAAGGGAGCAGTATGACTGCTCAGAGCTCAAGTATGAAACTGCAGAAAAACCTGAGAGTCTCTGGATTAAGTTTAGAAGCCTGAGCAAGAAGGGTGATGTTGTGGTGGGAGTCTGCTATAGACCACTGGACCAGGGGGATGAGGTGGACAAGGCTTTCTTCCGGCAAGTCGCAGAAGCTACTAGATCGCACGCCCTGGTTCTCATGGGCGACTTCAATCATCCTGATATCTGCTGGGAGAGCAATACAGAGGTGCACAGACAATCCAGGAAGTTTTTGGAAACTGTAGGGGACAATTTCCTGGTGCAAGTGCTGGAGGAACCAACTAGGGGCGGAACTCTTCTTGACCTGCTGCTCACAAAGCGGGAAGAATTAGTAGGGGAAGCAAAAGTGGACAGGAACCTGGGAGGCAGTGACCATGAGATGGTCGAGTTCAGGATCCTGACACAAGGAAGAAAGGAAAGCAGCAGAATACGGACCCTGGACTTCAGAAAAGCAGACTTTGACTCCCTCAGGGAACTGATGGGCAAGATCCCCTGGGAGAATAACATGAGGGGGAAAGGAGTCCAGGAGAGCTGGCTGTATTTTAAAGAATGCTTATTGAGGTTACAGGGACAAACCATCCCGATGTGTAGAAAGAATAGTAAATATGGCAGGCGACCAGCTTGGCTTAACAGTGAAATCCTTGCTGATCTTAAACACAAAAAAGAGGCTTACAAGAAGTGGAAGTTTGGACAAATGACCAGGGATGAGTATATAAATATTGCTCGGGCATGTAGAAATGGAATCAGGAAGGCTAAATCACACCTGGAGTTGCAGCTAGCGAGGGATGTTAAGAGTAACAAGAAGGGTTTCTTCAGGTATGTTGGCAATAAGAAGAAAGCCAAGGAAAGTGTGGGCCCCTTACTAAATGAGGGAGGCAACCTAGTGACAGAGGATGTGGAAAAAGCTAACGTACTCAATGCTTTTTTTGCCTCTGTCTTCACGAACAAGGTCAGCTCCCAGACTACTGCACTGGGCAGTACAGCATGGGGAGGAGGTGACCAGCCCTTTGTGGAGAAAGAAGTGGTTCGGGACTAGTTAGAAAAGCTGGATGAGCACAAGTCCATGGGGCCGGATGCGCTGCATCTGAGAGTGCTAAAGGAGTTGGCGGATGTGATTGCAGAGCCATTGGCCATTATCTTGAAAACTCATGGCAATCGGGGGAAGTGCCGGAAGATTGGGAAAAGGCTAATGTAGTGCCCATCTTTAAAAAAGGGAAGAAGGATGATCCTGGGAACTACAGGCCGGTCAGCCTCACCTCAGTCCCCGGAAAAATCAAAGGGCATGTCCTCAAGGAATCAATTCTGAAGCACTTAGACGAGAGGAAAGTGATCAGGAACAGTCAGCATGGATTCACCAAGGGAAAGTCATGCCTGACTAATCTAATTGCCTTCTATGATGAGATAAATGGTTCTGTGGATGAAGGGAAAGCAGTGGACGTGTTATTCCTCGACTTTAGTAAAGCTTTTGACATGGTCTCCAACCAACTTGTCAGCAAGTTAAAGAAGTATGGGCTGGATGGATGCACTACAAGGTGGGTAGAAAGTTGGCTAGATTGTCGGGCTCAACGGGTAGTGATCAATGGCTCCACGTCTAGTTGGCAGCCGGTATCTAGCGGAGTGCCCCAAAGGTCAGTCCTGGGGCCGGTTTTGTTCAATATCTTCATTAATGATCTGGAGGATGGTGTGGATTGCACCCTCAGCAAGTTTGCGGATGACACTAACCTGGGAGGAGTGGTAGATACACTGGAGGGCAGGGATAGGATACAGAGGGACCTAGATAAATTGGAGGATTGGGCCAAAAGAAATCTGATGAGGTTCAACAAGGACAAGTGCAGAGTCCTGCACTTAGGACGGAAGAATCCAATGCACCGCTACAGACTAGGGACCGAATGGCTAGGCAGCAGTTCTGCAGAGAAGGAGCTAGGGGTGACAGTGGACGAGAAGCTGGATATGAGTCAACAGTGTGCCCTTGTTGCCAAGGAGGCCAATGGCATTTTGGGGTGTATAAGTAGGGGCATTGCCAGCAGATCGAGGGACGTGATCGTTCCCCTCTATTCGACATTGGTGAGGCCTCATCTGGAGTACTGTGTCCAGTTTTGGGCCCCACACTACAAGAAGGATGTGGATAAATTGGAGAGAGTCCAGCGAAGGGCAACAAAAATGATTAGGGGACTGGAACACATGAGTTATGAGGAGAGGCTGAGGGAACTGGGATTGTTTAGTCTACGGAAGAGAATAATGAGGGGGGATTTGATAGCTGCTTTTAACTACCTGAAAGGTGGATCCAAAGAGGATGGATCTAGACTATTCTCAGTGATAGAAGATGACAGGACAAGGAGTAATGGTCTCAAGTTGCAGTGGGGGAGGTTTAGGTTGGATATTAGGAAAAACTTTTTCACTAAGAGGGTGGTGAAACACTGGAATGCGTTACCTAGGGAGGTGGTGGAATCCCCTTCCTTAGAAGTTTTTAATGTCAGGCTTGACAAAGCCCTGGCTGGGATGATTTAGTTGGGATTGGTCCTGCTCTGGGCAGGGGGTTGGACTAGATGGCCTCCAGAGGTCCCTTCCAACTCTGTTATTCTATGATTCTATGATTCTATGAAGGATGGGAAACATACACTACAAAATCACAAAGTATTCAAAACTATTTCACTCACTAGCCATGATATCTCTTAAGCAAAAGGATGATATTAGTGCACAGCTCAAAACTAGTAAGTAGGTAAAATTTTTCTTGAATTACACTGTGGTACTCTGTACCTCAAAGCAGCACCCTGGAACCTCCATATTCCCCCATCATATAATTATGATATATTTCATAAAAGGCATGACATGTAAGATATCATATGGAAGGTTATGATCTACTGAAACTTATTGTTCTGTCAAGATATGTATATCATCAGTGTGTAGGAAGTTATGAGATTTTGCTGTTTGGTTGTTACTGAAATATGTTGTAAGCTTGAGAGTTCTCTACTGCCAGTTCTCCAGTGAAAACAAAGGAGGTGATCCACTCCCAAGAGGGCGTTAAATGACCATTAATGAGCAGGGGAGTTGTAAACAAGGGGTTTACAAGGCTTAAGAGAGCTGCGCAAGCATCACACAGTAGAGGATTCCTCAGCTCTGTGATCCAGCAAAGCCCACCAGAAAATGTCTGGAATAGTGTTTTCCAAGCACCTGGACTGAGGATATAAAATAGGGGACAGTGGCATCATGCTTTTACCTTTCTCCTCCCACCATCTATGCTGGAAGCAACAAGAATGCTACACAGACAAAGACTTGAACTGAGGAGACACATCCCAGGATTAAAGGGGAAGCCTGTGTTTTACCTAAAGGGGAAGCCTGTATTTTACCTAAAACAGTGTGTTTTGGTTGAAGTGCTTGGGAAATCTCAGCTCAGTTTACAAAGACTGGTGTGTGTCCTTTCCACATCGAGGGAGGAGCAGACTGGGTAAAAAAAACTTACATGGGTCAGGCTTGACCAGTGCAAGAAAGTACAGTTCTGGGGTGCAAAGCTGGGGGCTTGGGAGATTTGCTGGTGCCTATCTCTGAGTGATTTGTGAGTGGCTCAGGGAGCATTCATGCAATTTAGCTGGGTGTGGGGCTCCACATGCTATTGTACTGAGTGATAATAGTGCCTGGAGGGGTTTGCTGCTTGTCACTATATAAACATTGTGAGAGAAAGCCCAGGCTGGAGAGTTAAGGGGTCAAGGCAGTATCCCAGTCCCAGGTTGTTCCCTGGGGATCCTGTCACATACACAAAAGAGGGGTTTTGTTTTATTTTCTTACTGAAACACTATAAAATCTTGTAGAAAATAAGAAACTCATTAATCAAATGGCCAAGACTACATGGCTCAGAAGAACAGTGTTAGGCTTTGTAATGTGTATAGTGAAGGTCATGGGATAATGTCTTGAATGTCTCTGGTGACAGTACTAATCATGATACATTATTAGTGATCATTTATTTGGATTGGATAACGTGAAAATTTCCAGTGAACCCAATCTTGGTAAGGGCTTCATTGTACTGGGTTCTGTACAAACACATGGTAGGACGAGGTTCCAAAGAGCTTACAATCTAAATAGACAAGATAGACAAAAGGTTGGCTCAGGGTGAAAGATAAACAAGGAACCGAGGTGAAGGAAGTGGCATCAGTGAACAGAATTTATCAAGGATGAAGGTTAGGAACTGTGAGGAGTGGAAGAGGGAGAGCTAGAGGTTGAAAGCCGAAAGGCAGGAGCAAGGGTGCAGTATATGACAGGTACAGGAAGAGAGAGGAAAGACTGAGTGTGTATTGCTCAAAGGAAAGGAATAAGTGAAGGCGGCGGGGAACGGGGGGGAAAGGGAAGAGAGCAGCTGGAAGTGGCAGGAGGGGAGAAGCCTGATGCCCAACCCTTGTTCCATTGGGGATGATTTGGTGGAGGAGGGGACAGGATGACAGCTGCAGAAACAGAGTCAGGAGTGGGGAGATCCAGGTTTCAGTGAGAGCCAGCATATGGAGAGAGAGAGAGAGAGAGAGAGAGAGATGAAAAGGCTGTTGGTGAAGATGGAGCCAGCATTCCAGAGGGAGGAAGAGAAGAGGAGGGGGATAGGATTGGAGATGTGAAGGGAAAAGCTATTGGGACAGAGGTGGAAAGGAGGGGGACGGAGAGAGGGCCAGGACTGGAGGAGATGTCACTCAAGGATGGTGCAGAAGTGGATAGATATTTGAGGGATGAGTTGGGTCAGGGGAGGAGGGGTGAGAGGGAAAAGAAGGTGCTCAGGTACCAATGTGACGGGAACAATATAAAAATAATTGAATAGAGTAGGCAGAGTGGAGGAACCAATGAATGAGAGAAGAGTAAAAATGCTGTTGGGGAGGGAGCCTGCAGCTGGGTAGGGAGAAGAGGAAGGAGACAGTGATAGAAAAGTGTGGTGATGAGCACAATGGAAAGGTGCTGGCAACCTGTTATCCAAATAGTATCAGAAAAACAGGAAATTAAAAAAAAAAAATCAGACAGTGAATACAGCAACAAACCAGCAAAGTGATTGTAAAGCAATTTAAATAATGCGTTAAAACAGGCAAATGGTTATCTAAGTAGCCAGAGAAAGCATATTAATGTTAAAAGCACAGAAGCACATTAAAGACTGTTTCTCAGCAGGAATCATAGGAAAATAGGCCGGTTTTGTTCTAATGAGCCAGCCCCAGGGAGCCTTTCATAAAATATAAAATAGAAATGTTGTAAGAGTATCTAAAATAAAAATGTACGCAGAGTATGGTGCCTTTTATTTGCAAATGACCTAAATGATTATGTGCAATATTTGGCCATCTCCATAGTAAGTGCTGCATTATGGTTATAGGAACATGATGCCTTTGTTTGGAGGAAAAAAATTCTCTGAATGTAATTAAAAATTCATGTAACATGTCCTAAAAATATCCCTCCAGAAAACCTCTTTGCCAAACAAAACAGGAGAAGATATTTGCTTTTGACAGGAATATTGACCTATAAAACGTTCCTTCTCTTTCCCTCGCCTTTTTGATTTTCTTCCAACCATCTCCACAAAACTCATTCTTTCTGGTGATTACGATGGAGTGAAGGAAGGGTGCTTTGGGGGGAATGTAGGGGAGTGGTATATCCCAGAACCCAAATGTTGTTAACTATGCTGTGATTCTCATTTACATTAGGCCCCTTTACACCACTCTGGCAACATTAAGGGGCCTTAAGAGTGTAAACACGTCTATGCTCACTTTAAGGTCCCTTTAACACTGCCAGAGGAGTGTAAAAGGGCCTTAGTGTAAATGAGAATCAGAGTAATAGAGTTTAGTATTTAAATTCTTTCAGAGTATTCAGAATGTCTTATCTTTGGATAATGCCTCACTTACATGGATACGGTGGAAGTCAAACTTAAAGCATTTCTTCCTTTTTCTAAGATTCTATCCATCTGAAAGAGATGCTTAAAATGGGGAATGCCACTAGAACCAGTGATAGCTCTCCAAAAATAAATAAATGTGGGAGGGAGAAATTCACTGGTACACTATCTGCCTTGTCCTGCTGTGGTGATGCAAAGCAGCTGAAACACTGGCTTAAAAATTAAGACCAGTAAATCTGGTCACTCAAATGCATCCACTGTAGCTGTGCTGTGAAAGCTAATTCAGACCAGCTGGAGTCTCTTCATCGGATGAAGTGAGCTGTAGCTCACGAAAGCTTATGCTCAAATAAATTGGTTAGTCTCTAAGGTGCCACAAGTACTCCTTTTCTTTTTGCGAATACAGACTAACACGGCTGTTACTCTGAAACCTGTCATTGTAAGGAGAGTGGTCACTTTAGATAAGCTATTACCAGCAGGGGAGTGAGTTTGTGGGTGTGTTTGGGGGGCGGGGCTGAGAAAACCTGGATTTGTGCTGGAAATGGCCCGACTTGATTATCATACACATTGTAAGGAGAGTGATCACTTTAGATAAGCTATTACCAGCAGGAGAGTGGAGTGGGAGGAGGTATTTTTTCATGCTTTGTGTGTATATAATAAGATCTTCTACACTTTCCACAGTATGCATCCGATGAAGTGAGCTGTAGCTCACGAAAGCTTATGCTCAAATAAATTGGTTAGTCTCTGAGGTGCCACAAGTACTCCTTTTCTTTTTGCGAATACAGACTAACACGGCTGTTACTCTGAAACCTGTGGCTAACTAGTTACCCCAATGATTGGTTAAGAAAGAGGGTTGGAGTAACATGCAATCTTCAGTCAGGAGAAAGGAAGGCCATGATGAGTGATCTGGATGCCTGAAGGTAAAACATTTGGCATCTCCTTATTTATGGATAACAGCTCCCCATTGCTAAAATTGTGATTCCAGCAGCACTGGAACCTAAAGTAAGCGTCCAGTTTGTGTTTTGCTTTGATACATGTTTCCTCAGTAAAATACCTTTGTTTAATAAATGATAAATATTGTATTACTTTACTGTTATGCTTGCAGGTCTAGTTGCACCTCCATCCCCTTTCTTTTCTTGGGTCTCTGAGTACACCCCTTCAGGTTTTAGGCCTTGGGTCTTTACCCATCCTGAGGTGGAATTCCACAATTCTCCTACCTTTAGACTATGATGCATATCCACATAAAAGGGCACTCACCTCTAGGATGACCAGATGACAAGAACAAAATATCGGGACACATGGAGGGCAGCCACAGGCTCACCTCCCTGCCACCGGGGCCAGCTCTAGGTTTTTTGCCACCCCAAGCAAAAATAGATAAATAAATAAATAAAGAGCCGGAGTGCTGCTGAAGCAAAAAAAAACCCCCCAAAAATGGAGTGCCGCCGCTGAAGCAAAATACTGGGAAAAATGGCATCCTGACTGTACATTGGTCGGGACACAGGACAAACAACTAAATATTGGGATACTCCCGATTTTATCAGGACATCTGGTCACCCTACTCACCTCTTGGGCACCTTTGAGAGGCTGGGAGACGTACAAGTGTCCTTTTCTTGACCCGTGTGCCCCCAGGAGCCTGCCAACCAACCGCAGCAGGTCTTCAGTGACGTGATACTCCAACCATAAAGTTCAAATTAAACCCTTCTGGGGTATTAAAGAGTCCAGCCCTAATCCTTTAAATGCAGCCATTTGTTCAAGCTCCCAAATAAGCCCTGCTCCCTGAGGATAGCATGAAAAAGCAGAGGATAAAACTGAGTTCAGGCTGGCTTAAGCTTTAGGAACCATCTTTGCTTCCTCTCTGCGTATGTCTACACTGTGAAGTTGTCAACAAAACTTTTGTCTCTCACATGTACTTAAAAAAGCAGCCCCGCGTCTCCTGCCGACAAAGCTAACGCCGCTCATGGGGCTGGAAGTATTTTGTCGGCAAAAATGCCGACAAAGTACTGACAAAGAGCGTTTATACATGCTGACTTTTAGGACAAGGCTGTATCAACACAGCCTTGTCGCTAAAAGCTGCATGGTGTAGACAAGCCCAGAGTATCCGTCACTTTTTCTGTCAGTCCCTGGCTGGTGGGCCCTGTGTCTCAGAGCTCAGCTCTTAAAACAACCTCCTGAAACCTTTCCCCTCTGTCCTTCAGCCCTGCGGCTTTTATTCTGCTCCTTGCAGAGAGGTGGGGGGAAATCTCTGGACTGTGGATCACTAGGTATGAATGCCTCAGCCCTGTGGGTTTCCGTTGTCTCTTCTGGATCCTCCATTTACATGTGCAGACTTTATTCAGTTTGTTAATGACTCTGGTCTCCAACTAGGCTGGTATGTGAATATAATACTTCATCCCTTCCCTTTATGTTCAGTACATAGCAATGCAAAGCACAGAGGGAAACTGAGGTATGCATAAGAATCATAAAAACATTATCAAAATTCCCACGTTCCTCACAAAAGGCATGAATCTCTCACCAGAAAGTGAAGTTCTCATCAGAGAGAAAAGGTTGCAATCTCCTAGCATGATGAAAATGAAAAGTTGTCCTGGTTACTGCTGACAATTGACCATCAAACAATATTTGTGAATTAAAAAGGAATGAATCAATCTTTATATTATCTGTATCACATCTGTGTGTGCATTTGTTTTAGACAGCAAATCTTGCATATCATAGTTACGTTACATAAAAACATCTATTGAGCCAATTAGATGTTTTTGGTTAAGTGAAAGGATGTAATATTCTTTCTGTGAAAACCAAGAGGCCTTTCCTGAGGATGGCATAATCCTTTCATGAACTCAATGTCCAAAAATGCAGCTGTTTTCATTGTACTGAATAGCAAATTTCACCCTGGATCACATGTATAAATACATGCAAATGTTTTTTTCACATGCAAATATTCCCAATGTGGTAGCTTTGCACAGCTCTGCTGAGTTCCTTTCCTCCATCCTCTGTGTAGCAGCTGAAATAATAACCTTGTGGAACTAGGTATAATTAACACTTCATAAAGCTAATTTAAATGTGTTTCTTGCATCACCTTCAAGGACTGGAGGTATCTTTGCCTAGAAGTAATGATTTTGTATTTTTTACCAAATACAGGGCTGTGCAAACATGTTTATACAGTAGCTAATGGCCCAGCTCTGCTTTTAGCAGTACTATGAGACCCTTTCTTATTATTACTGTATTCAGCCACAAAATCTAAAAAGCAGCAGAATATAAAGTTCCCAGTCTTACACAACACCCTCAAACTAAACCCTTGACCAAACTAAACCCTTGACCAAGTAATGCATCCAAAGTGGGCCCAAAATCATTACGGGTCTTCTCCTGCTCCCACTGACTTTAAAGGGAGCAGGATTATGCCCTGTAGGGTTGTTTTCACTGCCCGTGCATCAACAATAGAGACGGAGCCCTTTACATTTTATAGCTTTTTATTTTTAGCTTTACTATTGGGCTCCTTTTTTTCTACATGTTGCTATAAACACTACTTTTGTGCAAGACAAGAAAAGAAGTAACAGCCAAGAGCTGCGAATTCAGGAGAAGTTTGCAATTTCTAATGGTAAAACAGTCTGTCTTTTCTCCTGGCAATATTATTGTTTTGTGATTTTACATATACTTGAAATAGCCTATGCTCATGCACAGAAACACATCTTGTTGCATGATCCACCTTCAAATTGAGATTTCCCATAAATGTGAAGTAAAACTGTTCCACACAAGTGAATAAAGCACAAACACAATTGCAGCAATGTGTTTCTTACATTTTTCTGGCAAATTATAGAGGTCTGCTTATCAAATTTATGATGTTCTGCTCCTGTAATAAATAATCTGTGAAACCATTAAAACTCCGTTTCTCATATGTCATTTACTATGGATAGACAGAACACATGTGCAAACATAATCTCCTTCACAAAGCCAGATACTGTATATAAAACTCCACGGCTTTCATTGTTATCTGTTTATAGTATTCACTGAACCCAGGGAATTAAACTGTTTGATACATATTTGAGGCCTTGAAAAAAAATGGTTTTCTCCAAGTAGACCCAGTTTACCAAGTCCAAATAAGTTATCCTTTAAACAAATTAATTTGAGTTTTGACACAATACCTCTTCCCATCAGATCTTCGCTTGGAGCCTACATACCTGCCAACTAACTCCTTGTCACAAAAGCAAACAAACGAAACAAAACCACACACACTAGATTTTTAATTTGTATAACATTATATACATTTGCATAAAGTGCTCCCTGTTAGTGATGGAGCTTCTCCCCAAATGCCAAATAATTCTGTTCCCCTCCAGCCTCATATCTGCCCATCCCCTAGCTCCATGTCAGTTAATAATGCCTCTCTAGCACTTTTATCCCCTAACCAATTTTACCTCATCTAGCTCTCATATCAAATGTCCCCACAAATAAACAAAGGATGAAAAAATGAGGAACAGTGAAATTAAGTGACTTTCCCAAGGTGACATTGGAAGCCTGTGGTAGAGCCAGCAATAGAAGCCAGACTGCTTGAGTCCCAGTGCAACCCACAGATCCTCTCTGCAGTAAATACTGATGCTTTTGCAAATATTCATTAATTCAACCAACAAGAATGTTGCTCTTTCTGCCAGCAAACACCATGTCTCATAGCAAAAAACAGTAAAATTGCACTCTGAAGAAAATTTGGCCATTTTCTCCATATCATGTTGCTGTGTCTCTCATGAAAGTTGCACTTCATCGTCATGAAAAATATATCTTCTTCTCTTGACCACACTAAATTGTGAATTTTCACTGGTGAGAATATTTTTATCCAGCTCTATTTTTGACCAAGGTAGGAAGAAAGTTCTATGGTATAAAAGCCTTCTAAAATCATAATACTCACTAACTAATCCCTTGCTACACCAATCCAACTATTTTCCTTGGAGGGAAACAAACATTCTTGCAAGTACAACAGATGACATATGAAATGATAAAAGTGCCCACTGGGTAAATGAAACATCTCCTTTCTTCTCTGAAACAAGCAGCTTTATAAGTCTAACGTGAAGCTTCGTACTGTGCCAGATACATTTGGAAAATATCCCAAGTATAATTTTGAAACTCTGCCTATTTAAAAGTTTTGGCAACTTTAATAATTGCTTACAAAAGCTTCAGCAAAATTGCCATTTTCATGAGGCTTGCTCTGCCAGGAAGTCACAAAGGCAGCCCATGCCATCAGTTTACACCCTCCTGTATTTAATTTAATAATGTAAGCCAAACTTATAGTAATCAATATTGTTTTACCAGTCTAAAAATACGTAGTAGGTTACTCTTGGGGTAACTCTACTGAAAAGAGTTACACGCAATGCCTTCTGGCCATGAAAAAAGACGAGAAAAATCCATCTCCATATGCAATTAATGCAACTAGCTCATGGCAAAGCTTATGATTTTTCCACACATATATTACAGCTAACGGACAACTAAGTACAGTTGTGGAACACTGTGAAGATAGCTGGAATCAAATGTTTGGGATAAAACCAATTAATAAAGAGATCATCTGTGCTCATATCATGTTCCTGCTGAATGCCCCCAACATATAGTAGCTAAAACAAATCAAACCAGGGATTAAAGGATTCCTTTCCTTGGCACCCCAAATAACCATAAAAATTCCCCCCATATGGATTGCTGATGCAAAGATGCCAATTGTGGTGATGGCTTCTCTGTTGTCTGTCTATGCATTAAGAACTGGACTGAGACCACTAAGGCTATGTCTACAACAGGGATAAAAAGCCTGCGGCTGGCCGGGATCAGCTAACTTGGGCTCACGGGCTTGGGCTTCAGGGCTGAAAAATCACTTGGACTGGAGCCAAAGCTCTGGAACCCTACAAGGGCAGTGGGTCCCAGAGCTCAGGCTGCAGCCCAAGCCCAAACGTTTGGAGCCTTTGCCCGAGTCAGCTGACCCAGGCCAGCCACAGCTGTGCAGGTCTTTTATCCCTGTGTAGATGTACCCTAAGTCACTTCTCATAGACCCTGAACAGCAACCCTTTGATCACTGCCAACCTATAAACACACTGGCAACAGTGTCTAGAAGTAAAAGACTTCATTTCCTGCTACACCATCTGCTTAAGAAACTCCCTGAAAAAAGCACAGGAACAGATCTGTGAAGACACATGCCTAGAACCCTGACCAGGGGTATTCTATCTGCTACCCAAGATCCATAAACCTGGGAATCCTGGGCGCCACATCATCTCAGGCATTGGCACGCTGACAGCAGGATTGTCTGGCTATGTGGACTCTCTCCTCAGGCCCTACGCTACCAGCACTTCCAGCTATCTTCAAGACACCACTGACTTCCTGAGGAAACTACAATCCATCAGTGATCTTCCAGAAAACACCCTCCTGGCCACTATGGATGTAGAAGCCCTCTTCACCAACATTCTACACAAAGATGGACTACAAGCTATCAGGAACAGTATCCCCTATAACGTTACAGCAAACCTGGTGGCTGACCTTTGTGACTTTGTCCTCGCCCACAACTATTTCACATTTGGGGACAATATACACCTTCAAGTCAGTGGCACTGCTATGGGTACCCGCATGGCCCCACAGTATGCCAAGATTTTTATGGCTTCCTCAGCTGTCATCCCCTAACACCCCTACTCTACTTGCGCTACATTGATGACATCTTCATCCTCTGAACCCTTGAAGAATTCCACCATGATTTCAACCATTTCCATCCCACCATCAACCTCAGCCTAGACCAATCCACACAAGCGGTCCATTTCCTGGACACTACTGTGCTAATAAGCGATGGTCACATAAACACCACCCTATACCGGAAACCTACTGACCGCTATTCCTACCTACATGCCTCCAAGCTTTCATCCAGACCACACCACACGATCCATTGTCTACAGACAAGCTCTACGATACAACCACATTTGCTCCAACGCCTCAGACAGAGACAAACACCTACAAGATCTCTATCAAGCATTCTTAAAACTACAATACCCACCTGCTGAAGTGAAGAAACAGATTGACAGAGCCAAAAGAATACCCAGAAGTCACCTCCTACAGGACAGGCCCAACAAAGAAAATAACAGAACGCCACTAGCTGTCACCTACAGCCCCCAATTAAAACCTCTCCAGCGCATCATCAAAGATCTACAACCTAGCCTGAAAAATGATCCCTCACTCTCACAGATCGTGGGAGACAGACCAGTCCTCGCTTACAGACAGCCCCCCAACCTGAATCAAAATACTCACCAGCAATCACACACCACACAACAAAAACACTAACCCAGGAACCTATCCTTGCAACAAAGCCCGATGCCAATTCTGTCCACATATTTATTCAAGTGACACCATCATAGGACCTAATCACATTAGCCACGCCATCAGGGGCTCGTTCACCTGCACATCTACCAATGTGATATATGCCATCATGTGCCAGCAATGCCCCTCTGCCGTGTACATTGGCCAAACTGGACAGTCTCTACGCAAAAGAATAAATGGACACAAATCTGACATCAGGAATCATAACATTCAAAAACCAGTAGGAGAACACTTCAACCTCTGTAGCCACTCAGTAAAAGATTTAAGGGTGGCAATTTTGCAACAGAAAAGCTTCAAAAACAGACTCCCACGAGAAACTGCTGAGCTTGAATTAATATGCAAACTAGATACCATTAACTTGGATTTGAATAGAGCCTGGGAGTGGCTGGGTCATTACACATATTGAATTTATTTCCTTAAGTTAAGTATCCTCGCACCGTCTTGTCAACTGTCTAAATGGGCCATCTTGATTATCACTACAAAAGTTTTTTTCTCCTGCTGATAATCGCTCATCTTAACTAATTAGCCCTCACAGTTTGTATGGTAACTTCCAACTTATCTGTATGTGTGTGTGTATATATCTATCTATCTATCTATCTTACTCTATGTTCCATTCTATGCATCCGATGAAGTGAGCTGTAGCTCATGAAAGCTTATGCTCTAATAAATTTGTTAGTCTCTAAGGTGCCACAAGTACTCCTGTTCCATTTCCTGAAGCATAGCCTCTGAAACATCCTGCTTTTTTAAGGTTTTTTTTAAATATTCCTGCTCCAAAGCTGTTTGTAGTGACAATTAATTTTGATACTTTAAATAATGATATAGTCCAGTCCACAAACCTATTTTTGAATATCACCTTAAAAAAAAAAAGAGATCGCTCCACTGCAATTTATTATTATTTTTCAACATCTAGAGATTCAGTCAAGCTTTTCAAGTATGGGTTATAGGAGATGATATAGCCAGATTGTTACCAGATTTGCCTGTTGCTTTGGGGTACACTCATTTATTAGGGTTACTCTCCTGGGGTGGGGGCGGTTCCTGTAATTCTGTCAATGTACTGTTTGTGTCACTTGTGTTGTCATAGGGAGCTCTACTTCTCCCTGCTGCAAGCTCTCTCCCAATGGAGCTATCCTGCAGGACCAGGGTTCCCCAGGGCTGGGTTCCTCCAGCCCCAGAATCTGACAAACACACACACACACTAACACAGCACGTCTGAGTGGATCGGGACAATCAGCACACCCAAGCTGAACCCCTTATATGTCCCTGGATTCAGCAGGCTGGGTTGAACAGCACTTCCACGCTGCCACCCTCCTATGCCACAGGTTCAGCACATCCCTATCCCCACTTTCACGTTACAATTGTTCGAGTAGTAACCCACTTCATGAGCAAACCCTACAGGATTTTTGGGTGCAGCAAGGATCTTTAGCTTAGGTAAGAGGAGCGTTGCTGCAGAGCAAATGGGGAAGCCAAAAACAGAAGAGGAAGAGAGAGAGAGAGAGGGAGAGGGAGGGAGGGAAGGAAGCAACCAGCTTAACAATAAAAGTTATGTATTGCCAGGTAACCACCATACAAGGAGAGCCAAACAAACAAAACAGTTACAATATTAAATCTAGCTTAAATCTGATTACAAAAGTCAGGTTTAGAAAACTATACCTGATCACACAAGTCAGGGTTAGAAAGCTATACCTAGAATAGAAAAAAAACAGAGCGAGAGAGTTGGGTTTTCACCACTCTGTGAGGCTTGAACCAGTCGGAGTTCCCAGGTGGTGGTGGCAGCTGAGAGTCTGGAGTGCTGGAGACAGGCAGAGATCCCAGCACAATCAGTCAGGAGAAGATGAAGTCCCAATGGAATTGATGCAGATTTTGGTTCCAGGCATCAGAACACTTACTTGAGTGTGGATAGGGGTTTTTTGTAGAGAAACAATGGTTCAAGGGAGAACACTAGATTGGTTTATGGGTAAACTGATGGCTCAAGGGAGTATACCGAAGTTGTTTTGTTCAGGCTAGACAATAGGAACTGATCATTCCTGGCTATAGACGGTGTTCCTTCGAGGGAGTTCACAATCCAATTAGGCAGCTTCAGTATTTTGGATACCAATAAAGGATTTATTACTAGTATTGGTCTGATAAGTACTGAGCTGGGTGTGTGCAGGTGTGGGTTCATTAACATCTGGAGCAGAGATCCCCCATCATGCAGTGCTTCCCTGCTTTTTTGGTCCCAGAGTTCAGTGGGGTTCTTGCCTTGGAATCTCTGTTCTCCATTCTGTATTCTAATGGAGATGCCTCCCTGTCCCATCTTCGATGAAAATGTGGCTAGGGGTGTTGCCTTAATCCTGTCACCCTGGTCCAGAGGGGTTTAGGTGTGTCTCCTACTGCCTTTTCGTTGCTTTTTGTAAGTCTTTCTTCTGATCGGTTTTGGTTCAAGCAGAGGCTGGGCGGGGGTGGGGGTGGGGCGTCCTTCGTGAGTCAGACAGGCTGGATACAGCGTCCTGGTTCCCCAAGAATACAGAGCTGACAGATAACAAGACTGCATGTCAGAATATTTTGGCCCAGGTTCAATGCTTCATTTGTGAAATTTTTAGAGGATGTGGAACCACAGAATAGTAACAGACCTGCAGACTAAAACAAATAATTATGATATTTAGTAGGTAGTAATGAAAACCACGGATATACAGAAGAGGGGAAAATAAATTCTGTAAGATTTTATTGAACACATGTAGCATTTGGAAACAGATAATTTCTGGGTGTAGCAAGGTAAATTTCCCTGGTTTCTCCTCAGATAGATAAATCACTCTCCACATTTTGAGAGTGAAATATAGGGGTACAATTGATATTCTTCAATATTCAAATACATTTTTGGCTTCACTGGTTGATTGCAGAAGTTTCTCTTTAGATATGATGGTACCTGGCTAAGAAACTTATTTCAATAAGGTGTTAGCCCTCAGAGCAAAGTGCCTTACAAACTCTCCTGCTTTTTGCAGTTTCATATATTACTTTCTCAGAAACTAGTTGTGATCATTTCTATCTGTCTTACTGTGATGGATATGACACAGTGGATTAATGCAATAATTTTCCATCTTTGGGATCATGGGTTAAGTTATTAATGTCTTACTGCTTGTACATACATACACAAACCGACACAGAATTTTGCACAATTGATTATGGTTGGCTATTTTTTATGCAAAGCCCAGAACCAATAAGCAGGGATGTACTATCTTGAGCAACTGAGGTCCATTGGCACAGCTAGTTTTTTACTACTATGGACTATCATATTAATGAATACCCTCCCACCTCAAACTCACACATTGGGCCAGCTTCTGTTCTGTCTCTCTGCTGTAATTCTAGAGTACTTCCATGGATTTAACTGGAGTTACTTACTTTGGATTTACATCCATTTAACTCTGATCAGAATCTAGCTAACTGTCAGTGGGTTTGCTCAGAGTATAAAAGAGGGCAGAATCTGGCTTACTATCTGTCTGTTTTTTAATTAGACTACTCTCAGTCTCTCTATATTACAAAGAATATACTGTGCTTATTGATCAAACTCTTAGAATGTCTTACTTTTTTAAAACAAGACCCTCTTTCCTTGCATGTCTGATTCTTAGTTGCCAGTATGTAACTAAGCAAGACCCTCTTTCCTTGCATGTCTGATTCTTAGTTGCCAGTATGTAACTAAGCTTGGACATTAATCAGTGTTGCCAGTATTTTCTCCCCATTTAATGCCCAGGTTCAGAAAGAGTTTAGAGATTTAATTTGCCTTGCTCAGCTCATATTACATTTAAACTGGTTCCAGCAATACATCATGTTCCAGGCGTAAAATGGTTTAGGGTTTAAATTTAAAATTCGAATGAGCACCAGAAATCACAACACGCCATATCTCAGACTAGATTATTTCAAACTTTGCTGGGCAATGAATACAGGAACATGGCAACTTCCAATACTCTTGGCCAGAACTGGCAGTGGACCATCCAGTTCTGCATCCTGTCTCTGACAGTAGTTAACACTAGCTGCTTCAGAGGAATGTGCAACAAATCCTGCAGTAGAAGTTATACAATAACCTGCCTCCTGGGAAAGTTCCTTCTTAACCCCCAATTAATTAGAGATTAGTTTGCGCCCCAAACCATGAAAGTTTATATTCCTTCCAAAACTTTTTTTTACAAAATTCTTACTACTATAACTTGGATATTTGTGTTACCCATATGTACCCTTTCCTCCCTAGTGGTGGTCTCCAGGCTCTCTTCTTTTTATATCTCCCTGACTATTAAATGGCATGACCATGTGCAGTACTAGAAAAACAAGATAGACCAATAAAAGATATTACCTAACCCACCTTGTCTCTCTAATATCTTGGGAATGACAACACTGCATACAGCAACATACAATATGCAGACGGTATGTTAGTACTATCACATTCTTCCTCCTTGCACACAACAGATCCTTCTCCAGAATAATCTTCTATCACTTGTGAAACGCTGTTAATTGTACTTTTTTCCTTACTCTATTGTACTCCAACAGACCTTAATACACAACTTGAGTGCCTGGGCCCATCACCTTTCTTAAACTACCACCCCACAGTGACTGGGAGGGTGCTGTGAGCAGTGGCAAAGAATGGGAGAATCAGATAGAGTTTTTTGTGGGGAAAGATACTAAGGCTAATGTCTACATGACACAGCTTTTAGCGACATGGCTGTGTCGCCACAGATGTGCCGTTAAAAGTTGAGCAGTGTAGCCACTGTTTGTCAGCTCTCTTGCTGACAAAAAACTCCTACCCCAACGCAGCATTTGCGTTGTCAGCAGGAGAGCACTTCTGCCAACAACGCGCTGTTCACATTGGCGCTTGTCGCGGCAAAACTTTTGTCTTTCGGGGGAGAGGGTGGTGTTTAACACTCTGAAAGACAAACGTTTTGTCGTTCAATTGCCAGTGTAGATATAGCCTATGTTTTTTCTGGTTTTGTGGAGAATGGTGTTGGGAAAGAGCGTGTGAGGGAGCGACATTTGCCAGCTAATACTTAAAAAGGGAAGTGCATGTTACTGATAATGTTGATATTGAACACCTCTCTTTGTATATAGTAATGCAAAGGTCCATCAAAATCCATTCATCTTAATACCCTTGACACAGCTGCCAGACCTATCGTTTCTTACATCCATAACAAGTAAATCTATAGAGAATAAGCATGTCACAGCCTCATAATATAAAATAAGGTTTAAGCCAAAGCAAGTTTGATTTAAAATAACAATGGACAAAACTGCTGCAATTATGTTTAATATAATATTTATTATCACTAGTTAGATCCTAACCAATATCCATATTTAGCAGGCACAGAATGTGAGCTTGAACTTTAATACACTTTCAGGGACTGACTCATCAGTGGATTTATTCCAGGGTAAAACTGGAGTAACACAGCCATGAATCAGCCATCATTCCATATTATGGGCCAGGCCCTCAGCTTGTGTAAATCTGAGTAGCTCCAGAGACTTCACAGTCGCTGTACTGATTTATACCAGCTGAGGGTCTCACTCTTTATCTTTTACTTAATTCAAAATAGACATCAGACATTGTCCTGAAGTGGATTTTACAGTGTGATTCTCTGCTAAACGAAGGTCTAAATTCTCTAAAGGTCTTTAATTTTCAACTTGTGTTCAGTCGTTTACATGCCTGATAAGCACTGGGAACTATTTCACAATAATTAAACAGCTTTTGTGGGGTTTGTTATGTCAAAGAATGCAAAGTCTCCCTCATATTATGATAAGAGCACACCTATTATAACAAATGACATTTAATATCTAGAATGACACAGCCGTGAATACAGGGAATATAGTATCTACCAGATGACTAAAGGGTGCTACTGACATGAAATTAGCCACATGAGCCAGCTTTGCAAAAAAGAACACGCTGTTTCTGCTTGGCCTTGGCACACTTTTAATCCTGGCTAATTTAACATTAAAGCTACACTAGTTGTCTCAGTTCCACATTGTTAAAGCCAGCTGAATATGCCAAAAACTGCAAAGACAGAAAGCTTGTGCCTAAACAAACAATACTGTCACTTTGCATAAGGACTTAATCTTGTTAATGAGCAACAGGTAAGGTGACTACCCTGACTGAATACATTTTTCAGAGACAATTACATTTAACATATTGCATGCTGATATCCAATACAATACATACACTGAAATCTTAACTTCAGTATTATGCAACAATTTGTACTTTGCTTATGTTTTGCCTTTACACTGATTATAGCAGTCACAGTATATTTACATAACCATGTATCAAAATGGCACGGGGGCCACTATTGTTAAGGTTGCATCATGATATCTGTTTAAAAGTCAACATTTCAAGTCCTCTAAAATAACATGCTTGTTATGCAGGCCTATGCAGATATGCAGGCCTGTTTGTAAAGGCCTAAACTCTAAGAATTTAGGTGTATTTTTATCACTTAGCTAGTTATAGAGGTATAAAAGAAAGAATCAAAATCACTGTCTGCCGGTGTAAGGGCCTTCTCTTACTGTGAGAGTCTGAGGCCCTGTGCTTAGGCTAAGATCTTTGGCTAAGCAGCAGAGGCAGCCATAAGCTGGGAAGCGACCGGTCACATCCGCACATTCCAAACTAGTCACATTGAAAGAAGGTGCTATTGGCCTGTTAGGAATACAATCCTGTCCTGATAATGCCTATTGCCTCCAGAGAAAGGGAAGTGCCTAGAAGATGTAAAAGGAAACTTAGTTTCATAGTATCCTGTCTGACAAGAACTCACTTATCAATAGCTGGGATGTGAAATTCTCATTTCTCTGTTGTTCTATCACTGTAGTCCCCATTTCCCTATTGTTTGTCTGTATAATCTCTGTCTGGTTCTGTGATTGTTTCTGTCTGCTGTATAATTAATTTTGCTGGGTGTAAACTAATTAAGGTGGTGGGATATAATTGGTTACATAATCATGTTCCAATATGTTAGGATTGGTTAGTTAAATTTCAGGAAAATGATTGGTTAAGGTATAGCTAAGCAGAACTCAAGTTTTACTATATAGTCTGCAGTCAGTCAGGAAGCAGGTGGGTGGGGGAAATGGGAGTGGGGAATTGGAACCATGTTTTGCTAAGAAGGGGAAATGGGACACAGGTAAGGCTCTATGGTGTCAGAGCTGGGAAGGGGGACACTAAGGAAGGAAACTGGAATCATGCTTGCTGGAAGTTCACCCCATTAAACATTGAATTGTTTGCACCTTTGGACTTTGGGTATTGTTGCTTTCTGTTCATGCGAGAAGGACCAGGAAAGTAAGTGGGTGAAGAAATAAGCCTCCTAACAATGCTGAGTCAGATTTCTTTGAAATTACTTGTGTCTCAGGAGGGTTCAGAATAGGGTTAGTAACCCAAATTTGGAGTTGTTTGAGCCCACAGTTCTGGAGATGTAAGCCCCACATAAAATAGATATTTGAAAAAAAATTCTGCATGGTGGGGTTCTGGTTTTGTTTGTTTGCTTCCCCAGAGCTAGAGATAGAGCTATTGAGGTGCTGTGGCTTAAAATGGCATCAGTCTGCTGATTACAGTACTCATTAAATCTTTGGGGACCCTGTCATAAATATATAGGGAAGGGTAAACACCTTTAAATCCCTTGTGGCCAGAGGAAAAACTTTTTCACCTATAAAGGGTTAGGAAGATAAGATAACCTTGCTGGCACCTGACCAAAATGACCAATGGGGAGACAAGATACTTTCAAAGCTGGGGTGTTGCTGTTGCTTGGACCAGAGCAGGAATGTAGGTCAGAACTCCTGTAAAGAGTGAATAAACAATCTAGTTAGATATGCTTTGGATTCTGTTTTGTTTAAAATGGCTGATAAAATAAGTTGTGCTGAATGGAATGTATATTCCTGTTTTTGTGTCTTGTTGTAACTTAAGGTTTTGCCTAGAGGGATTCTCTAGGTTTTGAATCTGATTACCCTGTAAGATATTTACCATCCTGATTTTACAGAGGTGATTCTTTAATTAAAATTCTTCTTTTAAGATCCTGATTGCTTTTTCATTGTTCTTAAGATCCAAGGGTTTGCGTCTGTGTTCACCTATGCAAATTGGTGAGGATTTTTATCAAGCCTTCCCCAGGAAAGGGGGTGTAGGGCTGGGGGGGGATTTTGGGGGGGAAAGATGTTTCCAAGTGGGCTCTTTCCCTGTTGTTTTTGTTCAATGCTTGGTGGTGGCAGCAATAAGATCCAGGGACAAAAGGTAAAATAGTTTGTACCTTGGGGAAGTTTAATCTAAGCTGGTAAAAATAAGCTTAGGGGGTCTTTCATGTAGGTCCCCACATCTGTACCCTAGAGTTCAGAGTGGGGAAGAAACCTTGACAGACCCAAACTGAGAATGGTATTTAAGAAAATGTACACTTCTACATTCTGCATGCTCCAATACAGGAAAAACAGCTCGATGGTTTCCATTGCCACCATTTTATATGCTTTAAAGCTTGACTCTTGCAAGTGCTCTACAATCTGAACAGTTAATTTGATTGCTTTGAAATTTGGTGTGCCTCATGGGGGTGCAAGGTTGCATTATTGACTCACATTTGGCATTATTTGACTAAGGGGTCCCTGAGTTACAGTTTCCATCTATTCCATCAGTTTCCCCTGCAAACAGTTTCCATCTATTACCTTGTATTGTTAAACTGAGAGGTCCTAATGACTGGATTAATCTTGATTGCTGTAATCTCACCCTTCAATTAACATAACTAAGGACCAGGTAATCACACACCACCACTTAAGAGAAAGGAGTTTTGGACTGATGTTGGCTGGATGTTGCTATAATTTGTGTGTGTTTTTTTTTTTTTTTTTAAAAATTCAGTGGATGCATCTGATGAAGTGAGCTTAGCTCACGAAAGCTTATGCTCAAATAAATTTGTTAGTCTCTAAGGTGCCACAAGTCCCCTTTTTCTTTTTGCGGATACAGACTAACAGGGCTGCTACTCTGAAAGCTGTAATTTGTGAGTCATGGGTGACACATTTTATTTTGGTGCGAATGTAATCAAAGTCTTTAGTGGAAAATAATTAGACACTTGAATGCTTCCTGGGTGGGGAGGTAATGAGGGGAAGGGAGTGGAGGGATGGTCAGTGGACAAATAGGGGGTTTGGAGTTGCAGTAAGAGGAGGCGGATTTATAGGGGGATGGATATAGAGGAGGTGAGAGAGGGTAGGGGCTTGGGTAAGGGAGGCATGGTACACCTCAGCTCTGCCAGCTCACCCCAACCACCATGCATTCCACAGGTTTGTCAATGCTCCCCACTCTCCAGTTCTGCTAATGCTCCCCAACCCCCATACATTCCCCAGATCTGACAGTGCACCCCAATTAACCTGTACCCCAAGTACCCTGCAACCCCAGCATGGCCAGTGTATCCCAACCACCCTGCATTGCAACTTGCCTGCATCTCCAGCTCTGCTAGTGTGTACCCCAACCTACCTGCACTCCACAGTTCTGCTAGTGCACCCTAACTGTTCACCCCAGCCCCTTCACCCCAACCTTCATACACCCCAAAGCTCTGCCAGTGCACCCCAGCCCCATGGTAGTTAATGCAGAATGAAGGTTGCTTGGTGGTATGTCATACCCTTGCAGAACATTGAGTTGAGCAAAATTCAAATGTCTGAAAGCCGGGAAAGGCAGTTAAAGTTGCCCATACAAACTGATCTCTGCCCTCTTTTGGTAATACACCCTGTTAACTTTACTCTGCCAATCCCACAGTTGCTGAAATGCACAAGCTCTTCATCTCCTGTTACAACACATTCACTCTCTACGCTACCACTTATGTTAGTATAACTTATGTCACTCAAGAGTGTGAATAAGGGCTTGTCTACACTGGCACTTTACAGCGCTGCAACTTTCTTGCTTAGGGGTGTGAGAAAACACCCGCTTGAGAGCAGCAAGTTTCAGTGCTGTAAAGCGCCAGTGTGGACAGTGCCACAGTGGAGGTGGGTTTTTTAGAGCGCTGGGAGAGCTCTCTTCCAGCGCTCTGCCACAATCACACAAGCCATGGCAGCACTTTAACGTTGCCAGTGTAGACTAGCCTTAAGCAACCCCCCTGAGCGACATAAGTTATACTGACCTAAGTGCAAGTGCAGACAGGTCTAGAGAATACTTAATCCTGCCACGAATGTAGAGGACTGGACTAGATGACCTCTTGAGGTCCCTTCCAGTCCTGTGATTCTATGACAGTGCTATGTTGGCAGGAGAGCCTCTCCTGTCGACACAGCTACCAGCACTCATTGGGGGTGGATTCATTAAGTTGATGGGAGATCTCCGGAGGTGAAAATAAGCCGGTACGTCCCGGTACGGCATACTGGCAAGAGCCGGTGTGCCGTACTGGGACCGGCTTTCCCACATGGCAATTTAAAGCCTGGGGTAGCAGCAGCGGGGATTTAAAGGGCCCTAGGGCTCCAGCAGCTGCTGCTGCCCGGGCCCTTTAAATTCCCGCCGGAGCCCTGCAGCCGAAGCCCAGGGCTCGGGCAGCAGGGCTCTGGCAGCCGCTACCACAGTGGAGCCCCAGGCCATTTAATGCTCTGCCAGAGCCCAGAGCCGCGGGGTAGCAGTGGCAGCCAGGAGCCCCCAGGGCTCCTCAGTGATTTAAAAGGTCCAGGGCTCCACTGTGGTAGCAGCAGCTGGAGTCCTGGGCCCTTTAAATCGCCCCTGAGCCCTGGGACTCCCAGCCACCTCTTCAGCTGGTAGCTCATGGGTGATTTAAAGGGCCTGCGGCTCCCAGCTGCCACTACCGCATTAAATCTTGATTTAAAGGGTCCGGGGCTCCAAGGCCCTGCCTCTTCCGGTTCAGGCCACACCTCTTCCGGTTGAGGCCATGCCCCCTGCTCAGGGCTCTGGCGTACTGGTAAGTCCTTTAACTTACTTTCGCCCCTGGAGAGATCTCTCCTGTTGGCTTAGAGCGGCTACACTAGAGAACTTCCAGCGGCGTAGCTGCATCTGTGTAGCCGTAGACATAGAGGAGAAGGCGGCTTGAGGCACCTGGACTACAACTTCTATCAGTTAACTTTCCAAATATATTTTTTTTAGTTCTTAGAAAAAAATTAATTTTTTAGCTGAAAACCAATAACTTTCTGGATTTGGGATATTGAGTTTTTTTTCACAAAAAACAAAACAAACAAAATCCACAGCAAACAGACCATTTTCCCCCAAGAAATTTATTTACTCAATATTCCAGTTTGTGTTAAAAAACAGTGTCACCTCACTTCCTTAGGCACTTTTGAAATTCCTGCTCTAATTAACTTTTTTAATGCACTGCATTTTATTTTTAAAGTAATCGTTAACAATAGCTATTTAAAAAAAATATGAAAAAGGGTTATGTGGGATCTAAGTATTTATGACAGAATAGGGCCCTAAGTAGTGTGGATAGTTGGCACCCCAAGAAAGGATATTCTACTGCTACACCTTAATCTAATTTTCTTCTAGCTTTACTAAATCATTTTGACAAAGTTACAGTAGATCACTCTTTACCCAAGTAATCAGCACCAGATTATAAAGATATAATCAGACTTTTTGGAAACATTTCAGTCGTAAGCTCCATTAGCTACCAAGTCATAAATGTTTGTTCTCTCTCTTTTTATAAGAACCCAGTTGCCAGAAAATTGGTTAATTATCAAATTATCTGGCAAGATGTATACATACATATCTTGCTAGATGCCAAAGTCCACAGTGTTCTTAGATGCAAATAAAACTGACCATGGTTCACTCAAAAGTGATCTCTACAGAAATTAATGTTTTGGATATTATAACGCATTTTTGTTGTTCTTTAGTAAAAATAATTGTTAAGAAGCAAATAAATATACACTAAGTATTTCTGCCCAAAGAGTTTGCATTGAGTAAAATTCACCCTTTGCAGAAGGGTACAAAGTACAAAGTCTATGCAGAGAGCCAGCATAAACCCCATGCACAACTTTCGTCCCACTTAATCTCTATTTTGAGGCTTGCATGGGAATTAAGTAGTGCATATGCCTTTTGCTGGCACTCTTTCCTTGAGTAAATTTCATTCTCTTGGTATCAGATCCTCACCTAATATTAATTAGCAAATCTTTATTGACTTTAATTAAGCTACACTAATTCTCACCATCTAGCCCTGAGTATTTAATAGCACAATTTAAGTGGTTGGTCGTATATTCTTTGCTCAGCCAGAATGTTCACTGTCTTGGGCACATGTAGAATTCAGGACTCAGTTCTATGTAAAACTGGACAAAACACAAAAGAAATTGTAAATGATCAGTCCAGGGAAAATATATAACTAGTATGATGATGAGTACTAGTGGCACCTTAGAGACTAACCAATTTATTTGAGCATAAGCTTTCGTGAGCTACAGCTCACTTCATCGAATGCATTCAGTGGAAAATACAGTAAGGAGATTTATATACACATAGACCATGAAAAAATGGGTGTTATCATACACACTGTAAGGAGAGTGATCACTTAAGATGAGCTATTACCAGCAGGAGAGCCGGGGGGGAGAAAACCTTTTGTAGTGATAATCAAGGTGAGCCATTTCCAGCAGTTAACAGGAACGTCCGAGGAGCAGTGGGGGAGGGGGGGAATAAACATGGGGAAATAGTTTTACTTTGTGTAATGACACATTCACTCCCAGTCTCTATTCTAGCCTAAGTTAATTGTATCCAGTTTGCAAATTAATTCCAATTCAGTAGTCTCTCGTTGGAGTCTGTTTTTGAAGTCTTTTTGTTGTAATATTGCGACCTTTAGGTCAGAAATCGAGTGACCAGCGAGATTGAAGTGTTCTCCCACTGGTTTATGAATGTTATAATTCTTGACATCTGATTTGTGTCCATTTATTCTTTTACGTAGAGACAGTCCAGTTTGATCAATGTACATGGCAGAGGGGCATTGCTGGCACATGACCACTCCGGACAGCACTCTCAACTCAGATGCACTGACCAGGTAGACAGGAAAAGGCCCACGAACTTTTCAATTTCATTTTGTTTGGCCAGCGTGGTGAGCTGCAGGTGAGTGCAGAGCTCATTAGCAGAGGTGACCATGATGGAGTCCCAGAATCACAAAAAAACTCCAGCATGGACCGAACGGGAGGTACGGGATCTGATTGCTGTATGGGAAGAGGAATCTGTGCTATCAGAACTCTGTTCCAGTTTTTGAAATGCCAAAACATTTGGCAAAATCTCCCCGGGCATGAAGGACAGAGGCCATAACAGGGACCTGAAGCAGTGCCACGTGAAACTTAAGGAGCTGAGGCAAGCCTACCAAAAAACCAGAGAGGCAAAGGGCCACTCCAGGTCAGAGCCCCAAACATGCCGCTTCTATGATGAGCTGCATGCCATTTTAGGGGGTTCAGCCACCACTACCCCAACTCTGTGCTTTCACCCCTTCAATGGAGAGGGAGGCAGCATGGAAGCAGGTTTGGGGAATGAGGAAGATAGCTCACAGCAAGCAAGTGGAGAAACCAGTTTTCCTGACAGCCAGGAACTGTTATCACCCTGGACCTGGAGCCAGTACCCCCCGAACCCACCCAAGGCTGCCTCCCAGACCCGCCAGGTGGAGAAGGGACCTCTGGTGAGTGTACCTTTTTAAATAGTATGCATGGTTTAAAAGCAAGTGTGTTTAATGATTAATTTGCCCTGGCATTTGCGGCCAGTACAGCTACTTGTGTCTGGGGATGGAGCGGAAATCCTCCAGGGACATCTTCATAAAGCTCTCCTGGATGTACTCCCAAAGCCTTTGCAAAAGGTTTCTGGGGAGGGCAGCCTCATTCCGTCCACCATGGTAGGACACTTTACCACACCAGGCCAGTAGCACATACTCGGGAATCATTGCAGAACAAAGCATTGCAGCGTATGTTTGCTGGCATTCAAACAACATCTGTTCTTTATCTCTCTGTGTTATCCTCAGGAGAGTGATATCATTCATGGTCACCTGGTTGAATTAGGGTGCTTTTCTTAAGGGGACATTCAGAGGTGCCCGTTCCTGCTGGGCTGTTTGCCTGTGGCTGAACAGAAATGTTCCCCGCTGTTAGCCACAGGGAGGTGGGAGGGGTTAATCATGTGGTGGGGGGAGGCAAAATGCGACCTTGTAACGAAAGCACATGTGCTACGTAAGTAATGTTAACAGCAAGGTTTACCGTGAAAGAGTGTACCCATTGTTCTATAAAATGTGTCTTTTTAAATGCCGCTGTCCCTTTTTTTTCTCCACCAGCTGCATGTGTTTCAAGGATCACAGGATCTTCTTCTTCCCAGAGGCTAGCGAAGATTAGAAGGTGAAAAAAACGCACTTGTGATTAAATGTTCTCTGACCTCATGCTGTCCTCCCACACTGACAGAGCACAGCCGAATGCGTGGATGCAGACAATGTGAGTTCAGGAAAACACAAAATGAACGTGAGGACAGGTGGCGGGCTGAAGAGAGGGCTGAAGCTGATCGGTGTTGGCAGCATGATGAGAGGAGGCAGGATTCAATGCTGATGCTGCTGGAGGATCAAACTAATATGCTCCAGCGTATGGTTGAGCTGCAGGAAAGGCAGCAGGAGCACAGACCGCTGCTACAGCCCCTGTGTACCCAACCGCCCTCCTCCCCAAGTTCCATGGCCTCCTCACCCAGACGCCCAAGAACGCTGTGGGGGCGGCTCCGGCCACCCAGCCACTCCAGCCCAGAGGATTCCCCAAGCAACAGAAGGCTGGCATTCAATAAGTTTTAAACTTTTAAAGTGCTGTGTGGCCTTGTCCTTCCCTCCTCCACCACCCCACCCGGTGCTTCCCTCCTCCACCACCCGTCCTGGGCTACCTTGGCAGTTATCCCCCTATTTGTGTTATGAATTAATAAAGAATGCATGAATGTGATGCAACAATGACTTTATTGCCTCTGCAAGCGGTGATCGAAGGGGGGAGGGGAGGGTGGTTAGCTAACAGGGAAGTAGAGTGAACCAAGGGGTGGGGGGTTTCATCAAGGAGAAACAAACAGAACTTTCACACAGTAGCCTGGCCAGTCATTAAACTAGTTTTCAAGCTTCTCTGATGCACACCACGCCCTCCTGTGCTCTTCTAACTGCCCTGGTGTCTGGCTGCGTGTAACCAGCGGCCAGGTGATTTGCCTCAGCCTCCCACCCTGCCATAAATGTCTCCCCCTTACTCTCACAGATATTGTGGAGTGCACAGCAAGCAGTAATAACAATGGGAATACTGGTTTCACTGAGGTCTAAGCGAGTCAGTAAACTGCACCAGCGTGCTTTTAAACATCCAAATGCACATTCTACCACCATTCTGCACTTGCTCAGCCTGCAGTTTAATAGCTCCTGACTACTGTCCAGGCTGCCTGTGTATGGCTTCATGAACCATGGCATTAAGAGGTAGGCTGGGCCCCCAAGGATAACTATAGGCATTTCAATAGTCCCAATGCTTATTTTCTGGTC
This sequence comes from Chelonia mydas, assembly GCF_015237465.2. Lineage (NCBI taxonomy): Eukaryota > Metazoa > Chordata > Testudines > Cheloniidae > Chelonia > Chelonia mydas. Next base: position 126,435,046 of record NC_057852.1, on the reverse strand, counting down.
TGGGAATAAAGTCTGTGAAGGTTCCTCCCCCACTCTGAACTCTAGGGCACAGATGTGGGGACCTGCATGAAAACCTCCTAAGCTTACTTTTACAAGCTTAGGTTAAAACTTCCCCAAGGTACAAATTAATTTTATCCTTTGTCCTTGGAATATCCACTGCCACCACCAAACTCTAACTGGGTTTACTGGGAAACGTAGTTTGGACACGTCTTTCCCCCCAAAATCCTCCCAACCCTTGCACCCCACTTCCTGGGAAAGGTTTGGTAAAAATCCTCACCAATTTGCATAGGTGACCACAGACCCAAACCCTTGGATCTGAGAACAATGAAAAAGCATTCAGTTTTCTTACAAGAAGACTTTTAATAGAAATAGAAGTAAAGGAATCACCCCTGTAAAATCAGGATGGTAGATACCTTACAGGGTAATTAGATTCAAAACATAGAGAATCCCTCTAGGCAAAACCTTAAGTTACAAAAAAGACACACAGACAGAAATAGTCATTCTATTCAGCACAATTCTTTTCTCAGCCATTTAAAGAAATCATAATCTAACACATACCTAGCTAGATTACTTACTAAAAGTTCTAAGACTCCATTCCTGGTCTATCCCCGGCAAAAGCAGCATATAGACAGACACAGACCCTTTGTTCCTCTCCCTCCTCCCAGCTTTTGAAAGTATCTTGTCTCCTCATTGGTCATTTTGGTCAGGTGCCAGCGAGGTTACCTTTAGCTTCTTAACCCTTTACAGGTGAGAGGATTTTTCCTCTGGCCAGGAGGGATTTAAAGGGGTTTACCCTTCCCTTTATATTTATGACAAAGTCCCTTCCTGCAGCTTTTGAAACAGGCCAGAGTTCCTGAAGATGCAAGCATCATGTACCTTTCCCAGCCATCCCACGTTGATGTTGGTGAAACGTCCCTTGTGATCCACCAGTGCTTGCAGCACTATTGAAAAGTACCCCTTGCGGTTTATGTACTCGCCGGCTTGGTGCTCCGGTGCCAAGATAGAGATATGGGTTCCGTCTATGGCCCCACCACAGTTAGGGAATCCCATTGCAGCAAAGCCATCCACTATGACCTGCACATTTCCCAGGGTTACTACCCTTGATATCAGCAGATCTTTGATTGCATTGGCTACTTGCATCACAGCAGCCACAGTAGATTTGCCCACTCCAAATTGATTCCTGACTGATCGGTAGCTGTCTGGTATTGCAAGCTTCCACAGGGCTATTGCCACTCGCTTCTCAACTGTGAGGGCTGCTCTCATCTTGGTATTCTTGTGCCTCAGGGCAGGGGAAAGCAAGTCACAAAGTTCCATGAAAGTGCCCTTACGCATGCAAAAGTTTCGCGGCCACTGGGAATCATCCCAGACCTGCAACAATATGCGGTCCCACCATTCTGTGCTTGTTTCCCGGGTCCAGAATCGGCGTTCCACAGCATGAACCTGCCCCATTAGCACCATGATGCCCACATTGCCAGGGCCCGTGCTTTGAGAGAAGTCTGTGTCCATGTCCTCATCACTCTCATCACCGCGCTGATGTCGCCTATTCGCCTGGTTTCGCTTTGCCAGGTTCTGGTGCTGCATATACTGCTGGATAATGCACGTGGTGTTTAATGTGCTCCTAATTGCCAAAGTGATCTGAGCGGGCTCCATGCTTGCTGTGGTATGGCGTCTGCACAGAAAAAAGGTGCGGAACGATTGTCTGCTGTTGCTCTGACGGAGGGAGGGGTGACTGACGACATGGCTTACAGGGAATTAAAATCAGTAAAGGGGGTGGCTTTACATCAAGGAGAAACAAAAACAACTGTCACACAGAGTGGGCCCCTCAAGGATTGAACTCAAAACCCTGGGTTTAGCAGGCCAATGCCCATTGAGCTATCCCTCCCCCTGGTATTTCAGGCAGGACTGAATCTCCATTAAACTTTTCAAGGTGCCCCAACAGACCTCACCAAAATGATTGTCGGCCGTTGATTTCACAGAGGGAGGGAGGGGTGAGCAAATGAATACAAAACAGATCTGGTCTATTTCTTGTTTTGATCCACTCCATCTATCTTTTACACCTTTGGCTGGCAGCAGACGGTGCAGTAGGACTGCTAGCCATCCTCATCCCCTGGCTGCTCAGCAGAAGACGATGCAATAGGACTGCCAGCAGAACTAAAGAGAATGACCTGGTCGAGTCACTCCTATTTCAGTCCCTGCACCCATGTCTGCCCAGGAGCTCCTGACCAACCTTACCGAGGCGGCCAGGAGCACCTCTGACACGATGGTGATGGTTATCAGGCCTATTGCACCATCTGCTGCCACAAGGCAATGAGCTGCTGCTGTGTAGCAATGCAGTATCACATCTGCCAGCACCCAGGAGACATAGGGTGACAGTGAGCTGAGCGGGATCCATGCTTGCCGTGGTATGGCGTCTGCACAGGTAACTCAGGAAAAAAGGCGTGAAACGATTGTCTGCCATTGCTTTTCACGGAGGGAGGGAGGGCCTGACATGTACCCAGAACCACCCCCGACAATGTTTTTGCCCCATTAGGCATTGGGATCTCAACCCAGAATTCCAAGGGCAGCGGAGACTGCGGGAACTGCGGGATAGCTACCCACAGTGCAATGCTCTGGAAATCGATGCTAGCCTCGATATTGTGGAAGCACTCCGCCGAGTTAATGCACTTAGAGCATTTTGTGTGGGGACACACACAATTGACTATATAAAAACGATTTCTAAAAAACTGACTTCTATAAATTCGACCTAATTTTGTAGTGTAGACATACCCACAGTTTGGATCAATATTAGTATTCTAAAAGGTTTGTGGTATGGGCAGAGAAAGCTTGTGACCATGGGCATCTCTCTTTGGCTCCCCCCCCCGAATGTAATCTCAGGTATGCCACAGCCATGTTGTTCAAATAGTTACTCCAGCACATTTGCAGGAGCAAATGAAGATATATGCCTGCAGTGGCCACTAGTGAACAGGATGGGGATGATGAATACCAGTTGATCAGGTGTTTGTTTTATACATACATACATACGTCGTCTCATATTTGGCCCAGAAACGGCAAATGTATGAAATATTTGAAAAACAAAATTATTTAATTTTATTGTGTTTATTTTATAATTCCACCTTTTGTGTCAAATGTGAGGACTGCATGTTGTTATTATTTCATGTCAGATTCACTGATGTGAGAATAAAAATGAAAAGATAAAAGGAATACCATTAAGTATGCATGTATCCACGTGAAAGGTTTCCCTACATTTCGTTCACATACTTCCTAGAACAGCTAGAAAAAAAAATGGAAACTGATAGAAGAGCAACTAAAATGCATATTTCATGAATACAGACTGTCATGTTTTCTTTAAATAATTTCACTCAGAGAGTGCTGTGTCAAAGAACTGACATTGTTATACACTGGTAATTTAGCACTGAAAATATAGTGTGAGTATTCAATATACTGTACTATAGCCACTTACCTTATAACTTTAGAGTTGCAGTTGCACCAAAAGCAGAGAATATGAAGGAAGCATAAAACTGGCAAAATGGTCCCCTCCCCAAAACACACAGATAAGAGACCCTGTATCTAAGAAAAATATGTAAACCAAAGTACAGTATTAAAGGCTAGAACCTTGATAATTCACACTTCACTAATCTGCTCACCCTATAATTCTCACGCACAAAAAACTCATGGTCTCTTCCCACATCTCAGCAAAAATTTAATAAGTGTACTGTAGTGTCATACCATTACTAAGGCTTTGTTGTGTTTACAAAATATATGCATAACATCCGTTTGCATGAATTGTTACCATAAATAATGAAAACTAAACTGCACTTGTGAAAAAAGCACAAAGTCTTAGATATCTTGAGGTGCATTACCCTTGCTTTTTAACTCTGTCCATTTACTCAATAATTTGCAAAATTCAGTAATTTGCAGTAGGTCTCCTGGCCACTAGTGTGAATTAGAAAGGGTCTCCTGTTCAGGGGTATATGGGAAGATGGAGATAACTATTCCAGAGCTCAAATGACATCAGAAAGTTTGGTGTTTTCATCTGAAACTCTCTTTGAGTTACAAAATACCCAATTACATCTCCACTTGCATGGGTGCAACTCCAACAGATGTCACTTGGAGCTGCACTCAAATAACTGAGGGCAGATTGGGGCCAGAAGTATTTCTTGTTACATCAGATGCCTGATAGGACACAGACATTAACCTGAAAATATCAAATACAGTAAGAACTGTAGTCACTATTAAAAAGTCAACATTGCTACATATAATGAGAAATAACTACAGTATCTGATACCACAGTGTGGCTGGCAACCATTACAACCATTCTATGCCTGAAAAGGAAGAACTAGTACTACTGCCCTGATAAAGAGCAGGTGTGAAACCACAGAAAAATCTCTTTTCTGTGGAATGGATAAACAGTCCCACACATGGGCAGAAAACGGGATTAAAAAATCAATGTGATAATCCCAAAGCATATAAAAACAAAGTTCATGGCCTATGTGGATGGCCTCCAACTAGTCCCTGAATCACTGAAACCATCTTTCTTTCACCCTGGGACCTAAAAGGGCCTATCATAGACAAAAGGACTATCTGATTTGGGAGCCCCTTGGAACCATAATTCTCCAGGGATGCTGAGATCTGGAAGGTTGAAAGTACCCAAAGTAGAGTAAAAAGTGTCTCTGACCTGAATATTATCAGCCAATATCTTCTCCTTTTAGGAACTCCCCTGTTGCCAAGAGGATTAAGGGAAGCCAAAATTATTTCCTGGCCTTGGACAGGGTGAATGGTGGGAGGGGATTTATTAGGAGACAGCTTCTGTTTAAGTCTCTACAGGAATTGGCCAGGGCTAAAGGCACATAATGCTGATTTGCAGGTAGGGTACTTTCAGCCCTTTCTAACTTTTATTTTATCCATGCTGGCCTGGGAAAGAAACAAAATAGAGTTCTGTCTCAGAAGTCATGGAAGGAGTGAACTACTGAACTGCACTTCTTCAGATCAGAGGCCGATTAAGTGCTAGCTGAGAAAGGGAGTGTTATGGATAGATGGTGCCAAAAAATGCTGTACCCTGTTTAGGTACTCTCTCTTGTCAATCTTGTGACGAGATCTGACTGGCAGAACCTGAGAGTACAGAAATAAGCAGTGGCAATTTGGCATCTTAATCAGCTTGATTGTACAAAATGCTACTTGGCAAGCGTTAACTCACAGACTAAACATTTGTCTGCTGCAGACTTCCCCTCCATTACAAAGTAATAAATAATTGAGAGGATTGTATGAGAGTGTCATCTTGTGAGAAAGGTAAGTGAGAAAACTACACAGGGAAAATGAAGTAACTTGGTGCAGACACTGCAAATAACTGCTACACCTGTAACACAAGCAGTAATCCCAATGACATCTATTAACTCATGATATACCACTCTAATTCGTTAAAAAATTATACTCGTTTTTTTGTTTACATGTATTTAAAACACCCTTGGTTTATTGGAACTTTCCACCAAACGAAAATGGATAAGCACCCTATCATTCCTTCCCAAGAGAGGGGGTAAAAGGGGAGGAAAACTCCATAACCTTCTTCTTACAGAGTTTACTCCCTCATTGTTCTGTTGGGGGAACATGGATCCCCTAGGATCACTGGGAGGTCTGGTTCCAGGCTGGCTCTGTGACATCCTAGGCCCCACTCCTTAGCGCAGTGCTCAGTGTAGCCATGCTGACAAGTCTCAGGCAGTTGGTAGTTGCTCCTGGGAAGTGGAATCTCCCTTAAAGGAAGATTCCTCAGTACAGAAGGCATGGAAAGATAGCACAGTCAGGGGCCATATTATTTTTCTGTGTGTCACTCTGGGGGGTTGAGGTGGACTGCCTAGCCTGGCCACTCCCCCCACAGATCCCAGACCCATGAACAGACTGCTATGGAAAAGATTCTGTGGGTCTCTTGATCACAACTAGGTCCTAAGTTTGGTTTTGCTCTGAAAAGTGACTCTCTAAAACTGGCACTGTGCAGTTCCACATTTATTATCTGTCAGCAAGCTCCAGATCAAATTTTCTCGGTTAACAAGTAAAAAGGTGCTTTTTTCTAACAGTCAACCTTGCAAACTCTACTTGAGATTGAAAACTCAAGCAGTGGTTTCTTTTCTGGCTTCCGCATCCTCTACACTCAGTACTAACGTAATTTAGTTAACAATTCTGCTGATAATATGAAAGGCAGAACAGACTCAAGCTCTTGTAGCTGCATGACTAACAAGGAGACAATGGTAAAACTATAGATTTATCAGTAAAGAAGCAGATATGCTTTCCATACATATAGAGTTCAGATCTGTTGATTACAGGTTACTCATCTGTAACAAGTTTTTTCAGATAAAAGCTTGTACAACTCCACTTGGGTACACATGCACTCTCCATGCTTTGCCAGGATCCTTCAGTAAGCTTTGGCTCTTGGGGCTGTGTATATGCTTCCTTCTATTACCAGATATTTGTGCCATTGCTTGTTTGGACCTGAGAGTGTATAAAGAGGTGTGGTGCTGTCCTGTTCCTTCCATTACCTGAAAGTCCATTACCTAGCCTAGCGTGGGGGACAGGGCAGGTCATGTGGATCTGCACATGAAATCAACTAAAAAGCCCTCCGGATACAGGTGAGTAACCTGTTCTTCTCCACTGAGTATTGCCTGAACAGATCCCTATCTCTTTCTTTGTTTCACCCACATTACATCTTGTCCACTTAGGGCCAGGTTCTCTTGAAATCAGTGGAAGTTAGGCTCTTGGGCCAGATTTTTACAGGTATTTAGGTGCCTAAAGATGCAGTAGGCACCATGTGGGATTTTCAGAAGTGCTCGGCATCTAGCCCCCATTGATTTCAACAGGACTTAGGCAAGTAGGCACTTTTCAAAATCTCACTCCTACTGCATCTTAAGCTACCGAAATGACTTTAAAAAATCTGGCCCTCAGATCTTAAACTCTTTGGGGGAAGGGTCATTTACTATATATCTGTACAGTGCCTAGTATAATGGGGCTATTGGTGTAACTGTACAAATAATATAAATAATAAATATTATGCAAAAGGCACCATTTGAACCTTTTTACTAGGGCTGCCAATTAATCGCAGTTAACTCGTGATTAACTAAAAAAAATTAATCGTGATTAATCACAGTTTTTATCATACTGTTAAACAATAGAATACCAATTGAAATTTATTAAACATTTTGGATGTTTTTCTACATTTCATATATATTGTATTCTGTGTTGTAATTGAAATCAAAGTATATATTATTTTTTATTACAAATATTTACACTGTAAAAATGATAAACAAAAGAAATAGTATTTTTTAAGTCACCTCATACAAGTACTTTATGTAATCTCTTGGTCATGAAAGTGCTACTTACAAATGTAGATTTTTTTTTTTACATAATTGCACTCAAAAACAAAACAATGGAAAACTTCAGAGCCTACAAGTCCACTCAGTCCTACTTCTTGTTCAGCCCATTGCTAAGACAAAAGAGTTTGTTTACATTTACAGGCCCTCTTCTTACAATGCTGCCCTCTTCTTACTTACAATGTCACCAGAAAGTGAGAACAGACATTTGCATGGCACTTTTGTAGCCAGCATTGCAAGGTATTTCCGTGCCAGATATGCTAAACATTTGTATGCCCCTTCATGTTTCAGCCACCATTCTAGAGGACATGCTTCCATGCTGATGATGCTCATTAAAAAAATAATGTGTTAATTAAATTTGTGAATGAACTTCTTGGGGGAGAATTGTATGTCCTCTGCTCTGTTTTACAGGCATTCTGCCATATATTTCATGTTATAGCAATCTCGGATGATGACCCAGCACATGTTCATTTTAAGAACACTTTCACTGCAGATTTGACAAAACACAAAGAAGGTACCAATGTGAGATTTCTAAAGATAGCTACAGCACTCGACCCAAGGTTTAAAAATCTGAAGTGTCTTCCAGAATCTGAGAGGGACAAGGTGTAGAGGAGCATACTTTCAGAAGTCTTAAAAGAGCAACACTCCGATGCGGAAACTACGGAACCTGAACCACCAAAAAAGAAAATCAACTTCTGCTTGTGGCATCTGACTCAGATAATGAAAATGAACATGCATCGGTCCGCACTGCTTTGGATTATTATTGAGCAGAACCCATCATCAGCATGGACGTATGTCCCCTGGAATGGTGGTTCAAGCATGAAGGGACATATGAATCTTTAGCGAATCTGGCACATAAATATCTTGCAATGCCGGCTACAACAGTGCCATGAGAATGCCTGTTCTCACTTTCAAGTGACATTGTGAGCAAGAAGAGGGCAGCATTATCTCCAAATGTAAACAAACGTGTTTGTCTGAGCGATTGGCTGAACAAGAAGTAGGACTCAGTGGTCTTGTAGGCTCTAAAATTTTATATTGTTTTATTTTTGAAGGCAGGTTTTTTTGTATATAATTCTACATTTGTAAGTTCAACTTTCATGATAAAGAGATTGCACTACAGTACTTGTATTAGGTGAACTGAAAATACTGTTTTTTTTTTGTTTTTTTACAGTGCAAATACTTGTAATCAAAAATAAATGTAAAGTGAGCACTTCATGTTTTGTGTTGTAATTGAAATCAGTATATTTGAAAATGTAGAAAACATCCAAAAACATTTAAATAAATGGTATTCTATTATTGTTTAACAGTGCAATTAATCACAATTAATTTTTTTAATCCCTTGGCGGCCCTAATTTTTACCTTACTGGATTGTTCCACTCTTCAAGTTTTGCAGAGAAGTGCCTGTGGCATCATCAAAACTAAAAACAGAGTAAAAAACAATCAATAGTTGAACTTTACACTCTACCCTAAACTATACTACAATAAATAAAGGAAGAAAATTCACACAATAAGATGTGTGATTGAGAGAAAGCAGAAAAAGGAAGCTAGGGAGGTTCTGATCAGATGCTCCTGCCTCTCAAAGAAACTGAAGAACAGGGTAGGGTTGTGGCTCTTGAGATCCACTTCAGCTCACACCTTTGTTTGAGTACCTCAAATAAGTATGAGACTTCAGGGGACTGCCGATGCACGTCAAGCTCCTTCTTTTGTGCAGGGAGGAGCTAAAATTGTGGATGCAAGGCATAGGGAAGTGTTGGTACCAAAAGCAGCACTATATAATGGTGGGTGTAAAAAAGAGCTTTTTTTTTTTTGCAGCTGATTTATTGGTTGGCCAGGTAAATTTGCTCCTGTTTAAATATTTGTTGTTTAAATATTGCTGGGTACACTGTGCTGTTTTAAGATTCACTTTTAAGATTTACTTACATCAAAATAAATACACATCCAAAAGGAGTTGGAGTGAGGATAGGGCCATGCCTCAGATACCCCGTCCTATATTTAGTAGCAAAGGAAAGCCAGCGCTGGAAAGAGTGCACGTTACACTCCTTTTAAAAAGAAGTAGTGGTGCCACCTCAGAGTGCTCCCAACTGCCACTGGAGGTTCCTATGGCTGGTACAGTACATTTTCACACACACACGATTGCAACTGACAACTGAAACTCAAAAAGACACAATTTAGCCCTTTGGTAGAATTTGTATTTAAGTAAGGAATAAAGACCTGAAATTCATAGCATTGTAGCTAAAAAGGCCAGACTAAAAACTCTTAGGTCATTAAGGCTGACCCCTGCATTTTTCAGAACTATACACTACATCTTCCCACCAACATCTTATCTCATGTATTCTTGAATATCCACAGTGATGGTGCCTTGACCCTATCCCCTGGAAGTCTACTCCATTGCCAAATTATTCTGTTAAGAATGTTTTCCTATATCTAGCCTAAATATTTCTCTCCTTCAGGTCACTGCTCCTTGCCCTACCAGTGCCACTAATTCTCTGCTTCCATTGCTATTATTACCTTTAAGGTATTTGTAGACTATAGATCATGCTCTCTCAGAGTATTTTTTTTTTAATTTAAATATAGTCCCTTCAGTCACTTCTTGTATGTTTTATCTTCAAAGCCTTGTATCATTTTGTTGCCTTTCTCTGTATGATTTCTAGCTTGTCTAAACATTCTCTGAACTGAGGGGACCAGAACACTTCACAGCTTTTATACTAGCAAGCCATGAATTGCCTACAAAAATCTGATGACTGAAATTATTTTGTTTAAAGGTAATTTAGCACCCTCTGGTGTACCGTTGCTCTATTGCAAATTTCATTTTAGACGAAGGAGAGTGAAATATCCAGAGAAACAATACTGTATACGTTTTCATGTTAATGTTTGTGAAGCAATAGTTATGGGTGGTTCAGCAGTTTTATTATTTATGTTTGTATTCAGGAACTTATGGCTCATTAGAAAACTGCTCAGGACGGCAACATGTGGCTAAAAGTTAAACTTCCATTGACTTCAACAGAAGATGCTTAAATATGAGCATAATGTTTAGATTTTTCTGTACAGTGTATTACAGAGAACACCTTCCTGATTTTTTTAGACATTCCCTTTTAAATATTTTAATCATTTTTGTGTTGTACAATGCTAAAAAAACACAAACAAAAAACGACAACATGGAAGTTAACCAATTTAAGATGCTCCTTTTTTCCTTTGCTTATGCCACACATGGTTTCCATTAAAAAAAATAATTTTTGAAAGTAATTAGTCTGTATTGTAAATAAGATCCACTATGATGTTGTTGTTGTGGTTTTAAATTTCACATGACCTAATTATAAGCTCTTGAATAATGCACATACACAGTTTAAGTTCTCATCAATCTTGAGCCCACAGGCACCTATTAAGAATATTTCCCAAAATTTGCAGCCTCTCTGTCAATGCCATTTATTAATTTTGAATCAAACTGGATTTCCCTTTCTTCTCCCTTTAAACTCATTACCACTGCTGCAGGTAGGGTTGGACTGGCAGCCACCAAGTGGACTAGATGATAGCTTTTGACCATTTATAATATGGAGCAATTTGTAGCAGAACCATAAATAATATGAGCCCTCCATTCTATTCCCAAATCCCTGTCAACGTCAATGTTAAAAAAATAAATAAATTCCCCAAACCTTCCCCAATCAGTGTTTTGACTTTGAAAGGGGAGATGCGCCAGGGACTCCATGACGTCCAATAGGAACTTAGCTATTGCTATTGATTTTACGTGGAAGGCACCTATATACTTCAGGGATGGGCAGCAGTATAAAACTCTAAGATCGATACTACCCTAGTAAGGGGTTCCAGGCGTATTTTCCCCTGATAAAGTGTTCTGAAAATATTCTATGCTTGCAGTATGGTGCAACTTGGTGCAATATGGCACATTTCATTAAGTAAATTACTTTTCAGAAGTATTACTAAGATCGAGAGAGAAACTCAAACTGTGTGGGTGAGCATTCCTATAGAAGTTATGCTGCTGCCTGGGAAAAGGAGTGAGGGAAGAGAGGACTCAGGCTGCCTCCTTCAAGGCCATGTGTGTGTTGGGAAGGGGAACTTCATGTTGAGCACCAAAAGTTTTGCTGCTGCCTAGGGTGACCAGATGTCCCGATTTTATAGGGACACTCGCGATTTCTGGGTCTTTTTCTTATATAGGCTCCTATTCCTCCCCCCACACACACACACCCCGTCCCGATTTTTCACATTTGCTGTCTGGTCACCCTACTGCTGCCTGAGGGGAAGAGGAGGATCACAGGCCTTCCTCACTATATGCTGCCTTTTACCATGCAGGCCTAACTGGGGGCCTAAGAACTCCTCTGAAGGGTAAGAAGATTCGCTAAAGGAAACCAGCAGGGCTATAGTGCTACCATCCAAAAGGTAGAAGGGGACAAGCTTGGCTGAGGCACAGTTTAGTTAGTCATTTTTCATTATAAAAGTAAACTATGTAAATATGGTACCTTCCTACTCACACAATCTGCTCCCTGTGTGTATTCAGAGTCACACCTGCTTATTTTAATGACAGAAGTAAGTTTTTACTACTTTTAATTACTGCCAGCTCTGCAGAATCAACAGCTCTAAGAGTGAACTGGATTCTTTCCAGATGTGTTCAACATCAACAAAACTGTTAAGAAAGTTCCATTTGAAGAGCCAACTGTGCAATGTCATTGTGTTCCATTCTGCCTTCAGTTACACCTGTGCAATTCCACAGAAAGCAATGAAGTTCAACAGTTATAACAAAGGGCAGAATTTGGCTTTCAGAAGCCAGAAAGAACACAGCTTGACTTTCAGATCCCAGGATGAATTTGCAGTGAGATGAAAAGGCAGTTCAGAAAAATATCTTTTACTTGTACTCTGAACTAATCTGATATGGAAATCATTGACACCTATTTAGTATGGAAGCTTGCAATGCCATTTTTATGACTTCACCTCTCAGAGGTATTGTAAGCAGAGTGGAAGTATGTCAATTACCAGTAATTTTCATTATAATCCTTTGTTTTTATGTTAATATCTTTCTAAATCATTCAGTTTGGGATAAAATTCTGCCTGAAGATGGATTATTTGGGAATCTTTTCTGCTATTTGAGTTAGAGGAGAGTGGGGACAAAACTTTCTACTGTAAAATAAATAAAGTAACATAATATTAGCCACACATTTCTGAACACGTCTGCAATAAAAACATCTCAAATGTGTAGCTTGAAACTTGTTATGGACATAAGCCTCAATGAAGCCTTTACTTGGTTTGAAAAAATGTTTTTTCAAAGTATCAGTTATGAGCAATAGAAAATTGTGTATTGAATTGAAATGGGCTGACCCAGATGTACTTAAAATTGGATGCTGTCAAAGTTGGAATTGAGATTTTTATTCAAACCAGGGTAGCAGTTTGGATCCAAACTCAGACCAAGCATCTGAACTAAAATGGTGGAAATTTCATAAGAACAGCTGTTCTTACAAGACCAAGAGCTGTTCTCAAAAGACCTCTACCACCCAGGCACGCTGCTGGTCTCCAGACACCCATTCATTATTGCAGTGTTTTATCATGGTAGCAGACAGACTTCCAGTTTCTTCATGGGAGTACCTGCTGCTCTTCCCCGACTTTACTCTGTGCTGTCTGGCAAGTGAGGAGTGCCAACCAAATCCAGTGGTGGACTTTGTGGAGTGTTGAATCTCTTACTTTATTATACTCATGGGCACAGCAGTGCCTGCCAGAATTTAAAATCCCAGAAAATTTGTGCATTTCTCTAGTGGAAGCCAACAGTGGTCTTTTGAATAGGAATCTAGATCTGGAATCCTGGATTCAAATACCACCAACTATTAAGATGTTAGGATCTGGAGTTTTGATTTAGACCCATCTCTAATACAGAGCATGCACACAATAGTGTATATGTGCACAACCATTTAAACAAATATGCACTTTGAAGCTACTCATATACATAGCTAGTTTGGCGATTCAGAGAATTTATAAGCTCTCACCAACAGAAGAGTACTTTAAAGAAGTGCTTATTGAATATGCAGTCATGTTAGTCTTGATGCCTGGTTACAAAAGCGTGAATATTTATGCAATACATTTTTGGTCAAAGATTTTAAGAACAGTAAAACATTTTCCATTTCCATTTAAAAGAACTGTGGATTTTAATTAACAATATTATTTTAAGAGTGCTTTCACCAAGGTGACCAGTTTGTTGTTTTATTCCAACATTACATTTTATAGAAATTACATATACTCTCCGATGTACACAAGCTAGTGGAGGGTTTCTCCAGATGCTTATTGAACAATATAGATTGCAGACATTTGCTTATCTTTCTACTGAATGTCCTCCAAGATTAGTAGATCCTATAAGGAAGATTTAAAAATACAAAGATATAAATATTTTTACATAAAACTAAAGAATCGTTGCATTCATTTAAGTAAAATCTATTTTGTTAAGAAAAATAAAAAAAATCAAAAATGAAAAATCATTATAAATATTAATATAAAAAACAAACATAAAGGAACACATGTTGTTGTGAATTTTGGCAAAGCTGTTTCTATGTATGCAAGTGCAAATATGATAAGTGATTTTACAGGGAACATGAAAATAAGTGTCAGTGTACTTGTGAACAGGATTGAGCCCCATACTTAGAATTAGGATTCTAATTGTTTAAAAAACGCTAAGGTAAGACTCTCATCTCAGTTATACCAATGAACAGAAGCATTATTCAGAGAAACCGTATTACACTACATTTAAATTACTGGATTTACACCAGAAACTGAGATCAGATCCTTGTTCCTTTAATTGAAGCTCAAGATATCTTTCCATGATTACATGTCCAGTTTTCTACCCAATCCTCTATCACCCATTTTTCCCGAATCCATCACATGCATATGTCATTTCACAAGCCAGATCATAGCCCACAAGAAGACATTTCTGGGGCAAATTGCATAATGCTTTTGGAAGATATGGGGGTTCAACAATTAAGGTCAATTTAATCTTTCTTTCTTTCTGGCTTGTCATATTTCCAAAACTGCTTGGCCTACAAACTCCAAATTTTTCTGACTGTTGGTCTTGGGGACAGAATGGTGCTTCTTACTAGCTTTGGGAAGGAAGCTTGCAATTTTACATCTGAATTGCAATTTTTGAATATATCATAAATAGGGCTGTCAAGCGATTAAAAAAATTAATTGTGATTAATCACGCAATTTAAAAAATGTACCACGATTAATCGCACAGTTAAACAATAATAGAATACCATTTATTTAAATATTTTTTGATGTTTTCTACATTTTCAAATATATTGATTTAAATTACAACACAGAATACAAAGTGTACAGTGTTCACTTTATATTTATTTTTATTACAAATATTTGCACTGTAAAAAACAAGAAATAGTATATTTCTATTCACCTAATACAAGTACTGTAGTTCAATCTCTTTATCATGAAAGTTGAACTTACAAATGTAGAATTATGTACAAAAAATAACTGCATTCAAAAATAAAACAACGTAAAACTTTAGAACCTACTAGTTCACTCAGTCCTACTTCAGCCAATTGCTCAGACAAACAAGTTTGGTTACAATTTGCAGGAGATAATGCTGCCCATGTCTTGTTTACAATGTCACCTGAAAGTGAGAACAGGCATTCACATGGCACTGTTGTAGCTGGCATCGCAAAATATTTACGTGCCAGATGCACTAAAGATTCATATGTCCCTTCATGCTTCAACCACCATTCCAGAATATATGCATCCATGCTGATGACGGCTTCTGCTCGATAATGATCCAAAGCAGAGCGGTTCATTTTCATCAACCGAGCCACAAGCCACCAACAGAAGGTTGATTTTCTTTTTTGGTAGTTCAGGTTCTGTAGTTTCCGCATCGGAGTGTTGCTCTTTTAAGACATCTGAAAGCATTCTCCACACCTCTCAGATTTTGGAAGGGACTTCAGATTCTTAAACCTTGGGTCGAGTGCTTTATCTGTTCTTAGAAATCTCACATTGGTACTGTCATAAATATAAGGGGAAGGGTAACCACCTTTCTGTCCACAGTGCTATAAAATCCCTCCTGGCCAGAGGCAAAACCCTCTCACCTGTAAAGGGTTAAGAAGGTAAAATAACCTTGCTGGCACCTGACCAAAATGACCAATGAGGAGACAAGATACTTTCAAAGCTGGAGTGGGGGGACTAAAGGGTCTGTCTGTCTGTCTGTCTGTGTGATGCTTTTGCCGGGAACAGATCAGGAATGCAGCTCAGAACTCCTGTAAAAAGTTAGTAAGTAATCTAGCTAGAAATGCGTTAGATTTACTTTTGTTCAATTGCTGGTAAAATAGGCTGTGCTGAATGGAATGTATATTCCTGTTTTTTGTGTCTTTTTGTAACTTAAGGTTTTGCCTAGAGGGATTCTCTAGGTTTTGCATCTGATTACCCTGTAAGGTATTTACCATCCTGATTTTACAGAGGTGATTCTTTTACCTTTTCTTTAATTAAAATTCTTCTTTTAAGAACCTGATTGATTTTTCATTGTTCTTAAGATCCAAGGGTTTGGGTCTGTGTTCACCTGTACAAATTGGTGAGGATTTTTATCAAGCCTTCCCCAGGAAAGAGGGTGTAGGGCTTGGGGGGATATTTTGGTGGGAAGACATCTCCAAGTGGTCTCTTTCCCTGTTCTTTGTTTAACACACTTGGTGGTGGCAGCATAGGGTTCAAGGACAAGGCAAAGTTTGTACCTTGAGGAAGTTTTTAACCTAAGCTGGTAAGAAAAAGCTTAGGGGGTCTTTCATGCAGGTCCCCACATCTGTACCCTAGAGTTCAGAGTGGGGAAGGAACCTTGACAGGTACCTCCTTTGTGTTTTGTCAAATCTGCTGTGAAAGTGTTCTTAAAACGAACATGTGCTGGGTCATCATCCGAGACTGCTATAACATGAAATATATGGCAGAATGCGGGTAAAACAGAGCAGGGGACATACAATTCTCCCCCAAGGAATTCAGTCACAAATTTAATTAACGCATTATTTTTTTAACGAGCATTATCAGTATGGAAGCATGTCCTCTGGAATGGTGGCCGAAGCATGAAGGGGCATACGAATGTTTAGCATACCTGCCACATAAATACTTTGCAACGCCGGCTACAAAAGTGCCATGTGAACGCCTTTTCTCACTTTCAGGTGACATTGTAAATAAGAAGCAGTCAGCAGTATCTCCGAACGAAGGCGCTGGGAATGCACCTTGACCTGAAGTGGAGCACCCACAGGGACATCTCTTGAAGAAGAACTTTCTCTTCCTCTTCAATTCCCCCTTCTCTCCTTATTTTCTGTCTCCCCTGAGCGTCATCACTTCTCTCTCTTCCATCTTTGGACTCCTTTCTTCCTTCTTTCTCTTACCTGCTAATTATTCTTTCCCATCCTTTCTGAATTCCTTCCAGTCCTCCATGCTCAGTCCCAGGGGCTCTCATTCATCAGCTCCTCCATTAGTTCCCCCCAGCTCCTATCCAGATCACTACCAGTTCTTTTTTTCCTTGACTCTCAGGATCTCCTGGTTTCTTTTCCACACAGTTCCTCTTCCTCCTCAGGACCTCCCAACTGCCCCTCACTCTCCAGCAACATCCTATCCATCCTTCCAACTACTACCTACAGACCCTTCAGTTCATTACACACACTCCCTCAGTTTATCCCCACCACTACTGTTCATCCCTGCACTAAGAGATTCTCTCTACCTACGCCAGACATTCCTAAATTCATTGCTGAAGGTTCACAGCTGAAACCCTCCTCTGTCTCTTCAGGGTTCCCATTCAGGCCTACATTTAATACCTTTGTCCTTCCAGGGCCTCTAGTTCATCTCTTCAGAATACTCCTACTACATTTTTACCTCCAGTTCACCTGGTTCATTACTCTTCCCCAGGTCCTATAGAACTCCTTCCAGGATACCCCCTTATGTGCTCTGTTTTCTTTCCCTAGCCCTTACCATAACTGAAACTTTGGAGGAAGGAAGGTTTTGATGTTACCACTGGTGATGCTGGGGAAGAGGAGGGTGGGGGAAGGGAGGTACCAGAGCTGGCACCAGCTTCTCCCTGCTACTATCTGGGTGCCAACTGCAGAAGGACCATAAACAGCCCCATGTTGTCCAGCATCTGAAGCCCCAATAGTCCGTAGACGCCAAGTGCATGCTATTTATGAAAACTAAACTGCAGCCAATTAGAACCACTCGCTCTTGCATGTTTATCATCTGCATCTGCAGTTTCTTCAAGAAGGTAAGGCCACCACTGCTGTTGATTTCAAGACTTTCAGAGCATGCCTACACTGCAATTAAACACCTGCAGTTGACCTGGCTCATGGGGTTCAGGTTGCAGGGGTGTAAAATTGAGGTGTAGATGTTTGGGCTTGGGCTGCAGGCTGAGCTCTGGGACCCCACGAGTGGGAATAGTCCCAGACCCTGGACTCCAGCCCAAACCCAAATGTCTACTCTGCAATTTTATAACCCCACAGCCCAAACCCTGCGAGCCCAAGTCAGCTGACATAGGCCAGCCATGGGGGCTTAATGTAGCCTTATATTCAAATAACATTACATTTTAAAAAATCTCTTAGGGTATTTGCCAAAAAGGTCAGTGGTAATAACTTCTTA
The DNA here is from genome assembly GCF_015237465.2 of Chelonia mydas. Taxonomy (NCBI): domain Eukaryota; kingdom Metazoa; phylum Chordata; order Testudines; family Cheloniidae; genus Chelonia; species Chelonia mydas. The sequence continues at coordinate 126,417,092 of NC_057852.1, read as the reverse complement.
TTCAAGTTTTTTGCCTCGGAATAATTACAGATTTCAAGGGATTAACTAAGGGAAAAAGAAGTACATTAAAGTTGCAATCACAATAGCTTTTACCAAATTATTATATAGATTGAATTTTTCAAAACTGGAACTTTGCTTAAAAGCAAATATTAAAATTACTAGATTTAAGCTTCTCTATATCTTTATTATAATATCATCATACAAATTAAAACAAAAGGTACATTCTCAACTACTCTAAATATTGTATGGAAGGCTTCACATTGTGTTGATATTATACCCCAAATTTTCCAAAATTATAAATTGTGCATTGCATAATCAATAATTTATATTGTACCTTGAAAACTTTTCAAGGCAAATAATTTAATTTTGATAATTCATAGAATTTACTTGCCTATATGTTGCCTCTGTAGAAGACTGGAGATGGTGATTGGCTGTCTTGTTACAGATGCCTGTGAGAAAGGTGGTGTACATGCATACAACTGAGGAGTTCTGAAATGAGGAGTATCCCATAAGCCTATTCTAGTACTTTGTGATCCAGATGATGAAGTGAACGAATGTCCGTTATTTGGTATTCTTAGTGGTGTTGATCTGTTAATGCAATCAGTGAAAAGATCTGAAACATTTTTATACTTCAATAGATTTCAAAAATTGTTAAAGAAATTCTCAAAGTTTATATTTTAAAGGAAAAAATTATTATCAGTTATTTCACACACACATGTATTATTTATCAGAATGTTAGACTGTTAGGTGACATTTTTGCAAACAACTGAAAGACAAGACAAGGGAGAAAGTGATGAAACAGGAAAAAAGAACATTTTTATATTTGTATTATGTATTTTCATATCAATCTGAAAATGTATAATAATATGAAATTAATAGGTAGCAGGTTTAAAACAAACATAAGGTCACACAACACACCTCCAAAAGTCTAACTGGGTTCAAAAAAGAATTAGATAAGTTCATGGACGATAGGTCCACCAATGGCTATTAGCCAAGATAGTCATCCTCTGGGTGTCCTCCAAGCCTCTGACTGCCAGAAGCTGGACTGGATGTCAAGTAACAGATCACTCGATAATTGCCATTTCTGTTCATTCCCTCTGAAGCATCTGGCACCAGCCACAGTGGGAAGACAAGCTACTGGGCTAGATGGACCAGTGGTCTAACCCAGTATGGCCATTTTTCTGTTCTTATGATTGAAAATTGTGGATGCAATGCACTTGCATGGTCTGGAACCATATCACATTGTTCTGTGATTTCCACAGTTCATGCAAGTTTAAAAATGAGGCTGGTCAATACTTGGATGAGAAACTTCTAAGTGAGATGTAGGTGCTGCAGGAAGTGTTTCAGGTGATTTAGTGAGTAGCACTATTCTCTCTGAGTAATTACAGAAGCCATATCCCAAATATAATGAATGGAATATTGTGCTGGTGGAAGTGCTGCCTTTCAGATGAGACATAAAACAAAGATTTTGGCCACTTTGTTCACATTAGAGACAGATTTTTGTGTGCAAATACCATGATTGCAGGTGCAAACAGCTATATATACTCTAACTGCCTGTGCAAATTTTGGAAGCCATAGTTTCAAAATCAGGCCATCCAACAAGAATAAAAACATGTATAAATTACAGTTAGCTTGCACAATATCTTTTCTTTTTTGGAAAGGCAAAATACACAATTCAGCCATTACACTACATAGATTGATTATGAAGTAAGGCAAGATTTAATTTCATTCTCTTTACAAAAGCTGTAACATTTTGAAAAGCATGAGCTGTATCTAGTTACCTTAGAGATCCTGCTGTGCTATTTTGACTTGTAGTTGGTCCCGATGATTGACAACTTTTATAAGAAACACTACCTATAATGATTTAAAAACTATATTAAAAATTAAGTGCACCCTTTACTGAAGGTATCATTTTTGGAGACAAAGGTAAGAATCTTAGTTTATAAAGTTTGGGCCAAATTCATCACAGGTTTATGCCAGCATAAACAATGGTGGAGAGCCCTGAGGACAAAAAGTGAAGGATAGAGGTAGGCACGTTGTGGCGGCAGAAAGTGACAACTAGTATGTGGATGAGGGAGTAACATAGTATTAAAATTGTGTACAGCTGTGCGAATAGCTAATTTTTCAGTTCACTCACCATACAAAAAATTTTAAACAAAAATTTATTTCAGTTGACCCAACACAATTTTTTTTTTGGAGTTTTTCAATAAATAAAAAAAAGTTTAAGGGTTTTTTTTCCAACTGAAATAATCTGACAAATTCTACATCAATTTGTGAAATGATCAAACCAAATCTACATTTTTTGGTAAAAAAAGGTTTTGGGTGAAAAAATTTGCCCACCTCTTTTGTTAGTTTCTTTTTCCTGCTCTTGTCAATTAAAATATTAAAATAGTATCCACGAGCTGCTTCAATTCTCCAATTATTGTTTTTCTCTTTCACTCATCCTTTCTTAAGAAGCTTTCCTTAGTTTACCAAGAAATTGCTCTCCGTATTAATATTCAGTTTTGCAAACATTATGCCTATTGTACCAGCTTGCTTTGATTCACTGAACTTTGTCAACTGCAAACCTTTGTTTTCTTTGGGCTGAATCCTGAAAAGTGCAAAGCATTTAATTTTATTTATGTCAGAGGCGGTGCTAGCCCATTAGGGGCTCTAAACAGGAATACTCCCCCCTAACACATAATAAAAAGCAAATAGGGGCCCCCTTGAGCTGCTCAGGACCCTAAGCAATTGCTTAGTGTGCTCATGCCTAGCACTGACTCTGGTTTACATTTATGCTCAATTTTATTATTTAATTCATTTCATGCATTTATTTATATTTAAACATCATGAGAAAATGGTTATCCAAAGCTCTAGACAAACAGACATCTTGAAAGGAAATATGTAGCTTTGGAGGATCTGAACATTTAAATAAAATATGAAATAGATGATAAAATCATTATTGGTTACTGATCAGTAGTAAGAAAAGTATGTGTATTACAATTACAAAATCATGTGTATTGCACACAAACTAAGGACTCAATCCGGCAAGGTGCTGAACAATCTAGCGCTGATCCTGTGAAACACTTAAGCATGTGCAGAACTTTAAAATATGAGGAATGCCATTGCAGCCCTGGAGCACCTTTGCTCCAGCTTTTTTACATCATGTAAAATGGCTAGAGGAGCGTAAAGGGCCCCTAAAAATTCTTTATCCAGCTGGTAGAGAATTACCCTGGTGCAGGAACTGCAGAACCCAGCCATAAGGCTGCCTCCTGAGGACTCCCCCACAAGCTGTGATATAAGGAAGCATGTTGGGGATAAGGCTGGAGGTGAGAGGGGCATATTGGAGATGGGTCTACAGGATACAGCACTGCGGAAGATCTGGGAAACATTGTGGCACACAGTACACCCCAGGAAGGTTTCCATAACATAGACACGCCTCCAGGGTTGTCTAGTTTACCCAGGGACCTCTCCAACCCCAGAACTACCCACTATTGGGAAGGTGCAAAGGTGACTTAAAGCCACCATAGCCATTCCCCATTCTCACCCCACCCTTGTGCTAGCAGAAATCAACTCTTATGAAGCTTCCAATTTGGACTTTCATTAACAAAACTTCATTTTTTCCTCTTCACACCAAATGTCTGTACTAAGACAATGTTAATCTGTAATAACTAATAAGAGAGTATACAAATCAAGTAAAAGGCTGTGCATGCACCACAAGTAAATCACTTCTGTTTCTGAGCATTACATTAGTCTAATTGTTCTGCAACTATTAACAATGGTTGTTTAGCAAACATTACTTAGTTTAAAGGAGGTCACCCACTGACCACTTCATTTCTGCTTCTTAACTAGCTCCTTCTTACTGGACTGATCTCTCCACAATACCTTCCTTACAGCTCAGAGGGCTCAAATCAGCAATCCATCCCTATTCAACAGATCACTCAAGCATGTATTTAACTTTACACATATGCTTAAAACTAAGCATTATAGATATATAATGCATTATGTCTAGACAGGTACTTAAAAAAAAATCTTACCCATACGTCCATCATGAGGTGGGCTTATCAATGACAGTCTTGTTGGACCAGTCACTGTCTCAGGCTAAGTGCATGGAAAGGTATTAATAATAGTATAATACACACGCTATTTATTAATGCACTTTAACAATAAATTATAGATATTTTATAAAACATTACAGCAAAACATTTTAAATATTTTGATAAATACTGCTCAAATGTGAGACTACTCTTCATGCATAATACTTAATGCATAATGGTACGGGTGTATGCAGCATTCATGTAGTTTGAATGTAGTACAGCACATATATATGCTGCCTTCATTTTCAAAATGATGCTCACACATAGTGATTTCTATTTCCCCTCCATGCCTCATTTCTCTACTCAGTAGCCCTCTCTTTTTCTGGCAACCAGCACTTACAGTAATTCAACAAAATAGCTCTTTTCAACTGGGCTTCAGAGATATTTTCATTTAACATATGTAGCTATAAAGCAAAAACTCTCAGACAAAATACTGGAGACAGGGTTGATAGTATATATTAGTAAGTTAAGGATAAAAAAAATTACAAGATTGTTCAGACCTTATGTAAGATAAAAACAAGGAAAGATTGGAGGCTAGTGCCACTACAGCAAAAAGTTAAGATTGTCTGGGTGCCTTAACTGTGCATTTGCATCCCTTAAAATGTTGAGATTTCTTTTAAGTTTAACCTTAACTCTGAAGTTCCTGCATACGGATGATAGAGGATGATTACAACATTCTTGTAATGTTAACATTTTGGGATTCATTTCAGAACAGATTTCAAGCATTTTGCGATATGACTTGGTAATGGCACGTGGCTATATCTCTATTTATTGTATTCAAAGGATGGACTATTAGAAACTAACTGCTAGAATTTAACAACTAGTGCTTCAAAAAACATCCTTGTTCTGAAAAGCATGCAAGCACTTAAACATGCTGTGATAAATGAAGTGGTGGGGGGACACCCAGCCACCCAGTTAGCTATAAAATTCCTCTTGGTAGCTGTTCTCTACTTGCTTTACCTGTAAAGGGTTAAAAAGTCTGACTGCATGCATAGGTAAAAGGAATTGAGTGGGCACCTGGCCAAAAGAGCCAATGGGAAGGCTAGAACTTTTCAAAATTGAAATAAGACACCCCTTTGTCTGTATGTGGTTCTTCTCCCAGAGAGCAGGGTCACGGCTGGAACAATACTGTAATAGCTTGCCCAAGGTATGAAAAATCATCAAATCATACCAAGAAACTACTCATTTGAAACCCCAGATATGTAAGTAGATCAGGAAATGTCTAGGAAGACGTGATTAGGTTTATCTCTTTTCATAGAATCATAAAAGATTAGGGTTGGAAGAGACCTCATCTAGTCCAACCCCCTGCTCAAAGCAGGACCAACACCAACTTTGTCAAGCCAGGTCTTAAAAACCTCTAAGGATGGAGATTCCACCACCTCCCTAGATAACCCATTTCAGTGCTTCACCACCCTCCTAGTGAAATAGTGTTTCCTAATATCCAACCTTGATCTCCCACACTGCAACTTGAGACCATTGCTCCTTGTTCTGTCATCTGCACCACTGAGAACAGCTGAGCTCCATTCTTTTTGGAACCCCTCTGCAGATAGTTGAAGGCTGCTATCAAATCCCCCTCACTCTTCTCTTCTGCAGACTAAACAAACCCAGTTCCCTCAGCCTCTCATGTGCCCCAGCCCCTTGATCATTTTTGTTACCCTCTGCTGGACTCTCTCCAATTTGACCACATCCTTTCCATAGTGGGGGGCCCAAACTGGATGCAATACTCCAGATGTGGCCTCACCAGTGCCGAATAGAGGGGAAAATCACTTCACTTGATCGGCTGGCAGTGCTCCTACTAATGCAGCCCAGTACGCTGTTAGCCTTCTTGGGAACAAGGGCACACTGCTACTTATATCCAGCTTCTCATCCACTGTAATCCCCAGGTCCTTTTCTGCTGAACTGCTCCTTAGCCAGTCAGTCCCCAGCCTATAGCGGTGCATGGGATTCTTCCGTCCTAAGGGCAGGACTCTGCACTTGTCCTTGTTGAACCTCATCAGATTTCTTTTGGCCCAATCCTCCAATTTCTCTAGGTCACTCTGGACCCTATCCCTACCCTCTAGCGTATCTACCTCCCCCCACAGCTTAGTGTCATCTGCTAACTTGCTGAGGGGACAATCCATCCCATCATCCAGATCAATAATAAAGATGTTGAACAAAACCAGCCCCTGGACCGGCCCTTGGGGTACTCCACTTGATACCAGCTGCCATTGACATCGAGCCATTGATCACTACCCCTTGAGCCCAACAATCTAGCCAGCTTTCTATTCACCTTATAGTCCATTCATCCAATCCATACTTTTTTAACTTGCTGACAAGAATATTGTGGGAGACCATATCAAAAGCTTTGCTAAAGTCAAGATATATCACGTCCACCACTTTCCCCCTATCCACGGAGCCAGTTATCTCATCATAGAAGGCAATCAGGTTGGTCAGGCATGACCTGCCCTTGGTGAATCCATGTTGACTGTTCCTGATTTTATTTCTTTATGGCTTGTGGAATCAGCCTTGACACTTGCTTAAAAATAAGCATGTGCTCAAGCATTTTCCTGAATCAGGGCCCAGGAGTCTAAGAGTTGCTTTATACAATGATTATCAGCATATAGGAGAATCCAGGTTTGTATACATAGAAATGAACTCACTTTCCTCACTGGGGAAGGTACAGGGTCAACCTCCATGGATTCTATCCTAGTAATACAAAATAAATTTGCATGTTGTAATAATAAATAACAAATGTATTCTAATTAAAATAATATTATTGAAAATTATATGTTATATCCTCACATCCATGAATGACAAATAATATATTATTGCAGTGTTTATTGTACTATTTTAGTTAATATAAATACATTTATTTACAGCTCCTTCATTTGTATAGACAATATTATTATTCTGAATTATGAATAAAACACGTTGTTTTAAAGAGTATCAGTTACAGGTTATGAGATCTGCTCTGCTGTCAAAACATGGAGAGTTATGGCTGGGATTTTGAAAGACGCCTAAAGGAATGAGGTGCCAAATCCCTTTGAAATTTAATGGGATTTGGGCATCTAACTCCTGTAAACTCTGTTGAAAATCCCAGTTTATGTGTATAAATGAGAGGAAAGCAGATTAAAAACAGCACTAGAAACAGGTATGAAAAATATGGCCAATATTTTAAAAAGTGATTAATAATTTGAGGTTCCTAACTTGAGACACATTAAGGGGATCCTGATTTTCAGAAAGTGCTGATTTCCTACACTCCGAAAATCAGACCTCTTTAAGTCACCTCAAATGGAGCTCCGAAAATTAAGTCTCTCAAAATTAAGAGACTACACTTTTGAAAATCTTTTTAAGAAATTAATGTTCATTGTATTGTCATGTACAACTTAAATATTAGAAATGCAGATTCTGACATGATATTGGTCTCTCTCGGACCAAATTCTGCTCTGAATTATAACTTGTGCAATTCCATTAAAGATAGTGTGGGGTTTGCACAGAAGTAAGTCAATAAAGAATTTGGGGTTAAATTATTTTAGAGATTGAAACAAAAATATAGGTAGGAATTATGGTCCCAATTCAGCATGGCTTAAGTACATGCCTAACTTTAAAGATGTGAGTAGATCCACTGAAATCAATTAAACTACTCACATGCTTATTGTTGGGCACATAGATTCATAGATATTAAGGTCAGAAGGGACCATTATGATCATCTAGTCTGACCTCCTGCACAATGCAGGCCACCGAATCTCACCCACCCACTCCTGCAATAAACCTCCCACCTATGTCTGAGCTATTGAAGTCCTCAAATCGTGGTTTAAAGACTTCAAGACATGCTTTAATACATTGCAGAACTGAGGCCTATACCAGTAATACAACAATATTTAGTACTTAGCTGAGTAAACTAATTGCATCCTGAATTCATTGACTACTGTACCATAAATAGCTGTCGTTCTCATCAATTCTTTAGTCTCACTACTGAGGAGAGACTAGATACTAAACTTAAAATATATATTAGTGTTTGGGCTCATAGCCAATAGGACATATATTCTTCTAAAGTAAATATAAGAGGCTTCGGACAAATACTAATTTTAAACCTCCCATTGTTCCTAAGGTTTTCAGTGATAATTAATAACCTACATTTCTGAGGTTGATGGGCAGCTGGGATGAAGTGAGTACGGAGAATATCCATTCTGTTTTGCTGAAGGAAGTGAAGTAATTAAACTGAATGTTAGAGCACTGTTACAATCAATGGTACATATTTCATAGTTAATGTTTTAAATTAGTACTTCTCTTACTGGAAATGGGATTTCTAACTGTAGCGGAAACTGCAGGTCGAGTAGTTTGTTGGGGAGGCCTCATGCTAAATGCAAAACAAAAGTTACAATGGACAAAAATTAAACAAAAAATGTGTTTGAGTTATATAACTACCATCTATTGCTCTTTTAACGTGCCAAAGTTGCTCATAAAAAATGCATATGATTAGCTATAAAGTCTATTGTATGTGTATTATATTGTCCACACCAATTCCTCTATGCATAGCAATATCTACTTATGGTAACATCTGGCAGACTATCTTATTAAAAGGCTCAATATTAAAGTACAAGTAATTGCAATTAACTCTGCAACCTTAGCTTTGTGAATTTCCTCAGCCTTTTTAAATAAAGTTTTCAAGGAAAAATATTGACATGCATGTGTTTATTCATTAACATATCATCCTGCAGATATCATATGAGATGCAGGAGGATCTGCAGTTTGTGTTTCTGAACTTCTAATGTCCACTGGAATCCTTGTTGAGCACAGAAGCTTTATTCAGAAAACCATAAGTCACATGGAAAACTTGCCAGGCCCGTCAGACTTTTTGCAAATATTTCTAGTTAACATGGTTAAGTTTTAAAAATTGTAATTTTCAATTACTTTTAAAAAAAGTAATTTTCAAATGTACATCTATTCAGATCTGAGTCATTGCCTGGTACAAACATATAATATGGACAGCAAAAAAAATGTTAACTTCTTAGAATACTTACTGATTTGAATGTTAAAATAAAAAGCTTGTTTCCTGTCATGTTATGTTCGTATCAGTGGGAAGAGGTAGGATGACAGAAAATATCATTCATTCATTTCTAGAAAACTAAATAATAAATTCATCTACTCGCACAAGTATGCGTCATAGACGAGAGAGGCAAATAAGCATGATTCTTTTTGAATTTTAATGTATATAACTTCTTGTTAAACATGCGGTATTCCAAATGCAAAGCGTACCTCAAACTTATCTTTGCTATGCTAAGCCTCTTACCATTGAATCTGATGTATCTGTTGTGTTGCCTTCTTAAGAGATTCTTCCAATTTTGCAATCTATATGACATAATCAAAGACTTATAAAAATTCTATTTATGCGAGACACAGTTTGATTGTCAAACACATAGTTTTATAGAGAGTTTACGGATTGCATCACATTTATTCTTAGATACTATTGGCATACCAGTACACAGAAAGAGTCAGCAGAGTAGTGGGTATATGGATCACAGTCAATATTATTTCTGAAGATCTACATGTCCATGTTTTTTGGCTGACATAAACTTCGATTTTGATTCTAGAATGCACTGCCATTTTACAAAGCTTTGGTAAAGGGATACTGAGAAGAGAGTTTAAAGGAAGTTTCTATCTTTCTTCTAATTTTTGTCCCTGATATAAAATTGGAGTGAATAAGAATGAAAATAAATGAAAAACCCAAATATAAAAAGTGTTATCACAGATTTCCTTTCTGAGATCTGAAATGCAATTAGCTTTTTAGAGTCCTTCTTTGTACTCTGACTTGATTCAAAAAGAATTTTTAAGAGATACAATAGATTGTATTACACACACAAAATACATTAAAAGAACATTAAGATTTGCAAAGTCAAGCAGTCTAAAGGTCACAACTTCAGTGAATCACTTGCATATCAATATGATTTTTTTTCAGTTTGCTTTAGTAGATATCTAGGAAATCAAACATTCGCACAAAAACTATGATAGAAGAACATTATTAAGGCAGGGGGTCTGTGGAAAAATAATATGTAATCAGGTTAGGTGTACCAGGTTAGTCACACAGAGACAGAGGAAAAATGGATGTGAGCAACAATAACAATTTTATTGGTAAAAAAGGAACGTAGAGTGTCTCCAGCATTCAGTAAAGATGTGCTGCCGTATTCTTCACACGGCACCACTTAGTAATTAAACATTATAATGCAGTTTAAGCTTTCCACCACAACTACCCTTATTTTTTTCTTTCTGCTTTTTAACAATTTTAAAACCATGAAACTATTTTTTTTAAACCACATGTGTCCATCTGCTATTCATCCTTAAATCATACTGTTTGTTTTAACTATACAGCCAGAACGGGTAACAACTTGGTGGCTAAGCTGCCTTTTATTTGCAACAGTTGTCTCTGACAGCTCTGGAATAGGTGAATCATCTCCTCCTGGTTCTGCATTTGCAGCTTGTAGAATTTTCTCAGTTGATTGTTCAAACTCTGGAACGAACTGAAGATGTCGACAGTTTCTGTTGCCTATCTGTCTCAACAGAGTATGCCAGGGGCTGGCAACCTCTGGCACGCGGCCCATCAGCGTAATCCGTTGGCGGGCCACGAGGCATTTTGTTTATATTAACCGTCCGCAGGCCCGGTCTCCCCGCAGCTCCCAGTGGCTGCGGTTCGCCGTTCCCAGCCACTGGAGCTGCGGGGGTCAACATAAACAAAACATCTCGCAGCCCGCCAACAGATTTCCCTGATGGGCCACTTGTCGAAGGTTGCCGACCCCTGGCATAGATGAAGACCCTAGCCTGCATCTCCCTATTTACCTTGTGGAGTTCAGCTGCAATGCGAAATCATGTACACTGTTCCTTCCAGTATGATGGTCTGTCAAAGATTAAGTTCTCTCGTGCATAAGGAATTATGATGAAATTCTGCAGTTTCTATTGTTACTCTGACACCATGTCAGCTTAGTCACACAGAGACAGAGAAAAATGGATGCTAGCAACAACTTTATTGTAAAAAAAAAAAAATGTAGACTGTCTCCAGAATCTAGCATTCAGAGAAGATGTGCTGCAGTAATCTTCAAACAGCAACACCTAGTGACGAAGCATGATAATGAAGTTTAAGCTTTCCATCACAATCATATAATTAAAGATTGTATCATAGTGCATGTGCATAAATAGGTTGAATTAAGGTTATACAAACAAGCTTAATCCTGGCATTTCCTAACTTTGGAGTGTTTGATTTGCAACCTTAATGATGTTCTTTTAACATAGTTTTTTCATATATAATTGCCCAGGTTTCTATAAAAGCAAACTGAAAAAACCTCTGCCCCTTGAGCTAATGGAATAACTGGTAGCAATAGCAGGTTATCCTCTGTGACACCCTATACCCAATGTGATACCCTGTACCTCTTTTATATGGTTATGATGATATGTTTTGTAGAAAGGATGCCTTGTGAGGTATCATTTAAAAACTCATAATCTGCTGAACAGCACTGTCCTATTAAGATGTGTGTAACATCACTGCAGATAAAATTATGAGATTTTTGCTATATGATTGTTACTGAAATGTGTTGTAGTACTGCGTGACTCCCACAAACCGTTTTCTCAGAGAAAAAGGCACACTGGCATGCCAGCAAGGTGCTAAGGAGCCATTGACTGTTTAATCAGACGTTCCTCTGTGGGGGGCGGGAGGTGTGAATAAGAAATTTACAATTCATCTGAAGGACATCTTGGAGTTCACGTAGACAATGGAACTGCCTGGCCCTATGACCCAGCAAGGATTTTTCCAGCACAAAAGGGTTGGAGTATAATAAGTAGGGGAAAAATTCCTCTAGCCACCTCTCCTCTCCTGTCCACCTTATATCACTCTGCACATAACATCAATGAATACTTGAAGAACACTGAAGTAAAGGGCGTGGTCCCAGGCTAAAAGAAAATCTGAACTGAGAATTGCTTGCAGCATTTGGTGGTCCTCAGAGTTATTCTGGGTAGCCCTGAGAGACTTTTGGGAAACTGGCAGTTTACAACATCTCTGCTACCATTTGGAATTACAGACTGTGACTCACCTGCTTTGACCTCTCAATAACTCTAATTTCCTTTTCTTAGCTAATAAACCTTTAGTTAGTTTACTATAACATTTGCTACCAGCATTGTCTTTGGTGTAAGATCTAGGGTACCAACTGATCTGGGTAAAGTGATTAGTCTCTAGGAACCGGAAGCAAACTGACTGTGGTGTGATTTTTCGTCTAAGTAACTGTTTCATCACAATGTCCACTTTGTTTGGGTGGCAAGATAGACAGGAGAGTCTCAGAAGTCTGTGACTCCATGGTAAAACTAGTATAGTGATCCAGCAGTTCACATCTGTTACTGGCTTGGTGAAATCTAATTATAGACTACATAACCAGTTTGCGGTGTCTGCCTGTTTTCTGACAACCTACCCTGAGGTAGGCATTCATGGTTGTGAGTCACTCCAGACAGCATGACAGGTGCTAACAGCCCCCTCTTAATAATTAGGAAAGTTCAATCAAAAGTTGTTTTCTAAATATAAACCAAAGAAATAAGGCACACAAAACAATCCTCCTTCCCATCCAAAGTCAAGCTTAGTTACCTTTCCTCTATAGTATGCTAATAAGCGTCTTCTGTGTTTTTCTTGAAATTCTGAAATCTAAAAATAAAACTTGTGTAGTAATGGTCTTCAACTAATCATATGGACAAATTGAAATCACTTCAGCTATAGTACATTTCTAAAACATGAAGGAAAAAAAAACTGAAGTGATTCTGTCATCTCAGATCTGCTTAGGCTTCATCAGGGGAAGTTTGAGTCGCAAGACCGAGGTCCCAGTTATGCTGGTACGCCCTGAATATGATATTTGGACATTGGACTATAACCTATGAACTATGTCTAAAAGAACTCTTTGCAACTACAAAGCTCACCATCTCTGCTATGAATCTGCACCTAAATGAATTGAACTCATGTTTGTATGTATATTGATCTTTTAACCATACTGTCTCTCTCTTGTTTTTTAATAAAGCTTAGTTTAGTTAATAAGAATTGGCTGTAGCGTGAATTTGGGTAAGATTTGGAATATTCAATAACCTCAGAGGTAATGTGTCCAATCCGTTGGGATTGGTAGAACCTTTTCTTTTATATGATGAAATAAGATTTTCAGAAATCATCATATTTGACTTAGGTACCTGGATGGAGGCCTGAGGCCGGATCACTTTAAGGGAACTGTGTTGTTTGGACTTCTGAGTAACCAGTGAGCTAATAAAGAAGCTGTTTTATGCTGGCTTGGTAAATATAAGTATTGGAATATCCACCAATTTATGGGGATTGTCTGCCCCATTCTTTGCAGTTTACCCGAATTGAGTGACCATAGCTGGCTCCCACTAGGACCCCGGTCAGAGTGAGACATCCTGCTTAGTTGTTAGTACTTCTTTAGTCAATAGTAACTCTTGCTGAACTCAAAGAATAATTTCCAGCTACTTGGAAACTGGCATATTGTGGCAAATCTCACTAATATGAAGTAGCAGAGTATAAATTTACACACAATAGCATCAGTTTTATTTTTATAGTTGGGTTAAACACATAATGTATTTTTCCAGCAGCTGGAAAACTACGGCACATCTACAATGATTTCATCCTGCCAGGTATATGTTGTTTTTGTTTTCAGAACTTATTGAAAGGCAGTAAAAAGAACACATAACCTAGCAGTGAATTTCATAATTTTTTAAATTAAAATAACATTTTATTTGGGGCTTGAAAAATCCAATTGTCAAAATACTAATGTGGCTAGGATGTGATCTGTATCGTCAGTGCAGACAGCACTTCTACTTGTAGGTGGAAATGTATCTTTATCTTAGGTTTAAGTTGTCTTATTTTTATATTATGTTGTTGTCATAGTTGTGGGGGAGGGGTGGCTAGGAGGAAGTTCAGTCCTGTCTCTGTGTGCTGGAGTTGTTACTTGCAGTGTTCCAATAAATCCTTTTATTTCTACAAGAAGATATTACAATGCATAGTCTGTGAAGCCAGGCTCATAATGGGAGTGGGTGAAAGATAAACTGTTAACTGTATATTTCAGCTGGGCTGGAAGAGAAATGAGTGACTCTCTTTATGCTAATTTCTTGTGACTGTGTCAAAATGGCATGAGGTGTTTTGGGAGTAAAGTATTAGGCACAGGAAAAAAACAAAGGCTTGGGTGCCTGATCAAATGTTACTGATAAGGAGGCTGTGAGTATAAAATAGAAGAGAAGCAAGAATAACCAACCGCTCTGTGCCCCTTACAGGGAAAAAAGAAATATATTGTACAATAAAAAACATATTCTAATATATCCAGATCTGCGGCTCAGTACCCAGGCCATGTGCCATGTCCTAAATGAAACTTGGATTTTGTCACATGAAACTTCATTTTCTGGAAAATTAAGAAAGCTAAGAGTTTACTGGAAACTATTAAACAGACGTCTGAATAACTGTCTTTTGATTCTGACTGTAGTCTTGAAAATTGCTGAATGGATTCTGAATTGTGCACATTGAAACATTTTCTATAGATTACTCATCTAGACAACATTCAAATGCTCACGAGTTTCTACATCATATTTTCCTTCTCTTTCCCTTTGAAACATTTTGTGGCTTGTATTTTTTTTTTTAGCCATAGCATGTGGTGCCAACAGTGATTTAAATGTACCTGTTTAATTTCTGATATAGCTAATATTTGATACTTTTCCATTGCAAATATTTATGTATCATTAAAATAAGAAGTAGTGATAATTAGTATGAAATTAAGACACAAACAGTAACCCTGATGCTTTCTTAAGCACCTTGGAACTGTGTACTGTTTGTTTGAAGAAAGAAAATGTGAAAGTTGAACTATTCATACAATGTTTCCTTTACACTGAAGTCAATAGAAGCTGCTAAATGCTTAGCACTTTGAAAATCAGGCCATAATGAGTTGCTCAGTCCAAAAATGCCAAAAAACACAAAACAGAACAAAAATCAACCAACTAAACAAACAAAAAAACAGAGAAAAGAAATGAAAACTGGAACTGCTAGACCTACAACTATACTGACAAAGGAAAAAAAAAGGGTTGGGAATGAAAATAAGTCAGTTTCTAAAAAAGAAGAAAAAGCACAAAAAAAAATCTGGATTCTTATTGACAGATGGCAATCAAATCTCGCAAGTTTCGTAGGACTCACCTGTGTAATTTCTCTTGAATATTTTTTGCATAACATATCTATTCCCATAAACAGTGACTGAATTTCAGGATTTGTCTGCAGAGAAAGAGTAACTAAATATTACCAAAATTAATATCTACAATAGAGCATTTTCAAAAGTGACTTATGTACTTAGAAGCCTAAATTTCATTGACTTTTAATAAGGCACTCTTGAAAATTTTACCCGTGATACTTAGAAAAGCTTTAAAATACAGCATTACATTAAATGTTCCATAAACTGATTGATTGAACAGCTATACATGGATAATAAATGTTAATGCAACAATTTGTAGGATGGTATCTAGTAGGAAAATGCAGGGATTGAGATTAAGTCTGGTTTCATTCAGTATCTTTTTAATAATCTGGAAGATTTTAAAAAAATATATTTAAACACTCTAGATAATCTATTAAAGAAATGGGCTTCATACACGTGAGAGTGAAAATTTAAAAGTAAACCTTCATGGAGAGTAATATCTGAAGAAGTGACAGTTTTCTTAACCTGGTACTTTATAAGTGAGGCCCCTAATATAACATTAATGATGTGCTGAAATTTTTAAATATTCTGCATAATTGTGTTCCGTTATTTTAAGCTCTCATTCAAAAAGTGAATACCTCCATATAGTGGCTAGGAACCCTAATTGGAACTGAGTTTAAAACTGATGCCTGAAGAGCCTGAAACAAGAAATCAGAGAGAAGTATGGGATATTTTCATTCATCTGTAAAGGGTGCTGACTCTGAAGCTGAAGACGAATGGTCTACATAGCCATATGAACTATTTCAGAGCTGAGCATTTCAGCAGAAATTGCAAGATAATGTGACTATCCACTGTTGTTGGATGCAGTAGCATACATTAAACATTTTGCAGTGGGACAGCTACTTGCTGAGGTGGGTAATTTTCTCCCCCAAATTATAAGTCAGCTCTGTTCCCAAAAAGTTGGAAAATTAGAATTCTATCCATTCCCCAGTAAGAAAATTTCAGCTGTCTCCTGAATGCCAAAAGAAAAACACTACCTCTCATAGTTACTTTGATGCCAAAAACCCCATCTGTTCCCTACTCCATTATGAAACCTCCTGAGTTTTACTAAAAAATGTCTACAGTGCAATTAAGTATTTTCTCTTAAGAAAATGTGGTGCATTTTAAAATTTGGAGGTAGTGTATAATAAACTGAATTTAACATAAATAACATAATACATGATGATAACTTTCTCTGAAATGTTTCTGGTTCTGTGTTCAGGGACAACTAGACAGGATTTCAATTCATGAATGAATAAATGATGTAAAGAGGTGGGGCTGTAAATTTATTAGCTGTTGTAACTTTTTAGGGGAGGGATGAGCCTGTATAGAAACATAGTGGAATGACAAATATAAGTTGGATAATGGAGTACTTGCTTATGAAACATAAAGGAAAGACAGACTAGATTGTAGAGGCTGGTAAGTAGTGCTATTCAAGAAAGATTTAATAGACTCTGAGATATAATTTCTTTGATAAAATTTTCTTTCCTGAAGCTTCTGCTGGGGCAGTGCCCCTCCACACTGTCTCCTAACATAATGACATGGTTGACCCCCTATTGTTTTACCATGTAAGTTAGGAAGCAGTTATCTAGTTCTCACTGAGTGGACATTTTGTAGACCTATATAAATATAAACTAATGCACTCTAACCTATCTTTTATTCAAACTGAAACCTGTGCTAGCAAATCTCAGTGACCTTTATTCACCAATATAAGAAAATAAAATTTCATCCAGTGAGCAACCGTCATATTCATACAAGTGCAGTATGCATATTTAAAATACATTTTGTGGACAAGTTATAAAATCTATTTAATGTTCTAGCAAAGAAAGAGGTCCCTAGATTGAATTCATGCTAGAAATCTATTAAAAGATATAGACACAAATGAAGAATTCCACTAGGAAGAGATTTACAAACCATCAAAAATAAGGGTTTGTAACAAATGTTTAGATTATTATTGTATAAAGCAATATTGGATGTTTTCATAATATCCCAAAATAATAAACACTGAGGTTTTGATTCAGCAAAGTACTTAAGCCTGTTCTGAAATAATGACCAGTTTGGTGACTGAAGTACAAAAATAGTAGAAATGTAAAGCGATAAATGACAATCATGCACTAATTGAAAAATGTGACCCTTTCTACTGATGATATATTTATAAAAAAAAAATCTTATTTGTTCTTATGTTTTGGCTATTTGCTGTTCAAATTCTTATGCTTCTTAATCTCATTTTACATGTTACCTGCCAGAGTCTGTCTCCTTCTGCTGGCTTCAGTTGGGCTGGATATCCATTTTTGAAAGATAAATGTTTGCTCTAATAACGTTTTGTGCTTTGCCATCTAATTATGTGTCCTTTTTTTTTGGTCTGTATATGCATGCCTACTCACTCTATTTTGGTATGCTTAAATAGCCTCCATACTAAGTTTAAAGATTTTCATTTTTGTCTTTAGGGTCTTCTTGATTAGCTTCCTCAGTTAAACCATTTTGAAAGTTTAGTATCATGATGTTGAACTTAATTATCTTGCCATCAGCTATTATAATGAGCCTTAGTGATTCATCTGTTGTTATTCCTTGGCCTCGTTCTTGTGTGTTGCTTAGGACTATGTCAAGAAAAGTCTCTCCTCCTGTTATAGAGGACAGTAGTAAAACTATTATCATATATTTACATTCTTATGACTTGAGTTTTATATTCATACATAGTCTACTCAACACTAATACATTTTAGTTCAATAGATTTTATATTATTTTTGGTATAATGGTACTTCCCCCAGCTCTACAACCTAATCTGTCCTTATTGTATGACTTAGACCTTAATAATAGAGTATTCCATAGACTTTTGTTTGTCATGCCACCAAGTTTCAGAAATGCCTAGGCCATAAAGATCTTCAATTGCCTGACAGGCTAGTTTACTTATTTCTTTTTAAGCTTCACACATTGATGTTGATATAGATATATACACACATTTAGGGTGGGGTTTTTAAAAGCACTTAGTGTTGGCTTAATTCTGCCCCACTGAAGTCAATGGGAGTATTAACATTCCTAAGTATTTCTGAAAATCACACCCTTAGAGTTTTTTATTCTGGCCAAGTGTCAGACTCCTTTATCTGACACCCTATTACTTTTCTGTAATGTGCCTCTGTGATATCATCCTGTCCTTCCTCCAGTTCAGCAGTATTTTTCACTCTGTACTTTATTCATAAATACAGAGTTACCTTTGTATTATTGGCATACTTAGTAGATGTATGTTAACCTGCTGTTAAATACTTCTAGGGATACTAAACACTAGTACAAGGCCCAGGAATGTAATACTGATTTCTGCCCAACTCTGCCTCTGTTCCAGGGGCATGATTGCCATATGGGCTTATAGGAATGCTGTTTTCACTAAGCATGCTCATGATGTCCCCCTTACCCTCATAAGGAAGGTGTGGCCTTTACTTGGCTGGTAGTTAGTCAGGGAGGAAATATAAAGTGCCTCCACAACCCAAATATGAATTTAGCTAAGGAGAAGAAGGTGTCTAGGTAGGAAGAGGAAGGATAAACTTTTCTACCCCATCTTAACAAAAATAGGAAGTGGAGGCTGCACAATCCTCTGGTGAGTGAGGGCAAGAACCCCTATGAATACTTCTATTCAGCTCTATCACAACAAAGGAAAATAATACAGGGTTGAGTGGATTATTAAAAAAGGGAAGGCTAGAGCTAATATCCATATGTCTAAACACTGCTTGGACTGTACATGAGTTTTTCCTACAATCCAAGAGCCAGAGTACTTGGCGCAGGTTGCACACTTTTTGTGGAGGGCAAAAAGGCCACACTCAGTATAGCGAACTGTAGTGCACAGGAGGACAGGGTTAATTTACGTGAAATCTGATAATGACATGGAACTTTCTACTTTTTGACAATCACCTCTAACCTTTTACATTAGTCACCAACTTGGTTCCTGAAGAAGTTGGACTGATTTGCTGCTGAATTCTGGGGTGTACAAACTCCAGGCTATATATAGTTGTATCTGAAGAAATCCATAAGTGTACACTATATAGTAACAGAGCATCTAAGACTACTGTCAAAATGTTAGCGAATGTCCATGTACAGCTGATAGACAAAAGGAAAGTATATTATAATGAAATAACTCTACTGTTAAGGAAACTACAAATTAGTATAATACAAATATTATGAAAGCCTTAATTTACCTTTTTAGAAAGAAATATTGTACGGCAAGGAGCTCTACAAATTAAACATTCATCTTTTTTGCCTATAAAATAAAATGAATGTCATATGAGTGTATGTCATACAGTATACGCAACTTGTTTTGATGCTTAGACCTTGTTTGTATCAAGAATCAGAGAGGCTGTACATAATTGCAAATAAAATCTTAAAAATGGTTTGATTTTTCAAAAATGTGAACACACAATTGCACAGGGAAAAATGTGCAATGGCTCCCAGGCCTGAATCCTACAGACACTTATGTATGCAAGCAACTTTATGCACAAGAGTAGTCTCACTGAATCCTGTTGTTTGAGTACTTCTGTTGACTTCAGTGAGACTACTCACATGCTTAAATTTAAGTTCATGCTCAAATGATTTGATGGACGAGAGCTAACCAGAGGTATGACTTTAAGATATTTTGGGACCAATTCTGCTCCCACTGAACTCAGTGGGTGATTTGTGAAGTTTTGACTTCAGTAGAGCCAGAATTTCACCCTTTGTGTTTTTTTGTCTGTAACTTCAATAGAAGCAGGATCAGACTTTACTCCTGAGCATAAAAGTAACCATTTTCTAAAATATGTCTTTATTATTTGAATAAAGAAAAGGAGTACTTGTGGCACCTTAGAGACTAACCAATTTATTTGAGCATAAGCTTTTGTGAGCTACAGCTCACTTCATCGGATGCATAAAGTGGAAAATACAGTGAGGAGATTTATGTACACACAAAAAGAAAGGGAGGACTTGTGGCACCTTAGAGACTAACCAATTTATTTGAGCATGAGCTTTCGTGTATGAGCATTGGTTAGTCTCTAAGGTGCCACAAGTCCTCCTTTTCTTTTTGCGAATACAGACTAACACGGCTGTTACTCTGAAACCTGTCTATATACACACACAGACCATGAAAAAATGGGTGTTTATCATACACATTATAAGGAGAGTGATCACTTAAGATGAGCTATTACCAGCAGGAGAGTGGGGTGAGGGGAGAGAAAACCTTTTGAAGTATTATCAAGGTGGGCCATTTCCAGCACATTTCCAGGAGTTAACAAGAATGTCTGAGGAACAGTGCGGGAGGGGGGGGAATAAACAAGGGGAAATAGTTTTACTTTGTATAATGACTCAACCACTCCCAGTCTCTATTCAAGCCTAAGTTAATTGTATCCAATTTGCAAATTAATTCCAATTCAGCAGTCTCTCTTTGGAGTCTGTTTCTGAAGTTTTTTTGTTGAAGATTAGTCACTTTTAGGTCAGAAATCGAGTGACCAGAGAGATTGAAGTGAAGTGTTCTCCAACTGGTTTATGAATGTTATAATTCTTGACATCTGATTTGTGTCCATTTATTCTTTTACGTAAAGACTGTACCTGTTTATTATTTGAAACACATTAACAATTATTTTAAATAGATACACGCAATTATAATATTTAAATACACTCCTTATCTTCCTTGATAGTTGACTAGATATGTCTTAGGTATTTATACAATAGCTATTTGCTTACTGCCTAATGCGTTGAGTATCGATGTTTATAATGATGTTTGGAGATGAAGAACACTGTAAAAATGGTATTATAACAAGTAGAAATGGTATCTGAATTCACACCAGTAAAATCCTAGGAGAGTAAACATTTTCAGAGTAAACATTTTCTAGGCACCTATGTTTCAGAGTCTGGGCATACACACTAGTGCCTTCGTCTATCTGTCCGGCAGTGCCTAAGTCACAGAGCAACTTGCGAAGCAGGGGCAAACAGGGGCATGCACAGACCATTGACTGGATGGGCTTCCATTCAAAATGCATACAAAGGACAAGATGGTGCCTGCCTTATAATGTTTAGCCCAGTCGCTAGAGCACTCAGCTAGGATGTGGGAGACCTACATTCAATTCCCACTTTTCTGCCAGCTGGGGAGAAAGGGAGGGTTTGAATAGGTACCCCTATTCAAATCCTCTGTGGGACATGCTCTAACCACTGAGATATTACATATTCTGATGTGGTGACTCCCTCAGTTTCTCTTGTTGAAGCTGTGGCACTATTGGATAAATAATGACAGAGTATGTGGAGCTGCGGCACTGGACCCAGGGTCTCCCACGTACCATCTGGGTGCTCCAACCACTGGACAAGAGTCATTCCCATGCTCTCTCTCTCTCTCTGGCCCAATGATTATTCCACTGTGGATAAATACTTAAAACATAATTGGGCCATTTTGTGTGGAGCGAGGCGCATAATTCATTCCCTCAAAGAGGCTTAGGTGCCTAAGCTGCCTCACTCCAAGTGGTGTATACCAGTTCATGGATCACAAAGTAGAAATAGGCATCTCCCTGCAACCTGGACTTATGTGCCTATCTCTGAGAGAGGAGCAGGGCCTAGCACACACCCTTCTGGTTAGCATCTCCCATTGGCTAACTTAGGCAGCTCCTTGCCTACTCTGCTGGCTTTTGTGAATTCCATTCTGAAGCGTGTGTCTCTCCCCATTTATTGTAGAAGGAGCCTAGACAACTAACTCAGCTTTGTGGATTTTCTAGACACCTAAGCGTTAGCTGCTGTGACACTGAGCATTGCAACGCTTAAATCCCGTTGTGGATCCCACTTTATGAGCTTGATATTTCCAAGAGAAATCTGCCTCCCCTATGCTTCTGCCACAGCTCCTAAATATATATTGGAAGGCTTCCAAGATGGAGGTCAAAAAATGTTGCAGGAACTCCCCTTTTTTAAAAGGTCCTGTAGCT
The DNA here is from genome assembly GCF_015237465.2 of Chelonia mydas. NCBI lineage: Eukaryota > Metazoa > Chordata > Testudines > Cheloniidae > Chelonia > Chelonia mydas. Next base: position 126,394,880 of record NC_057852.1, on the reverse strand, counting down.
GTCGAACAGTTATGATTTAACTAAGGAAAATTTCATAATAATAATATTGTAATGGGGTTTAAAATGTCTGAAGCAACTAGCAAAATCTATCTTATAATGTAAATCCCATATGTTGAAAACTGTTCTAAAATTAAAGCAAAATGAAACAGTGCTTCAGAGTGAATGAGGCAGTGAATGTGGGGACCATATCTGTCTTGCCTCAGACTTTTTACTAAAGCCTCAGATTTGGGATGCATAAGGCACGTTTCCAAAGTATCAAGACTTTGAGTAACACTATAGTCAGATAAGGAGTTTTTAAATTCATTTTTAAAAAAATTTAATTTAGAAAACATTTAATATTTGTTTTAACGATACCTGCGGTAGGAAAGTTATGTTAGGTGATTTTTTTTAAAAAAGGAAACTCTCAGGCTTTTCAATTTCAGTGGACAAATACCACGCAGCTCTGTGATCTTTTGATTATATGAAGGTGGAGGCTGCCCGGGGGAAGGGGCAGGGCGGGGGGCTGCACATTCTCCTCATAAAAAGACTTAGTGGCTAGTCTGCTCTGTTTCACACTGATTAAGCTCACAATGCCCTTCAGCCACAAGCTAATTTGCTAGTGTGGCCAGCATAGGTGCTGGAACTAGGGGTCCTACTGCACCCTCTGCCTTGCAGTGGTTTCCATTATATACAGAGTTTACAGTTTGGTTCAATGGCTCTCAGCAACCCCACTGTACACATTGTTCCAGCACCCTGGTGGCCAGTGGGAAATATTGCACAGCTCTTGATGTGACCCTGATGGGTTGAAGCGCCACCAGACCTGCCACCCTCTCTCCCTGCCTGAGCCCTTAGGCCAGGGAGCTGCATGGCCTGGGGCAGGGCAGACCAGGGCACATCTCCCTCTCGTGATAGGATGTTACCTTTCTGAAGACACGGCTCACAGATAACGTGGCCGCAATTGGTCAGGCAGAACGTTGGCGTGGCCGTTCGGGGCTGTCGGAAACACACGTTGCAGAACACCAGGGCAGCCATCTTAATGGGGGAGCAAGGGAGCTATTGGGCCCGGAGAGCCCAACCACGATGGAGGCTGTCTCGTCTCGTCTCCTGGCCTTCCATCCGCGGCAGGCAGCATTTGGCAGCTGCACCCAGAGCCCCACTCCTGTTCCTCCTGCCCGGCGCGGTGGCAGTTCAGGGCTGGAAGTGAGTGGCAGTTATGAGAGGAGGGAATTCCAGCTGCCCGTCACCCGCCCCTCCCCCACAAGAGGGCGGTGAGCGTGTGTGAGGGGGGGATTCACCAACCCGTCCCGTCCCAAGAGGGCAGTGAGCGTGTGTGAGGGGGCATTCACCAACCCGTCCCGCCCCAAGAGGGCAGTGAGCGTGTGTGAGGGGGCATTCACCAACCCGTCCCCCCACAAGAGGGCAGTGAGCGTGTGTGAGGGGGATTCACCAACCCGTCCCGCCCAAGAGGGTGGTGAGCGTGTGTGAGGGGGGATTCACCAACCCCTCCCCCCACAAGAGGGCGGTGAGCGTGTGTGAGGGGGGATTCACCAACCCCTCCCCCCACAAGAGGGCGGTGAGCGTGTGTGAGGGGGGATTCACCAACCCCTCCCCCCACAAGAGGGCGGTGAGCGTGTGTGAGGGGGGATTCACCAACCCCTCCCCCCACAAGAGGGCGGTGAGCGTGTGTGAGGGGGGATTCACCAACCCCTCCCCCCACAAGAGGGCGGTGAGCGTGTGTGAGGGGGGGATTCACCAACCCGTCCCGCCCCAAGAGGGCAGTGAGCGTGTGTGAGGGGGCATTCACCAACCCGTCCCGCCCCAAGAGGGCAGTGAGCGTGTGTGAGGGGGGATTCACCAACCCGTCCCCCCACAAGAGGGCGGTGAGCGTGTGTGAGGAGGATTCACCAACCCCTCCCCCCACAAGAGGGCGGTGAGCGTGTGTGAGGGGGGATTCACCAACCCCTCCCCCCACAAGAGGGCGGTGAGCGTGTGTGAGGGGGGATTCACCAACCCCTCCCCCCACAAGAGGGCGGTGAGCGTGTGTGAGGGGGGATTCACCAACCCCTCCCCCCACAAGAGGGCGGTGAGCGTGTGTGAGGGGGGATTCACCAACCCCTCCCCCCACAAGAGGGCGGTGAGCGTGTGTGAGAGGGGATTCACCAACCCCTCCCCCCACAAGAGGGCGGTGAGCGTGTGTGAGGGGGGATTCACCAACCCCTCCCCCCACAAGAGGGCGGTGAGCGTGTGTGAGGGGGGATTCACCAACCCGTCCTGCCCAAGAGGGCAGTGAGCGTGTGTGAGGGGGGATTCACCAACCCGTCCCCCCACAAGAGGGCAGTGAGCGTGTGTGAGGGGGGATTCACCAACCCGTCCCCCCACAAGAGGGCAGTGAGCATGTGTGAGGGGGGATTCACCAACCCCACCCCCCAAGAGGGCAATGAGCCTAAGAGTCTTTTTTCCTCTCGCTCCCAATGAGGCGGTGAGCAGATGAGGGGATTCACCCACCTCCCCCCACAACGGGACGGTCAGGGGGGATTTACCTGACCTTGCCACCGAGCTGGGTGAGGGGCAGAGATTTTCCCACCTTGCTCCTAGCCCCCAACAGAGTGGTGAGAGGGGCAGGATTTATCCACTCCTCTCCCTAGCAGGGCGATGAGGTGGGATGGTTTTACGCACCTCTGACCCCCTACCAGGGTGGTTTATATCTAAACATTACCATCTGATGGCATATTGGAACAATAGTATCCATGATCTCATTCATAAGTTTGTGGGTTCAATAAGATTGTTAATATTAGAGCTAGCCAAAATTTTCCAACAGAACAGTTTTCAATTAAATCAAAACATTTTGCTGGAATGTATCAATTTCATCTAACTTTTGTGGGTAATTATCAAAATGTTTTGTTTCTATAATGGCAAAACATTTTATTCATGTAAACTTGAAACATTTCATTTTGACGTAATCATCTCATTTGACTTTATTGTTTCTACTATAGTATAATATAGCAGAAATGAAATTTTTTTGGCCTTGTTAAAATGAAATGCTCTGATAAGGTCAAAACAAAATATTTTGGAATCTATTATTTTGTGAATAATTCTGAGACTTTGACTTTTCATCCCTATTTGGGATAAATCCAAATTTCGAAATCTCAATTTCCTACAGGACGGAAATTCTGTTTGTTTTTTTCTTTTAAACTAACTCTAGTTAAAAGGTACCACAAATTTTTGTTTCCTGTGTGCAGCTCTTAACAGTTACGAGCATGCAAATACTGACTTTGTCCAGGGCCAGATGAATTAATAACCATGTACTGGCATAAATATATTCCTTCTATGACAAATCAGGCTTAAATGATATTCAAGAATCACTCTCTTTTACTTGCTAGAGTCTGAGCTCAGGTTTCTGCTGCAGCTGATGACATCACTAACAGTTAAATCATGCTAAGAAAGGCACTTCACTGGTCTGCTCAGCTGCATGTGTTGTTGATATTATCAGCATGTGAATGGGAAACACAGATCCCAGAACTCAGGTATGAGACAAAAAAATAATTACTTTTAGAATACCTTTCTTAATTTTCAGAATAGTGGTGGAAACTGTTAGTGATTTAAGATCAGTTAAGTGCTTTCTAAACCGTTGTATGTATTCCTTTTTTATTTGTATTAATGGTGAAAAGACAACAAAACTAAAAATTCCTGCAATTTGTCTCACAGTGCCAAAAGTGCTTTTTAAAGGAATATTTTGTATTATGAAAAAAGACATCATTCATTGCATCTATTTACTTAATTTTATTAAGCACCTACTGATTTACATCTTTCAATAACTGCATTTCAAAAATATAATGTTAGAAACTCTCCCATGATCTGTAGCAATAGAACAATCAGTTGCATCTGGAAACTCTTTTAAAAGGAAAAATATTAGAATGTTCAGCCAATTAATTTAAATAGCTGAATATAGGTAGTATTTTATAATAGAATTTTATCAAGACAAACTTGCTAAATCAGTAGATGGGTACAATAATCACAACTAGAGATAGAAAATGGTAAAACTTTTCCATGAAAACTTTTTTTAATTTTTGAGGATTTTGTTTTTTAGTAAAAACTTATTTTAGGTTTTTTTACATTGAGGAAAACAAAGGCCATTTTGGTTGAAAAAAAATTTCAATAGAAAATTCTCAACCATCTCTAATCTCTACTCTAAATGCTGTTCTGAATATAAGATAGAGAAATGTCAGAACCATAAACTTACCAGGAGGAATTGGTCAGGCTTTTAGGTTGAACTGCTGCTATCCAGCATAGGTCCTCAAAGGTTCTGGACTCATGTTGCTTATTGAAAGAAACATGATTCAGTATCAATTTCTAAATCTTATTAAAAATCTTAAATTAAAATAGAATCAAGAAAACATGTCACCAAAGCTAAGATATTAGTAATAATAAAGTAAACTAAGAATAAAACACTGTCATATCATAATCTAATCAAGCCAGGTAGTCTCAATAGTGGACTGAAGTTAAATCATCAAATTAATGCCAGAGATATAATCAACCGTTATATAACTTTTAAGAGGGAGGCTAAGAAGGTGGCTGTCCATTTATTTATAAATCCCAAAGAAGGAATTTTACTAATGTCAATCAAATAAATAATTTGTATCTGGCTAAATAGCTTAATACTGAAACCAAATTATTATCTAATGTTTGCACCACAACCTTAGAGCCAATTATAAAACTTCCTTCTTAACCTTCAATTAGTATGCGGTATCTAACCCAGCAGTTCTCACACTGTGGGTCAAGGCCAGTGATGAGGTGCCAAAATCTTAACAACTGGTTCCCTCCTCACCCCACGAGGGGGTTGTTGCCCACCCCCACACCCCCGGGACTCCTGCCCCATTCAACCCCTCGTGTTCTTTGATGCCCCCCCACAGGACCCCTGCCCCATCCACCCACCTCCCCTGTCCCCTGACTGCCCTCAGAACTGGACAGGAGGGTCTCGTGGGCCACCGTAGTGGATGCCCACCCCACCCCTAAGAGCCAGAGGGACCTGCCGGGGGGCGAGGTGGGGAGTCCCAGCGGTGCTTACCTGGGGCAGCTCCCAGGAAGCATCTGGCAGGTCCCCCTGGCTCCTAGGGGCGGGGGAGCATAGCTGGGGGGGAGCAGGGGGAGCGGTTGCTCCCCCCACTGATCACATCAAAAGTGGTGCCTTAGGCACCTACTCAGTGGGTGCTCCAGGGCTGGAGCACCCACCAGGAAAATTTGCTCTCCACCCCGTGCCCAGCCCCAGCTCACCTCCGCTCCGCCCCTGAACGTACCACCCCACTCTGCTTCTCCACGCTCCCCTGGTTCTCCTCAAATCAGCTGTTCAGCGGGAAGCCTGGGAGGGCTGAGAAGCAGGCAGTGGCTTCCCGCTCAGGCCGAGGGTGGCGGAGGTGAGCTGGGGCATTGAGTGGTTCCCCTGCGCGCCCCCGCCTCAGCTCACCTCCGCCTCCCTGGGCCTAAGTGCGAAGCCACTGCCTGCTTCTCAGCCCACCCCGGCTTCCCACGCGAACAGCTGATTCACGGGAAGCCAGAGGGGGTGGGGTGGAGCAGAGCGGTGCAGTGCGGTGCGTTCAGGGGAGGAGGCAGAGGCGGAGCGGAGGTGAGCTCTGCACCCACCAAATTTTCCCCTTGGGTGCTCCAGGGCTGGAGCACCCATGGAGTCGGCGCCTAAGGCGCCACTTTTGGCCAGTTAAATTTCGAAGCCCTTTTAGAACCGGTTGTCCCAAGGGCTTCTAAATTTAACAACCGGCTCCAGCTCACCACTGGTCACGGCCCTGTTTTAATGGGGTCGCCAGGGCTGGCTTAGACTTGTTGGGACTCAGGGTTAAAGCCCAAGTGCTTCAGCCCTGGGCAGTGGGGCTAAGGTTATAGTCCCGCAGCCTGGGGCTGAAGCCCTTGGGATTCAGTTTTGTCCCACCCAGCCTAAGGCAGCCAGGCTTTGGCTTTGCCCCCTCCCTATCAGTTGAATTTGACCCAAATTAGGCAAATAGTTTCAGGAACCCCTCCCCCCCCAAAATGAATTTTTATGTTGAAAAACAATTAGTCAAAAAAAATTGCCTAGCTCTACACATACCTGTGCGCATACAACCGCACTTTTATTTTCACATGCTAAAAATAAAGGATGGAACAGCTTCCAGGGAATTAAAACCAAAAGACTAAACAATACAAAAAGATGAAATATGATACTTAAAATTATAGAGGGGTTGTGTTTTCTGGACTTTCATTGTGTAGGAGCTGGAACTGCAGAAAAGTTGCCAAATGGTGATGTTCTGCTGGCAGTAATAGACCTTCTTCGGGTGCAGGGAGAGACATTGATGTCATTCCTCTCTTTAAGCTGATCAGTTTTGGAGACTCTGGAACATGAGTTTTTCCTCAGATGGCTTGTTGATCTGAAAGTTGAGGCTTCTTGGCCTGATCTTTGATTCTTATGGTTTACAGATTTCTCTCACTCACTTTTCAGTACCTACCTTCAAGGTCTATGGACAAATCAGGGGTGAGGCCTACCTGGGAACCATGCAACTTGGTCCTATCAAGTCTGAATTAGGTCATAATTAGCAAGCATCAAGTTAGAAAAGTACTACTTAAATCACCAGTTTTAAAAATATTTAGCATATTCCATATCCCACAGACTTAGTCTGGGACCCCTCCCAAAACATAAAAAATTCAGATGCATAGACTGCTTGCATCAAATGTTTTAAAAAGATTGTACAGGACACATTTTAAAAACTACTTAGGTACCTAAAGATGCAGATAGTGGGATTTTCAAAAGTACCTAGGTCCCTAATTCCCACTGATTTCAGAAGACAAACTGTCTGACCTATAACCATTGATTTCAATGGGAGTTAGGTTAATATGAACTAGGTTCCTATTAGTTCCCCCTAGTAGGGTCTACATGAGGGCAGACACATTGCACACTGCCGTTCATAACCCCCCATAATCCGCACTGAGGGGCTATGTACACAAGCCCAAAAGCTTGATAGAGAAAAATTACTTGAAAGCTGATGAGGACGAAACCCATTTGAAATATATAACTTTAAATTTTGTAAACGGTCTATATGTTCTTTCAAGCTATTTTCTTCACAGAAGAGAATAGGACATAAATTAGTAAGGAAGTAAGTTGCTAGATGTTTGCTGTGATAGATGCACACCACCCATCTTCTGCTTTTAAATCAAGTTCTCCATAAACTATAACTAAATAAAACGTGTCAAATTATAGAAGAAACTCTCTCAACCCATCTGTTAATCCAATTGGAGGGGAACTACATTATTAAGTCATACACTGCAAAGCTCCTGATAAATCCACTATGATCTGTACTCAAAAGTAACATCTGTGGCCTCTTAATTAAAATAAAAATAGCTTTCCAACAAAGAAACATACTGAAGAATTGAAACTGTATGAATAATCTTACATAAAGTTGAGAGTCACAAATCCAGGGATTGCCAGGAATTCTATAATCCAGACTGAATAAAATAGTTCTCACATGTGATAATTTACATAACTATTCAAGATTACTTGGAGTGGGACTACAAAACTGCCAAAAGGCAGGATGGACTGCCAACTGTATGCCATTTAGATTTATATATGTATGGTGCTAGTCAGATTAAGATATAAATTAAATCTTTAGAAGGAAGTGGGGGGAACTACGGTTGGGATTCTGCAGAAGGAAATGGGAGGGGAGATCCAACAGTGTGAATCTGGGAGTAGTAATTATTGAGAGTGGAAGGCATGAGTGATGCTTGAGAAGAGTATATTGCCAATTTCCTCCCTCCCCCCACTCAATTCATATACTTCATATTTTCTTGTAATATTTTTCTTACCAGAGGATTACTATATTCAGCTACTTGAAAACTAGTTTCATTTCACCTTTTTATGTATATGATAAGACATCAGAAATAGTGCATATTTTTGCATTTTGTGCTTTATTAATGTAGACATTATGCATTATATGTTGAAAAATTTAGAAGTGTATTCACTTCTATCAGTCTTAAACAAGCTTTTTAGCTATAAAGAAATCTTTAAGACATTTCATTTGCCAGACTCCAACTAACATAAGGATTAATGTTTGTGCAAGAGCCCACCACAGGATATTGCTGTTGGTTTCTTCACTTGTCAATCGAAAGTACTCCTCACGTTCCTGTTGAAAAAAGGGAAACGGCATAATTATTTGATTTAAAAAAAATCTAAGTACAGTACTTGATGCTGCCACCTGGTATCAAGGCATGTGTTGTCTATCCACGTACTGGAGAGAATGAACAAGCCCTCTACAATGTTCTCTTCTTAACTATTATCAATTTGATGAAAATAAGAGTTTGAACTTACTCTTATCCATATTACTATCAGGGTTGCAAATCACCGCTTGAGCGCTGAACAACAGGTTATGTAAGATTGGCTTTTGTGCTGCAGTGAAAGTGTGAGCTGAAGTTTCATATGGTCATGGGTTGGGCTGGGCATTAGGTATAGTTCTTTAAGCACATGCATACGTCCTATTGAAGTCAGGGGGACTAAAACACATTCATAATGTTAAACATATGCTTATGTGCTCTGCTGAACAGGGATGGAGTTAAGCACAGACTTTTTTTTTTTCCCCTGAATTGGAACCACAATAAGGCACTTAGGGCCATATATTTAAAGGTATTTAGGCATCTGAAGAAGCAACTAGGTGCCTGGAACTAGATTCACAAAAGTGACTTAGATGTTGCAACACTGCAATCTGACCCTTCACTCCAAATTTCCTTCTCTGGGACTTGCTCCGGCCCCTGTTAAAGACAATGACAAAACACCATTGATTTCAAAGGTATTGGATCACGTCCTGGGCTTTATTCCTACTACTAAATTGGAGCAACTTGCATACACCTCCACTCTCATGACCGCAGGATTGAGTTCCCTTTTCCAGCCTAACAGACTTGTTTTTTTACCTTGTATGTGCATATGCACTACTCTGCACAAGCGTCATTCAGGATCAAGCTCAGAAAGTCTCACGGGGCTTCCTTAATTACTTTTTCTTCTATTTTAGAGAGAAGTGTTCTAGATAGAGAAATTAGAACACACTGCAAAAATCCAGTGTTGTTATGCTTAATGAGCTTATAGCTGGCACAGACACAGAGATTTCAATCATATATTCAATAATATGCACTGTATAGTAATAACACTCATAGAATTAATTCCTACATTGCAATCTCTGTCCAAAGAAAATGTCTGTGTTTAAAACATTCTTCATAGATATTGACCCTACAAATAGTGCATGTGTGCAAAATCACTCACATCTGTGTTGTTAGAATAGGGGTTTATGATGCTAAGCACCACAGTTAGCATTGTAGTTCCTATTATTAGCAAAAATTACTACTATGCATGCTCAAACAGCTTTTTTAACATTGCAGCTCACATTTATTTATTTCATTGCTTTATTTATATACAACTAGATCTTGTAAGTGTCCTCCTTTTCCATCCTGTGCATCATATTAGGACTGTTGAAACCATGGCTCAGAAATGTACAAGGGAGACACTTTCTCCCTTGCAAGCAACTGGTCAGAGAAGATGAATAGAGTGGGCGTAGCTAAATGCTATAATCTATCCCTTATTTAATTTTTGTGAAAATAATGAGAGGCCCTCGTCCTCTGTGAAGAGGAGTGAAACTGAAATTACCATTCTTGTGTTCTGTTAACCAAAAAGTGTCTACAAATTGCTGTTGCAAATGGAAGGATTTTACTCAGTCCTTCTAAAACAAATTCACTTTTAGGTTGAGATTAAGTATTGAGAATCTCAGCCCAAAATAGTAATTTATCACAAAGTTATGAGCAAGTGAAAATAGAATTTAAATGAAAATCTGAAGCACATACAACTTGAATTATAGAAGTTATGACCAGCAAAACTAAAATTAACCAAATGATTTAATTAGTGGAAAGTACTGTTGAGTAAAACTGATCGTTATATAAAGAATAATTAAAAATCAATGCTTAGCTTATGTACTGTATTTTGCTTTACAGCTTCAAAGCGTTTTACAAACCTTAATGTGTATTGTTCAGTTTTAAGTAATAACTTACAAACTGTAGAATCATTTTGGTTAAATATTAATAGTACTTTTAATAACATTTAATTTAAAATAATACTACAACTAAATATTGTAATATGCCACCCAACATTTTACTTTCCAAATCCAGATGTTTCCATGCATTATTCTTTCATATTTCTATTAGGGAACAAACATACTCTGTGATAGTTTTGTTCTTTGGATATGTGATGAATTTGCTCAATTAGATGTCCGAGTCTAAAGTTAACTTCATTAACTTTGTCCTTGGCTTGAGCGATAGCTTCATCAAGAAAATGCTCTCCAACTCTAATGTCGAAGTGGATACGCTATGAACACAACAACAACAATTATTAGTCCCATGGATTTATGGTGTGGGGGTTTTTTAAAAAAAAAAAAAAAAAAAAAAAAAAGTCTTCAGAAACAAAGTGAGTCATAAATAACAAAGGTTTCCTTTTAGCCTTCTTGTAGGAATGGTATTTAACTTATTTATAGGTGTCCTTACTAAAGAGATAAGATATTTAAAATTAATATATTTCAAGGTTTTAATCTTTAATTACACAAATTTACATACTTTGTTATTAGTGTTGTATTTTATACTGATGCTATTGATTCGACCACTATGAACTATTTATTATACTGTGTCCAACAAACGGCAAAAAAAGAACATTCTTAGGACTAACCACTCTAATTAAAAATTGATACCATTATCAATCCTTTTTTTTAATACTCTTCCCACTTAGTCAGGTTGTAGCTGAAGCAAAGTCAGAAACAGAGATAATGAGAATCAGTCCTAGGTCTTCCACCCGGCATAGTGTAGCACTTCTAGTAGGTTATTAAAGATGCATCTAAAGGCAATTTCCTCCAGTAACTTCCAAAGTTTAGCTTAGTTTATAATGATAAAAAGAACAATAAATATATAATTCATGTGTGGCTCTATCCCATAGATTTTAATTCTTTAAAGTTTTGAAAGAAAAGGAGTACTTGTGGCACCTTAGAGACTAACAAATTTATTTGAGCATAAGCTTTCGTGAGTTCACGAAAGCTTATGCTCAAATAAATTTGTTAGTCTCTAAGGTGCCACAAGTACTCCTTTTCTATTTTGCGGATACCGACTAACACGGCTGCTACTCTGAAAGCTGTCAAAGTTTATAGAGTTATTGCTCAAAGAAATTGGAGTGACAGAAATGTAACAGCTTTCAGATAAGTGCGCTTTTGTACCTGCATCTGTGTTGATAAACCATTCCCCTTATAACATTTCATCATATTAATCAGGACTTTGAAGCTTTACATAATCAAGGTGCTGTACAAACATTAATTAATCTGCACTGTATTAGACTGACTATGCCAAAGGTCCACCTATGTGGAATTGCTTTGCAAGATCAAAGAGCAACATTGAACAAATGGATCGACTGTGATACTTTCATAATCCCTTCACTCGTCATTAATTATGCTCCTAGACCTCTATACTGTATGTCCATTTGTCTTCCAGAGCCTGTATTTAGATAGGACAGATATCATCATTAAAAAAAATATTCAAGAAATACTCTTACCAGTTTACTTCCTCCAAATGAGATAAGCTTTGTGGAGTTAGACTGCAAACAGATATTATGCTCCCCAGGTGAGTGTGACGTAAAAGAGAATGTTCCTTGTGGACCATACAATTTTGACAACAGTAGCTGTAATGTGTTAAGTGTATTTTTTTATTTATGAACTATAGATATTAACATAAAAATAAAATTCTACGTATCATACCTCAGAATATATTTAACATTTTAAACTTGAATATTAATTATATTATATTATTAATATAAATACAAATAACCTAAGTTTCACATTTTATTTAGGGAATAAAAACTAGAAAAAATGTGGTCCACACTGAGGACTAAAACTTGTCTAAAGACACTAAATTAAAGTCAAAATTGTGTGTTTAAGCATAGCTCCTAAGTCCTGACTTTGGCACATAAATAACTAGCCTGATTTTCAAAAATGTAGAACATCCAATGGCAATGAAGGCAGTTGTTGGGGATTGCTGGTATATGCATCCTGATGGTTAATCTAATATTTTTGGTTTAATTTATCATCTCCTTTTCTAGTACTGAGTACCCTTCTTCTCTTATTGACCGTAATGACAACCAACATGTGCTCTGCACTTTTGAAAATCAGACCACTTATTTAGCTGCTTAAATATGGATTTAGGAACCTAATTTTAGGCACCTATTTTTAAAAATATTGTCCATTCCCCTTAGATTGTATGACCTTCCTGTTCCAAGAGTCAGTACAAATGCCTCCAAAAACGTGAATAAGTTTTACCTCCTTAGTAGGAGTTGTAACGGTCACAAACATTCCCAAACCAGGAGCAGATTCAAGAAACCTGTGTTCATGTATGCCCCATTTCTGTACCTTGTAACTCCCTGAGAAGACAGATACAAATCTGTTACTTACAAATTAGTATATTAAATATCTTTCACTTTTTCATTTCACATCAAGTCACTATAAAAACAAAATTAAGTACAAGATAACTTACATACTTAATAGAATTATGATTTTGTCCAGTTCACCATATAATTAGATTGTGGCATTTTGCACCACAATGGAGTGAGCAAGAAGTTACAAACTAATGAAATAAAAGTGACAATTTATTATCATTGCCTTGCATGCTCTGGCCTGGTTAGCAAGCCATGGCACATGGCAGATCGTCCCAAAAGTTCAGGTATCCATTACTCTAGTTACGTTTGTATGATTGTCTTTTATGCAGCCCCCAGCACTGATGAACAACAAGCTGTCAGCTCTTTGATGGTTCCCCGGCAATTTTGCATATTTCTCCTTCTCAAATAAGGGCTTTTTGCTTTCTCATTATCTGGGAAGATTTTAATGCACTCACTATAAAACACCTAGTGGAATGGGTTTGTTTTTTTTTTTTAAGCAGGTGTTGAATGAGGTCCTGAGCACTGCTAAACAGAAAATGCAGATCTCACGTTGGTGGGGAGAGTGGCAAAACCGAGCTGTAATAGGTTGTAGGAGTAATGGTTGACTAAACCAGAATTCCTCCAAGGAAGCACATACTGCAATGGCATCTGTAGAAATAGGTGCTTTGTGTGCTTTCCATCTTAGCTCAGCCAGCTCTTCTGGTCAGTGCAGAGGACTCTTGTAGCAACCTGCATGGAACTTGGAGGGACGATCACAGGAGATAGAAGGGAAGAGTTTGGAGATGGCATCAAGAAGCCATTCTGTGCGCACACAGCTTGAATGCTAGCTGCTGTCACAGCAATTCTGTAACTAATTCTCTTAATAAAGAGCTAGTTTAAATTCAGAAACATGGAGTCCTCTCATGTTATTACTCAGCATGCAATACACGACACAACTGTAACACTTGCATGGCTAGCATGGAGCAGTAGCTATAGTGCATTTCCATATTGTGACTGGCCCTTGTTTTGGGAGTAAAGAAGGAAATACTCTTTGTGCCGTGTGACAAAGTTCCTCCTCTGCCTTGGTGGGTCCTGCGCTTATTGGCAGATTTGCTCACCTCAGAGATTCACGGCTGCCCTCAGTTTGGCCACTTTTGCTAGTGACTCAAACCTGCTGTTCACTCAGCTAACCTCATCACTGGCCAGCATGGGGAAAGGGAGGTGAACAATCCCCGCAGTCTCTACTGACCCACCTAGTGGGTCGGGGAATAGGCCAAGGACCTTCCCCTCTGGTGGGACCCACAGATCAGGTCACCTCCTCTTGTCTCAAATAGGGAGTTGAGGGGGATGGGGGGAACCCGGGCCTGCCCTCTACTCCGGGATCCAGCCCAGGGCCCTGTGGATTACAACTGTCTACAGTGTCTCTTGTAACAGCTGTGTGACAGCTACAACTCCCTGGGCTACTTCCCCATGGCCTCCTCCCAACACCTTCTTTACTCTCACCACAGGATCTTCTTCCTGAAGCCTGATCACACTTGTACTCCTCAGTCCCCCAGCAGCACATGTTCTCACTCCCTGCTCCTTGCACAGCCTCCCCTAACTGATGGGAGGTCCTTTTTAAACGAGGTGTCCTGATTAGACTGCATGCCATAATTGATTCTAGTATGTTCTTAATTGGCTCCAGGTGTCTTAATTAGCTTGCCTGTCTTAATTGGTTCTAGCAGTTTCTTGATTGCTCTAGTGCAGCTCCTGCTCTGGTCATTCAGGGAACAGAAAACTCTTCATCCAGTGGCCAGTATATTTGCCTTCGACCAGATTCCTGTACCTGGATCCCAATAAGACCAGACTCCTGTACCCCACTGGTCTGGGTCTGTCACAGTGCCCTACTCACCATCACCACCACTCATTCACCTAAGCAAGGCCAGCCACAGGGCTTTGGCATTATAAATCAGGCTGTCAGTATTAGAACTTCATAGATTAACATTTTAAATATTAAACACATTGACCCTTATGTAGCAACATCTACCTACCAGTAATCAAGGTATCACTTGGAATGTCTTCTATTATGCATTTCTCCTCTCTTTCCCCTGAATGAAAATACAAAGCAGGTGAGACAGCAACCCAGACGCTCAAAAGAATTCCTATTAAGTGGCTCTTCATGATTTTGGTGTATCCTTATTGTACTACTTTTGGAAATGATTAGTTAGAAATGAGCACAGCTCTGTGCTCACTCCTTGTTTGCTGTTTATCAGTGTGGTTTTGGGAAAAAATGTGAGAAAAGACATCTGCTAGTTACTTCAGTTATTTATATATGTGTATGCGCCATGGAATGAGATAAGAAAAAGATAATTTGTGAAGTCTTTCCTAACATGAAAGGAGCAAACTTTTATTTTGTAGCTCAGATATATGAAGTTTTATAGGACTAATTTATAACTCTTTGTGTGTGTGCGCACACACACACACGAACTACATTAGGACTGAAAGTGCCACAATGGGAAAATGCAATACTTCATTTTTTTCTGAGTTGTATGTGTAACCCTTTGGGGTTTAGAGAGCATGGCCCCTTTAAATCTTTTTCCTATTGGGGAGGGGGAGCAGTGAGAAAAAGGAGGGAAACTTGGGGATGTGGCTCTGGAGCCCAGGGAGAGAAGGTCTGCAGCAGGGAGGCCCTGGACAAAGTGAACAGGAGAGAACCTGCCTGAAGCCCGGGAAGGACAGGGCGGCCGATCGGGGACACCCCAGAACAGGAGCCAGGAGGAGCACTGTGCCAGGGAGGAATTGCCCAAGAAGGACAGGCCAGAGCTGGACCCAGTATCACTGCTGCCCAGAGCTGCATTGGGCTGTGAGTACTGGGGCTTGAGACTCTGCATTGGAAATAAGGAGGGGGGGCTGCTAGTTAGTTAAGTGGGGAGGTTGTCGCTCTGTGTGGCTTTGCAGAGAGCGGCAGAAGAGGGCACCAGACTGGTTGTTGGGGAAAGTTCACTGGTGCCGAAGACAACCAGGAGCACCCAAGATTCAGCAGTGGACTGGAACTTTGCTCAGGACTCCTGAACTCCGTGTGCAGACACATTACTCGCTGTCTGCCCCTTCAGACTGTGCTACCTCTGGGCCTGTGGGGCCTTGATTTGGATGCAACCCTGTTCTACTGCTCCCCCTACATTTTCCCTTGTTGTTTTTCTCCTCTCATCGCTCTGTAAATAAACATCTCCCTTTGTTATATCCATTGTTCTTTTCCTGTGGGTGTGTGTGTTCACTCTGGGGGGTTTGGAACAGGTGCCCCTGGGGTGGAAGAAATTTTTCCTGCTGCATTCCTGTGCACGCCGTCTCTTGGCCAGAGCTGCCTGCAGAGCAGACTCCATCTTGGCCACAAGGGCGCTAAAGTTAAATATGTTTTTACTGTGTTTGTCAGATTTGCCAGTTACTGCTGGGTTTTTGGTCCAATGGGTCAGCTGAGTATTCTCTCTGTGTGTATTTAAAAATAAAATCCAGCACAGCTGGCTTCATAGTCAATAAGATGACCAAGATCACTTAGTAGTGGAACGTCCCTATCAATGGATGTTGTCATTATGAGAAATCAAAATTGTTTGGGGAGGGGTGTAGATAAATTAAATTTCTCTCTTGCTCCTAAGTTCAACAAATAAGAGAAAAATAGATTAAAATAAACTATTCTCTGCTTCCAATTCCAGCATCACTGCACTGTGTGGGATAGTTTCTGTCTATTGAGTTGCCTGGCAACATCTCAGAGTTTTGCTGTGTTATTATTTCTGTTCATCTGTCAAAAGGGATCTCTGTTGTGTATGTGCTAGTGACCAAAAATACCTTTTTCCAGGAAAGGTCTCCTTCTATGGCACAGGATCATTTAAAAAAAAAAATAGTATTTTCTATGGAAAGGATGTATTTTGCAGTATAATGCAGCTTTACGTTTTGCTGGGGCTTCGCTCAGCCCAGGACAAGGCAAACATTTTTGGCAGTCCTCTTTCCCTGTTTGTGTGTCTCTGTGCTCGTCTGGGGTCTCAGTCACCGCAGGGCTCAACTCTGCCTCTTGCTTCCCCGTATGAGTAGGTAGTGAGGTGGCTGCCATAGTCATAGCTTGAAGAAAGCTATCTTAGGGTCTAATTCAAAGCCCACTGAAATCCACGGAAATATTCCCATTGGTTTCAGTGGACATTGGATTTGACCATTGATGTTCAGACATAGCCTGGGAGGCAAGGCATTGCTAGGCAGGATGGACAATAATTTAGTGGATTCTTCTCACATTCAGACACTCCAGGTGCCTTCTTTTTGTTGTGCCTTCATTTCATGGGAAGAGAACAGATATTTGCACTGAGGGCCTCTATTCTATTCAGATTCTTATAAAACATTCATCATAGAATCAGACATTAGGTTTGGAAGACACCTCAGGAGGTCATCTAGTCCAAACCCCTGCTCAAAGCAGGACCACTCCAACGAAATCATCGCAGCCTCGGCTTTGTCAAGCTGGGCCTTAAAAACCTCTAAGGATGGAGATTCTAGCACCTCCTTAGGTAACCCATTGCAGTGCTTCACCACCCTCCTAGTTTTTCCTAATATCCAACCTCGACCTCCCCCACTGCAACTTGAGACTATTGCTCCTTGTTCTGTCATCTGCCACCAATGAGAACAGCCTACCTCCATCCTCTTTGGAGACCCCCTTCAGGTAACTGAAGGCTGCTATCAAATCCCACCTCACTCTTCTCTTCTGCAGACTAAATAAGCTCAGTTTCCTCAGCCTCTCCTCATAAGTCATGTACCTCAGCCCACTAATCATTTTCTTTACCCACCGCTGGACTCTCTCCAATTTGTCCACATGCTTTTTGTAGTGGGAGGCCCAAAACTGGATGCAATATTGCAGATGTGACTTCATCAGTGCCGAATAGAGGGGAATAATCACTTCCCTCGATCTGCTAGCAATGCTCCTACTAATTCAGCCCAATATGCCGTTAGCCTTCTTGGCAACAAGGGAACACTCTTGACTCATATCCAGCTTCTCATCCACTGTAATCCCCGGGTCCTTTTCTGCAGAACTGCCACTTAGCCAGTCGGTCCACAGCCTGTAGCAGCGCATGGGATTCTTCTGTCCTAAGTGCAGGACTCTTCACTTGTCCTTGTTGAACCTCATCAGATTTCTTCTGACCCAATGCTCCAATTTGTCTAGGTCACTCTGGACCTTATCCCTACCCTCCAGCATATCTACCTCTCCCCACAGCTTAGTGTCATCTACGAATTTGCCAAAGGTGCAATCCATCCCATCATCCAGATCATTAATGAAGATGTTGAACAAAACCAGCCCCAGGACAGACCCCTGGGGCACTCCTCTTGATACCGGCTGCCAACTAGACATCAAACTGTTGATCACTACCCACTGAGCCCAATGATCTAGCCAGCTTTCTATTCACCTTATAGTCCATTCATCCAATCCATACTTTTTTAACTTGCTGGCAAGAGACCATATCAAAACTGTGGGAGACCATATCAAAAGCTTTGCTAAAGTCAAGGTATATCACGTCTACTGCTTTCCCCATATCCACAGAGCCACTTATCTCATCATAGAAGGCAATCAGGTTGGTCGGGCATGACTTGCCCTTGGTAAATCCATGTGGACTGTTCCTGATCACCTTCCTCTTCTCCAAGTGCTTTGAAATGGGTTCCTTGAGGACCTGCTCCATGATTTTTCCAGGCACTGAGGTGAGGCTGACCTGTCTATAGTTCCCTGGGTTCTCTTTCTTCCCTTTTTTAAAGATGGGCACTATTTTTGCCTCTTTCCAATAGCCCGGGACCTCCCCCGTTCGCCACAAGTTTTCAAAGATAATGGCCAGTGGCTCTGCAATCACATCAGCCAACTCTCTCAGCACTCTCGGATGTATTATCTCTGACCCCATGGACTTGTGCATGTCCAGCTTTTCTATATAGTCCTTAACCTGTTCCTTCACTAGTGAGGGCTGCTCACCTCCTCCCCATACTGTGCTCCCCAGTGCAGCAGTCTGGGAGCTGACCTTGTCTGTGAAGACCAAGGCAAAAAAAGCATTGAGTACTTCAGCTTTTTCCACATCATCTCTCACTAGGTTGCCTCCCCCATTCAGTAAGGGTCCCACACTTTCCCTGACCTTCTTTTTGTTGCTAACATACCTGTAGAAACCCTTCTTGTTACCCTTCTCATCCCTTGCTAGCTGCAACTCCAGTTGTGCTTTGGCCTTCCTGATTACACCCCAGCAGGCTTGAGCAATATATTTATACTCCTCCCTAGTCATCTGTCCAAGTTTCCACTTCTTGTAAGCTTCTTTTTTGTGTATAAGGTCACCAAAGATTTCTCTGTTAAGCCAAGCTGGTTGCCTGCCATATTCGCTATACTTTCTGCACATTGGGATGGTTTATTCCTGCACCCTCAGTAAGGCTTCTTTAAAATACAGGCAGCTCTCCTGGACTCCCTTCCCCCTCATATTAGCCTCACAGGGGATCCTGCCCATCAGTTCCCTGAGGGAGTCAGATTCTGCTTTTCTGACATCCAGGGTCAGTATTCTGCTGCTCTCTTTTCTTCCTTTTGTCAGGATCCTGAACTCGACCATCTCATGGTCACTGCTGCCCAGGTTCCACCCACTTCTACTTCCCCTACCAATTGTTCCCTGTTTGTGAGCAGCAGGTCAAGAGAAGCACAGCCCCTAGTTGGTTCCTCCAGCACTTGCACCAGGAAGTTGTCCCCTACACTTTCCAAAAACTTCCTGGATTGTCTGTGCACTGCTGTATTGCTCTCCCAGCAGATGTCAGGGTGATTGAAGTCTCCCATGAGAACCAGGGCCAGTGATCTGGAAACTTCTGTTAGTTGTCCAAAGAAAGCCTTGTCTACCTCATCCTCCTGGACTGGTGGTCTATAGCAGATGCCCACCCTTGTTGCTGTCGCCTCTAAACTTAACCCAAAGACTCTCAACAGGCTTTTCTCCAGTTTCATATTGGAGCTCTGAGCAATCATACTGCTCTCTTACATACAGTGCAACTCCTCCACCTTTTCTCCCCCGCCTGTCCTTCCTGAACAGTTTATACCCATCCATGACAGTGCTCCAGTCATGTGAGTTACTCCACCAAGTCTCTGTTATTCCAATCACATCATAGTTCCTTGACTGTGCCAGGACTTCCAGTTCTCCCTGCTTGTTTCCCAGGCTTCTTGCATTTTTGTATAGGCACTTGAGATAACTCGCTGATCGTCCCTCTTTCTCAGTATGAGGCAGGAGCCCTCCCCTCACGCGCTCTCCTGCTCATGCTTCCTTCCGGTATCCCACTTCCACACTTACCTCCAGGCTTAGGTCACCATCCCCTGGCTAACCTAGTTTAAAGCCCTCCTCACTAGGTTAGCAAGCCTGCCTGCAAAGATGCTCTTCCCTCTCTTCATTAGGTGGATTCCATCTCTTCCTAGCAATCTTTCTTCCTGGAACAACACCCCATGGTCGAAGAATCCAAAGCCCTCTCTCAGACACCACCTGCGTGACCATGCATTTACCTCCACAATTCGATGGTCCCTACCTGGGCCTTTTCCTTCAACAGGGAGGATGGAGAAGAACACAACTTGCGCCTCAAATTCCTTTATCCTTCTTCCCAGAGCCACACAGTCTGCAGTGACCTGCTCAAGGTCATTCTTGGCAGTATCATTGGTGCCCACATGGAGGAGTAGGAAGGGGTAGTGTTCCTAGCAGACATTCCATCACATCCTGAATTCTAGCTCCAGGCAAGCAGCACACTTCTTGAGTTTCCCAGTCTGGACGGCAGATTGATGACTCTGTCCCCCTTAGGAGGGAGTCTCTGACCATCACCACCCATCTCCTCCTCTTGGGAGTGGTGGTTGTGGAACTGCCATCCCTAGGACAATACATCCCATGCCTTCCAGTCAATGGGGGTCTCCTTCTGATCCCTTCTCTCAAATGACTCTTCCAAACCATTCTCCGCCATAGTACCTGTGCAGAGAACCTGAAAACGGTTTCTTACCTCTATCTGCAGTGGAGATACATGGGTTCTCCTCATCTTCTGGAGGTCACATGCTGCCAATTTTCTTCCCCGTTCTGCACTGCCCTCTCAGATTCTTCAGCATGCTGTGCCTGCAATACCAAATGCCGACTTCTATCCAGAAAATCTTCATTTTCTCTGAGGCAATGCAGGGTCGATACTTGGGTCTCTAGTCCTTTAACCTTCTCTTCCAATATGGAGACCAGCTTACACTTCGTACAGACAAAGTTGCTTCTATCCTCTGGGAGAAAGACAAACATGGCATATCCTGTGCAGGTCACAACCACTGATTGCTCACTGTCCATAATCTCTTTCTTCTAAGACCCTCTTCAGATGTTGTATTTACTGCCGACAGAAGCCTGAAAGGCAAACAAAAACTCTGTGGGAACTCCCCCGCAAGCGAACTCCCAGGCGAACTCCATTTGCCTGTCCTCTGTTCGCAACTGGCTGCCTTTTTATAAGGCTGCTGGCTCGAAGCACTTGGCCCACCTTAAAGCCTTCCCGCCAATCAACCACTCAAGGCCCACCTGGAACAAAGCACTCCCAATTCACACTTTTCAAACAAACAAATACATGGTCAAACAGTCCCTGCAACTAGCTCCAGTCAAATGGTCACAGCAGACAGACACTCGGATATTCACCCCACCAGCTCACAACACATCCCTCTTAATGCAGCATTCATCATAGTACGAGAGCCCCTTCCAGTAGTTGGTTCACTCATCTTCTCCCCAAGTGGACAAGTGTGCACTGGACACACACATGTTGGTACATTTATGATAGAAAAGATAAGGAAAAATATGCCTTGCATTTAGAGTGGAAGGTGGTGAGGCTTATAATGGCCTGCAGTTCCTATTGGAGTTCCTTCCCTAGTCTTTGCCCAGCCCCAGGAAAGCTCTGTCTCCTGCACAGACAAACTTTATTTTTATTGCAGAAAGTTCCATTGTGCCAGAGGAGCAAAATTGTCGACCACATCCTCATCCCGGAGCTTTAGTCAATCTTTTAGTTACTCTGGGCACAGACCATTGAGCACCTTGCAGATAAAGAGTGGGTCCTTGCACTTGATATGATATTCTATGAGAAGACAATGTAGGGAGTGGAGGACGGGACTGATGTGTTCGCAGTAGCCAGTGTTGCTGAGCAGACATGGTGCAATGTTGTGTAACTAAGCACTAAAGGCTTCATTCCCAGGTATATTGCATTGCTGTAGTCCAGCCAAGAGGTGACAAACATGTGAGTAACTGTGATTAGATCATTGTTTGCCAGGATGAGACAGAAACTCCTCGCACTCGTCGATGCTGCTATGTGAGATCTTAACATCAGTGAGGAATCCAGGAACATTCCTAAGCTACAGACTAAATTGACCTATAGTGAGGGAGTACCATCAACCAAAGGAGACATTCCACTGTGGTTGCAAACCTTTAAAAATGCTTTCCTCTGCCTATTAACATAACCTCTGTCTTGCTTGAGTTCAGCTTCAAGCTGTTGGTTTTTTTCCATGAGCTGATGTCGTTCAAATTGTGGGCCATCTTGGTGGTAGTGGTATCATATATTGTGAAACACATGCAGAGCAGTGTATCATCTGCATATTGCTGGCACTTGGCATCTGACCAGTTCACTCTGTGCATGTATGTAGCTGTTGAATAGAACAAAGACAGAGTTGATCCTTTTGAGACTCCACAAGTGAGCGGTCTAATAATAGAGGTGCAGTTTCTTATCAAAGCTGCAGAGACGTTCAGGAGGATGAGAGTCTCTCCTCATTGCATTGGTTGCAGGAATCATCCATCAGTTCCTCTAAAGCCTGGCCTGAATCTAGATTGTGCCATAACGTGAGGTGAGGAAAGAACCACCACCAGGTATGTTGTAAACCCAGAGTAGTTTTCTGAGCCATATGGAGTTTCCTTCCTTCACTGTACCAGCCCTTAATCTCCACGAAAGGACACCTATCCACAGAAATTTTTTGCAGCCTCTGTCACAATCTGCAAATGACACACTTGGATATCTTTGTGATGCCCCAGTATCATAGTGTCCTCTACAGTTTCCACAAGGTGATCCGCAAGATTCTGGGAGACAGTGCCTTCACAGTTGACTTCCCAGGATAAGTTTGTTTCACAATAGCTGCTTCAGTTGTTAATCATAGAACCATAGAATAGCAGGGTTGGAAGGGACCTCAGGAGGTCATCTAGTCCAACCCCCTGCTCAAAGCAGGACCAATCCCCAACTAAATCATCCCAGTCAGGGCTTTGTCAAGCCTAACCATAAAAACTTCAAAAGGAAGGAGATTCCACCACCTCCTTAGGTAACCCATTCCAGTGCTTCACCACCCTCCTAGTGAAAAAGTTTTTCCTAATATCCAACCTACACCTCCCCCACTGCAACTTGAGACCATTACTCCTTGTTCTGTCATCTGCTACCACTGAGAACAGTCTAGATCCATCCTCTTTTGGAACCCCCTTTCAGGTAGTTGAAACCAGCTGTCAAATCCCCCTGCATTCTTCTCTTCCACAGACTAAACAATCCCAGTTCCCTCAGCCTCTCCTCATAAGTCATGTGTTCCAATCCCCTAATCATTTTTGTTGCCTTCCGCTGGACGTTTTCCAATTTTTTCACATCCTTCTTGTAGTGTGGGGCCCAAAACTGGACACAATACTCCAGATGAGGCCTCACCAATGTTGAATAGAGGGGAACGACCACGTCCCTCAATCTGCTGGTAATGCCCCTACTTATACAGCCCAAAACGCCATTGGCCTTCTTGGCAACAAGGGCACACTGTTGACTCTCATACAGCTTCTCGTCCACTGTAACCCTTAAGTCCTTTTCTGCAGAACTGCTGACTAGTCATTCGGACCCTAGTCTGTAGAAGTGCATGGGATTCTTCCGTCTTAAGTGCAGGACTCTGCCCTTGTCTTTGTTGAACCTCATCAAATTTCTTTTGGCCCAATCCTCTAATTTGTCTAGGTCCCTCTGTATCCTATCCCTACCCTCCAGAGTATTTTTCTCTCCTCCCAGTTTAGTGTCATCTGCAAACTTTGCTGAGGGTGCAATCCACGCCATCCTCCAGATTATTAATGAAGATATTGAACAAAACCGGCCCCAGGACCGACCCTTGGGGCACTGTACTTGATACCGGCTGCCAACTAGACATGGAGCCATTGATCACTACCCGTTGAGCCCAACAATCTAGCCAGCTTTCTATCCACCTTATAGTCCATTCATCCAGCCCATACTTCTTTAACTTGCTGGCAAGAATACTGTGGGAGACGGTGTCAAAAGCTTTGCTAAAGTCAAGGAATAACACGTCCACTGCTTCCCCCTCATGCAGTTATCGAGCCAGTTATCTCGTCATAGAAGGCAATTAGATTAGTCAGGCATGACTTGCCCTTGGTGAATCCATGCTGACTATTCCTGATCACTTTCCTCTCCTCTAAGTGCTTCAGAATTGATTTCTTGAGGACCTGCTCCATGATTTTTCCAGGGACTGACGTGAGGCTGTCTGGCCTGTAGCTCCCCGGAACCTCCTTCTTCCCGATTTTAAAGATGGGCACTACATTAACCTTTTTCCAGTCACCCGGGCCCTCCCCCACTCCCCATGAGTTTTCAAAGATAATGGCCAATGGCTCTGCAATCACATCCGCCAACTCCTTTAGCACTCTCGGATGCAGCGCATCCGGCCCCATGGACTTTTGCTCGTCCAGCTTTTCTAAATAGTCCCGAACCACTTCTTTCTCCACAGAGGGCTGCTCACCTCCTCCCCATGCTGTACTGCCCAGTGCAGTAGTCTGGGAGCTGACCTTGTTTGTGAAGACAGAGGCAAAAAAAGCATTGAGTATATTAGCTTTTTCCACATCTTCTGTCTCTATGTTGCCCCTCTCATTCAGTAAGGGGCCCACACTTTCCTTGACTTTCTTTTTGTTGCTAACATACCTGAAGAAACCCTTCCTGTTACTCTTAACATCTCTTGCTAGCTGCAACTCCAAGTGTGATTTGGCCTTCCTGATTTCACTCCTGCATGCCTGAGCAATATCTTTATACACTTCCCTGGTCATTTGTCCAATCTTCCACTTTTTGTAAGCTTCTTTTTTGTGTTTATGATCAGCAAGGATTTCACTGTTAAGCCAAGCTGGTCGCCTGCCATATTTACTATACTTTCTACATATCGGGATGGTTTGTCCCTGTAACCTCAATAAGGGTTCTTTAAAATACAGCCAGCTCTCCTGGACTCCTTTCCCCCTCATGTTATTCTCCCAGGGGATCCTGCCCATCAGTTCCCTGAGGGAGTCAAAGTCTGCTTTTCTGAAGTCCAGGGTCTGTATTCTGCTGCGCTCCTTTCTTCCTTGTGTCAGGATCCTGAACTCGACCATCTCATGGTCACTGCCTCCTAGGTTCCCATCCACTTTTGCTTCCCCTACTAATTCTTCCCAGTTTGTGAGCAGCAGGTCAAGAAGAGCTCTGCCTCTAGTTGGTTCCTCCAGCACTTGCACCAGGAAATTGTCCCCTACACTTTCCAAAAACTTCCTGGATTGTCTGTGCACCTCTGTATTGCTCTCCCAGCAGATATCAGGGTGATTGAAGTCTCCCATGAGAACCAGGGCCTGCAATCTAGTAAATTCCGTTAGTTGCCGGAAGAAAGCCTCGTCCACCTCATCCCCCTGGTCTGGTGGTCTATAGCAGACTCCCACCACGACATCACCCTTGTTGCTCACACTTCTAAACTTAATCTAGAGACTCTCAGGTTTTTCTGCAGTTTCATACCGGAGCTCTGAGCAGTCATTCTGCTCTCTTACATACAATGCAACTCCCCCACCTTTTCTGCCGTACCTGTCCTTCCTGAACAGTTTATATCCATCCATGACAGTACTCGAGTCATGTGAGTTATCCCACCAAGTCTCTGTTATTCCAATCACATCATAGTTCCTTGACTGTGCCAGGACTTCCGGTTCTCCCTGCTTCTTTCCCAGGCTTCTTGCATTTGTGTATAGGCACTTGAGATAACTCGCTGATCGTCCCTTTCTCAGTATGAGGCAGGAGCCCTCCCCTCTCGTGCTCTCCTGCTCATGCTTCCTCCCGGTATCCCACGTCCCCACTTACCTCAGGGATTTGGTCTCCTTCCCCCGGTGAACCTAGTTTAAAGCCCTTCTCACTAGGTTAGCCAGCCTGCTTGCGAAGATGCTCTTCCCTCTCTTCGTTAGGTGGAGCTCATCTCTGCCTAGCACTCCTCCTTCTTGGAACACCATCCCATGGTCAAAGAATTCAAAGCCTTCTCTCCGACACCACCTGCGTAGCCATTTGTTGACTTCCACGATTCGACGGTCTCTACCCAGCCTTTTCCTTCCACGGGGAGGATGGACGAGAACACCACTTGCATCTCAAACTCCTTTACCCTTCTTCCCAGAGCCACGTAGTCCACAGTGATTCGCGCAAGGTCATTCTTGGCAGTATCATTGGTGCCTATGTGGAGAAGCAGGAAGGGGTAGCGATCCGAGGGCTTGATGATTCTTGGCAGTCTCTCTGTCACATCGTGAATCCTAGCTCCTGGCAAGCAGCAGATTTCTCGGTTTTCCCGGTCAGGGCGGCAGATAGATGACTCAGTCCCCGAGGAGAGAGTCCCTGACCACCACCACCCGCCTCCTTCTCTTGGGAGTGGTGGTCATGGAACCCCCATCCCAAGGACAGTGCATCTCATGCCTTTCAACTGGCGGAGTCTTCTTCTGCTCCCTTCTCCCAGACGTATCATCTGGGCCACTCCCCGCAATGGTACCTGTGGAGAGAACATGAAAACGGTTGCTTACCTGTATCTGCGTTGCTGGTACATGGACGCTTCCCTTTCTTCTTCTGGAGGTCTCATGCTGCCAAATTTCTTCACCGTCCTTCTGTCCCCGCTGCGCAGCCTGCTCTGAATCTTCCGAATGTTGTGTCTGTAGAAGCATATCCTGACGTCTGTCCAGGAAATCTTCAGTTTCTCTTATGCAACGCAGGGTCGATACTTGTTTCTGCAGGCCTTGAACCTTCTCTTCCAATATGGAGACCAGTTTGCACTTTGTACAGACAAAGTCGCTTCTGTCCTCTGGAAGAAAGACAAATATGGCATATCCAATTAAGGTCACAACAGCTGAATGCTCACCATCCATATTACCTTCCTTCTATGAGCTTCCTCAGGAGTTGTAGCAACTACTCAGAGAAGCTGGCAAGATGTAAGCCTCAGTGGGCTCTCCCCAGGCGAACTCCCAGGCAAACTCCCTCTGTTAGCCTCTCTGCTGTTCCCCGCTCAGCTGGTTCTCAGCTGACTGGCTTTCTTTAACAGTCAGGCCCACTCAAGGCTCACCTGGAACAAAGCACTCCCAACTGACACTTTTCAAACAATCAAGCACACGGTCAAACTGTCAAACTCTCCCCACAACAGACATTCAGATACTCACCAACACAGCCCCCCTAATGCAGCACTTAGCATACCTCCTCTCAGACAGATCCCAGGCAAACTCCCTCTGAGTTTAATAGACAAATACAGGCATTTACCTCAGGATTCCCACCTCCTGTGTCAATGGACTATCCTTCATCCTGATCTGGGGATACAAACAACATGTATGTGAAAAGCAAAACCTTCAACACAGATTTACCATACAAATAAGTGACCATCTCCTGCATGCTAGGAAACCTGGTTATAAATGCACCCTCATGGCCAAGATTGAGACTGCTCTTCAGGTAGCTCTGGCCAACAAAAGGCATCTGCAGGAGTGCATCAGGGAAATTCTCCCCCACCTGTTCCAAACCCCCTGGTGTAAACACACACACCGGAAGAGTACAATTAATATAGGAAAAGGAAATATTTATTTACAGAAGGATGACTGAAGCAAAACAACAGAAGGGAAGATAGGGAGAGTGGTAAAACAGTGTTACATCCAAACACAAGGCTCCACAGATCCAGTGGAACCGCAATACAAAAGGACAGACACCAAGCAATGTGTCTACACTAAGAGTCCAGGAATCCTGTGCAGAGTTCCAGTACCACAGTGAGTCTTGGGTGCTCTTGCTCGTCTTCAGTGTCAGTAACCTTTCAACAATAAACCCCTCCGGTCCCTTTTCTGCCACTCTCTGCAAACCCACACAGAGTGACAGCCTCCCCACTTAGCTAGCTATAGCCTCCCTCCTTATGTCCAATGCAAGGTCACATGCCCCAGTACTCACGGCCCCATCCAGCTCTGGGCAACTGTGATACTGCGTCCAGGTCCGGTTTGTCCTTCTCAAGTGATTCCTCCTTAACATGGTGTTCCTCCTGTCTCCTGTCCTGGGGCGTCCCTGGTTGGTCATTCTGTCCCTCCCAAGCTTCGGGCTGATTCTCGGTTGCTTCACTATGTGAGGGGCTGCTTGTTATAGTCGTTCTCTCTGTAGCAACAGACAGACCTACCCTGTCACTCTACCTCTCTCCACACTCCTGGAACAACCAACACTTCCTCTTGCTGCAACAATCAGCACTCCCTCTGCCTCCGGACAAGGTTTAAAGGGCCAAGCTCTCTAAACCCCCAGGGGGTTACATAAATGCCATAATGGAAGCAGTGGTTGAGTGCTTTTGAAAAACCAGCCTCAATTTGCGGGTGCTGAGTACTTGAAAAATCTGGCCTTTATTATATATTTCATGTTGTTATAAGTTACAGCTGTCGTCATGACATCGCGTGGAAAATATTACAAGTTTCTCCTTATCCTCTCATTCCTAGTGTTTGTAACTATCACATATTATGTTTTCACTTAGGGTTCTATCATCAGTCCAGGAACATGGACTAGTAATAGGACTTGGAGCCTTTAGCCATTTATCAGTCAACAGTTCAAATTCTGTCCATTAATAGGAATGATGCTGGAGGCTAAATTCATGCCTTGCAGTAACATGGCTGTCTCACAGCCATGAAATGAATGGGGCAAAGAGCAATGAAAATGGATTGGGGAAGGAGCGAGGGAACAGGATATATAAAAGCAGAAAGCATACTTCACGTGTATATTTTAAAACATTTTAAAGTTGTTCTTATACCCTGGATGTAATTGTTTATCTAGGTATTTATACAGTTAAATTAAAAAAAAACCCAAAACAGAAAATAAGGAAGACTTCTGTATAGAAAAACAAACAAAGAATGGAAAAGGACAAACATAATACAGAATGTGGAGAGACCTGAGAAAAGTTCTTTTCTCCCCAAAATCAGGATATTTGAGCGCTAATGAACCTGTACGAATGTGGACACAGGAGGAACATGGAGAAAAAAAGATGATGTTATAAACAAGAATAAGTGAAACGAGGAGACATGGAGGACAGGAGAGTGATAATCAAAAGAATACAAGGCATCCAGAAATGACAAAAGTTAGGGTTTTTTTAAAAATACTTAGCTGTATTCGACTGTAGCCGAGTGTTTGTTTTAATTGTTTATTCAGTGTTTGGAGGACCAGTATGTACTATGCTGATAAAAGTTCTAATTTCTTCAGGACTCATCAGGATCCTCATCTGAGTCCTATAAAAAAAAAAGTGTCAGAACCTTTAAGTGTTCCTGTACCTAGAGAGAATGCAGTGTGCTGTGTCCCTTTTAATGTCCAAAAATGGTTTTCAGAGATGGCATGTTTCAAAATGAACCTGCGCAGCCCCATCCAAGATCTTTCTTGTTCATATCTGTGCCTTTCTTATTTTTGTATATTTTCTAGGACAGTGCACTGTAGACCTAAAAACACCCAGCTTAAAAGTTTTCTGTTGAACTCTTACATTTCAAAAATCCTTTCCCTATGTTATAACTAAAAACTCTGCATAATCCACGGGCTATCATTTTTTCAACCAATTAGCTATTTAAGTAACAATACTCACAGTGTGGAACAGTTTTTGTTATATTATGCTTTGTGAAATCCATACAGAATTCTGTTTTGAGTCATTTAAAAACAAATCTATAATTTCTCATTTGTGCCTCAAAAATTTGTGATTTTTACATAAACAAATAATTCACATCCACATATGCTTTTAAAGAAACATGGACACATTTATTTTATACATGTAGAAAATGGTAAAATTTATAGTCAGCTGAACAGACTTTACAATTTTTCACCAGTTATTTCCCAGTCAGTTTACTTATGAAGGGATCCACACCAAAGATCAATCAGTTTTTAAATCTGAAAAGAGATTCAACTCAACTGAGTTCAGTGGCTCTCCATTAGTATCCAAACTTTTTAGTGCTTATATGAAGCTTGTGGGCTGAGTAGTTTTGTAGCTGGCATTTTTCCAATGTCTGAGGAAAAACAAACCTCCTCCTCTGCATGCATAGGATTCAAGACAAGTTTACTCAGTTATTTTATTGTCCTAACTATGTTACACATCTGGTCACTCTGGTTTATGTAAGTATTTTCCAAAGAAGTGTACTCAATTAACCATGATTACAAGAAGTCAACCTTAATGCCAATAAATTATAATAAAACATAATTTACCGCAACATAATAATTAGCTTTATAGGTATAAATAAACAAATTTAAATCTACAAATTCTAATATTTAAGAATGTATATGGTAATCTAGATTGTATTCAAAAGATTTGTTAACTTAAAAGAACTGTGCAGTATGTCCAAAAATTTCTTTTCTGCCACTAGATGGTACTGCAAGAACTTACACAATATTTGTAGGAAGGAATGGGTTCAGTGGATTTTGTTTTGTTTTCCCTGTAAATGATCAAGAACTGCTGGACTAAAATTAACTAATTTAAAAAAAAGTCTTGATATCAAACAATAGAATCAGCATCCAGTCTAATTAAACACTGCAATAAAACATTACATCATACCTGAATTATAAGGAATAGTGACTGACATGGAGTATAGATTCAACTAAATCTAACCTTAATTTAAATGATCTAAATTATTGTCTATTCTTTATTCCACTGGAAAGGAGATTTCAGACACAATTGTCTGGTTCACATTCTATTTCTTCATCCAGGTTTGGACAAGGAGTTCCATTATTGGCAGGTTGAAGGCGTACATAACGAGTTCTGGTTTTGGTCCCTATCTTTCCACAAGTACCTCTGCAAAGACCCCAGGAAGACCACAGTGAAATCTCACAGTCCAGTGGTGTTTCTGTAACATATATAAGAAGAGGTGATTTGACAGAAATATGTGCTTAAGGCAAACACATAGTTGGCAAAATGTACAAAATTATCAATTTGTCCTTATTTATACAAATATAAGGCTGATGTTTGTTTTGCTACATTACTGATGATATTAAAAAGATCTACTTAAAAAAATGAATTAACATGATTTTAATTTTACATTCCTTTAATAAAAGCCATATGTTTAGTAAATAAAGGACATCTGTTTTCAGCTCCTGAAAAGGTAGACTTTTTTACTTTAATGTAGAGGTTGTTTGAGGTACTGCATTAATTATGGTATAATAGTTATTTAGTTGAGAATTTTAAATGGAAAACTGTTTAAAATGAGCATGCTCCAAAAATATAATTATATTTTACTGTCATCTCACTACTAATAACTCATTTGCCCTTGCATGGCTTGCTGGATAATACCAGGATTAAGATTTTTATCAAGTTTATTTATATACTCTGGGACTTCTTTGTATATATTGTTCCTATTAATTTCATTTTCCATTTAAGTCCTAGTCTGTTCTTCCTCATGAGTAAAGAAAATGCTAATTCTTTTTATGGCTAAATCTTCTTGTAGTTAGTTTTTGGCAAGAAAAGTTAAAGCGCCTTTTATACACAGTCTTCCCTTTGCCAATAAAATATATTGTATAACTGAAAGCCTTTTAACACTAATATACTGTAAATTTACTACAACCAAATAAATCAGAAATTCTGTAAAGTAATATAGAAATATGAATGATATGCGAGTTATAAAATTCTCAAAGAAAATATACAGATACTCTCTCCCTCTGCAGTTGGGAGGAAATATGTCTGTAGTCACGGATCTCTATGGACCTTGAGTGGATGGGGAACATGGTTTGACCTTTGGAAATTAAATCTTTCCTTATGCCTCTGGAGTAACTTTTTTTATATGGATTAAGGTACTGGTATATACACAAAGTGGGGACTTCTATGAATGTCCAACAAATGCTTTACTTACAATGAATTGCTCTGATTCAGTATGTGTTGCTCTTATTTTATAATATCTCCTGAATTACTAAAATTTTTAATGGAGTAGAGAAATGGACTTGTATAGAAAGCTTAAAAGAACGAAATGTGTAGTTTGGCTAAACAATTACTATTATCTCATCAAATGTATTACAAATATATTACATAATCTGTTGTAGTTTGGTACTATTTACAGCAGTGGTTCTCAAACTTTTGTATTGGTGACCCCTTTCAGACAGCAAGCCTCTGAGTGTGACCCCCCTTATAAATTAAAAACACTTTTAAAATATATTTAGCATTACTATAAATGCTGGAGACAAAGCGGGGTTTGGGGTGAAGGCTGACAGCTCGCAACCCCCCAGGTAATAACCTCGTGATGCCCTGAGGGGTCCCTACACCCAGTTTGAGAACCACTGATTTATAGTATCTACTATGGGGATGCCCAGTATTGGAACACTTGAGGGTGGGGGCAGAGGGGTTTTTTAACCTACACTGAGGCACATTAATTAACTATGTGGGGAAGTTAATACAGCATGTTGCTCTAGCTAGCACTTCCAGTTACTCACATTTATGGGGAAATAAAATAAAATAAATAAATAGTCTCTAAAAATACCATATTGGCTGACTTCCAACTCTTGGATCTTAAGCTTTCAGGACAAGACAAACCCATCTGTCTTAGGCTAGGGAGCTGAGACCCAAGAATGAGAATCCTATCTTCAAAGTAGCATACTAAGGACCCAGTACAGGAAGCACTTACGCATGTTTTAAAGACCACCCCTAGTAAGGAAAGCACTTAAGTACATACTTAAGCTCCTTTCCTGAATTGGGGCCAGAGTAAGTAATAATCCCTTCTCAAATGTTGTGGAGGAAAGGATATTATTCTATATGTAACCTGTGTCACCCAATTTGAATGATGGATGATCAGCTCTTGTTTACTGAGAAAACATTTTTTAAACTAGAAATCTGCTCGTTTTAAGTGTACAAGTCAGGCCTTATTAAAGAAAACGTACCTTACCATGGTTATTTATTAATTGTGAGGAAATTTGTGAAGCCCACCTTATGGTCCAAACTCCTGGCACAGAGACAAAGCCAAAGAAATAGACTCTTCAATCTCAATCTGAAGCAGCTGGCATGCACTTGGGCCATGGTTGCTACTACAGAATATGAGGGAATGTATCCCATGGATCTTTCCTGTGCAGGATTTTGGTCTCTGCACTCCTCTCTTAAGAAGTCCTCCACATTCCCCTTTTCACATTCCTGTACAGAAAGTCACCAGAGGGTGCATAGAGTAAACCTGCATGGGGCTCTCTGCCGTCTGTCCTCTTTCCTCCAGTCAGAGGAGATGTAGCATTTATGCTGAGTTTGAAGCTTAGAAGTTGTCACTAAGACCGGGTCAAATCAGTGCTATGAACCTTCACTTACATGAGCACTAACATTCACTGACAGTAAAAAAAAAAAAAAAAAAAAAGGAAAGAAAGCAAGCTGTGATGGGATAAATATATTATTGTTTGAAATTAAATCTTGGCTTCACTTGAACATTTCAATAAAAATTTTAAACTCTCCTCGGGTATCTTGTTCTGTAGGTATCAGTTGCCATCATAATTCTATTCAAGCTGGTGAACTGAATTTTGTTTTCTTATTTCATATCACTATCAAAATACTTCTTACCAAGGAGAATACAGTAAGTATAATCGCTTTGCTCCATTATGTAAGAACTCAGAGGAAGGAACCCCTTTCTTTAGTATTTGCACAGGATTTGGGGAGCTGAGAGTCTGACAGAGAATCTCTTTCACACAGGACTGGTGGTTCTGTGGAGGTTCTATGGTTTGAATAAGACATGCTGTGGATCTAACCCAAACCTGTGGATCCCTGGCCAGACATGGAGGCTTTCCCCTAGCCCCCAGTGTTTCTTTCGGTATCCTTTTCCTATGACATCTGGACTAGTTTATTGCCTATACTGTTGTTGTGGTCTCTGGCCTCTATCACAGAGGGCCCAATTCTAATCTTACCTACGCTATGTTTATATTTGTGGAACTCCATTGGCTTTGGTAGAATGACTCCCAATTTATGCAAGTGTAAGTGATATTAGAGTTAGATCCAGAGTACAGAGGAATAGTTAATGCTGTTCCACATAGAAAAGGGTACAGAGAAATATAATGATCAGCTGTTATTTGACTAGGCATGACCCCCTTTTCTGTGCAGCATTTTTTAAAGGGAAGAGTTGCTGCTGCCTGGAGCAGGAATATTCTGCATAACCACATTCTCTTCCACATGGCCTGCCAGATTTGAACTTTTCTAAAATTTTGCCTCCCTCCTTGCTGCTCAGTGAATGGGAACAAAAGGATCCAGTTGATCAAAGTACTAACCACTTACCTGAGACAGAGTCATCTATTTCATTGCCTATAGCAGTCAGGTTAGGCTCAGGACCAGGAAGACCCAGCTGGTTTCTTTTAAGTTTTACAATGGTTACTCGAGCAATAGGTGGCAAACTTTTTAGCTTGGGATAATAAAATGAGTTTGCTGGGTGACTTGGAGAGGAACAAGTGATCTATGAATTAAAAATAAAAGGAAGTTTATAGAAATAGTATTGCCATGTTAGTAAGGATAGAAATTTTAAACAGAGTATCATGTTTTAATTATGCTTCTGGGCAAGTAAAACGTATATGAACGGGGGGTGTACAGCCTTTATGCACCCGAGCCCCACAAAAAAGCTGTGATTTCTTGTCATGAAGATAATCCCACTAACTTTTGTGGAAGGATTCTGGGACTGAGATCACACAAGAAATTGTGGCTATTTTTGGATGGAGATACTGGATGGAGGGTAGTCAGCATGCACAATAATGCTTGGAGCAGGTTGATGGAGGAGACAGGAAGTTGTAGGTAGGGAATGCTGGCAGTGGCAAGGTTACTGACTGGGGCATAATGGGTGCTGTAGTAGATGTGGTATGGTTATAAGGGGTCACAGAGGATTGTGCTTCAGCTTCTCTATTCTTTTCCACTCCCGTAAGCACTACATTCTGCTCTAGGAAAGCACTTATTAAACATGAGAAGGAATTGGCTGAGTGCTGACTTTATTAAGGGATGTAGGGGCAAGGTAGTCCATTTCTCTCCACCTTTAAACAACAGCTCCCTGAAACAAAGTAAGGCATAGACCGAGCGTGGAAAGGGCAGACAAGACTTACAGCAGGGGAAGGGCAGTAGCAGTAGGAAAAAAAAGTTGGAGCAAAGCTTCCTCTTCCTTTCCATTAGCTCATTTCCCTTAGATGCTAGCAGCTGCCAAGTTTTGGCAATTCTCTCAGAAAACTTCCCCTCCCCCGCTGCAGGCCACATGGCTGTTGCAATCCCCAGAGATTCCCTAATACAGATAAATATCTAGCCCAGACCAACCCAGCAAGCTCTTTTCAGCATTGTTTTAGTTTTATAAATGTATCTAGCTTTTTTAAAAGCATGTAATCAAAAAAGCATGCATTTCTGTTTTACAGAATTTTAGATGACAGTGCAAAATAGAAGTATTATGATCCTAGATATAACAAATAACATTTCAGACACATGGATTTGCAAACACAGAAAATAAACGGACATCAACCAAACGAATGCTAAGTGCTATCACTGTGGAGCTCCAGCTAAGTCATAAATCCAGATACAGCACTAAATATTAAAATCATTTTGCAAAGAAAAAAAAGTTCATGTTATAATTTCATAAGTTATTTTTAAAAGAAAAAAAATCATAATATACAGGTATGACATAATACATATGCATATGTATATAACATACATACACTTACTTCTGTAACAGTGTCCTGTGGAATAGTGGCAAAGTTTGGTGAGGAAAATGTGAAACCACTGTCTGTTCCAGCATCATATGGAAAAAGTTCTACTGTTTCTTGTTCTTTCCAATGATCTCCTTCACATAGATTTAGACTGTCAACACCCACAAACCAATCAGGGCTGGGCACAATTCGTACAACAAAAGAAACCTAGGAAGTGAAAGAAAAACATCATAAAAAATAACTATCACCTGCCAGTCTCTACAGGCTTGGCTATCAGGGTCTGATTTCTAGTATGGCAATGGGTCAAACATATTTCTGACTATTTTATTTGAGAGTTTCTAAAAGAAAATATTCCAGACTGCTTTTTTATTTCATTTTATGTTCAAAAAGTTCTTTAAAACTGGATTCTCTTAGCAATTCCTTGCATTATATTGATAGTTATCAGTGGCATTTCAAATATCTCCTTTTGCATCCTGCTAGTATAAAACTAGTAAGCAACCCTTAAAATGAAAATGTAAATGTACGTACTAAGGAGTGTCTTGAATGTGCTTCTAATTCCGTGAAAGTTTGTCCTGTACCACTGGAAATGGCAGGAGCTGAGAAGATTCCATGCACACTTTGAATTTTTTCTCCAGCTGCTTCTATTTCCTTCATTAATGTCCATGCTTCACCCTTTTCAGCAAAATCACGCACACCATTGCTGGCATATTCATCCTTTTTCCACATGTTATAGTCAGAACTATGGGTAACACCTATTTAAGGGAACACATTGCTCAATAAAAAAGTATGCTTTGGATTATCTTAATTGATACAGTTTCTCTGTTTTATTTCTGATGTGGAACAATTTGGGGATTAACATTTAGGATTTTGTAAAACATTTAACTTATCACTGTTTACCTCAGCTGTAGCCAATTGAAAACTGAAGCCAATTGAAAATATTTGTAGATTCTCTAAGTATTTTGAATGCTGCAAGTTCTGTATGTTATTGTTTAGCTGTCAAGCTACATTAGTTTTGACTTTCATTTTACTAAAGGGAATTCTCAGTAAATTCAAATAAAGAACAAACCCCCCCCCACAACTGTAGAGAGTTTTGTTTGGTCTTGACACTGTGCACATTTCACTTACCTAGCAAGGAAGACCACTGTGCTGGAGGCCTATAAAGGGGATACTGCTTAGGGAAAGCAGCCTGACTCCATTTCCCTACAAAGAGTATGCTGTACTTAGCAACTTCCTCTGCTGTGCAAACAGAATCATCACCCACAGGCAGACAGCTGGTATAGCCTAAAATTGTTATAAGCAGCGTCCAGATAACTTTACAGGATCTGTTGCCAAGCATCAGGTTTTCCATTTCCCTACACATGGAAAGGAAAAAAAAAGTGTCCATGTTAGCCTTATTAGTCACTGTAAACTCAAAACGGAATAACTGTAGCCCAATGAAATTTAATATAGCATAAGTTTTGAACTAAAAGAAAATATACATCCAAAGCATTTAAAAACCTAATGCATCTAAGAACATATAGGACTTCCAGAATTGAAGTTTCCATGCAGTAAGTTACAAAGCTGTAACTCTATCTAGGACAACTGTTTCTAATGGAAAATAAAAAATATCTTAAGCTTGTTCATGGTAATATGAGGAAATATGTTTTTGATTTTCTTTTAAAATCTTATTAGAATCACATCTTGAATTAATTAGACTGGTAAATGTTGCTGTAAAAACATTAATGATACATTTATTATTTTAAAGATTAAATTAAATTAAATAAAGCATGGAGAAGTAACATAAAAGTTGAAGCAGAATTTTAAGAACAGATTTAAAGTCAAATACATTACAAATATAATATGTTACTTTGCTATCATATTTGCTATGAAAAAACGTTTAAAAATTAACATAATTGCAAACATCCTTGCATAGGACTGAAACTCAGTTGTTCAAAATCCTTCTTTTTAAATGCTTTTGTCCTTAGAGAAAACTGCATAAACATAATTGAAACACTAATAGTTGTATAATACATTAATTCATTAAAAGAGGTTTGAGTACTCACTAAATATTTCCTCTGGAGCTCATATACGGTGAGAGCACCTGCTTTTGCTGGCAGCTGAGCTGTTCTGCAAGAGAGGACAGTAGGAGTCTTGCTATTTATGCCTGAAGAGGGTCCGTTTGGTCCAACAGTTATCGTAACCTTTAGACTTTCCAGTTTAACAAAATGAATTCCATACTGTTGCTTGATTTTTTTTATGGACTTCCAGAATCTCCTGGATGCCGGTTGCTTCAGGTTTCTATTGGGAAACTGTGGTGCTGACTAGACACAGAATGCTTTTTAAAACTATCTTAGATTATTACCAACAACTCAGGTTTTCTGGTGACTGTATAGTTCTCTGTACATCTTATTAATGCTTCTAAGCTACAAAAATGAACTGAGTCCAAAACTAAAATTGTTCTGGTGGAAATGCTTTAAATGAGAAGCATATTTCCTAGTAAATTTTATTGTCTGACAGATGCTGCTTCCAAACATTTACAGAGAGCGCTCTCACTCTCACATACCATATGTACATGTTCAAATAAGAAGGTGAAAACAGCTAAACAAATCTAGGGAAAGAGACTTAAATCATTTTATATAGTCACACATATCAACACTGCAAACACAAATTAATTTAAAATAGAACAGTATATATCTTTATTGGCAACAATACTGGACACTGTATGATGAAAGGGCTCTGTAATATTGTGGTTTATTTGGAAGGAGTGGTTTTTGGAAGCTTCTTCAAGATTTTTCTTAGCTGTCTACTCTTTAAAGTAAAGATCCTAGATAATCTTAGTAGTAGTTAAATCATACGTTTTTGAATCATACATTCTGTAGTGACATACATACACTCACATCACTAAACATATTTGTTTTCTATGCAAAAAGCTATAAATACTAAGCACAGTTAAGTTAAACAGTTAATACTCATTTTTAATTCTTTCCCCACTGCCTTTCCAAATGCCCTTAGGAAAAAAGGGCTTGTTAGAATGTCTGGAAGCGTGACTGATCAAGAGTCAGTTCAAAAGTCAAGTACACATCATGAAAAATGCCGTTCCAGGAGACCTTCCCATTGAAATTGTGGGGTATCTAATGTGAACATTTCCTCTGATCACAAGCATTAGAGCACGGGACAAAGGCAATCATTTCTCAGTTAGCAAAACCCCAGGTTATGATAGGTTTATAGATTAAACCCTGCATTTTATATTCTGCAAGGAGGTTTGCAGACAGCTAGTTTTAGCTCAAAGGCATTACTAAAACTAGGGACAGATTGCCCCTTCCATGGAAAACCCATTGGAAGTGGGGAGGAAAACTGAGATTTATGTCATGAAGTTTACCTAGATTATTCTGTCTGGGGAGTGGGGTTTGTAATGAGGCAGCTGAACAGTGGAGGTGTCAGCCACCAGTACCCACAATTCCTGAACATTTACATGGATTTCATGAAATTCACTGGCAGCTAGGGCCATCTGTGCATGGTGTGATCTATGGACCTCTTGATGCTGACTGGCAGAGGGCACAGAGGTGCATAAGGGTTACAAGGATCCCCTGGATCTGGTATTTACATTCTAGTTCACCAATGGGTGTCATGTAAGGTGCTTCTTTGAGTGATTGCAAATGTTTATTCCACACAGGTATGCACACACCTAGTGTGCCCAAAGCCAGAGAACTTTGCTGAGCAGTATCTGTTGGGGCGACACATGTGCCCTTGGAACTCCATAACCTCTTCCACGGCTATTTAAGGGCCACACCACCTCAACTCCCCTCAGTTCTTTCTCACCACCTATGGCTTGAGTCAGAGCATTCCATGTGGAATAGAATCATAGGATTGGAAGGGACCTTGAGAGATCATCTAGTCCAGTCACCTTCACTCATGGCAGGACTAAGGATTATCTAGACCATCCCTGACAGGTGTTTGTCTAACCTGCTCTTCAAAATTTCCAATGATGGATATTCCACAACCTCCTTGGGCAACTGATTCCAGTGCTCAGCTCATGTTTTGCTATCACAGTACTT
The DNA here is from genome assembly GCF_015237465.2 of Chelonia mydas. NCBI lineage: Eukaryota > Metazoa > Chordata > Testudines > Cheloniidae > Chelonia > Chelonia mydas. Next base: position 126,355,553 of record NC_057852.1, on the reverse strand, counting down.
TTTCTGTGAATGCATGTGCATAGTTATAGTAAGTTACAGTAGTACCCTTAGTATTTAGTTAGTAGTAATTTAGTTAAGGAGAATTTAGCTTGGTACAATGCCCTCACCAGGTTTTAAGCACTGCCTATTGTGTGAGGGTGGTTATCCCTACACACTTGGTACTTATTGTGCCTTGGAGAAGGGCACATTAAAGAAAAGTGCTTCATTTGTAGGTCATTCAAAAAGAGCATGCAGGTGTCTAGAGACCTGTGCTTGAAGCAACACCTTTTGTAGCAGGCAGCGTGGCCCACTTTGGCACGAGGGGCCTCCACAGATCATCTGCCCCTTCAAAGAACTTCAGAACTGGCATTGGCTGTTGTTCCACAGCCAGAGTCTGATTCGTCTCTGAGGAGAAAGAGAGCTCATTTTCCTTCACTGGGCCCTCCAAGGAAAAGGACTCACAAAACTAACCAGAGCCACTCCACAGCTCAGAGAGATTCCTCCTCCTCTTCTAAGAGGAGTGCAGGCTGGCACCAGGATTCCTCTGATGCACAGGACAGAGCTGAGCCATCTACCTGCTCTCTGGTACTGAGACCAGAGCAACTGAACACCATGTTGTCATTCTGGTACCATCCGTGTGGTGTCCAGCACGAATAACACTGGTGTCAGCATCAAAAATTTGAACTCCACAGATATATCAGGTAGCATCAAACTTGTTCTGTTCCTAACTCTCTCAAATCAGGAGCACTCTGCCATGGTGGTCTCTTCTGCAGCCTCGGCACCACCTGGACTAGTTGCAGAGTATATGTTGTTACCATCTTCAGCACTGTGTAAACACTAGGACATGGAGCTGAGATTGGACTCTTTATTGGTACCAATGGGCTTGTTGGGGCAGATACTGTCTTCTGTACCAACAACAATTTTGGGATTTGCAGGATTGGTACTACTCTGACTGCGGTACTGACATCTGTTTTGGTGCCAAGTGTTAGTACAATTCCCCTACTAGTACTGAAGGCACGGGTTGCCTTCGGTACAAACACAGCCTGCCTACCGGACATCATCTGAGTTTGGATGTTTGCTTACTCCACCAGGAACGGCCCCTTTGTTGACATCAGACTACTTGGAATGTTCTTCACACTCAAGCTTATTTTCTGCCTCTCCCTCTCCTTCCAAGTACCATTCTTGAAAGCCTTTGAGTCTTCTGGGGGATCAACATAGATACTGGGATGGCACTGCTCTCACAGTAGGGGTCAGGGCTCTTGGCCCACTTCCTACGAGTCATCCAGTGCTGTATCCTGTTCCTCAGTGGCCTCTGTGGAACCTTGGGATGTTCCTCTATCTGCAAGGTCACAATCCTCTGCCCAGACCAGAGGAAGGTCAACGAACTCTTCGGTAATCTCGCCTCCAAGCCGCCCAGGCTGGAGACGCAGACTGATGTTGCTCCATCTGAACTGGTTCAGCCTGAACCATTGTCCAAGAGCAGGTATTGATGCAGGAGGTCTGATTGGCTCTATTTTCTTCCTCTTTTTCCTCGCCAGATGATTCCACAGTGCTGGATTTGTCTTCTCCTATGCCTGAGGATTGTAGGTGTTCTCAAGAACTCCTGAGGCAAATGGCTACAGCCTTGGGCATTCAGGATGAGTTTGTTCAGTAGAATAGCCATAAATTGGTGGACATTATTCAACTGTTGGCACCAGGGAGGGTAGCTCTCCCTATAAATAAACCTGTTTTGGAACCCACAAAGGCCTTGTGGCATCCTCCAGCTTCCTTACCTTCTATAGTGAACCATACAGATAAGTGGTACTATGTCCCCATGCAGGGGTATGAGTGTGTTTAGTCCCATTTGGCCCCTAACTCTCCTGTTGTAACAGTGGCAAATGAGAGGTTGTAAAAAGGGAGGTATAAGTTGACACCTAAAGAAGTCAAAGAGGTTAGATTTAATGGGAAGGAAGATTTATTTTATCTCCGCACTATAGATGTCCATTGCTAATCAACAGGCTAATCAATAATAATATGTATTATCAACATATGACCAGAGCCACTTTTTCAACTTGATGGAATGAGGATAATCAATGGGATACAGTAATACCATGGTACAAAATATATCGGAAGGACAGAACACATCGTTCTGGTGGGGGAGTGGCATTTGTGAAAGAAAGCATAGAATCAAATGAAGTAAAAATCATAAATGAATCAAACTGTACCATAGAATCTCTATGGATAGAAATTCCATGCTTTAAGAATAAGAATATAGCGGTAGGGATATATTACCGGCCACTTGACCAGGACAGTGATAGTGACTGTGAAATGCTCAGGGAGATTAGAGAGGCTATGGAAATAAAAAACTCAATAATAATAACGGGGGGTTTCTATTATCCCCATATTGACTGGGTACATGTCACTTCAGGACGGGATGCCGAGATAAAGTTTCTTGACACCTTAAATGACTGCTTCTTGGAGCAGCTGGTCCTGAAACCCACCAGAGGAGGGACAATTCTTGATTTAGTCCTAAGTGGAGCACAGGATCTGGTCCAAGAGGTGACTATAGCTGGACTGCTTGGTAATAGTGACCATAATATAATTAAATTTAATATCCCTGTGGCAGGAAAAACACCACAGCGGCCCAACACTGTAGTATTTAATTTCAGAAAGGGGAACTACACAAAAATGAGGGGGTTAGTTAAACAGAAATTAAAGGGTACAGTGCCAAGAATGAAATCTCTGCAAGCTGCATGGAAACTTTTTAAAGACACCGTAATAGAGGCTCAACTTAAATGTATACCCCAAATTAAAAAAATAGTAAGAGAACCAAAAAAGGGCCACCATAGCTAAACAAAAAAGTAAAAGAAGCAGTGAGAGGCAAAAAGGCATCCTTTAAAAAGTGGAAGTTAAATCCTAGTGAGGAAAATAGAAAGGAGCATAAACACTGGCAAATGAAGTGTAAAATTACAATTAGGAAGGCCAAAAAAGAATTTGAGGAACAGTCAGCCAAAGACTCAAAAAGTAATAGCAATTTTTTTTTAAAGTACATCAGACGCAGGAAGCCTGCTAAACAACCAGTGGGGCCACTGGACGATCGAGGTGCTAAAGGAGCACTCAAGGACGATAAGGCCATTACGGAGAAACTAAATGAATTCTTTGCATCGGTCTCCATGGCTGAGGATGTGAGGGAGATTGCCAAACCTGAGCCATTCTTTTTGGTCTTTTTAGGTGACAGATCTAAGGAACTGTCCCAGATTGAGGTATCATTAGAGGAGGTTTTGGAACAAATTGATAAATTAAACAGCAATAAGCCACCAGGACCAGATGGTATTCACCCAAGAGCTCTAAAGGAACTCAAATGTGAAATTTCAGAATTACTAACTGTAGTCTGTAACCTATCATTTAAATCAGCTTCTGTACCAGATGACTGGAGGATAGCTAACGTGACAATTTTTAAAAAGGGCTCCAGAGGTGATCCCGGGCAATTACGGGCCTGTAAGCCTGACTTCAGTACTGGGCAAACTTGTTGAAACTATAATAAAGAACAAAATTGTCAGACACATAGATGAACATAGTTTGTTGGGAAAGAGTCAACATGGTTTTAGAGTAGCAGCCATGTTAGTCTGTATTCGCAAAAAGAAAAGGAGTACTTGTGGCACCTTAGAGACTAACCAATTTATTTGAGCATAAGCTTTCGTGAGCTACAGCTCACTTCATCGGATGCATAAAAGTGGAAAATGCAGTGAGGATATTTTTATACACACAGACCATGAAAAAATGGTTTTAGTAAAGGGAAATCATGCTCACCAATCTACTAGAATTCTTTGAGGGGGTCAACAAGCATGTGGACCAAGGGTATCCAGTGGATATAGTGTTCTTAGATTTTCAGAAAGCCTTTGAGAAGGTCCCTCACCAACGGCTCTTACTCAGAGTAAGCTGCCACGGGATAAGAGGGAAGGTGCTCTCATGGAGTGGTAACTGGTTAAAAGATAGAAAACATAGAGTAGGTATAAATAGTCAGTTTTCAGAACGGAGAGAGGTATATAGTGGTGTCCCCCAGGGGTCTGTTCTGGGACCAGTCCTATTCAACATATTCATAAATGATCTGGAAAAAGGGGTAAACAGTGAGGTGACAAAATTTGCAGATGATACAAAATTACTAAACATAGTTAAAACCCAGGCAGACTGAGTAGAACTACAAAAGGATCTCTCAAAACTGGGTGACTGGGCAACAAAACGGCAGATGAAATTTAATGTTGATAAATGCAAAGTAATGCACATTGGAAAGCATAATCCCAACTATGCATATAAAATGATGGGGTCTAAATTAGCTGTTACCACGCAAAAAAGAGCGCTTGGAGTCATTGTGGATTGTTCTCTGAAAACATCCACTCAATGTGCAGTGACAGTCAAAAAAGCAAACAGAATGCTGGGAATAATTTAAAAAGGGATAAATAATAGGACAGAAAATATGATGTTGCCTCTATATAAATCCATGGTACGCCTGCATCTTGAATACTGTGTGCAAATGTGACCAGCCCATCTCAAAAAAAGATATATTGGAATTGGAAAAGGGCAACACAAATTATTACGGGTATGGAATGGCTTCCGTATGAGGAGAGATTAATAAGACTGGGACTTTTCAGCTTGGAAAAAAGACAGCTAAGGAGAGATATGATTGAGGTGTATAAAATTATGACTGGTGTAGAGAAAGTAGATAAGGAAGTGTTGTTTACTACTTCTCATAACACAAAACTAAGGGTCACCAAATTAAATTAATAGGCAGCAGGTTTAAAACAAATAAAAGGAAGTATTTCTTCACACAATGCACAATCAACCTGTGGAACTCCTTGCCAGAGGATGTTGTGAAAGCCACGACCATAACAGGGTTCAAAAAAGAACTACATAAATTCATGGAGAATAGGTCCATCAATGGCTATTAACCTGGATGGGCAGGAATGGAGTCCCTAGCCTCTGTTTGCCAGAAGCTGGGAATGAGCAACAGGGGATGGATCACTTGATGATTACCTGTTCTGTTCATTCCCTCTGTGGCACCTGGCACTGACCACTGTCGGAAGACAGGATACTGGACTAGATGGACCTTTGGTCTGACCCAGTAGGGCAATTCTAATGTTCTTATGTTTCAGAACTCTGCCATAGCTCTCAAGGTTCAACAAAGTATAAAGGATTTACCCTTCAATGGTCTGTTCTCGTTTTCTGAAAAGACTAATGACACACTGCATTCCTTTCAGGACTCTCCGGCCACAGTATGTTCATTGGGGGCTATACCAGAAGTTAAGAGTCATCATTATGGAGCTCAGCAACCGCAGCAGCAATATTGTCAATATTCCCAGAAGTACTTCAGGCAGATGGCTTATCCTGCTAGGCAGCAGGACTTCTCCTTGAGGAGACAAGTCAGAAAGGAGAAGGCCCTCTGGTTACAACTTCAACCAACCACCAGCTCATCCTCCATTAGCTTTGCACAAACTGCCAATGTGACTCTCCTCTCAAGGGCAGCATACCAGTCATCAACTTCCTGACCGTACTGCCTCCATTTGGGAACAGGCTGTCCCACTTCTACAGTACTTGGGAAACAATAACCACAGACAAATGGGTCCTAAGAACTGTGATCAGGTAATGCCATCCGATTCTTGACCATCCGCCCTCTTCCCACTCCTCTACACTGTCCCTTTTCAGGGACCCCTCTCATGAGTCACTGCTTTGTCAGCAGATTCAGACTCTGAGATTCAGGAGCCATAGAAGAAGTTACCCTTCAGTTTTGGGAAAAAGGATTCTACTCATGTTATTTCCTGATCCCCAAGTCGAAGGGAGGGCTGAGACCTATTCTTGACCACTGAGATATCAGCAAGTACACCATATATCAGATTCTGTATGTAGCTACAATCCTCCCTACATTGGATCAAAATGACTGGTTTGCCATCCTCGATCCGAGAATTCCTACTTCCACATGTGATTCTCCCAAGCCACATGAAATTTCTTATAATGGCAGATCAACATTATCAATACACAGGACTCCCGTCTGGCCTGTCCTCAGCCCCATGCATATTTACCAAATGCATGACTGCAGCCACAGCCTCTCTCCTCTTCCCATACCTGGATGATTGGTTAGTGAGGGCAAATTTGAAGACCAAGTCTTTACACTTCACTTCATGCTGAATCTCATCAATTTGTTGGGACTGATTTTGAACAGGGGAAAGTGAACAGAAAAAAATTGAGTTCATCGGGGCCATACTAGACTCTACAAGTTTGAGAGCCTTTCCCCTAAACAAGCGATTCCAAACAATTCATCACCTGTGTCTGTCCTTCCAATCTCGTCATTCAACTTCAGTCTGTGTGCCTGGACACATGCAGTTATTTAGTCCACCCTGAGAGATTGCGCCTTCATCCACTTCAAAGCTGGTTAAAATGTGTCTATCTCCTGAGTTCAGCTTTGTCAGGGTGCCACTGGCAGTCCTGGAGCCCCTAGAGTGGTGGACAGATCAAAACAATGTATGATAGGATGTATCCATTGCCCATCCTCCACCGATCAAGACTACAGTTACTGATATCTCCACAATAGGTTGGAGACTGCATCTAGAGACTTTGAAAGCTCACTCCAAGCAGCTTTGTCAAGAAGCAATAAAGTTGTAGCTTTTTTGCATCAAGGAATGCATTATTCTCATGGCGACTCACTTACCAGGAGCCAGAAGCAGTTGGCTGATCACCTCAGCAGGTATTTCTCCCAGAATCACGAGTAGCCCTTGAAATGCAGTGTTCTGAGGCCCATATTCAGAGAATGGGACATTCTGTCTGTTGACCTGTTTGAAATAAATAAAAAAAAAAAAGAAAAAACCAAGAAGTGCCATCAGTTTTGGTCACAAGCAAGTCTCAGTCTAGGCTCTTTCACCAACACCTTCCATCTGAACTGGGGATCAGTACTGCTGTATGCCTTTCCCCCACAATCTGCTCATCCTGCAGGTTATTCTCAAACTGAAGCGGATCATTCCAAACGGATACTCATTGTACCAGCTTGGTCAAGACAATGTTGGTTCTCCAAATGTCATAGTCTATCTGTTCGGCCTCCCACACCTCTTCCCCCGCTTCCTGACTCAACACCATGGTCAGACATCTGACACTGAACACTCTGTACCTCGTGGCATGGACTCTGCATGGTTAGACGAGGAGGAAGGTTGATGTTCAGAAGCACTTCAGTTAGCCCTATTTAACAATAGAAAACCCGCTACTATATTTCCCTATTCTGCCAAGTGGAAGTGTTTTTTAGTTTGGTCCAGTCTCATGGAATTCAGCCAATGCTAGTATGCATTCAGGACATTTTGGATTACTTGATACATCTTAAATCCTCTCTCAGCTTTTTGAGGGTCCACTTAGCAGCCATCTTGGCATTCCATTCTCCAATCCTGGGGAAGTCAATTTCTTTTAACTCCATGGTAGTCCAAGTTCTAAAAAGTATTGTCCATCTCTTTCCACCTGTGAAAGAAGCAGTTCAATTGTGGAACCTCAACACTGTACTAGCTGCCCTCATCAAACTTCCATTTGGGCCTCAAGCAACTTGTTCTCTGTCCCTTTTGCCAAAAAACAGCTTTTCTTATTGCCATAATATTCACAAGGAGAGTAAGCAAACTGCAGGCTCTAACGGCAGGGCCTCCACATACACAATTTTTCAGAGACAAAGAAATAGATAAGTTCATGGAAAATAGGTCCATCAAAAACCAGTGACTGAGATTAGGGCACAGATGGAGACTCATGGCCCCCCAGAAATGACGACAGACATACATCAAGGCTAGCTGTAGGCTCTGGTACTGATGCATGTACCATTGAGACCAGCTCCAGCTAAGGTATTAGACACACTACCTTCAACACAGCCTCAAAACTTTATTGGTACCAGTGACACCGGAAGTCTATGCAGTAGTATGAGATTTCCTTTGCCTTTTGATTCCAGACTCCCTTTTGCTGCAACAGGATTTGACTGGGATTACGTAGGTGCTATAGTTGATATTACAGCCAGATGACCTTCTGACACCGTCAACATAGCATGCAGCATCCCCAGCACCTACAAGTCTTCTTACACTGACCTTTTCTAAGCAAACAGTAGTACTGGGACTTAAATCTTCAAAATCTCCTTCTGTACTGGAATACAGACCAACCTTTAATGATTGGGCATCTACAGCATTAACTGGGGATGGATTCTTCACTCAAGTACTGGAAAGACTTGCAGGAGGACTTCTTCCCACTGCTCGCCATCTCTTCAATCCTCCACCTTCTGTAGTTTCGAGGCCTTCTCCCCTGTCATTCTTATGCTGAGTGAGGAAGGTTTCCCCTTATCCAGCCTGTGCTGTGAAGGTTTAGGGACACATCTCCACACTAAAAAGGCTTTCAGAAAGGGTTAAAATCTGCAGGACTTATGGTCACTCTCTGTGCCTGCACTCTATAACAAAATGGTCACTCAGGCAAAACTATAACTACTACCAAATACCACCTGGCTGTGACTGGGTGCCTGGAATGGGGCTCATAATAATTACGCTGATACCAGTCCTTTAGTTACTAAAAACTAAAGGTTTAATAATAAAAGAAAAGAAGAGAATTATAATATACATACAAGTGATTGCAAGTCATATACATACAAGTGGTTGCAAAGTCCTTATATCAGGTTTGTAGCAGAGATGGAATAAACTGCTAGTTTGCAAAAGTCTCTCTGGAACCACCCAAACAGATTGGGGGTCATCAGTCCTTGTTAGAAATCCAGTCCAGAGAAATGAAGCAGGAAATGAAAACCAAATGGAGATGTCTCAGGTGCCTTTTTATATCTTCTGCCATGTGCATGGAAATTTACTTTCCCAACGAAAGTCCACAGCCCCTGGTGTGGAGAATTACTGGTCCAAGATGGAGTCCAGGGTCACTTGAGCATATAACATGTCCATACATAGTTTACTGAATTACAGGGGGTGGCCACTGGCCCCCTCAGAGTCTGAGGCATCTACAGGAAGAGCTACTGTGTGGCTGTGTTCCCTCTGAGGTGCGTGGTCACACGGCCAGCCAGGAATGAATCTAGTGCCGCGCACTTGGTTAGCGGAGCCATTCATGGTGGCATGTGTTCAGGTACTCACCCCACTGCTCCACAGCCATATTGCTCCTGCCCTCTGCCTTGGAGCCCCTGGCCAGCTGTTCCTGGGCCCCTCCTGCTTGCTGTGCAGAGTGGGGGGGGAAGGAGGGGCGGTGATGTCAGGGTGTTCCCCTCCTGCTCCTCTCCCTACCCATGTACCCACCTCTGCAGAGTGCGGGACAGGCCTCAGGAGCAGGAGAGCTCAGCTGTTGTCTGAGCCTTCTGGTGTGTGAGTGCCTTAAAGAGACAGTGCACAGTCTCTCATAGACTTCCCCAGCAGCCAGCGCGCGCGCGCACACACACACATACACACTCTCTCTCTCTCTCACGCTCACCTCCCAACACATACTTGTATTATTGTTGTTGTTACCTCTTGGTACTTCCTGTAATGCACATATATTCTCTGTAATTTTATTCTTTCAAAGTGTATTATTTTAGTTTGACTTGTCTATGCATTTCATAATTTTATTTCTCTTTTATGCTTAAATTTAATTCTTTCAGTAGCGAGTTCTAAAATGTCTAACGTGTCCTGGCTGCAGTAATTATCCCTACAGTAACTTTTTAAAAATATATGTTATATCTAGGTTTTTTTGTTTCTACTGGCGGTGCACATCGGCACATTACTTTGATGTTGGTGCACATAACAAAATTCATTCCATACACGATGGAAAAAATTAGAGGGAACACTGCTGGGTGGGATGAGTTTCATTGTTAGAGTGAAGTGTTCTTAATGGGACATCAACACATAGCTGTCTAGCCTGGATGCAAATCTACTTGGAGGGGTGTCACCCAGGAATACAACACATGTGTAAGATACAAGCACATAGCCAATATTCATAATTTCAGATACAATGATGATACATACATACTCACAGGATAATCATACTTAGCAAATCATAACTTTTCCATCAACACCTTATATGACATATTTTGTACACGATTTGTTGTAATTGTGTAACAGTGGTAGCAACAATGACACAAATGGTCATCTTTCTTATACACAACATCACACTGGTGACTGACGTTTGGTCAATCAGAGAAAAACTCATCCAGCACTAAGTTGTCAGCAGACTGTTGACTATAGAGTCCCTGTGTCTTATTCCCTTGAGTAATAGTTGGGCTAGACACAATCAGACTTTCCAGCTTTGTGAAACGACATCTCTCACAATGCCTATTTCAGCATTCCACAGTTGCAGAAAATTGTGGATTTCTACTCAAGACTAGGGTTTACTATTCATGGCTGGAAAGCCACGCATGCCAAATTTCTGTAGGTCAGCAGCTGGAGAAGAAAATTGCTGTGGGATCATAACCTATGCTTGCATTCCTTTTTCAGTTTTTTTGCCCAGTTAAAGAGCAGCTGAAGCCTCATGGAAATCTTTGTAAAAAATCTTCCATTTAGAAACCCTTTTGCCTGTATATAATATTTTTGTTTTTTTCTTTCCTCTTTTGCATCAGAAAAGTATTTTGTTTCTTAAACTGATGTTTCCCTCCAGCATACCTAGCTTCCATCCATATCCAGCCCTCTTTTTACCCTGAGTTCTTGAGAGCAAGAGAGTAGGCACACAAGGAGTTTAAGGTTTATTTCAACACAGGACTATGCCTAGTGTTTTAGCTTACATGTGACCATGCACAGCTTCTGCTCATTCTGGTGGTGGAGAGCAGCAATGTTGCAGTTCCTGCTGTTCACACAAGATTTTGCAAGATCAGTGTTGGAAAATACATGATCAAATGATGTGTGGATAATTTGTGACTTTGCTGTAACAAACATTTAAACTCTAGTCATAATTTTAATTCTAAACCATTGGGGTTATTTTTACAACCTAAAATAGCAACAAAACAAGAAAATAGTTTAAAATATCCAGGATAGCTTTGTAAGAATAGCCAATATCGTGTCACTGTTTCAACAATCAATTTATACAATATGGAAAAAAAATGTCTGAACATAGTAAGGCCAATTCTGCCCTCAGTTACCTGGCTGCAGATCACATTAAAGGGTGCAAGTTCTACTTTGATCAACGTAAACTGAACCTATGGAGGGCATTGTTGTACCCCTTATATAAGAAGCAACAGGAGGACTGACATAAGTAGTGATGATGACGCTTATTATATGATGAAAATAAAGAAACAGGGATTAAATTAGATCTGCCATTTCTTAGGTTTGTTTGCTTGCCAACATGCAAAGCAATAGAATGAGAAATCCACTTGTGGTTTTTATCCATATTCCTGAACTATTGTCAGATATTAAAAATTTACAATAACGACATCCATTTTGCTGCTAAAGAATGTGTGTGCATCCTTGAATGTGCACAAGCTGTTTTAATAAGCCTATAAATATCTAGCATTTCTCGTCTTCCAAAAGAAACATAAATCTGTATTACTTAAAGAGCACTTATACACCCATACCTTCTCTTGTAGTTACCATGGATACACATACTATGATGGATACTCAACAATGCCAAAAGGTTTACGTTCAATCTGAGTTAAACAGTAAAACCTCAATAGGAGTGACGTAAGCAGCAGAATATTTTTGTATGATAAATAGTGGTGTAGTACTAGAGCCTTCTAAGTAGCACATCACGTGAAAAGGAGATCATGCATTATGTTGTATGGGGAGAGTCCCTTCCAGGTTATGAATTCCCAAAATCTTACCCCTTACCTTTGGGAGTACAACCTTTCAACAGCCTTTGGGGAGGCAGGATTCACCCAGAAATCATGCCAATGCCATTATCAGCAACAAGCAGTCAGCTTTATCAGTAACAGTCTCCTTTGTCAATCATAAATAGCCCCAGTGCCCCTCTAGGATCAGCTCCTTGGTCACTAATCAGGGGCCAACTTTCTTTTGGGCTCTGCCTGATCCTTACATGCAGTGCAGGCTCACCAGGACCACACTCACTGTTTCCTGGACCTATTTCCCAGCCTGAATTCCCGGTTTTCATCCTTCTGCGTCCCTGGTAACAATAGCAGTGGCAGCAGCCACAGCCACCATTACCCATATTACCCCTTCTTCTCAGGAGAGCTTGCAAAAGGAAGATGGGGAGGGACTTCCCTCCATTTCTCTACCCTACTAGAGCTCAGTGGGAGGGGAGGGGGCGTAGATCCCAGTTTCTCCTGTTTGCACATTGCCCTGCCAACCAGGGCTCTAGGGGCAAGACCATTTTTCACAGTGCTGTTGCTAATCTGTGGAGTGACTGTTCCACAATGTTGATTCAATGAACTATATAATAAGTATGTCCTAGAAAAACTCTGAAATGAACTGAACATTTAGATGGCTCCAAAGAGCCATCAGCTAAAGCTTACAGAGCTGAGTGAAGATCAATGGGACACTATCTCCATATTTTTTTAATTTGCTGTGTTTGAAAGACTAGAAGAGATGTGTTTTGCACACTTCACTGAAGAAAAAAGATTTGGACAGAATTCAGAGTGTTTTGCATTGAAACTTCATTTAAATAACTTGACATGATACTCAAAATACCATACATCCAGATAATGTAAACATGATCTAAAGATTAATACATTATTTCATGTCCATAATTTCTAGGTTGGACTTGGCAAACAGCATGGTATAAGGAAACTTTATACCCATTCCAATATAGTTGCTTTCACATTCACTGAACGTGGGTTAAAGAGGGTAACTGTTTGGCTTTTAATCTGCATCATTTAACATTTTTTTAAAGTTTAGTTTTCCTTGTTCAGTTTTTTCCCTCCACCCTTTTCTCACATTCTCATCTTGCTAATGGATTTTCCTTCTTTCTAATCCTCATATGTTTGTAAATTCACTAGTTGAATCTAAGGCAGGAATGTCATTTCATGAGGCGCATCAGAGATAATACTCTACAGAATAGTCTGGGGGGAAAAAAGATAATTCAAAATGAGTTTGTGGTGAGAGATAACAGGGCAGAAAACAACAACAAGATCATTCACACAGAGAAAAGTTGCTGAAGTTAAGGTATTTTTGTAGAAAACTTCTGTTTCGTCTTCTAAAAACTTCTTTGTTGAAATGGAGTAAGCCTCTGGTGTTACATGTTGTACCTCCTTTTTGCTATTGAACCTTTATGCAGGGATAAGTAGGCATTAGACAATACCACTTATACATGAAATATGCTATTTAGTAAAATATGCCAGTCTTTTATTTCTTTAGCACCACTCCACAAGACTACCAAACCTAATCTATATTGCTAATCCACTCATTACCACAACACATTTCACTTCTGAACGTCTCTTGCTTTACAGGCTAATTAAGTTTGTTGTCCTCACTTTTTAAAGCCAGTCTTAAATAGTATTATAGAAAAGAGGGATCCGTATTAAAAAAAAAAAAATCAGTTTCAGACCTCAAATAATAATGCACTGTGAAAAATTGACTCTTTCATAGGCTCAGGATCTGGAAACAGATCTAATCCATGTATAAAAGGGGTTTTATGCACCACTGTACACTGACCCTCCTGTTCAAGAATCAAGATCAATACAGAATAGAGGGTGAACCTGGACTGGGGAAGGTTGGGCCAGTAACAGGGGGACCAACATTTTCCCCCGCTAGCTCCATGGAGATCAGAAAAGGTAGTTCAGCTGTAATCTATATTACATTTCTCTTAAGCCCTCTCCACACCAAGGAATGTCCCTTCAGAGTAATTCTGGGGATTGTCATTACCAGAGGATGGCTTGCAAAGGGGGCCTGACTTGCCAAGGAGATCAGAGGGCCTAACAGAGACATAATTTTCTAGAGTTATGCAGGAGAATCTCAGAATCTACTTTGTCCTCAGGGGACCGGGGGGTGGGGGTGGGGACGGGGGACGGACGACCACAGCCCATTCTGTGGAGACACAAATTCCATCCCCTCAGAATGGTTTGTGGGAAACCTCATGAGGAAATCCTTGTGGAAATTTTCTTCACACCAGCATTCTCCCATAGGTATTTTCATGAGACTGGATGACCGGGGCATCTTAACATGCTGTAACATCAGCTTCTTTCATATTGATATTCATAAAAATTGAGAGAACTGGTAACAATATCCTATTGGAGTTTTTAGATTGGAATAGACTGCCAATGGTAGTCACATCATTTAAGACATTAAAACTGAACTAAACAAAGGCCTAGAGCATATACAAATATTTAAAAAAAAAAAAAAGAAAAGAAAAAACTTCAGGCATCAGGCAAAGTCCATAAATTTTGTATGTGAGAGGTTCTTGTTGGGCGTTTAAGTTCACATACTGCATATATATATATTTTTTGTCATCACTGCTTTACTTGGATATGAAAATGATCCAATATACATTGAGAAAAGTTAGAGCATTTGTTAATCCTGAACAGAGAGATCAGTTGAATAAGACAGTGGAGGAACTCTGGTATGCCATATATTCAAAAGCATGAGAAGGTCTTAGAAGTGGTAAAGAAGAGGAGCAACTACAGTATTGTGTAACAGAAACTAAATATTGTTTCTGATCTTAGTTCAGCAGCTCAAGCTAAAACAACTTGCGCCTCTTCAGAAAAAAATGACTGGGGAAAATGTTCCTACTGCCCTTTGCTTCCCAACAAAACCCAGGGGACTGTGAAAGGAGAAGTCATATTTTCTAGGTCATGACTTATGCCAGGCATTTATTGCCAAAAAAAAAAATCATATAATTCTGAAATGGAAGAAAAGGTGGACTATCCATTAAAGCAGCGGGCTGCATAATTCCTTGTAACTGTTATTGTACTTCCAGTGTTGTAATCATATTGGTCCAAGGATGAGAGAGACAAGGTAATCTCTCTTACTGGACCACCTTATACCTTCCACCCAGAGAAGATGGTCCAGTAAAACATATTACCTTGCCTATCTTGTCTCTCTCATTATTGTATTATTACATATTTCTTAAGCACCAATAGTATGAAATACTGACAATTTTGACTTTGATTTTAAGATGGCATTGCCTATTAGTGATAACTGAATTTACCAAAGTGGTTTATGATTAAATGTATTTTCTCTGTGAGTTATATATATTGCAAGTAGAAACTGATGTTAATTTAAATTCCAAATTAAACTTCAAGTGCTGCAGGAATTAGTTCTGATAACTTACCAAGTAGTTCTTACTTCTGAGTCATTTCTGAATCAATGTGCCTGTCTGGTGCAGGACTAGATTCTATATTCAGTTACACTGATATGAATATAGTTACTTCAGTAGAGGTGCCCGAGGATTACAACGTAACGGTGGTCAGAATCTGGCCTGCTGTCTTTCATATGACATGTAAAACTGAGATCCTGACTTCTTTTGTCAGTAAAGATTCCATATCACTTTTCTGTATAGTAGACATGTTAAATATCAGTTGTTCTGGCCAAACTGTAATTTAGATAATAATATTCTACCTCTGAGTTCCTCCTGCAGATTCAATTAAAGAGGATATTCTTTTCTTTTTTTTTTTTTGCTTCCTGACCTAACCTGTTGGGTAATGTTGGTGAACACACTGTTAAACTACTATTGCAATTCACTTTAGAGGTGGCTGCATTTTAATGGCTGGGCAATGCAGTCCCTACCACTTATATCCCTAACATGCATGTTGTGAAGCTTACCTAACAAATGTTTGGAATGCAGTTGTAGGCATCTCGGTCCCAGGATATTAGAGAGACAAGATGGATGAAGTAGTATCTTTTATTAGACCAACTTCTGTTGGAAAGAGAGACAAACTTTCAAGCCACAAAGAGCTCTTCTTCAGGTCTAGGAAAGGTTTCAGAGTAACAGCCGTGTTAGTCTATATTCGCAAAAAGAAAAGGAGGACTTGTGGCACCTTAGAGACTAACCAATTTATTTGAGCATAAGCTTTCGTGAGCTGTAGCTCACTTCATCGGATGCATTCCCTAGGTCTAGGAAAGGTATTCAGAGCATCACAGCTAAATGCAAGATGGAACAGATTGTTTAGCATAAGTAGTTAGCACATAACTCTGCTACACACTAAAAATCATGGACTGAACAGAGACACTGTATTTATGGTTTATTAAAACAATCTGTAACTACTAATCCCCCTTTTTGTCCTATGACTGAAGAGGTGTTAATGGGTCACTCTATCTTGACTGATCCCTTAGAATAGGTACTAACTACTTACCCTAAACAATGTGTTCCATCTTGCATTTAGCTGTGACCCTTGAATACCTTTCCCAGACCTGAAGAAGAGCTCTGTGTGGCTCGAAAGAGCCTCTCTCTCACCAACAGACACTGGTCCAGTAAAAGATATTACTTCACCCACCTTGTCTTTCTAAATGTTTGGAAAGCACTTTGAGATCCTTGAAGGAAAGGAATAACTAGAAAAAAAAGTATTAATATTTAATAACTGCTAAGGTTGGATAGGCACAAGGACTGGATAAAAAGACTTCAGTGATGATCCACAATGCCCTCTTCCTCAACCCCCTCCCTAGTTAGCCGTGTGGACTATAATAGGTACCAAAATCTCTTGCATGTAATTGTCACGCCTCTAGTACTTAGATGAATGTACAGCGGTATGAAAATGCCTGAGTGCCTAAAATACCTGAAATTAGTCATCTAAATAAATAGCCTAATTTTCAAGGATAGTGAGCACTCAAAAACTGCAACTAAAATAAATCTGGGTTTTGTGCATACATGGAATGTAGGACCAAGCCCTTTGCTTTCAGAGGATTAGATTAAGTAAGGAAGCACCCTGACTTTTTGCCTATTACTCCCTCAGGGAAGTGTCAGAAATACCAGGACACAAACAGCAGAATAATTTCAAAATGTATTGATTTTTTTCAAGCTGTACAGCATCCCTAGTAGCAACATAAATGTTTCTGCACTAATGGCTATTCCAATAGTTATACAAATAGAGTTACATAAAAATACATATTTCCCTATCTGTACAATCAAGTAGCCCTTCCATGATAATCAAGCACAGGAAGCTGCATTCAGTGCTACTTATATGGAAATGGCTGTGCTTGATATGATTTCCCCGCCCCCCATCATAATAAAGTTAATTAACATGCCACTTACATCTGTGAAAATAATAGTGTGCTAAATCCACTTGTGACTCTGCAAAGTAATTTGTGGGTAAAAGTAGGTATGTTGTGTCACTAAGCTGAGCCCAATATCACAGATGTAACTGCACAGTTGGGAATTATTTACATGCTTCCTTTGCTAGGCACTTTGGCAACACCATCAGTTTTTGGGAGTCGGACTGCCAGGGTGAATCTGAATAAACCACTCATTGCCAACCATTCTGTGGGTTCCAAAGCAACTTCCCATCATCTGCAAACACCTCGAACTGGAATAAGCAGAAGAAAAATATTAGGCATCTTTGCAGTTTCCAAAATGGCACTTCAAATTTTTGGCCAGCTAATATGGTCTACATACAAGGGATCAACCAAATATAATAATTCTGCAGAGCAGAAGGTTGTGGCATGTTTAAGGGAGCCAGGAATCTGGAACTCCATCCTCTTTTTTTTTTGACTGTGTGTAGTCAGGCTGTCACCCATTTAAAGTTGGAGGGGAGAGAGATTGTTAGCTCTGCATCTGTGGCTACCTAAAGCAATATTATACTGATGCACAGGTACGCAATATTCAACTCAACTCATACATTTACTTTGCTGAGATTTCAGTAGAATTCTATGGGGGCACAGGTTAACAAAGGATATGGCCCATTCTGTGACTGGAAGTCTGCATGTGAATTTGTAATGTAGAACCACAACAAATTAGTTACCCGATGAATAGAGTGAAAGACACGGTTTGTTATTTGTCTGTGGTTTTGCCTATTATGCACTAAGTTCTTTCCAGACAGGCAAAAAGTTAAAAGTTGCTGCCCCAAAGAGCTAACATTCTGAAGACAGACAAACAAGTAGACAGAAGTTAGGGGCAACTGGAAACAAAAGAGTATGCTATTAAACCTCTGTCTCTGACAGGTATCATTGCAAGTTAGAACAACTTGTAGAATTTATCCAGCAAAGTGTCTTTCCAGGATCCCTTATCTATTATAGCAGCTGCCCGTCTCCTGCTACAGAATCCAGTGCATTGCAAGCCTGACCAAAGTAGTTACACCATGAAGTATTTATTAGTGTTAGTTACCTTTATTTCTGCAGTGCTTTAGATGTACATGGTACTTTACAAATACAAAGTCTTTGCCCCAAAGAGCTCATAATTTAAGGGTCAGACCGTGTGAGGTATAAGGCACCCCCCAAGCTCTAGTGAAGACTGAATTCAGGGCACCCAGCACCACCAGATAGGCTCTGTGTTAGACAATATTCAAAAGAATGGATGGATATTTTAACATCTGTTGTTGATGTCTGATACAATTCCTGTAGTCACTTCTTACAGGATTTTATAAAATAATTATGTGCCTAGTTTCAAACCTTAGCGCCCAAAGCCATACCATCTGAGTGCCTCCCCTGATAAAGACATAATGGTCATTTATCTCTCTGTCTCTCTCTTTTTTCCTTCTATGGAGATAAACAATTTTTTAAAATATTAAATGTGTGAGTGAGCTGGTGTATGTACTATTGGAGGAAAACTCAAAGAGCTGGGTTTGAAATTTAGTTCTGAATGCAATAGGCATGGAGGAACAGTTTACTCATTACAACTCTGTGGGTTCGGTCTGAGAGGAAGCACCGGATCCTGAACCATTTAAGAATATTTCTGTTCATTCTTGCAGCCTCTTGAAGGCCAAACAGGTATTTGGTGATCAATTCCACTGAATGGGACAGACAGTTCCAGCAGGACGCACTTCCATTGTGGACACTAAAGAACAAATGCCCTCTCTGTACCTTGCCCTGGTCTGAAACCTGATTAGGGGGCAGATCCAGGCTGTTGGATGCAGATGGTGGTGTTGAAGGGTATTTTTAGCTAGCTTCTCATTTAATTTGCTGCGATGGTTGGAAACTGGGTGATAGTTTGCAAGGTTACTGGCATCAAGTGGCAATTTCTTTAATATAGTTCAGATTATTGCATGTTTTAAAATGAAAAGTAGATTTCCCTCTTCAAAAGAGTTGTGTGGTACAAAGGTTTGATTGTCATGAGTATGGAATAGCCACGTTATTTATAAATGGCAAAGCAATAGTAAACACTTAACCTTGGAATTTCTGAGTTTCAACTATTTTTCTCCCTTTGCAGGTGGGGGGCAATCTGGCCCCATGTTAGGAAGAGAATGATACCAAGATCAATAGAGCCTCCGAATCTGGAAGACTTCAAAAATTTAATGAAAGCATTTGTTTTAAAACATGGAAAAATTAGATATGCCAAATTGACTAATATCTAGGAAATGTTAGAAGATTAAACAAAGTAAAATATGAGTTTAATTATCAATTATAAAGGAAGAACATGTATTTTTTTACTTTAAATAAATTTTTTATGAGATGGGACTAATATGGAATATTCGTTTTGAATCTTGTAAATCACATGCCAGGCTACACTAATGAGGCAGATGGAAGGCATATTAACTACTGTACTTATCCTAAAAGAATGGGTTAGGTGTTCTGTAACTTTCAGAGAACATGCAACACTAAGGGGAAACAATTTTAAAATCCCATCTGCTCTAATTTATATAGTCTGACTAGCAGGCATTGGAGAAACTTCTAATGATATCAGAAATCGTTGTGGCATCTGGAAAATCTCTAGAAACATTAATTTTCTAGAGTTGATGTAAGCATATCTCCCATGTTAGCCATGCTATTCTGTGCAAGTCATTATTATACTTATTCTCTGTAGAAAATGTATATTAAAATATACGTAATGCCAGTAGTTTATATTTAGCAAGGGGAAAAGTAGAAAAAAAAATCCTTGCATGAAGGAACATGGCAAGGTAGTGTAAACTCCTAGTAATGGTTATTGGGATCATAACTGCGGCCTTTGAAATAAAAACAAGTAAAATTTGATATAACTAGGGAGGGAAATTATGTTTTCCTTCTAAAATCCCTATAGATACTTCGTATTCATCTGCTGAAGATCTACACTATGATTTTCATTTAAGTACTTCAGCATCTGCTGTTTGTATCCTGCATATCTAAAATCCTGGCGTGATATTCCGGTGCATGGGAAGTTTATTAGGGCCCTGCTTTAAACTCAATGTTGTTTTCAGCTATACATTCTTCTGCTGAGGTCTCGTGAGTAGATACTGACCTATAGCCATTATTTCCACATCTCAGTATTAAGCAATGTGTCGGGGCGGGGGGGGGGGGCCCTAATGGCACTCCTACAGCTGCGGAAGGTAACTCAGAGATAGGTGCTTGATTTTGTCTTTACAATGTCGATAGAGTTCATTTCATACACACAGTATTATATCTGTAGATTCTGGAACAGATAAGCCGGTGGGGTGATGCAACATGAGCCATTATTCAGGTTAGAAATTTTGTTCCGCTGACACAGTAATTCACATTAACGTGTGACATCTCTTGCCAGTTGTTATGAAATTAGAATGTTGACATGAGTTAATGTGATTGCATAAAATAATAAGTTTTGCTCTCTCCTAATTATTTGGGGTCCTTGAGGTATTCACCTATTTTATTCTGAGGCAGTTTTCTTCTTTATAATCTCAGTCTCTTTCAACTCAACACATACCAGTAGGTTTAAATTTAATTTAATCCGATTTATATAAATTCAGAAACAGAAGATGACGTTTTTAGTTTTCATTTTGTCATAAAAATAAACTATTTAAAATGCAAGAAAGGAAGGCAAAAGAGTGGGTGGAAAGCAAGAAAGTAGAGGAAGTAAGAATCACTTATTTCCTCTCAAATCTGGTTCCTAGAAAATCAGAATATTTGCTATAAGACTCATACAGTAGGACCAGATTTTCAAAGTTGGACATGTGTTTACTATTTTTGTGTTCTTCAAAGCAGACTAAGATTTCTATGGAATCTAAGAAATCCATTATTTAATTAGAATGTTAACCCTTCTTTTCCAGCTGGTTGGGGAAGATATTATTGTCAACCCTCCCACATCTTTTCAGACCAAAAAAACAAAACAAATCCACACACATTGGCACGCCTTGTAAGGTGAGAAGCTGTTCTTAAAAGCAACTAGACCCTGATTAAGCCACATGTGTTGATGAGTCATTCCTAGGCCACGCTCTAGCCAATCCAGAAGTCAAGAGCTAGTCTGGTGACTCTCAGGGCAGGTATATAAGCCTCACAGGAGAAACAGCAGCTCAATCTGCTCAACATCACTCCCTGGTCTGGATTTCTCCCTTGCTGTTTAGTGGTTACAGACTCCACAAGCCTTAGCCAGCTCCAGCTTTGCTCTTGCTCCGGTCCTGCTTCTGGTCCAGCCTTTTTCCAAAAGCGCACTGGGCACCTGATTCTGGTTCTGACCCCAAGCTTCAGCTCCTAGGCCTGACCTTCCCCATCATCGTTTCTGAAAGATTTAGCTTTGTAGATGAGGAAATGAAAACCCCATACTTTCTTGGGGAGGAATCCAATGTTTTAAAGAGTGGTAGAGCGGAAAGATGGTACAGTGGTTAGGGTTTCAGCCTGGGTCTTAGATCGGAGAATCAAACATCACAGATTTCGGGCCAGATTCTCAAAGGTATTTAAAGTAGCAGTCGTGTTTTTTTTCAAAGGTATTTAGGTACCTAAAGATGCAGCTAGGTGCCTAGGTGAATTTTCAAAAGTGCCTAAGCAGGTTGATAAAACTGATTCCAATGGAAAGTGGGCATTTAACCTGCTTAAGTGCCTTTGAAAGTCCCATTAGATGCCTAAACACCTTTGGGAATGTAGCCCTTAATCTCTGGGCCTCAGCTCCAGGTTCACTGAAGTTGATAGAATACTATGAACCTCAATAATTTGTGTAAAATGGAGATGTTAGTACTTCCCTATCTCAGAAGCATTGTGAGGATAAATGCATTAGATTGAGTAATGGGGGCCATATAAGTACGTAGAGACAGATTATGCATTAATAAATCATGATTAAATCTAGGCCAAAGCCTAAACTTGCATGCATGATTTGCTAATGAAGTTATAATTGTTTGTATTAATTAAGCAATCAGTTGTATGTCTGTCTTTTGATAATAAATTCTAGTATGTCTTGCTAATCAATGGTATGTCAGGTAATAAAACCTAAAATTTCTGATTTATGGTCCCATGTAAAAACTGCTAGACCAAACTGCTTCCAAAGTGTGACTGTACATTTCAAGAGACTGCTCCGTTTGCTTAGATTTATATCTGAACTTTTTTTTATAGATTCACAGATATTTAAGGCCATAGTGGTCCAGTATGTTCATTTAATCTAGCCTCTACACCACTCTGGCCATAGAATTTCACCCAGCAATTCCTGCAGTGGAGGGAATTTTTCTTCTCTGGCCCATAAGAGAATACCATCAACCTCAAGAACTTGTGGTTGAGCTACAGATTAAATCAAGATTGGTTGTCTTTTGAAAAGATAAAGACCATGGACACAGTTTGGGGGTGGTGCAGGGGAGGCATTGCTCCCCCAAACAGAGGCAAAGCATTGAGGGTCATGTGGAGTCACATTCCACTTCCCCTCCCCCCCCTCCGCCCCCATTTCTGTGAGCCAAGCTGTTCAGGTCACCACAGGAGACAGCAGCAGCTGAGACTCCCCCATGAACCCAGCCTGTCGTCTGTCTCCCGCCCCCATCCAGCACTGGTAGCCCAGGTACCACTCTGGGCAGGGGGAGAAAGCCAGTGAACCAACAGAACATGCCTGCATGCACACCCATGCTTTCCCCTCCCCCACACAAATATAGCAGTCAAACTATGCCTATGATAAAGACTCCAAGTGATGATGAATTTGCCACTTTGCTTGGTAAGCGTTTCAGTTATAAGTTACCCTCTCTGACGTATGTTCACAGAATCACAGAAATGTATTGGCGGAAGGGACTTTCAGAGGTCAGCTAGTCCAGCCCCCTGCACTGAGGCGGGATGACGTATACCTAGACCATCCCTGAAGGCTGTTTCTCTAACCTGTTCTTAAAACCCCCAGTGACGGAGATTCTACAACCTGACTTGGAAGCTTATTCCAATGCTTAACTATCCTTTTAGATAGAAAGGATTTCTTAATACCTGACCCAAATCTTCTTCCTGCAGATTAATCTGATTACTTGTTGTCCCATCTTCAGTGGACATAGAGAACATAATAGCCTTCTATGATGAGATTACTGATTCTGTGGATAAAGGGAAAGCAGTGGATGTATTGTTTCTTGACTTTAGCAAAGCTTTTGACACGGTCTCCCACAGTATTCTTGTCAGCAAGTTAAAGAAGTATGGGCTGGATGAATGCACTATAAGGTGGGTAGAAAGTTGGCTAGATTGTCGGGCTCAACGCATAGTGAGCAATGGCTCCATGTCTAGTTGGCAGCCGGTGTCAAGTGGAGTGCCCCAGGGGTCGGTCCTGGGGCCGGTTTTGTTCAATATCTTCATAAATGATCTGGAGGATGGTGTGGATTGCACTCTCAGCAAATTTGCAGATGATACTAAACTGGGAGGAGTGGTAGATACGCTGGAGGGCAGGGATAGGATACAGAGGGACCTAGACAAATTGGAGGATTGGGCCAAAAGAAACCTGATGCGGTTCAATAAGGATAAGTGCAGGGTCCTGCACTTAGGACGGAAGAACCCAATGCACAGCTACAGACTAGGGACCGAATGGCTAGGCAGCAGTTCTGCGGAAAAGGACCTAGGGGTTACAGTGGACGAGAAGCTGGATATGAGTCAGCAGTGTGCCCTTGTTGCCAAGAAGGCCAATGGCATTTTGGGATGTATAAGTAGGGGCATAGCGAGCAGATCGAGGGACGTGATCGTTCCCCTCTATTCGACATTGGTGAGGCCTCATCTGGAGTACTGTGTCCAGTTTTGGGCCCCACACTACAAGAAGGACGTGGATAAATTGGAGAGAGTCCAGCGAAGGGCAACAAAAATGATTAGGGGTCTGGAACACATGACTTATGAGGAGAGGCTGAGGGAACTGGGATTGTTTAGTCTGCAGAAGAGAAGAATGAGGGGGGATTTGATAGCTGCTTTCAACTACCTGAGAGGTGGTTCCAGAGAGGATGGTTCTAGACTAATCTCAGTGGTAGAAGAGGACAGGACAAGGAGTAATGGTCTCAAGTTGCAGTGGGGGAGGTTTAGGTTGGATATTAGGAAAAACTTTTTCACTAGGAGGGTGGTGAAACACTGGAATGCGTTACCTAGGGAGGTGGCAGAATCTCCTTCCTTGGAAGTTTTTAAGGTCAGGCTTGACAAAGCCTTGGCTGTGATGATTTGATTGGGGATTGGTCCTGCTTTGAGCAGGGGGTTGGACTAGATGACCTCCTGAGGTCCCTTCCAACCCTGATATTCTATGATTCTATGAACAACTGATCACTGTCCTCTTTATAACAGTCCTGAATATAGATAAAGGCTAATCAGATACCTCCATCATCTTCTTTCTTTAAGACTAAACATGCCCAGGTGTTTTAGCCTTTCCTCATAGGCCAGGTTTTCTAAAACTTATCATTTGTGTTGCTTTTTCCAATTTGTCCACATCTCTCCTAAAGTGTGGCACCTAGAACTGAACGCTTAACTACAGTGGAGCCCTCACCAGTGCTGGGTAAAGCAGGACAATTGTCTCCCTTGTTTTATGGCATTCCTGTTAATACACCCCACAATGTTTTCAGCCTTTTTAGCAACTGCATCACATTGTTGACTCGTATTCAATTTGCGACCCACCATAGCCCCCGGATCCTTTTTTGCCTAGACGGTTATTCCCCAGTGTGTAGTTGTGAATTTGATTTTTCCTTCCCAAGTGTAGTACTTTGCACTTGTCTTTATTGATTTTCATCTTGTTGAGTTCAGACCTATTTTCCAATTGGTCAGGGTTATTTTGAATTCTAATCCTGCCCTCCAAAGTGCTTGCAACACCTCCTAGCTTGGTGTCATCCACAAATTTTATAAGCATACTCTCGACTCCATCATCCGAGTCATAAAAATATTGACTAATACCAAAGCCCTGCTGGATCCCACTAGACACATCCTCCAAGTTTGACAGCAAACCATTAATAACGACTCTTTTAGAATGGTATTTCGATCAGTTGTGTGCACCCACCTTATAGTAATTTCATCTAGACCATGTTTCCCTAGTTTGCTTATGAAAATATCACATGGGAGTGTCAAAGGCATAACTAAAAATTAAGATATCACCTCTACAGCTTCCCCTTATGCACTAAACCAGTAACCCCATCAAAGAAGGAAATTAGGTTGGTTTGGCATGATTTTTCTTGGCAAATTCAAATTTCTTGGCAAATTCAAATGTTTGGGCAATAGTCCACAGTCCTTGCCTCAGCCCCTAGTATCAGGGGCAGACCGCACGTGCCTGCATTCTCCATCACTCTGTAACCGGGCGCAGACTCACCGGCAGCGCCTCCTGCTGGTTGTCTCAGAGAATTAGCATTCCAGACTCCGGAGCGCTCTCTGTTGGCCGG
This sequence comes from Chelonia mydas, assembly GCF_015237465.2. Lineage (NCBI taxonomy): Eukaryota > Metazoa > Chordata > Testudines > Cheloniidae > Chelonia > Chelonia mydas. Next base: position 126,330,100 of record NC_057852.1, on the reverse strand, counting down.
TGTCTCGCCTTGCTGCTGGCTCCAGTGTCCCTCCCAGGACCCCAGTGCCCCTTTAACTGGGTACTTCCCCCTGGCAGTACCCCCACAGTTCTGGCTCCTCCCCTCCCAGGGGAACCCCCCCACTATCCCCACCTCACCTCAGTCATGGGCTACTGCCAGTCACCAACTAGCCCCTGCTCCCTGGGGCTGACTGCACTATAAGTCACTCATCACAGGTGAGGGGGTTTGGACCTGCTGCCTCTGCAACCCCCATACCTAATAGGCCTTCCCAGGCCTGCAGCCTGGGGCTTTCCTAGGCCCGAGCTCCCCGGCTCCCTTGGCCTTTCCTCAGCCCTGCTCCAAACTAGGTCCTCTATTCAGGTCTGTGCAGCCAGGTCCCTCCCTCTCAGGGCTAGAGAGAGAGTTCCTCTGCTCCTGGCCTCCCTGGCTTTTATAAGGCCCGCTGGGTCTGTTTTGGGCATGGTCCCAGCTGCGGCTGCTCTGCCAATCAGCCCAGCTTTTCCCCTGCCCCAGCTCTCTCCCAGGGCTGTTTTAGGCCCTTCAGGAAGGAGCTACACAGCCACTTGCTATTGTTATGCCTTTCCCTGAAAGATTGAGCCCCTATCAGAATTTAGCTTTGTGGTATAAGATAGGACGTGAGAGAGAATAATCACAGATGTTAGTCATGTTGCTTAATTCTGTACTGGAAGGTGTTCAGATAATATGGTGATGAGGGCAATATAAGAACCTACAAAAATAGACTATTATCTTAGGTTTACCTAGTTTACTCCATTTAGCTGTATTATAGACAGAAGTATTAAGTAAACTGTAGTACAAAAGAAATTTTAAAAAGTAGTATTTTATAACAAAACATTGTTCTTAAGTGAATTCTTCTGTGTTCTAATAGTTCAACATCACTTAAAAAAATGAGCGTAAATATAAATTTTGTCCTGAAAACAAAGTGTGTGGTTGTCAGCTGTTTTTTTGGTTTTTGCTAACACATCATAAACTCATCTTAACAACTGGGATTCCCAGCAATTAGCTTACTGGAGTAAATACAGCTGCCAAAGCAAAATTATGTCTAGCATAGAATTCCATATACACAAAATTAACCCATCAATGGGTGATGTGTTAGAATTAATTAAACAGTATGTGGTATTCAAACTCTGCAGAAAATTAACCAATTTTTTATCGCAACGCTAAATCTGAAGAATTTAAACTTTTTTCCAATAAATCCACTTATTTAAATATCTACAATTTGTATAAAAAGATGATGTATTTGTATCGAATACTGTTTTAAAAAAATATTTCTATTTCATAGGAAGTTTGGGGATTAACAAACAGAATAGACAAAAGATGTTATTTTTTCTACAGCGGCATCTCCACATACAAACGTGTCATTCATAGCCCAACATTCCCCCCTCCCACCAAGTTGTCATTAAGTCCAATTTAAGGATACATTCTTTGATCCAAATGAAAGATTTCAGAAGACTGTGGCCTAACCATGATTTGGAGTCTTTATTTTTTTGTGTAGAGCACAAGTTTAGCCTGAGGGGGAAAAAACAGCAAGTTGTTTCTCGTTAGAAAAGCCACATGGTTACTGCCACAGCTGCAGCTCTGGTTTCATTTCAGAGCTTGAACTCCCAAGGGACACAGTAAAGAATAGTTATAGCCAGTATGGCCCAAATGTTATCACCTCCTAAATACAAAATATAAAATCGACACAGGAAAAGAGAAGAACTTCGATTTCTCCACTAGAAGAGAACCTTCACTTAGGCAAAATAAACAATGCTATACACTTAAACCACTGTTAAATAAAACAAGTTTCTTAAAAAAAAAAATAGAACTTTTCAAGATTTTGAAAGTTTCTGACTTTTCCATTCATTCCAATTGTGGGATGTATTTCCTATGTCAAGCTATCTACTTCTAAACAGGACACCCAAGCTGATTCTGTACTATATCAGCAAAATGTCAGCTACCACTAAGGTGCCACAAGTACTCCTTTTCTTTTTGCGAATACAGACTAACACGGCTGCTTCTCTGAAACCAGTTACAACTGTTTAATTCTTTTTTACTATAGAACCCATACATAAACAACCCACATCTATAGGTACCCCATGTATATGTACATGTGCCCACACACACACAGTGGTTATATCCGTGATGTATGTTATAAATTATAGAACAAAATCATAAATTGTATTTATCATGAACTTGTAACCACCTCATCTGCATTCTGCCCACTAATCCATCTCTCCTCAGACTACTAACAAGCCAAACCTCCGATCACTTCAAACAGTCAGGCAGCCTCCACTGGTGGGGGTCTGTGGGACCCAGACTGAAACATAAAAGATGATTTACAGAAAGAAAATAATTGAATAATTGGGCTCAGGAGGTTTTGTTTTGAAAGGGAGGGATGTTTGAAAGAGTTTTGTTCTGGGATGAAGACTGTGGTCGACAATGCCACTCCTCTGGCACAGTGGGATTTTCTCTCATAAGGATAAAGTTTGTCTACACAGGAGACAGAGTTTTCTCAGGGACCAGTCTGAGACTGTGGAACAAATTCCTACAGGATCTAAGGACCGTCACAGACTTTGCCAAGCACAGGACTCACTTCTTCTACCTTGCCTTCTCTAAACTAAACACATAAGCCCCTGTGGCACCTCTCTTCCAAAGAAAACCAACCCCCCCAAGAAAAGTACTTATGTATATTGAGGGGAAAGGTACTAGCCAAAAGTACGTCCATAAGATATTGAAAATAGCTCATATTGAGCAATCTTTAAAATCTGTCTTCAGTAAGATAAAAATTGTAGGAATGATCTAGCAATCAGCTTCTGTATATTCTGGTTTGATTGTCTTTCCACTTTTCCATTTCTATTACAGGTGGTTTTCATGGTTGCCACAAATCTCTCTCTAATGTATTTTGTCTTGTTCTGCTAAGCCTGCCATTTCTATTCTTCATATGGCTGAACCAGTCATTCTAGAGTCAGTGCCTCCTAAAACCATCAGAAGAGCTCCCCCTCGCAAATGGTTGATGTCAGTCCATTATAGCACTACAAAGGTGGTATTAAATCTGTTATGACTAAGCACTTAGGCAGAATTGGTAATTAACAGACAGCAGGCCATACTGCTTGTATAGCACCTAGCACAATGGGGTCGTAATTTATGACTAGGACTCCTAGTTGCTACAAGAAGAAGAATTTGGATCTTAGTTTCACCTGACTTCAATCAAGGTACACCAAGGTAACCGAGTTCAGAATCTGGCCCAATCTTTTTGATCAGAAAAGAGAACCTTCATGGAAAGTAGAACAACTGGTCTTAGCCTGGTTCTAGTGATGCTCTCCTGATCAAATGTAACTGTGAAGTTAATTCAGAGATAAATCTGCTGTACATTTTGAACTCAAAACAGCAGCAAAGAGATTTTGTACATGTTGTATAGCTATTAAAATACTGAAACAATACTTTAAAAGCCTGGAGAGGAAGAAACAGTGGAAAAAGAGAATGAAAGGGAAAGGATTTACTTGCATATTTATCACATAAAGTTTTCCCCTAACTGCATCCTTTAATGATGCCACTGGATTTTCTTTCATTTAATTGCTGTTCTATCAGTCTTTACTGTAATTTACCAGGGCATGAGTTTGCAGGAAAAATCATTGTTTTCCCTCTAAATAGCTACTAGCAGGTCCTTTTTCTGTAAATCGTGGTCATGGCATAACTGTTAACAACTTTAGAAAGTGACACAAAATAGCTCCATTTACCTGGCATATTAAAATTGCAGTTGTCAGTTTTTAATGCCTCCGATATCCTTTAATTCTCCACGTGTTGTAGAACGAGCTAAGCTTTGCTTCCAGGATCCCGCCAGGATGCTCTGAGACAAAGATGTACATCCAATGAAACCTGGAGGGAAAAAAAAGTCTTTCATGTACTTAATGCATCAAAATAACTCCAAATTTATTGTGTCAGAAATTAACTGTTCTCCTTCATAGAGGCCCAGAGCAAGGAGAAAACATCACCATTACCATTATATGTTACACTGTCTAAATGAATACGTATAAACCATACTGTGTACTCCAATCATTTAATTTTTTTACTGATGTAATTGTAAAATATGTTCTTCTTGCAGTCTTAAATGGGAATGGGACAGACGGTAAAAGCTTAATTAAGGAGTAATTTGTCCATTACTCCTTGGACAAGGAGTCTATGTTGCTAACGATTCCTCATTGTAATAGTATCTCATTACAAAGTGCTTGTGATTTGGTGGGATAGACTGAAAGGTTTCCTTGAGGAAAAGTTTACAATCCTAAGGAATTCACTGTGGAAAAGTTCAACATAGCAGGGGTCATCTATATTAGATTTCTGAGAAATCAAGAAAAATCAAGAGAGATTTACACTAAGATTTTCTGCCTTTTCTGACTTTCCAGAGTTGCTAGACAGAAAGAATCTTCACATACAAACAATATATGTCACACACAGTAATAAATATGGAAGTGTAACTCAGCATGAGTATTTTTGGACAGTAATCTCTGAGCTTTTCAGAAAGTTTCACTGACCCTTAACTGTTTTTCATTGTGGCAGGATTGCTTTAAAAAAAAACCACTATAAAGACTTTATAAATTACTTGTTAGAAGTATGTTTAAGAGGTGTATAACAATATTTTGTGAAATCCTTGCTGATCTTAAATATAAAAAAGAAGCTTAGAAGAAGTGGAAGATTGGACAAATGACCAGGGATGAGTATACAAATATTGCTCGGGCATGCAGGAGTGAAATCAGGAAGGCCAAATCACACCTGCAGTTGCAGCTAGCAAGAGATGTTAAGAGTAACAAGAAGGGTTTCTTCAGGTATGTTAGCAACAAGAAGAAAGTCAAGGAAAGTGTGGGCCCCTTACTGAATGAGGGAGGCAACCTAGTGACAGAGGATGTGGAAAAAGCTAATGTACTCAATGCTTTTTTTGCCTCTGTCTTCACAAACAAGGTCAGCTCCCAGACTATTGCACTGGGCAGCACAGCATAGGGAGGAGGTGACCAGCCCTCTGTGGAGAAAGAAGTGGTTCGGGACTATTTAGAAAAGCCGGACGTGCACAAGTCTATGGGGCCGGATGCGTTGCATCCGAGCGCGCTAAAGGAGCTGGCGGATGTGATTGCAGAGCCATTGGCCATTATCTTTGAAAACTCATGGCGATCGGGGGAAGTCCCGGACGACTGGAAAAGTGCCCATCTTTAAAAAAGGGAAGGAGGAGGATCCTGGGAACTACAGGCCAGTCAGCCTCACCTCAGTCCCTGGAAAAATCCTGGAGCAGGTCCTCAAGGAATCAATTCTGAAGCACTTAGAGGAGAGGAAAGTGATCAGGAACACTCAGCATGGATTCACCAAGGGCAAGTCATGCCTGACTAATCTAATTGCCTTCTATGACGAGATAACTGGTTCTGTGGATGAAGGGAAAGCAGTGGATGTGTTGTTCCTTGACTTTAGCAAAAGCTTTTGATACTGTCTCCCACAGTATTCTTGCCAGCAAGTTAAAGAAGTATGGGCTGGATAAATGGACTATAAGGTGGATAGAAAGCTGGCTAGATTGTCGGGCTCAGCGGGTAGTGATCAATGGCTCCATAGCTAGTTGGCAGCCGGTATCAAGTGGAGTGCCCCAAGGGTCGGTTTTGTTCAATATCTTCATAAATGATCTGGAGGATGGTGTGGATTGCACCCTCACAAGTTTGCAGATGACACTAAACTAGGAGGAGAGGTAGATATGCTGGAGTGTAGGGATAGGATACAGAGGGCCCTAGACAAATTGGAGGATTGGGCCAAAAGAAATCTGATGAGGTTCAACAAGGACAAGTGCAGAGTCCTGCACTTAGGACGGAAGAATCCCATGCACCGCTACAGACTAGGGACCGAATGGCTAGGCAGCAGTTCTGCAGAAAAGGACCTAGGGGTTACAGTGGACAAGAAGCTGGATATGAGTCAACAGTGTGCCCTTGTTGCCAAGAAGGCCAATGGCATTTTGGGCTGTATAAGTAGGGGCATTGCCAGCAGATCGAGGGATGTGATCCTTCCCCTCTATTCGACACTGGGGAGGCCTCATCTGGAGTACTGTGTCCTGTTTTGGGCCCCACACTACAAGAAGGATGTGGAAAAATTGGAAAGAGTCCAGCGGAGGGCAACAAAAATGATTAGGGGACTGGAACACATGACTTTTGAGGGTGAGGGAACTGGGGATGTTTAGTCTACGGAAGAGAAGAATGAGGGGGGATTTGATAGCTGCTTTCAACTACTGAAAGGGGGCTCCAAAGAGGATGGCTCTAGACTGTTCTCAGTGGTAGCAGATGACAGAACAAGGAGTAATGGTCTCACGTTGCAGTGGGGGAGGTTTAGGTTAGATATTAGGAAAAACTTTTTCACTAGGAGGATGGTGAAACACTGGAATGCGTTACCTAGGGAGGTGGTGGAATCTCCTTCCTTAGAATTTTTTAAGGTCAGGCTTGACAAAGCCCTGGCTGGGATGCTTTAATTGGGGATCGGTCCTGCTTTGAGCAGGGGGTTGGACTAGATGACCTCCTGAGGTCCCTTCCAACCCTGATATTCCATGATTCTATGATTTTGGTTTTTGTTATTGTATCATTTTATATTATTAGACATTATAGTAAGTTTTAGTCTATCTTCAGTAAAGATGTGAATGTTTTCTCACGATATAATAATGGAGATGTACATTCTTTTTGTGTAAATATAGCTGCAGGTCCAAAAGATCTATACTTAGACTAATCTTAAGATATTTTTAATGATCTGGGAAAGAGGGATGAACAAGGAGGAGGTAAAATGTGTAGATGACAGAACTGAGATTAAATACTCTGAGGAACTGCAAAAGGAATTGGCAAAACTAGTAGCACAATGGCAGATGAAATTCACTGCTGACAAAGGCAAAGTAATACACATTGAAAGGATTGTTAACTTGTCAGCAAGTTAAGGAAGTATGGGCTGGATGAATGCACTATAAGGTGGGTAGAAAGCTGGCTAGATTGTCGGGCTCTACGGGTAGTGATCAATGGCTCCATGTCTAGTTGGCAGCCGGTGTCAAGTGGAGTGCCCCAGGGGTCGGTCCTGGGGCCGGTTTTGTTCAATATCTTCATAAATGATCTGGAGGATGGTGTGGATTGCACTCTCAGCAAATTTGCGGATGATACTAAACTGGGAGGAGTGGTAGATACGCTGGAGGGGAGGGATAGGATACAGAGTGACCTAGACAAATTGGAGGATTGGGCCAAAAGAAATCTGATGGCTTGGTCAGGCTTGACTTGATGGCAGGCTTGGTCAGGCTTGGCTTGATGGCAAGGTCAGGCTTGACAAAGCCCTGGCTGGGATGATTTAACTGGGAATTGGTCCTGCTTCGAGCAGGGGGTTGGACTAGATGACCTTCTGGGGTCCCTTCCAACCCTGATATTCTATGATTCTATGATATGAAGCTAAAATGTGTAAATATTTTATATGAGTACTATTTATTTTGCCAAATATTCAACCAGTTACAAAGATCTAAAACATGGGTGCTGTAACCTGGTTATACAGTAAGAAAAGCAGTTACCAAACTAATGTTTTAAATTCAGTGTGGACTGTGGATTTTAACTAGAAATGGATTAAAAATTTCAAGAGCTGGGGGAATACTGCAAATAGGGTTTGTGAATGTTTTTGGAAGAAAAAATATAGGTGTACTTTGCTGGTATTCACAATGTCTTTTAATAGAATATCCATGAGACTAACTTTAGAATATTCATTAGGGCTTGTCTACACCATGCAGCTTTTAGCGACTAGACTGTGTTGACACAGCCTGGTCACTAAAAGTCAGCATGTATAAACGCTCTTTGTTGGTACTTTTTCGGCACTTTTGCCGACAAAATATGTCCAGCCCCATGAGCGGCATTAGCTTTGTCAGCAGAAGAGTACTCCTGCCGACAAAGCCGTGTTCACACCGCCACTTGCGTGAGCAAAACTTTTGTCTTTCGGGGGAGGGCTTTTTTAAGGGGTTACTTAAAAGACTCCCGATTCACCGTGTGATTATGAACAAGTCATTAAACATCTTGGTACTTACAATTTACTCATCTCCTCAATGGGGATTAATAGCTTTTAAGGCCAAAAGGGACCACTATGATCAACCAATCTAACCTCCTGCATAACACAGGGCATAGAATTCCACCCAGTGATACCTGCATCTAGCTTAATAACCTGGGGATGAACTAGAGCGTATCTTTTAAAATACATCCAATCTTGATGTAAAACTCCCAAGTGCTGCAGGATTTACACACCTTTGCAATCACCTCCATCATCACTCCTAAACATTTGGTTTGTCGACAACTTTGCAGTGTAGACATACCCCTAGAAAGCAAAAGTGTCACAAACTATTTTTTTTTTTTTTTTTAAATGAAGGATCTATGTTTGCAATCTTTGGGTAATGCTCTTTTTTATGTGAAAAGAAAAATAGAAACTACTTAATATGTCCCAAGATTCTCTACCCCTTCTCTCTCTTTCTCCCTGTGAAGTTCTCTCCCTTTGCTCTAAAGAATGGAAAGCGCTACTGATTTGTTCATGCATTTTTGATAGATTAGAATAGATCATCCATCTTGGAAATGTGAATGACACCCTATCCCTTCTGTGACCACTCACACAACTTGCATAGTGAACCATGAATATTGAATATCTGAATAAATAAAGTGAGGACAATTCACAAGTAACCATAGGCTTATACTTATTTGCACAAAATATTTGTCAAACAATTAGGAATAGCAAACACAGTGCTCTGATAATTCAGAAGGAGAAGAGGGAGTTATATGCGTAAAACAATTTTTACTTGACAAATTGTTCATGTAGCTGTAAACATGGTACAGGATGGGCAAGAGTGATCTAGGGCCAAAGATATTTAAGCATCTAAAGATGTAGCTAGGTTTTACAAAAGTCCCCAAGCAGGTTAGATGTCTAACTCTCATTGATTTCAGAGGTAAGCATCTTACATTTACAAAAACTCCCGAGCAGGTTAATGTTTAGATGCCTAAATAATTTTGTAAATCCGGCCACTAGTGATTAAAGCAAGGGCCTAGGAGTCAAGACTCCCTATTCACCATGTGATTATGAACAAGTCATTGAACATCTTGGTACTTAACAATTTACTCATCTCCTCAATGGGGATTAATAGCTTTTAAGGCCAAAAAGGACCACTATGATCAACCAACCTAAACCTCCTGCATAACACAGGGCATAGAATTCCACCCAGTGATACCTGCATCTAACTTAATAACCTGGGGATGAACTAGAACATATCTTTAAAAATACATCCAATCTTGATGTAAAACTTCCAAGTGCTGCAGAATTTACACACAATCAGCTCCATCATCATGGAGCTTTGCAAACAGCTCCATCATCACTCCTAAACATTTGTTTTTTATCTTCAGTTTGAATGTTGCTGATGTCAACTTCCAGCCATTGGCTCTGGTTATGCCATTATCTCTCCCTGTGTAGATGCTTATAGGCCATGATCAAGTCTCCTTTTAATTTCCTCTTCAATAAATTGAATAGATTGAGCTGTAAGGCATTTTTTCCAGACTATGGGCGTATGACCTGTAGGGTTTTTGAAAAGGGGCAGGAGACCCACCTCTCTCTCTGGAATCATTCCATGCTAACCCCATAAATTTCCATGCAGAAATTCAGTTGACAGTTAATGTTTCAAACAACACTAATTTGCCCTGGGTCAATCTATGGCTGCTACTGCACAATTGTGGGGCACTCAGCTAGTGATGGCACAGCACCCAAAGGAGGAAAGATGAGCCAGGACGATAGCATGGCTGGGTTAGCCTTCCACACAATTATCCCCTCTGCCTTTGTAAGCCTGGCACTTCCTTACACTACAGAACCTGGGGATGCACGGAGTTGGAAGTCTGTTCCCCTAGCCTCAGCTTCCTCTGCTAATGCTCCTCCTACCTGCAAGGCCAACTGATTGGAAACTCTACTAGTTCAGGCTTGTAGCTTTCCTAGCGCCTCCTGTGAATATATCCATGGTCTGCACAATCTAGGAGTGTGTTTTTACAAGACTTTTGCAAGCTTCTGGTTGGTATTTGCCTGTCAAAACCAAAACACTCAACCTTTGGAGGATTAAAGCACTCCTTTAATACACACAGGTTTAGCTAATATTTTATATCTCATGCAGATAGAAAAACTGAACTCATTTACAACCAAACAAGGAAGACTGTCCTCTGTCATCCTTAGAGTGAGAGCTCACTGGGAAAAGCACCATCTCTTCTTGAACATCTGGAAAGCATCCAACACAATTCGGGCATGAAACAAATAATGAATAATATTTTTTATTTAGTGGAATATCTTCATGCTTCCACAGCAGTGCCAATGAAACATAAATGCCTATGATCTTCTAAGCTATACGAGCTTTTCTTTATGACTCACACGGAGTAGATTTTTCTGAATAATCAACGAAATGCTTGGTCTATTGCTTTATTTTTTTATATTTTGGGGGGGTTTTATATATACGTTTTTTAAATCCAATATCAAAATATTGTATTATTTGCTATTCCAAGACAAGATCACAGGTTCTGGAAAATGTCTGTTTATTGTTCAGCTATGGGATATGGCTAAATCTATCATTATATGTATTTTAAATGTCAGCTAAGCCTTTAATTATCACAATGCCCACTCATTGGTGTTCTGATTCTGACTTCTGGTTTTCAGTTTAGAAACCGGTATTATGAGCAAATCCTGCATCCTAAATTAAGTTAAAGGGTTGTTTGTTTTAAAGAAACACAAAATAAAAGTTGAGAGAGCTATCTAAAATTAGCATTCAGTCTTCCTATATATTGGCTTTATCATCAATGACAGACCCCAGCATGTAGCACAGAGTTAAGGCTTTAAGGTAGAGACTTAGGTAGGTGCTGTTCTATTCCCATATAAACTGAAATACCTTCCTTTATAGTATAATAAATGTTTCTCTCACTATTCCCCATAAAGGAGAAAGCAACTGGCACCATTTAAGAATAACCCCTTCTGCTCATAAAGAAGCAAAGTTGACAGGCTTCATTTAGGGAGGGGGAGGGGACTTCTTCCCAGAAGGATAGTAGATACAACTAAGGGACTAAACGGTAAAGGTATAAAAACAGGGAACATGGGGGGGACTCTTCAAAGGCCTAATGTAGGGATTTAAAAACCCCAGGGGTGGGGGGGGGAAAGGCTATAGAGTATGCAACATTAATAAGGAATACATGAAAATGCACACATTGATTGATACACATGGATTTATATTCTGTGTGGACAAACCTTTTAAGAACAAGTTTGGATAAGATCCTAACAATTTAGATGCTTATTTGAAGGTGTTAGAAATTTATCACACATTTGTAGATTATATGGGAAAAAGTACAACCGTGCAAAAGAGGAGAAAGGGTGATTTTAAATTAACTTTCCTAATTCTGACATAAGGCAGAGGTCTGCATTTACTGTTATTTTGTCCATTTTACTCCTTCCTCCATGCAAAAGTTGGCTGAGCAAGATCATTTTGGCTTATGGATACTTTTTCAGCATGCACTCACTTGGTGACAATGGAAAGATTTTTAACTGGGAAAAGTTTTCCATCATTTAGCAGAATGAATCATGGAATCCAATATATTAGAGATGGAAAAGACCTCTTAGTTTATCTGTCCCCTCCCTTTTGGCTACAGGATTGCTCCTTGCAATGTATGGTCAGATCCTTGGGTACCCTGTGGCTGCTTCATACTGCACCCCCAGCAGCATCTGGCAACAGTGCCATGATAGAAGAGAGCCAAGGATCTTTTCTCATTCCTTCTCCCAAAGGCTTTGTTCAGTCAAATGTCCTCTGAAGGCCAATGAGAGTTTTGCTTGAGTGATGTGAGAGAAATAACATATGTCAAGTAAAAAAATTTTAAAAAGTCACAATACTTTCTTTTTTGCAGATCTTTACTGAACTGAGGCCAATATTAGCCATTTGTCTGCCCAACACTCAAACATTTTACAGTTCAAGAGTAAAAAATTAAAATAAAATTTTAAAATCCCTTTTGGGAGGGTTTGAGGGAAAGCTCTCAAATATTGTTCTTTCGATGTTGTTCTGCAGATGTGTTCCATTTCAAACTTTGTCTACAAACACTTGTTTATTAAAATAGATGTTTTAACCTACTGGCTTGGACTTAAAGCCACAGCAAAATAAATGTTTAAAAAAATCCCACTTAGGAAAGATGCTATGAATCATTTTCATTTTTGCTAGTTCCAAAGTGTGTCACAATTCCTTTAACAGTGCAAGAATCTCTGAATTACATCCAGATTTTCATATTAATATATGGAATCATCTGGAGTTCATCACGAATGGGTCTGTTTCTAGTATTAATGGTAACTTTTCAAAACATGCTTTATACACGGCATGTGAGTGCTTGATTGGAGCATTCTGCTTCTCAGCTCAGCCTCATTATCTAAACTGAACCAAATCCTAAGAGCTCCTCAGCTTCCTCTCTAAGTCTGGTATGTCCATACAAAGCTGACCATCAACCAATATACAGTTCTAGTTTTTGTACATATCAAGTGGCAGTAATATTTCATTTCCTGAGACACAGTGCTCCGCAAGAAGAAAAGAAGCTACTATTGTCAGTGAAAAAGCCAGCAATAGACTATTCGCCTCCTAGTGCAGGTTAGACTATTTTGTTCTATTAATCATGCAATAAAAATGTATACAAAATATTTTGAGCCAAACTGTAGCCTTCTGTGTAAAAATCCACAGTGTAGGCAAAAGTTAGCATAGCATCCGTGGCATCAAGGCCACTGAAGTTCCTCTAATCATTTCATCTGGATTGGGTGGTTTAGTTGGGAAAGTGGCTCTCCGAGCCTGTGGATGTCCCAGGATTCAATGGGAAATTCTGCACATTTCAGGGTATCGGAAGAAGTCTAGTACATTAGAAGGATAGCCCAATGCCTCTGCACAACTTATTCCCCTAACAGCCTGGCTGCCCCTGAAGTTATGCACCCATTGGTTCCCCACTCATGTCTAGCCCAAACTCTTCTTCAAGAGTCCGCAGAAGTTGAAGCTGACAGTATCAGTATGATCTCACACAGATTGATGACAACAATCTCTCAATCTCTGTGTTTGGAAGAGGAAGATCTCATGAAGTTTCCTTGCTCTGCAACTAAGAGAGCTTCTCCTCTTCGATTACCCATCTAAAGCAAGGGGTTCCTATCGCTATTGAAAAGGTGTTCTTAACTTCTCCTCCAATCAGCACTATGGGAGAATTTGCCCAGAAGGTCTCTTCTCCATGTGTAGGTGACCTCTAATAACTTTTCTTGGCTGGCTGTGAGTGTGACCCTTGCAAGAAGTTTCCATGCCTTGGACACTGAAGGAAGCATTCAGGGATGTTGGCTGCCTCTCTTAATGTCATTTCCAAGGTTTGGGTGGAACAAAGTCTGCGACTTCACCCCAGGCAAGCAGAAAGGAGGAGCACATAAGTGGCCATATAAAGCTTTACGTGGCCACCCCCCAAGTTGGAACTTCCCCTTCAGAATAAGAAGCTGCTGCTGCAGACCAAAAGGTCACAGAACACCCATGGGGTAGAACCTACAAAAGCATCTGTGGGCTCACAAGAGCATAATGGAATAAAACGCTGCTTACTTAACAAGCAGCAATGTCTGACCACATTGTCAACTAGGCATCCAGTGAAAAACTTCCCTCCAGGTTTTTAAGAAGCACCAATTGTTTGCTTCAACCCACCTCATAGACCAATCTTTCACTACTCCCCTTTCTACTTGCCTACCAGTGGCCTCTTTTGTCTTCACACAATCTGAGCCCTATTCGCATGAGAGCCTTCTCAATTATAGCCCAATTGCAGTAAAAGCATTTTGATTTTTGGACTAGATTCTTATGGGGATTTAGGACACCATTCACAAAACCAAGGAGCAGGCAGTGTTGGTGGCCTCCTTTCCCTGCTCTCTTCTCTCTCAGGTCAATGTCCTAACCACCAGATTATTGGCTATTTTAAGATAGATCTCTCTCACATTAAATCAATTCCATTTTATAGAACATACTTGGACAGTTAGTGGGCCTGAGAGAGAATGAGTCTACAGCCTGGTAGCTGGGGCACTCACCTGAGAGGAATTACACCTGGGTTCCAGCCCCTGCTCCAGATTCAAACCTGGGTCTCCAACATCCCTGGGGAATGGCCTAACCACAGAGCTGTTGGACATAAGGGCATCTTCTCCTCCATTTTGTGAGTGCCACTTAAATCCCCATGTGAATTTAGTTTAAAAAAATCAAAAGGTTTTGTTTTGATAATTTCCAAATAATGTGTTCAAAACAAAAGAATAAATTTCTGAAAGGTCAAATGAATCAATCAACATTTCTGAATTTTTTCCAGCTGAAACAATACAACAAAATCAACACGAATTCACAAAATGTTTTCTTCTTTTTCTTCTTCAACGCTTAGCCAAAGAGTCAGCCATAATGATAGTTTGCCATTGGTCTGTTCCTGTGCACCTGCAAGAACTTGATGGGCCACATCTTGTGGCATTCTGGCGACATGTCCAAAAAGCATAAGAAAATGTTTTGGTCAACCAAAATATGCAATTTTCAGTGGCTTTAAAAAAAAAAGAGTTGGCCAAAATATTTTGCTCAGCTCTATTCATAATCCTCCTGCAAATATAATTCTCAATTTTACAAAGTCACAAGTCACATAACCTGACAAAGAACAAACCACAGATCTCCTAACTCCAGCTCAGTGCGCTAGCTGCTAGTCCAAATTCTTCGTGGGCTACTCTCAGACAAAGGTATCTGCTAGTATGCACATTACTCACAGATTTGATTTTATGGAGTGGAACCAGAAAGTTCAGCAACATGCATATAATACTTTGCAGCAGGTAAAATTTCTTTTAAAATCTCAGAAACCTTCTCTAGTGCTAACGTACAAGAGGATTTGGAGGACTTGTTCAGCTTACACCTACACCTCAATCTAAACAGTCTTCAAATGTTTATTGCAGGCACCCTCTAATTTTCCCATGGCTGGGTTCCATAAGTTATCAACCTAAACTTTGTAAAGGGTCAATCCTCTGCCCCTTTGGCTTATTAATTCAAGATTTCAGGTAATAGCCCCCTCCTTCTCCCATTTTGTCATAGCTGTCACAAAAGAGACACCCCCAGTGAAGTCTAGTTCTCATAAGCCTCCTTTTTCATTTTCTGCTGGAGACCTTACCATATCTGGTCTGTCTCCTTCCTTACAGAAATTTCTTCTGTTAGGAGAGTGAGCAAGTTGGAACCTCTGTCAATGAAAGAAGTATCTTCACTTTGTCTTGCAGAAGATGGTATTTAGTTAAGATCCTGATTTTGTACACAACCAGAAAACAAAGAGTTCCACTTAAACAATTTCTCTCTCCCCCTTATATTTGTTTCAAGACCAAATATTGTTAGAAAAACAGCCAGTTTTATCATCTATCTACACTAGACCAATAAGTGGAGAACATCAGATACTTATACTTCCAAGGGTCTACTCATACCTCCAAGGGTCTCAAAAATGTTTGAGAGCCTCCAGTACTAATGCTGTCAACGGATCATATCAAACATATGGCAAACATTCGAAGCATCCATTAAGTCCCCTCATAGGATCAAAATACATTCTGCAAGAGGCTCCTGAGAACCTTACGTCTGCACACTGGATTTGCAACACACCCACTGGAGATTTCCAATTCTTTCAACACATACTACATAACTGACATAATCTCTTCACTCAGTGTAGTCTTTGGTCCTTCTGGCTGCCACTGAAGGACTAAGCAAGGAAACAAAAATTAGAGAAAGTAAATGAATACACTCCATTTTCATTTCTCCCAGCTGAGTTTATGTTGCCATACATTGAATATTTGTTCCCACCATAAGAATTGGCTCTTACTACTGGATACATCCCCTGAGTATTGTCCAGATCAGTGGATGACTTGCAAGAAGAAAAAATATGGCTTCTTCAACTATAATTTTTAATTTCATAATGAAAAGCATGCAGTGGTTTGAAAAGCCCCTCTCTATATAAAAAGCTATTATAAAATTAAGTTTGTCTGTGTTATACCTTAAACCTATCAATCTAATAATCTTCAGTCGTCCTTTTGTTTCTACCTAGCTTCAATAATCTTCAGTGGTCTTTTTTTTTTTTTGGACCTAGTTTTTGTAGTTTCAACTTTGGAATTCAGCAAAGCCTTTCTGAGCTCAGAGGAAGGGGAGGAAAATTTTAAAAAGCCTAATGAGTAGGTGATCGAATGAGTAGGTCTAGTGCCAAGAGATGTCCAAACCAGTGGATGTCCACCACTATGAAAAATATAAATAGGTGATTCCCCCCTCCCCACTTCTTTACCCATCTCCCATGTAGAGAAAGAGACAGAATTACATCAAAACTGGTACCTCCTTGCAGATACAACAAGGGAAAACCAAGGAGTTTATCTTGTTTAAGTCACATTTGACATGAATGAACTGGTATTTGAGAGTACATTAAAGAGCACCATTTACAAATGATACCAGTATAGCTCAACTCCAACAGCAAAGGACCCCATGAGTCCAAAGAGGGCTTGGAAAGTTTGTTTCCTTCTTATTTTACTATCACCTTGTAATATAAACTGAACTGCTTTGTGACTCAAAATTATTGTAAGAGCCACTGGTTAAGAATCCAAGATTTGCACAACACTCAGAATTCAGACAACATATTGTTCAAAGATGTAATCCATATTTCTTAAGTTAAATGCCTGGTCATAAACACAGCTTGGCATCACTAGCGTACCATAGACTATGTTACCTTTTTATCTCTAATTCATATTTTAAATATACAAGATAAATCTATGCACCAAATCCCTGTTGCACTTTTATTCTGACCCAATAAAAAAATGAATCAACTGATTAAAGCTGGAAACAGATATTCTGACCTCAACATAATTAAAACACCCTGCAAGTTATACAGTGCAAGACCTGTTGGCTCTAGCTAGTGCTTATTAAACATATTCTGTTCTTTCCATAAAACTATAACTTAATTCTCTGCCTATGGTTTCAATTTGTTCAACCATCAGTATCAATTACCAGCATTATTTTTCATTTTGCATGAGGAAAATATAGTTGAATTTCATGTCAAGCAAAATTGTTGGGTTTTTTAGTCTTTTAAATCCTTTACCCCACTCTTTCCAGTGGAGCTGCAGTTTTCCTTTCATGGTGCCAAGTTAGTGCCACTCCAATTACAGGCTTCTTTTTGTTACTGCTTTTATGTACAATAGTGTCTCCCCGGCACAGCAATAAATCCCCCGTGCCCCAAGGCAGAAGATTGCAGAAGTATCATCCTAAACTATCTCGCTCTCTGCCTCATGAAGTGCAGGACTAACAAAGATCAGGAGGTCAGCATCTCTCTGGGCCCACCAGAACCAGCCACTGTGACTTCCCTAATCTAAATCTCTTGATCCTGCACGGTGCTCAGCCCTCTTGCCCTGAGCCAGCAAAACCCTTAAGTAATGCTATTGGAGTCAAAGGGGCTACTCAAGTGCTGAAAATTAAGCATGTGCTTAAGTACTTGTCTGGATTATGGACAGAGTACTCAGGATGTACACAGAGTATGACAGGATTGAGACCTGGATGATTTACTTCTCTCTTCTATAGCAGGACAGCTGACAAGTTGCCACTAGTTCTGCACATTACAACAACGTTGGCATCAGAGGAAGGGTTTTCTCCCTAAAGCAGCAAATCAAGGTGAAAATATGGTCAGAGGAAATCTATTTTTAAAAGTTACAGATTAAAGAAAACACGGGGTGATTTTTTTTACTGTGTCTAACTAGTGATAGGCCCACACTACAAAGTTCAGGTCCAAATCCAAGCTCTCTCAAAATTCAAGGCATTTAGATCTGAGATTTGGATTTTGCCCATTTTAGAGATTAATGCCAGCTCCAAAGTTTTGGTCCAAATATGAAAGTTCCCAAAGAACGGCGTTTGGTTAGGTTAGACACATCATTGTGTCTAACCCTATCATTTTATAAAAAAAGCTACAAATCCGGTTTAAAAAAAAAGAGTAAAAACCCTACCTTTATATTTTTTTCCTTATTCAACAATCTGATTGCTCATTGTCACTGAGCTGGCTGTGAATGTGTCACTCTATAATTTGGGGTATATTTTCAAGGCAAGATACTAGAGGTACAAAGGTAAAGCCCATAAACCACAAGTTGGAAAATATATTCTTTGGCCCACATATCATTAGTGATTTGAAAGAATGAACAATAGGACTGGAAAAGGGAATGCCCAAGTTCTAATTCTGACTGATATTAACTTGCTGGGAGGCCCTTCATTCCTTTGTCTCAGTTCCCCCATCTGAGCATGGGACAAGGTCTTCTGTAAACAAAAACTTAACTGACAAATATGGCAAGAAAAATCTTGACATACAAGTGAAAAGTAACTAGAGGCGTGATCCCGGCAACACATAGGTCCTGATTTTCCTCTTCTTGCCACCTTATGTTATCACATCTGTGCAAAGTTGGTGTACTCATAACAGTCGTATTTTACATCTGTACAGAATAAGTGTAAGTGACTACACCAGGTGCAAGGCAGTGGGTATACTTAAAGTTTGATACAGAGCATTTGAAAGTTCCTCCCATCACACTGTGAGAAACCACTTTAATGAATGTGTGTGATGTTTATTAGTTCAGTATACTATATGCATTTTTGCTGACTAAAGGCTTGATCCTGTCCTCATTAAAGTCATTGGCAAAGCTCCCCTTGATTTTAATGGTGCAAAATGAGGAGCAGGTTAAGTCACTTGTAGATGTTAAGAAATTTCTTATTTTATTTACAGGGGGGGGGGGAACCACTTGTACACATACACAGACATCCCCACAACACAGGGGAATTTGGTTTGCTAATTTTCTAGTTCTTTTTCACTATTATGCTGAGCTGTCATGGCTAACACCATCATTTGGCAGGATCCTGATTTTAGAAAAAACTATTGATATACTGTGAAAAGATGAAGCTACTCTTTCTACAACTGGATTTGCCATTAACAGCTGATGTCTACAGCAAACCGATGAATGACCTTTCTTGTTTGTTTTTAAGAAAGTAAACTGATCTTTACATAGCTCAGAGTAAGAGACTCAAAACAGAATGGGACAGAAAAGTTAAAATATTCCATCTGGGGAAGTTTCCTGAAACATCCTGGGGCTGACTCTTTTGCCTGGCACCTCGTGTCATCACTTACACCTGTGCAAAGTGGGTTAAAATGGTACCATTCTTATTGGTACTTCATTGGCACTGCATCTCACTGTGATTTCCCCAACAGTCTGACTGGGGTCCAGCACCTGTGGTTAACCTTTTTCCCCAGGCTCTAACAGCCTATTACCACCCAGTTACCAACCAGCCTTCAAAAAGCAAAGTCCATTTATTCTTTGGGCAAAAGCATCACAAAGAAAACATAAAACAACAAAAAGATCTATCCACATGCTACAAGCTTACTAGAGGTCACCCCCATCTCCAACACAGGACTCTAGTAGGGGGTCAAACTTTCACACCTCTCAAGCAGGTTTGCTTTTTTTTTATTAGAAGTTCATGTCAGGGGTGATGGGGTTGCTCTACTGCACTGCCTCCTGGAGGTTCTGGGGATTAGTTTGGTCTGGCCAACACCCCTTCCAGCAGTTACACCCTGGAAGTTTCTGCTCTGCAGCCCCTCTCACTCCAAGAACTGCAATGTCCTCTTCATGACTCAGCCCTCCAGCTAGGTCCCTATTGTGGTTTCTCCTTTTATGGGGGAGTGCATCAAGGTTCCCACTCTCCGACAGTCTTCCACTTCACTGTCTCACAGTGGCAGTGCCTCAGTGGCTGGCAGGGGAACGTGGGCCCACCCTCTACTCAGGTTCTGGCTCATAGACCCTCTATACAGCAGTCCAGGTCACAGAATCATAGAAGGTTAGGGTTGGCGGAGACCTCAGGAGGTCATCTAGTCCAACCCGCTGCTCAAAGAGGGACCAACCCCAATTAAATCATCCCAGCCAGGGCTTCGTGAAGCCGGACCTTAAAAACTTCTCAGGATGGAGATTCCACCACCTCCCTAGTTAACCCATTCCAGTGCTTCACCACCCTCCTAGTGAAATAGTTTTTCCTCATATCCAACCTAGACCTCCCCCACTGCAACTTGAGAGCATTGCTTCTTGTTCTGTCACCTGCCACCACTGAGAACAGCCTAGCTCCATCCTCTTTGGAACCTCCCTTCAGATAGTTGAAGGCTGCTATCAAATCCCCCTTCACTCTTCTCTTCTGCAGACTAAATAAGCCCAGTTACCTCAGCCTCTTTTCATAAGTCATGTGCTCCTGCCCCCTAATCATTTTCGTTGCCCTCCGCTGGACTCTCTCCAATTTGTACACATCCTTTCTGAACTGGGGGGCCCAAAACTGGATACAATACTCCAGATGTGGCCTCACCAGCACCGAATAGAGGGGAATCATCAATTACCTTGATCTGCTGGCAATGCTCCTACTAATTCAGCCCAATATCCCGTTAATCTTCTTGGCAACAAGGGCACACTGTTGACTCATATTCAGTTTCTCATCCACTGTAATTCCCAGATCCTTTTCTGCAGAACTGTTGCTTAGCCAGTTGGCCCCAGCCTGTAGCAGTGCCTGTGATTCCTCCGTCCTAAGTGCAGGACTCTGCATTTGTCCTTGTTGAACCTCATCAGATTTGTTTTAGCCCAATCCTCCAATTTGTCTAGGTCACTCTGGACCCTACCCCTACCTTCCAGCATATCTACCTCCCCGCTCCAGCTTATTGTTATCCACGAATTTGCTGAGGGTGCAATCCATCCCATCATCCAGGATGTAATCCATCCCATCATTAATGAAGATGTTGAACAAAACCGGCCCCAGGACAGAACCCTGGAGCACTCTGCTTGATACCGGCTGCCAACTAGACATCAAGCCGTTGATCACTACCCGTTCAGCCCAACAATCTAGCCAGCTTTCTATCCACCTGATAGTCCATTCATCCAATCCATACTTCTTTAATTTGCTGGCAAGAATACTGTGGGAAACTGTATTAAAAGCTGTGCTAAAGTCAAGATATATCACGTCCACTGCTTTCCCCATATCCACAGAGCCAATTACCTCATCACTGAAGGCAATCGGGTTAGCGAGGCATGACTTGCCCTTGGTGAATCCATGCTGACTGATCCTGATCACCTTCCTCTCCTCCAAGTGCTTCAAAATGGACTCCTTGAGGACCTGCTCCATGATTTTTCCAGGCACTGAGGTGAGGCTGACCAGTCTGTAGTTCCCCTAATTCTCCTTCTTCCCTTTTTTTAAAGATGAACACTATATTTGCCTTTTCCAGGCTCCCGGGACCTCCCCCGTTGGCCACAAGGTTTCAAAGATAATGACCAATAGCTCCACAATCACATCAGCCAACTCCCTCAGGGCCCCATGGACTTGTGAAGGTCCAGCTTTTCTAAATATCCTTAACCTGTTCTTTCACTACTGAGGGCTGCTCATCTCTTTCCCATACTGTACTGACCAGTGCAGCAGTTTGGGAGCTGACCTTTTCTGTGAAGACCGAGGCAAAAAAAAAAAAAAAAAAAAACCATTGAGTACTTCAGCTTTTTCCACATCATCTCTCACTAGGTTGCCTCCCCCATTCAATAAGGGTCCCACACTTTCCCTGACCTTCTTCTTGTTGCTAACATACCTGTAGAAACCCTTTTGTTACCCTTCACATCTCTTGCTAGCTGCAACTCCAACTGGGCTTTGGCCTTCCTGATTAC
Source organism: Chelonia mydas (assembly GCF_015237465.2). Lineage (NCBI taxonomy): Eukaryota > Metazoa > Chordata > Testudines > Cheloniidae > Chelonia > Chelonia mydas. Next base: position 126,308,347 of record NC_057852.1, on the reverse strand, counting down.
ACCCCGGCATGCTCTAGCAATATGTTTATACTCCTCCATAGTCATCTGTCCAAGTTTCCACTTCTTGTAAGCTTCCTTTTTGTGTATAAGCTCACTGAAGATTTATCTGTTAAGCCAAGTTGGTCGCCTGCCATATTTGCTATTCTTTCTGCACATTGGGATGGTTTGTTCCTGCATCCTCAATAAGGCTTCGTTAAAATACAGCCAACTCTTACAGACTCCTTTCCCCTCATATAAGACTTCCAGGGGATCTTGCCCATCAGTTCCCTGAGGGAGTCAAAGTCTGCTTTTCTGAAGTCCAGGGTCCGTATTCTGCTGCTCTCCTGTTTTCCTTTTGTCAGGATCCTGAACTTGACCATCTCACGGTCACGCTGCCCAGGCTGCCACCCACTTCTACTTCCCCTGCCAATTCTTCCCTGTTTGTAAGCAGCAGGTCAAGAGGCCCCTAGTTTGGTTCCCCCAGCACTTGCACCAGGAAGTTGTCCCCAAAACTCTCCAAAAACTTCCTGGATTGTCTGTGCACCGCTGTATTGCTCTCCATTCCCTGCACCTTGCTACCTTTCCCTGAACCACTTCCATACCTCCTAGCCCTCCCCATTCCTTGGGGTTTGCCAGTCTCCTAGGGAGTAATTGTAGGGAACCTGTCCCTGGAACCTCCAAACTCTCCTTTCTCCCAAGGAGTGATTACAGACTTTCCCAGCAGCCCCCTCAGCTGCCAATTTCCTGCCTTTATAAGTCCAGCCCAGCTCGGTCTCCTCAGCTGGATGCTGTCACTCAGTCAGGGGATTACTTAGCCACCTGATTCCTCCCTGCTGTAGCCTCTTGGGTTAATTAGACCTCTTTTTAGTCTTCATTAACCTTTCAGGGCAAGTGTGAGCTGAGCATCCCATCACAAGCAGCTCAGCTGTTTCTTTACACGGTTTGGATCTTTGATGTCTGACCTCCTGTAACAGGTAACTGACTCTCCTTCAAAAGCTGGGCTGCATAACCATTTTTGGAAAATTTGCATTTAACCCCCCCACCCCCGAGAAATTCCCCAGGAAACAAGTTCAGCAAGCCAGGATTCCTGAAAACACATTTAACACTTATTGTCACAAAAGTTCATGACTGTCTGGCACATTTCAATATGATAGTCTTTTGAAAATCTCACACATCCCAGGTACCATCTCTCTCACAAATCACATTTTTGGCTTTAAGAAGGAGGGAGGGATATCATGAAATATGGGGGAGATTTTCAAAAGCACCACCTGCACTTAGGTGCTCAACTTCCATTAAATATCAGTAAGAGTTGGACACACATCTCCCATTAGTGGGGGGGCTACTACCAGGGGGCAGAACCCCAGAGAAAGGGGCAGCAGGGGCCTGTGAGGGACACGGGGGCCAGAGCTATGGCAGCTCACCAGCCTGCAGAGGGCACTCCATGCTGGAAAAGAGCTAATTCCCAATGACCAGCAGGAGGCGCCGCAGGGGTGAGTCTCCTTGTTTACAGTGCCATATGATCTTTAATGCTCAACAGTGATCAAGTCAGTCTTACTCTCACTTGAAAGATGGCATCTCCAACAACACAATGCCTCTGGCATCTTGACACAGCATCCAAACAGATTAACCTGGGTCACTGAACAATACTATAGAGGGAACAGTTTGTTTTTATAACAAAGGAAACATTTAAAAGTAAAAAACCAGAGATTCCATTATCATAAATTAGCCATAATGGGCCAAATTAATCTTTTAGCATAATTCCACCGAAATTAGAGATAAATTTAATCCAGTGTTAATTTCTTCAAAGAACTAGATAGGTGGGAAAAAAGCAACGCCAACCCTGTTAACTAAACATCTATTTGTGTTTAATAATTTCTAGAGATTGTCCAAAACACAGTTTATACTTGAGAATATATTTCTCTAGTAACGCTGCCAAGAACTTCCAGAGCATGGATTATCTGCTTTGGATGTGGGTATAATTTATGCACCTAGGGCCCTATTCCTGCACCTCCTGAGATCAATGGGAATTTTGTCATTGATTTTAATGAAAGTACAAGTAGGCCCCATGCTTTTGTGAAGATGCACTTGTTGTACTATTCACAAATTGATTTACTTTTACAGTTATGCCAGATGGCTTCTGTTCTTTCCCCACAGAACTGTCCCCTTTTCAAATGGCTATTACAGACTTCAGCAATATGCTGGACAAGAGTCCTGAAGTGCATTAAATCAACTATATGTTGATTACTTTTATTTTCAGAATGGTTACACACTGGAGATACATAATACATTTTCCCATTCAATTTACAACTTGTTAATGTCCAGACCCTGTACAGAACTTTGTAAATGCAAAAAGCAACTGTTGTTCAGATCTTGTCACTAATGACTTTCCCAACTGTTGGCTGATGGTCAAGTACAGCTTGAACAGTATTTTGCACAATATGTGGAGAGCACAAACAACATCCATTAACTATCTTCTGCAACTCAGATATTATATTTTGTCAAGATATATAGCCCTTCCAAAAATCCATGTTCACAGAATGATCTGCTACCTTGTCTATATTACACTGTATGTAAACAGCAAGGATTTACAAGAGTATGCCTCAACAGAAGTTTAAAGAAACAAATACTCAAGAGCAGCTTGAAATATTTTATGGCTCACACATGCCATTGCATAGTAATGTATTTGTGAAATTTCCACAGAAATTACTCACCTGAGGTAAATGGTGTGTCACAAAATATTGAGCACAAAATTGCCCAAGCCAAGGAAAATTTTTTAGCCTGCAAAATGCTGAGCACCTTGCACCAATCTAGCAAAGAACATTCTTAGCTTTAAACACAGGTAGTTCCACTGATGACTACCCATGTACTTAAAGTTAGGCACATGCTTAGGTAATTTGTTCGAATGGTCCAGAATGTTCAATATCTTGCAGGACCAAGTCCATAAAGAGAAAGGGCTGGATAAAGTCCCTGATGGGGAAGTTATTGACTATCCAGAGCCAAGAAACAGATAGCTTAATGAAGAAGTTTCCTTTACTTCCCCACCTACTAATAAATCACTGATGTGTTTGCTGCACACAATGCAAAACAGGTAGATTTTGTCTTTTAAACTTCACACACACATACACACACCCTTTCTTCTTGCTTTGTGTTGAATATTTGACAAAACATTTTAACTTTGTACCATGTGTGTGAAAGATTCCTCTCTCACACAGCAATGGACTCTACCTCAGGAGAACAGACCCGGAAATGTTTGTTTTGTTTTTAAGGGTTTTTGGGGGGTGTGTGGGAGGGGGTTAATTAGGTAGATTTTGCAACACAGAAAGCAGGAAGTGGGTGCGAATATGGGTTAGTAAAGTAAAACCTTGTTTGTTTGCTTTTAACCGATACTGTGAAATTATGAATCCAGGTTATTGGGGTTTTTTCCCGGAAACTCCAATAAGTCAGAACTCATCCACTTGGCACAACTATGACTTTTAAAAAAATGTTTGTTTTGACTTGAAAAAATCACTGTTTGATGGACAGAGAGAGGAGTTAGCAGGGTTGGATTAAAACACAGATAGAAACTAGATGTGATATAACCAAGTAGCCCTAATCAGTGCATTCAGGGCAGGTGGGATGGCTGAGGAATGCAAGGTGATATTTTCCACTCTATAGAGGAGTTGTGTGTGCATTCAGAGACATTTAGTATCTACTTTCTTGTTTAGAAGGAAAATACTTTTAGATCCACTATATGAAATGCAAGTATAGTATTGCTACCCTATACCTATCCTCCATTAACTTATCTAGTTTTCTTTAACCCTGTTATAGTTTTGACCTTCACAACATCCCCTGACAAAGAGCGCCACAGGTTGACTGTGCATTGTATGAAGAAATACTTCCTTTTATTTTAAACCTGCTGCCTATTAATTTCAGTGTATCCCCTAGTTCGTATGTTATATGAAGGAGTAAATAACACTTCCTTATTCACTTTCTGCACAAAAGTCAGTATTTTATAGACCTTTAGCATATCCTCTCTTTTCCAAAGTTCCAGACTTTGTAATCTCTCCTCATACGGAAGCTGTTCTATACCAGTAATCATTTTTGTTGCCCTTCTCTGTATCTTTTCCAGTTCCAATATATCTTTTTTTTTTGGGGGGGGGGGGATGGGGCAACCAGATCTGCACTTAGTATTCAAGATATGGGCATATCATGGATTTATATGGACGTATGTTCTGTCTTATTATCTATCCCTTTTCTAATGGTTCCTAACACTGTTAGCTTTTTTTTGATCACATGGAATGGATTTTTCAGTGTGCAAAGAAAGGGAGAAAACTGTGGCCTGTTTAAAGTTCATAATTAACTCATTTGGTTACATGTCTTGTTACATAAATTCTATCTTAGGGTTTTCTATAGTCCCCATCCAAGTAGTATTTAAGTACTTCCCAGGTAAATTACATCTGCAGGCCAATGTCCCTCCCTAGTGGACTTCATGGACTCTGCCACTTTTCTCACTTCCCTGGTATTGGAGTCCCTACATCTTTAATTATATAGCTCTAGCATGGATTTTACTGGCTTGTTAGTGACAGGTCACTTTAAGAGAGAAAAAGGGATACTTCAACTAGATACACCTATTTTCCTATTCTCATTTCAGCTAATTTCTATTAATTTTTAGGAAAGCTCTTTGGTTCCATTCAGGGATTATTTTTGCAGCTACTTGACCTTTTTAAACAAACAATTTTAAGACAGGGCTCAGCACAGCTGAACCGAGTGAGGGAGAATCACAAAAATGCCCTTCTCTCCCCGCTTCATCCAGAGTCCTCCAGATCTGCTCCCAGGTTAAATTATAGCAGCCCGATGAAAATCCCAAAGGATCTAGTTCATATTAATCAGTACATCCATGTCCAACTGTCCACCTCCACCTTTTTTAGAATGTATATCCAAAATGTATCAATTTACACCATTACTTAAAACCAACACCACCAACACTCTCTAGGGAGGGCTCCACCCTTGTAGCCTTCCAAATAGAATCATAAAAGTGTAGGACTGGAAGGGACCTCAATAGATCTTCTAGTCCAGTCCCCTGTGCGGACAGGACTAAGTATTATCTACACCACCCCTGGCAGGTGTTTGTCTAACTTGCTCTTAAAAGCTTCCATTTATGGAAATTCCACAATCTCCCTAGGTAATTTGTTCCAGTGCTTAACTACCTTTATAGTTAGGAATATTTTCCTATTGTGTAGACTAAATCTCCCTTACTGCAATTTAAACCCATTACTTTTTGTTCTGTCCTAAGTGGATAAGGAGAACAATTTGTCGCCCTCCTCTTTAAAACAACCTTTCACGTGCTTGAAGACTGTTATCACATCTCTCCTCAGTCTTCTCTTCTCCAGACTAAACAAACCCAATTTTTTAAATCTTTCCTCATCAGTCATGTTCTCTTCAGTTATTTTTGTTGCTCTTCACTTGCCTTTTTCCAATTTGTCCACATCTTTTGCAACATGTGGGGCCCAGAAAAGACATCAAGTTGAGGGCCTTATCAATGCTGAGTAGAGTGAAAGACTTACTTCTTGTGTCTTGCTTACAATACTCCTGCTAATATATCGCTTTTTTAAAAACAGCATTACATTGCTGACTCATATTTAGTTTGTGATCAACTATAATGCCCATATCCTTTTCTGCAGTGCCGCATTACCATAATATTCCAAGAAACAATAAACAAAATCAAAACAAGCCAACAGTCTCCACTGTGTGCTTTCCCTCACTACTTCCTTTGAAGCAGTCAAGGACCTTTGCTTTCTTCTGCTGTTGCTTTGGAAATTCCAAGTCCAGTAAAAGTTTCAACACAGAAAATCTACAGTAGTTTAGCTCACTCTTGCTCAGACAAAAGCCTATCATTGTAGCAGGGCTAAGGTTTAAAACACTCTTCTATGCTCACGGCAGTCTACTCCTCCTAACAGATTAGCCAGGTTACAATCATACTTCATCTCTAGTTCCGACATCCCATACTACTCCCAAGAATGTACCCACACCTTCTTATAATTTTCAGTCTAGTTCTTTTTCCTTCTCCATATATTACAGATACAAAATGAGCGCAAGCCACAAAATTTGGAGCATCCCTTTGTTCAGAGGTTTTCAAAGATGCTCAGATATCAGGTGGTGATGAATAAATAAGATAGATACAAACAAATGTAGTTTTTTGTTGAATACATCTCTAATTGGAGATAGTACAACAGCATCAGTTCAAGCTGAATGGCAGTCAAGCTAGTAGTGTCTGATATGGAGTAGAAGTTACTGTCAATCCAGAGTTAGGAGGTTTCCATATGTTCTATTGCCCTTTTAATTGGTATTCTTTTTCCGGAACTTTTGGAGTCTCAATTTATGACTCTAGCCACAGCCAGTTTCTTTAAATGTAACACTCTTGCATAATAAGCTCTTTTCATATTTTACTGCTGTTTTATTTGCATCTCATGGAAAAATGCCATTTAATATTTTTAAACCACCCCTAGGAAGAGAATCTACTGTCCTCAAGGCACCTCACTGAAGTTTGGAAAGAGAGCCCAAAAGTTCCAGCCACACCCCCCAGTACAACATAAAGCACTTTCTTTTATGGGGTCCACATTACAAAATACACAGCATGCCTGTTTGCTGGCATATTTTTAATTATCCTTTTTCTGGATAAACACCTTTTTGAGGTGTTTGTGTTGCTATTTTGCCCCTGACACCACTCTGAGGTTTCTCCATTAAAATCCAGAGGCAGAGTGGGAAGCAGGCTGGATCCATAAATATTGCAGGATTAGCTTATCCAGCTCAAGCAAGCTCTTGAAACCTCACAAAGCAGCCTTCTTTCAAACAGTTGTCTCTCTTCCCCCCTCCCATTCTTACAGTAACAATGGCATGTATTTAGTATCATACTGTCACTTTTCTGTGCCTGTTTTCTGTCCTATCCTTTTTCTGATTTGTCTAAATAGACTGTAAGTTCTTTATGTTTGTACAGAACCTAGCACAGTGGGGTCTTGATCTCCATTGGGCCTCTGAGTGCTACCATAATGCAAATAATAAATAAATATAATAATAAATAATAATAATGTTGCAAGTTAAAATACATATTCTCTTTATGAACTGACAATTTGCTGCCTGCACAAGATATTTCTGGGCCACTTGGCCCAATTTTTACTCCTGGTTGTGAGTTCTCCTATTAATATGGATTTGCAGCTCATGGGAAAGAAAGCTTAGACAGTGTAGCAAATACAAAGTCTTCATCCACGGAGCAGTGCCTGCAGATCCTCCTTCCCCCACTTAAATTCTTGCTGAGACCCATGTTTAGTACAGACTTGTTTGACTTGTATACAACAGCAGTCTGGATAGTTGTGGTTGTGAGGGTTTTTTTTTGTTTTTGGGAAGTCAGTAAACATCAAGTGCAGTTCCCGTTACATATACAAGAAATGTAAACTGGATTCTATCTGGAAAATATCATTCTCACTGTGTTTAAAACAGAAAAATCATGTCATGATGATTCATTGTGACAATATATTCATTGCAAAAATAATGTATTATCCACATATTGCACTAGCTAAGAGCTTGCAGGTAGCATGTACCATTGAGATCCAGCTCATATATGCCATGCTGCCACATGGGGAATACTAGGAGGTATTCTATACAGAGACTACCTACCTTCTCCCCATTTCCAGTCATGGGCTCTGTTGGTGGCTCAGCTCTGCGGTAGGGATGTCTGCCCCTTCCTTGGTCCAACCCCAACTGAGCTGTAGGGCTCTGCTTTTATACTTCCTGTCCTGCCCTGGCACTTCCTGCAAAGGGGGTGGGGTTAGCTGCACCAAACAAGATGAGTTAACCCCCTCTGCACTGGGGTGAGGACACTCTGCCTCTCTACAAGCCCCCACGCCCGTCTGCATACAGGCTGTAGTTCTGCCTGGCACTCAGGTGAGCCTCATGAAGGACAGGGTGAAGACATACATGTAAGAGCCAGGCAGGTTCTGACCCACAGTCCGGATTCAGATTCATTTTTATTCATCGTTTAAATTTAAAGTGAGCTTCCAGCTCATGAAGGGTCCCGACCTGCAGCCATCGAGACTTTAGGGCATGTCTACATTTGAGCTGGGAATGGTGATTCCCACCCATGTAGAAGTAGCCACGCTGGCACTGCTTGAACTAGCACTAAAAATAGCACTTTGTCTGCAGCAGCACAGGTGGCCACTTGGGCTCACCACCCAAGGACAATCCCAGCCGACTCCCCAGCTATGTTCTCAGGTGGCTAGCCACTGCCCATGCTGCTGTGGATGCACTACTGGTGGTAGGCACTAGCTGGCACAGAGCTAATTATCTTACGGTAACATCTGTGAGAGCTGGGAATCACACCCCAGCTCAAACACAGACGTAACCTAAAGTACTGGAACAGGTAGCATATGGACAGGGTTAATACAGCACTGCCTTAATAGCAACATATTCCAATCTCAGTAACACCAATGCAAATGTACAGTAAATTCACTGGTTTCAGAGTGGTAGCCATGTTAGTCTGTATCAGCAAAAACAACGAGGAGTCCTTGTGGCACCTTAGAGACTAACCAATTTATTTAGGCATAAGCTTTCGTGGGCTAAAACCCACTTCATCAGATGCATGGAGTGAAAAATACAATAGAGAGGTATAAATACACAGCATAAGACTAACAAATTCATTTGGGCATAAGCTTTCTACTGTATTTTCCAATCCATGCATCTGATGAAGTGGGTTTTAGCCCATGAAAGCTTATGCCCAAATAAATTTGTTAGTCTCTAAGGTGCCCGAGTAAACTCACTCACTCCAACAGTTTTACTCTGAATGGACGTGCAATTGCCTGTCCCAGTGTATCTCAATCCTGTTCTTGTAGGATCAGTACATGAGAGGTGAGGACTTTGCTTTCTATGCCTGTTCAAACTTTGAACTCTCTGTTGAGATCAACAGTGCTCATTATGTTGAGAACACCTCTCTACAAGGAACTAAACAGAGGTCATCAACTCATTCCACATAGGTTAGAAAATAGATGTCATTTGATAATGATCTTGAAACAATATTGAGAAGCAATGAATTCAAACAAGCAACTTTGGGGACAAATTCTGATGTCATTTACTCCAGTGTAAAGACAGAGTAATCACACCCAGTTACTGTACTTTGGCAGTGGAGTAAATGACATCAGAATCTGGCCCTAAAGATAAAAAGCTACATAATGTATCCCATTACTAACTGCCCTCGGCCAACCAGGTCCTCTATTTTTGCTGTTCTTTATGATATATGAGCTTTCATTGTTTGTTTTACCTTTCAATGGGGAAACTGAGAAAATATTTCTGAAACTCTTCCAGACTTTGACAGATGCAGAGATTAATATGTAACCCTACAAAAATGGAAGTAATGATGCTTGTCCTTCACTTCAGATGTAAAATTCTACATTAAAAGTATAATTATTGTTATGATTCAACTGCATAGATGTCACAGGGATAACACAATACAGTTAATCCATCTTATCTTTGTAATAATCATAGTTTACAGAAATGTTTCTGTGTAGTTAACCATCAAACTCCAGGGGTAGGATTTCAATAAAGTGCCTGACCAAGTTAAGTGTACATCTCCTAATGAAAAAATAAATACATGAGAATTGGGTGCCTAACTTCTTTAGGCACTTCTGAAAAATCTCAATTTATATTAATTGTATTGTATAAAAGTACTGTATAATGGACATGGGTGTCAGAGGAACAGAATGTCTCTCAATACAATAGAGCATTAAAAACAGCTGGTGAGAGTGCCACATTGCCCTTTAAAAGGGTAACATACCCTACTGTGAGATATTGGATGAAAGATTCCATAACATCAATGGATGGATTATTGCAGAATACAAATTCCAGTATTCTGCTGGAATGTATAACATACTCCACCCACAAAGGCTGCAGAAGTGTAGGAGATGTCCTGAAATGGTTCCAATCCTTCCTTTCAGACCATCAGAGAACCTCAGCAGCAGAATCCCTCCAGTCTCAATCCTCTACCCCAGCGATACTCCAAGTGAGGCTTGAGAGCCACAAGTGTACCTTTAATGTGTCTTCTGTGGCTCTTTGCAGAACAGGATATTAAAACACCATGTGATTTAATTATTAACCAGTCTAAGTTATTAACCAATCAGGATGCTTTTACTATGTTATTAACCAATTGTAGTTGATAAAATAATACCTGGATAGTTATTTTGCTGTGAGAATGTATATAGATTGATAGATAGTAAATTAAACAAATTCACACTACTGTGGCTCTTTTGAGATCTGAGAATCACTGAGCTACCCTGTATTAATCAACATGTGGATTAAGCCATTGGGAGAGGTAGTGAGACAACATGAGATGGGATTGAAGTGCCAGCAGTAGATGTATAGCTCTCTTTTACATCATATGAAAACAGCACCATCTCCCAGATTTCTCAGTGATTAGCCTGGACTAATAATATCTGGCTAAAGCTGAACCCAGACAACACTGAGGGAATGCTAATAAGAAGAAAGCCTTCAAAATAATTTTCCTCATTTGTATCACCCCCTAGTTTTTAGGGTACCTATCCTCAGATTGATAAATTGATCTATAGCCTTGAGGTCCTTTTGGGACTCCTCAATGCTACTGCAATCCCAAATAGGGACAGTAGCAAAAAACAGACTTCTGTCTGAGACTGGACTGAAGATCTCACTTATTATATCAGTCACAGACCCATCCACAGAGATCCACACATTTGTGACATCAGCTCCAGGCTTGGTTATTGCAACTCTAACCCACAAAAAGCTCCAAATGTTTTTTTTTTAAAAAGGCAACCTCCCATATGTTTAGCAACACAAGTTATGGTAAGCACCACCTTGGTACTTCACTCTACACCAGCTCATCATTGAATATAGAGGCCTGGATCAAAGTCTCGATATTCAAGGTCCTTCATAGATTTTACCCCAGCTACCTGAGATATCGGCTCTCCTCTCAAAGGACAGCTACATTCCAGTGGAACCATGAAACTACTGGCCACTAAAAGAAACGTCATAAACAGAAACAGAACTTTCACAGGGACTAGACCAGTCCTTTGGAACGGACTCCTACAAGAGATAAGCAAGTGAACCTCACCACATTGAGAATATGCGCAAACAACACTATTCAATAATAAAGCTATTTCTCCTAAAGATTGTGACAGAAAGAAGCAAGTAAGCAAGCAAATTATGTCCATTTTTAAATACTTGGCAGGTAATGGGATACTATGGTGACTGGGGATACCTAGGTAGGTGGACATATAGGGCCACAATTTTCTCTTTCTGCTCAGATGTGCTAGGTGCAGGAATAAGGAGATAGCGAAGATAGTTTTTAGACACAAACGTTAGGCTATGTTAGCACATATATGAATAAATGTGCTAGTCATTCCCAGGGCACCACTCTAGTCTGGGGACTTATCCCAAAGGCCAGTTTTCCCATTTACACTTCTGAGCATAATAAAGGGAACAGGAGAGACTGAAGAATCAAGCCCCACGGTATCAACTTAGATGATATCTAAAAGCATTTAAGAAAACAAACTCCTTTTATCAACTTGCGCTTAGATGGTCCATAACAAAGCTGAGTCAAAAGTTACAAAAATACAAATCTATCTTACAAATGCCCTCTCTTCTGATTCACCTTTTTTATTTTACTGTGCTGTGATTGTTTTATGATCCTTTGCGTTCCAGTTGTTGCAGGCTAGTGGGCTGACAAGAACTGTGCCCCATTTATGTCAGAAAACAGGCCGCATAGGAAACTTTGTAAGAATTTCTGCCTCATAGCTGCCCATCTTCACTTTCTTCTGAGGGCAGCTCTTCAGCGTATTCAAGTGAACTCCATGATTTGCACTACGAGTAACTGAAAAACCTAACAATGACTGGTAACAGGCAATACTCAAGGAGGTCGGGAGCTTGTTTTTTTTTTATTACAGGTGATTTGCTTTTAATTACTCCTTTATTTTGTTGCTTAGTTGTTTTGCTTTACTTTTTCCTCTTCTGTAGTTTTGACTGCTTTTGCTGAAGTAAGAGTTTTCTTCTCTTTTCTTGTCTTCATAAAGGTTGCTGAGATGGAAGTGGTATAATTCCAGAGAGAAGAGATTGAGTCCTGCAGCTCCATGAGCTCCAGTTAGTGTATGGTTAAAAAAACAAAATGAGTAGTGGAGAGCCCCAGTTCCAACATTTGTATTAGAAAAAGAATTTTACATTCTCAAAGTCAAGGGAAAAATATAAATACCATTTTATTTGTAATAGGACTTTACTTTGTAATAGGAATAAGTGGTCTGGTTAAGATCAGGGAGAGTGCAAGTCAAAGTCAAGGCCATCTGACTTCTGTTTCAACTGCTCACAGGCTTGCATAGAACCAGGGCTTGGCTGTGTTGGGAGGTGCTGTCACTCAGCAAGGGACAGCAGCTTCGTGGGATAGCACTGGATAAGACAACTGCACTGTTGTAGCTCCAGCACTTGCATTTCTTGTCTACACTGCATTAATACAGTGAGAGTGGGCAGGAAAACAATGCTTGGCCTTGCTCAGAGCAAAAGCAACCCACAACACTTGTGAACAGCTGCAAGCAGGTGTGTATAGACATAGTATGTTACAGGTTTATAGAAGGTTAGAATGGTGCTGGAAACATCAAAATGCTCTCATGTAGTCAGACAAAGACTCACAAGACAAACTCTACCTCTGTCCAGCAGAAGAATTAGAATGGAAATCTGTGAGTGCTAACTCATGGCCTTTTTAGCCCTTTGCATGGGTTATCCCTGCATGGGGTAATGTGGGACCGTAAAGGGACCCCCCTGCCCCAAGTAAGCAACATGAAAGATTTCCAGGGAGAGACCTCTGGGTGAGCAAAGCAGAATCCTTCTGTGGAACTACCAAGTAAAACTTAGATTTTTTTTTTTAACAAATATTTGGGAATCATAAGAAATCTCAAAACACTGCCTCCATTTTATTTTAAGTGTAGTTTAGCTTCATCTATGTATACTCATCTACTGCAGGGAGCAATTGACAACCATTTTCCAGAAGTTTAATAACCTGCAGTTTTTAACTTAAAATATTGACATATTTCCATTTAAGATAGGTAACTGCTAAGGAGGTGTGAAAGACTAGACACCAATATTTGAGATTTTAAATCCAGTATTTGTAGTAACTTGACTTTGGCATTTAAAAGAATTTGTTCATGTGATTAATTACTCAAGCTAAACAAGGTGGCAAAGGGTTTATAAAAGCCTCAGAGTCTAAATAAGCTTATTCAGCTTATTTTACTGTGTGTTTAGATGACGTTCCCTTTTGTTATCATTCAGTAGTCGTAGATGCTTTATCCTCCTCAGGTTTGGTATGGAACCTAAGAGGGCAATGTAAAATAATACACTTTCCAGTTCCTTCAGTATCATTTATTTTCCTGAACACAGGATAAGTTTGAAAGGACCCGAGAGTTTTATTTGTTACACTATACACACCAAGGGTCATAATCCCTCCTTTCCTTCCACGTCTGACACTTCAGAGGGCCAATATGCTCTAGTGGGATGAGCACAGGACTGAAAACCAGGAAACCCTGTTTATAATCCTGCAGCTGCCTGAGACTTGCTTTTAAACTTCAGGTAAGTAACATTGGGCCCAACCCTGTGAGGTGCTGAAGCCCTCAGCTCCTAGTGAAGAAAATGGAAATTGGTGCTCAGCAAGTTGCAGAATCAAGCCTTTAAGCTGCCCATGTCTCAGTTTCTCCATCTGTAAAATGGAGATAATTATACTGACCTCCTCTGAAAAGTGCTTTGGTGTTTACTGATGAAAAGTGCCATATAAGAACAAGATATTATGAATTATTAGTATCTACAAGACATAAATGAAGACATAAATTACTCATTATAATTGGCCCAGATTATCCTTCAGAGATGAACAGACGCGGAGAACTCTACACACATAGGTTTCCCCTCTCCCACACAGGAAGAGGGCTCAGTCACATCCACAGCACCTTCCCTTCCCGACCCTCTGGTGCCCAGGCTATGGGCAGGGGTAGGGGAGCACACACATTATCCCTTCTACTGCCCCTGTGGAACTGAATCAGAAAAGATAATATGGCTTCAGGCTGTATTATTTCCACGGGACTACACCCCTCTCCTCACCCCATCTGCATTCTGAAGCAGCAGCAGCCAAGGAGAGTCCCTTGTAGCAACTGACTTCTGCAAGAGAAGGTGGAGGCCAGAAATGGTGTGGATACACAGACTTACCATCTGGATGACCCTGGCCACCTTGGGATCTACAAGATTTGGGGACAGAGTCTGTGGCATTTTCCACAATGTGGTAAACCCCAGCCCCTGACAAGATGATGGGTTTTGTTGTAGGAGGGGATGATCTAGATCATTCTTATTATGCCAATGCGAAGAATTCACAATGAAATTCAAAAGGCTCAAAATCTGAGCTTCTTCCACCCCTTTACTAGTCTGCACATTCGTGAGTAAAATTTATTACCCCTTGATGAAGATAGACTCCCTCTCCACATAGGCCTTGATTTTGAAAACTTAGCCACTCAGGGGGTGACCTGCTTGCTGTCTGTGAGGGGCCCAGGTTGGAAACTACAGCAGGAAAGCATTGTGAGGCACCCAAAGTTATAGGGCAGGTGGACATAACCACTCACTGGTCTGGATTGCTCCCCAGAATGTGATAGCCTCCTATTTACTTTGTTCTCTTTATGCAGTTTCCTACAGGATGGATTCGACACCCGCAGTACCTTTTTCTTGATGTATCTTGTTCTTTTAATGAAGTCACAATCTCTGTTTGCATTCACTGCTGCCCATCTACTATCAGATGTGGACTGCATTGCACCATTTAAGTAGATTAATTTTCTTGATGGACCTTACTACAAGTCCCTCTTCCAGCTGGACACAGTAATCAGGTTGACTTACACTAGCCAACAAAAAGTTTAATCCTCAATTCCTACTTCTTCAATAAATCTATCTACAGAGAGCCACTGCTGAAATTCTTTGTAGTTTATGTCATATTTTATAAAATCCGTTGAGCCTGCCCCTTGTGTTTTGACTTTTTCTGAAGAACAGAGACTCTCTTGAGGGAAAATTTGAACCTTGGCATTTATCTTTTCATGCATTCAGATAAGCAGTTGTGAAACCTTCTCTCACAGGAATATCATTCCAATGAGATATTTACTTTCTCTGGACTGACAAATGAGACAGCTAAATATTGATATCTTGCAGTGTTAGTCAGCTGGAAGTCTGTTTGCAAATAAAATGACAAGGCCTAGTCCTAACTCATAAGAACATGAGAACGGCCATACTGGGTCAGACCAAAGGTCCATCTAGGTCAGCATCCTGTCTTCCAACAGTGGCCAATGCCATCTGCCCCAGAGGGAATGAACAGAACAGGTAATCTTAAAGTGATCCAATCTATGTCGCCCTTTCCCAGCTTCTCGCAAACAGAGGCTAGGGACACCATCCCTGCCCCTCCTGGCAAATAGCCATTGACGGACCTATTCTCCATGAACTTACCTAGTTCTTTTTTGAATCCTGTTATACTCTTGGCCTTCAACATCCTCTGGCAAGGAGTTCCACAGATTCACTCTGCGTTGTGTGGAAAAAATACTTCCTTTTGTTTGTTTTAAACCTGCTGCCTATTAATTTCATTGGGTGATCTCTAGTTCTTGTGTTATGAGAAGGACTAAATAACACTTACTTATTTACTTTCTCCACACCACTCATGATTTTATAGACCTCAATCATATCCCACCTTGTTGTCTCTTTTCCAAGCTGAAAAGTCCCAGTCTTATTAATTTCTCCTCATATGGAAGCCATTCCATACCCCTAATCATTTTTGTTGCCCTTTTCTGAATCTTTTTCAACTCCAATATATCTTTTTTGAGATGGGGTGACCAGATCTGCACGCAGTATTCAAGATGTGGGCATACCATTGATTTATATAGAGGCAACATGATATTTTCTGTCTTATTATCTGTCTCTTTCCTAATGATTCCCAACATTCTGTTCGCTTTTTTGATTGCTGCTGCACATTGAGTGGATGTTTTCAGAGAACTATCCACAAACACTCAAAGATCTCTTTTTTGCATAGTAACAACTAATTTAGACCCCATCATTTTATATTTATAGTTCGGATTATGTTTACCGATGTGCATTACTTTGCATTTATCAACATTGAATTTCATCTGCCATTTTGTTGCCCAGTCACCCAGTTTTGTGAGATCTATTTGTAGCTCTTCGCAGTCTGCTTGGGACTTAACTATCTTGAGTCGTTTTGTATCATCTGCAAATTTTGCCATCTCAACTCAAACAAATGTCCCACTGAAATAAATGGGAAACAATGTATTTTATTGGATCAGCTTCTGTTGGTGAAAGAGACAAGCTTCTGAGCTCCACAGAGCTCTTCCTCAGGTCTGGGAAAGGTAACCAGAGTGTCACAGCTAAATAAGAATCCAATGCACCGCTACAGACTAGGGACCAAATGGCTAGGCAGCAGTTCTGCGGAAAAGGACCTAGGGGTGACAGTGGACGAGAAGCTGGATATGAGTCAGCAGTGTGCCCTTGTTGCCAAGAAGGCCAATGGCATTTTGGGATGTATAAGTAGGGGCATAGCGAGCAGATCGAGGGACGTGATCGTTCCCCTCTATTCGACACTGGTGAGGCCTCATCTGGAGTACTGTGTCCAGTTTTGGGCCCCACACTACAAGAAGGATGTGGATAAATTGGAGAGAGTCCAGCGAAGGGCAACAAAAATGATTAGGGGTCTAGAGCACATGACTTATGAGGAGAGGCTGAGGGAGCTGGGATTGTTTAGTCTGCAGAAGAGAAGAATGAGGGGGGATTTGATAGCTGCTTTCAACTACCTGAAAGGGGGTTCCAAAGAGGATGGCTCTAGACTGTTCTCAATGGTAGCAGATGACAGAACGAGGAGTAATGGTCTCAAGTTGCAATGGGGGAGGTTTAGATTGGATATTAGGAAAAACTTTTTCACTAAGAGGGTGGTGAAACACTGGAATGCGTTACCTAGGGAGGTGGTAGAATCTCCTTCCTTAGAGGTTTTTAAGGTCAGGCTTGACAAAGCCCTGGCTGGGATGATTTAACTGGGACTTGGTCCTGCTTCGAGCAGGGGGTTGGACTAGATGACCTTCTGGGGTCCCTTCCAACCCTGATATTCTATGATTCTATGATTCTATGAAATACAAGGTTGAACAGACTGAGTTAACACAGTTTGCAAGAAGCCATTCAAAATGAAGTGGACAGTTAACATCTCTGCAGTCATAGGACAAAGGAGAGTTAGTGGGTTACAGATTGTTGTCATGAGACATAAAACCAGTGTCTTTACTGAGTTCATGATGTTTGGGATCTAGCAGACTTATGAATTTAATTTCCCAAGCTCATCCTTTGGAGGTGTTGTGCAGGTTTCCTTTGAAGATGAGGACTGACAGGTCCGATATGGAGTGATCGTTTTGTGAAAAGTGTTTGCCCATGGATGATATGGTGTTTGTCTGTTATCATTTTTCTGTGTGAGTTCATGCAAGAGCATAGTCATGGTTTAGCTTCACCCATATAGTTGTTGGTGGCGAATTTGATGTACTGGATGAGGTACACCATGTGTTACAACAGGCATGTGTAAGATCCATGGATCCTGAAAGGTGTGTTGAGACACATATTGATCATCATAGCAGTGGAGATATTGCTGCAGGTTTTGCAGCTGTTATGGCAGGGTCTGGTGCTGTGTTGAGTGGGTGTGTTCTGGTCTGTGGGGCTTGTTTGAAGGCCAGAAGAGGGGGGTTCAGGAAAGATTTCTTTCAGGATGTGGTCCCCTTCAAGTATGGGTTGGAATTGTTTGATACTCCATTTAGGGGTTCCTGTATGGGGTGGTAGGTGACAACTAGGGGTATCCTGTCAGTGGGTTTTTTTCCCTGTATTGAAACAAGTTCTCTCAGGGTATTTCAATGGCCCATCCATGATGCAATCTACTTCTCTGGTGGAGTGTTCTGTTTGGTGAAAGGCAGTTTTAAATGTGTTAAGGTATATATCCCGGATTTTCTCTTCAGAGCATATTCTGTGGTATCTGAGTGCCGGGCTGTAGATATCAGCATTCTTGGTGTTTTTGGGGTGGTTATAGGATTTATGAAGGTAGGTGTAGTGATCCATGGGTTTTTTATATATGGTAGTCTGTAGGGTTATGTTGAAGCTGATCATGGTATCCTGGAAGTTGATGCTTCAGGGAGTGTTTCAGAGTTTGATGGATGGGTGGCAGTTGTTGAAGTTATGATGGAAATCATAGAACCATAGAATATCAGGGTTGGAAGGGACCTCAGGAGGTCATCTAGTCCAACCCCCTGCTCAAAGCAGGACCGATCCCCAATTAAATCATCCCAGCCAGGGCTTTGTCAAGCCTGACATTAAAAACCTGTAAGGAAGGAGATTCCACCACCTCCCTAGGTAATGCATTCCAGTGTTTCACCACCCTCCTAGTGAAAAAGTTTTTCCTAATATCCAACCTAAATCTCCCCCACTGCAATTTAAGACCATTACTCCTTGTTCTGTCATCTGCTACCACTGAGAACAGTCTAGAGCCATCCTCTTTGGAACCCCCTTTCAGGTAGTTGAAAGCAGCTATCAAATCCCCCCTCATTCTTCTCTTTCACAGACTAAACAATCCCAGTTCCCTCAGCCTCTCCTCATAACTCATGTGTTCTAGTCCCCTAATCATTTTTGTTGCCCTCCGCTGGACTCTTTCCAATTTTTCCACACCCTTCTTGTAGTATGGGGCCTAAAACTGGACACAGTACTCCAGATGAGGCCTCATCAGTGTCGAATAGAGGGGAACGATCACGTCCCTCGATTTGCTGGCAATGCCCCTACTTATACAGCCCAAAATGCCATTGGCCTTCTTGGCAACAATTGCACACTGTTGACTCATATCCAGCTTCTCGTCCACTTTAACCCCTAGGTCCTTTTCTGCAGAACTGCTGACTAGCCATTCGGTCCCTAGTCTATAGCAATGCATTGGATTCTTCCATCCTAAGTGCAGGACTCTGCACTTGTCCTTGTTGAACCTCATCAGATTTCTTTTGGCCCAATCCTCCAATTTGTCTAGGGCCCTCTGTATCCTATCCCTACCCTCCAGGGTATCTACCTCTCTTCCCAGTTTAGTGTCATCTGCAAACTTGCTGAGGGTACAATCCACACCATCCTCCAGATCATTTATGAAGATATTGAACAAAACCGGCCCCAGGTCCAACCCTTGGGACACTCCACTTGATACCGGCTGCCAACTAGACATGGAACCATTGATCACTACCCATTGAGCCCAACAATCTAGCCAGCTTTCTATCCACCTTATAGTCCATTCATCCAGCCCATACTTCTTTAACTTGCTGGCAAGAATACTGTGGGAGACAGTGTCAAAAGCTTTGCTAAAGTCAAGGAACAACACGTCCACTGCTTTCCCTTCATCCACAGAACCAGTTATCTCATCATAGAAGGCAATTAGATTAGTCAGGCATGACTTGCCCTTGGTGAATCCATGCTGAGTGTTCCTGATCACTTTCCTCTCCTCTAAGTGCTTCAGAATTGATTCCTTGAGGACCTGCTCCATGATTTTTCCAGGGACTGAGGTGAGGCTGACTAGCCTGTAGTTCCCAGGATCCTCCTTCTTCCCTTTTTTAAAGATGGGCACTTTTCCAGTCGTCCGGGACTTCCCCCGATCGCCATGAGTTTTCAAAGATAATGGCCAATGGCTCTGCAATCACATCCGCCAACTCCTTTAGCGCTCTCGGATGCAACGCATCTGGCCCCATGGACTTGTGCACGTCCAGCTTTTCTAAATAGTCCCAAACCACTTCTTTCTCCACAGAGAGCTGCTCACCTCCTCCCCATGCTGTGCTGCCTAGTGCAGTAGTCTGGAAGCTGACCTTGTTCGTGAAGACAGAGGCAAAAAAAGCATTGAGTACATTAGCTTTTTCCACATCCCCTGTGAGATCAGATGTTTTGGCACTATTTTAGCCATTTGGGGAGGAGGCTATTTTTCTGGTTCTGAGCGTGTGATGGAACCAAAATAATAGGGACAGGTTGTTGGTTTTTTCGGCGGGGGCAGTGGGGAAATGAACCAGGGGTTCAAATCCAGACCTCCCTGAAAACTGATAGATTTAATAAGATTCAAGGTACTGAACCATCTCAAGTGAATAATGATTGCAGAGTCAGGTGCAAACATTCTAGAAGTTCTATCCCAAAATTTTAACATTACTTGTGCGTGAGAAAGGAATGAGTAGGAACTCTGGGATTTGGCCCTCGAAGTTCATTAATAAACACTTCTAAGAGGTATTTGTACTTAAAATACAGGAAAAGGAAAATAATGCATAAGTGCACTGACCTCTTTTTGATAATGCTGAATACATATCCGGTGCACGAATCAATAATTCAGCACAACAATAATCAAAGAAAGGTAACAACAAGGAAAGTTGCAGGGGTAAGGGCACAGAACCTAGCCATGCAAGACTTTGCTCACTTTTATCATTTCCACATAACACACACAGTTAAACAACTGAGCTACAGCCTTGGAAAAAAATGCCATTTCTTTTGGAACTAAACTTAAAGAGCAAAACAAAAACATCATGACTTTAATAGATAATCCCTATTCAGCCTGGATCTTTCCCTTCACTCTGTTAAATGGGATTGATTTCTCTAGTTCTGGTTAAGATATTTAGGTATTTTCCACAAGACAGCTTACCTTCTCATATTTTTTAATTTTTGCCTGTCATCGGCACTTTTTTCTTGTTAACGTCAACTTTTGTATTTAAATAGGAAAATATATTGTCAAATTAATCCAAAAAACAGAACTCCATGAATCACAAAACTGCTATAAATATTAGCCATGATTTACTCTCCAAACAGACTTCAGCCTTATTAAACAGATGCCATAAATTAGCTCTTCAAATACAAAAAGAAAGTTGTTCTTCACATAAAATTGAAGCCTGATCAGGACTACTGCCTTACACCTAACCCAGATGATTTTAATTAGCAGCGCTACTGAAAGACAGGTCACTTCTTCAGTCATTCCTTTAAATCCAGCATGCCCTCTGGATGGATTAGCTGAATGAAGTAGTTCTTAGGAGGGGGAGATTGGCGCATGATTATTTTCCCCTTTGTCAGTAAGGCTGCCATCCAATGCCCACTCAAATCTTTGAGAGTCTTTCCATGGGCTCTGGGTCAGTCCCTAAATCAGTGGCACCGATCAGTGGGCTGTGTTTATCTGAAAGGAAGTGGCTCCTAGCAATAGAAGTTGCACATTACATCAGCTCAGGAAAAGCCCTGGAGTTCAGGGGTGCACAGTTCACAGGCACCAACAGACGTAAAAGAAGGAAGAGATCCCTCCCTCGCATGTGCAGTCATCGATCAGCACTTAGCTATCCTGTCCTATGTGCTTATACAGTTCCCATTACCATTGTATCTGAGCAACTCACAATCTTGGAGTGTACTTATAATACTCCTGTGAGGTAGATAAGTTACTCCATTGCCAAATGGGGACAAAGGAAGAAAGAGACGGAAGGCCAGATTTTTAAGATGTAACAAGGCACCTAAAGACAGGTTTCAGAGTAACAGCCATGTTAGTCTGTATTCGCAAAAAGAAAAGGAGTACTTGTGGCACCTTAGGGACTAACCAATTTATTTGAGCATGAGCTTTCGTGCTCTAAGGTGCCACAAGTACTCCTTTTCTTAAGGCACCTAAAGATGCATCTAGGCACCCAGTGGAATTTTCAGGCATTAAGGGTCTAGCTGCATCTTTAGATGCCAAGATACCTTTAAAAAGCTGTTTGTCGATCATTTGCTCAAAGGTCACATGCAGAGTCAGTGGCAGAGCAGGGAATCCCAAGTACCAGGCTAGCACCCTGACCACTGATCCATCCTCCCTCCTCTGGCAAAAGGAACCTTAAAAACCAATACTTTGGCTTGAGTGGAATCCTAGGCAGCCTGAACAACGGAGAGGGATTAACTCACAAAATGTTCTAAATCTGCAGACGGTAAGGAACAGAACCAGTCTGGTATTCTCTCTCCTCCCCAGGCCTTGTGACCACCCCTGAAAAACTACTGTGAGTGGAACTGGGGAGCAGCTGCTGTACACAACAGGCACTTCTCAAGATTCCCATGGATTCTCTCCTCCCCTTCTCCCCAAAAATCCATGCAGGAATTAATGATGCTAAAAGCAATACTAATTCCTAAAAAAATCCTCTCCCCTGCTTCTGGTTCTCAGACGCAGGGGATGTGGTCATCACAGCACCACCTTGGGAGGGAAGGCCTACAAACCAGTGCCCTGAGGTAGTCATTAGGACAGTGCTATAGATACTGGGAAACTGCATAGCATGGGGGAAATGGTCACAAGGCTGATAACCCCTCACTCCACGGGGATCTCTACAGAGAGCCATCATGCCAGTACCACAGATACTTTCATTTAGTTTTTCCACTCCCATGAAGGTCACGTAGGTCCTGTAGTCCATCTCACCCTTGCTACAGAAGTATCTCAGTGCTTTGAGCATTGGCCTGCTAAACCCAGGGTTGTGAGTTCTATGATTTATTCCAATATACCGTCTAGGACTTTGTATAGTCTACTTTTAAATGGCTCAAGCAGAATATATTGTTGATATTATCATTAAGTAAATGTTCCCAGTATTCAGCTACATTTTCCTCTGTTTAATTTTATTACTCCTATTTCCATTACTGCCTTTTACCAACCTAATTCTTGGTGCATACTTGTCGACTATTGTGTCCTCCCACCATTTAGCCAAGTGTTTTTAGGCTGAGTGTACATCAGCCAAACCCAAGATAAGGCTGGATTGAGCAGCCTTTCAAGCATTACTTCCTGGGACCGGCAACTATTTGAAAGGGGGTTTTTTTTTGTGAAAGAGGCTTTTGTTTAAAACTTTTTAAAGAGACAATAGATGTTGAACCAGCATGCTTATTTTGAGGACTTCACCCCGTAGTGCTTGAATAAAGAATTCTTTTTTTTAAATGAACTCACAAGAGGCGTTTTGGAGATGGTGCCTGATGACACCCAACCCACAAAGAGACTGTGTAATTAAATACAAAGTTTATTCATGTATTGAACGTGCTAGACGTGATATTCAAATGTGTGATCACGTTTCCATCAGCTGCTGGGTCTCTTCATTATGCTGAGTGCAGGCAGGTTAAATTCACTCAGTCAAAATGGTGACCTTTAGGATACAGAATGCCAGCCATGTCCAGCATTTATCATTTTAATAAATGGAATGGATCATGGCCCAAATATTAAAAAATGTTAAATTAATAAATAGTTATGGAGCTAAAGCTATATGTAGGCACCCAGATACTGTCAAAGTGGATTGATTTTCCAAGGTGCTGAGCACTTGCAACTCCCATGCACCTCTGAAATTCCAGGCACCTTTATTTAGATGCACAGCTTTAGACAACCAAGAGTGAAAATTTTGATCTAATCATCCATTCCTGTAGAGTATTGGCAATTAATTGATTTTTAACTATTCATGGTAAATAGGCCCAATGGCCTGGGATGGGATATTAGATGGGGTGGGATCTGAGTAACTACAGAGAATTCTTTCCTGGGTATCTGGCTGGTGAATCTTGCCGATATGCTCAGGGTTCAGCTGATCGCCATATTTGGGGTCGGGGAGGAATTTTCCTCCAGGGCAGATTGGAAGAGGCCCTGGGGTTTTTTCGCCTTCCTCTGTAGCATGGGGCACGGGTCACTTGCTGGAGGATTCTCTGCACCTTGAAGTCTTTAAACCATGATTTGAGGACTTCAAGAGCTCAGACATAGCTGAGAGGTTTATTGCAGGAGTGGGTGGGTGAGATTCTGTGGCCTACATTGTGCAGGAGGTCAGGCTAGATGATCATAATGGTCCCTTCTGACCTTAATATCTATGAGTTTATGAGTCTTTGAATATGGAACAGTGACACAGATCAGTCTCTGGCAGTACCACAGTCGTTGCAAATCTAGTCTTGATCTGCAACCAGTCTGACAATGCAGTAATACAATTGTCCTATTCTCAGATTCAGGGTTCAATTTTCAAAAGTCCCATTTTCAAAAGAGACAGGCATTTAGGAGCTTCAGTCCCATTGTGTTATAATGTGACTTGGGCTCTTAAGTGCCTAAGTCTGTTTTGAAAATGGGATTTAAGCACTCCCAAAAGCACATAAGAGCCTAGGTGGTTGTGAAAATTTTACTCCAAAACTCTATTCAGTTGTTAGGGCTAGTGTTGTGTTACATGGTTGTGAGGGACATCTTGTGAATTGTAGAGTTGGGGGAGATTTACTGTACAGTTATAATTTTTGCCATTTTTTCCCAACTGACTTTTGTATCTTTTACCATAACAAACCAGCCTCCTAGTTATAACACTACCACTCTTAGAAACTAAGGATAATATCTTGTATGCAGATGTCATAACACAATCCCACAGTTAAAGATAAACCAGTTTAATGCATTAATGATTTAAATTACAGCATAGTAGCCTAACATCAGATTCTAAACACTGAGATACCATCTACTATATACTGTGGAGTTCGGGGCCTGATCTAATTCCCATTGAAATGAATGGAAAGTTGGTTTCAATAGGCGTTGGATCAGGCCGTAACTGAATAAGCCAGCATACATCTTCTTTATATAGATGCAGTTGTTTTAGCCATTGTTGATTAGAAGATTGTACTACACATCATTTACTAAGGTAATTAGGCAATTTAATTGCTTCCAGTAACTGAAATCATCATCATAAGCCTGATCAGAACTAGTTCTTAGCATTAAATTGTAGACCATTTGGTCCCGATTTTTAAGCTAGCTCTCAATCTAGCTTCTGATATTGCCAGCACAATTTTCTGCCTGTAATGAAATGTGGGTGTAAAATTTCTGGTGCAATTATTTACATCCCAACTGCATGCACTTAGATGTTCAGCAGTTTGATTTGCAGATGCAAATAGACACCTGTAGTCCTGATTCCAAGTCTCTTAATCTAAGCACGAGACCATACTTTGTAACCTGCAAGGAACATTGTCAAGGAGATGGTAATGTCTTTTTGTTAGAAGACACTATTCCTTCTCTTCTCAAAGCAGTGAAGCATCTTAAAAAAGCTAAATCTGGACTTCAAGGACCTGGGTGCAAGTAACACTGTAATTTCTCCAGCCAAAATGAAGGCTGTGGAAGTCTTTCCACTGATATTAATGAGAGTTGGAGCAAGCCATAAGTACAACACATATCCATATGCCACGAATGACAAGGAGGCTAAAAGATTTTGAGATCTTAAAGAAAGACGTGCTTGACAATGCTATGGAACCAATTGCTGAATGAACTGAAGTCTGTACCAGACAATGTTTCTATGAAACGTCTCTCTTCTTTTGGACTACAGTATGCTTTCTGATTCAGAACCCATCCTTTAGAAATGTTGATTTGTGTGTCCTGTATGTTTTGCTGGCATTTTTCTTGCAACTCTGTTCAGAAACAATGATCCGAATATTCTCTCTTTTTAAAAACTTTTGATTCTCTGTTTAAAATGACTCCTGCTTTGGAAGCCATTGCTGGCTTGGAATCTGTACTTCTTGTGAAATGATGTATTGCTATTTTTGTTCCTTATTTCCTGCTGTGCTGGAGGATTTGTTTATGTACGATGATTTGTTCCTGGTCACTGGATGGGGATTTAGTCTATTGAAGGAATATTTTCTGGAGTTGAGTGATATTGGGAAAGGATGGTCGTTTAGCCATACCATGCTCCAGATTTTGAGCTTCTGCTTTTTACATAACTGACAGCTTTTTCAAATCTAGCTGTTGTTGATAAGTGTACTATAATGTTTTATGATGTATCTTTGCTCTGCCTGGTTCCCTTACGCTATTAATCTTTTATGTGCTTCCCCTTGTGTCCTTGCTGACCAGGACATTGACAAAAAGGTAAGTGGGTCTTCTGTAATACTTTATTGATTTATAGTTAGTGAGCAAAAGGATTATATTCTTATAATTGAAGGCTCTGTTTTGAGTCTGATACTTACATACAAACTAGCAATTTACACAAGCTGAGGATCTGCTCCATGCTGCTTTTTGAAGTATATGCATTGAAGATTATGTTTATTCACTATTTGACCACATAGTGCATGCATTTAAAACTTATGATTTCACACAAATAAAAAAATGTGGCTATGGAGAAAAAAATTCTAAAGCAGATAGAGTAGTTTTAAAAACAGCAGCTTGGAGCTTTAAAACTACGTAATTACCCCTTAGCTGTAGCAAAAGTTAAAGAAAGTAAAAGGTCTGGATGAAACTGGATGAAAAGGTGTTGCATCATGGACTCACCGTGAGTAATAGTAACATTAAAAAATATCAGTATCTCTCTTCAATTTAACCAAACGCCAAATACCTAAAATCAGAGGTTAGGACTTGTGAACAGCCCTTGAAAAGTCAAAATACATAAAATTATCCTCTTCAGAAAACAAAGAATAATAATAGACCCATGCACTTGACCAGGTGTTTTTTAGAAGCATCATTTAACTCTATGGTGTCCTTGGTAAAGTTAGCTAATATAATCAAGCAGAATACCGAATATATCCTCTGTGCAGTCCCAAATTTGATCTAGCAGGAGCATAGATAAGATGATCTTATGAATCTTTTCCCCTCTCTAAATACAATCATTATTATGTGAATATAATATAGATATATACACATAAACACACATTTTATTCTGTAAAGGAACTAATGTTTGGCCAATTTTTCAATAGCACATATCAGTAAAATCCCAAACATATCAAACTGTGAGCTGAAGTGGGTAGTGATTGAAAGATAAGGCATTCAGAGCATGTAAAATTAACTAAACAAAAATGTTATGTATGGCTCTAAGTAATGTTATTCTTTTTTTCCTAACCCTTAAATAGAGTCACTAAATGATACTTCCAAATTTAGTTATATTTACAAATGGACTAAAGTGCAGTTACAGAGGGACACTGGCTAGAAATGAGGGGAGAAGCGCATAATTTAAACTCATATTGGTGCCAGCACAGAGCAAATTAACTCAGTGTTCAAAGTTTATTACTGGGGTATTTTTGGTCAAGGGGAATTCTCTTCTTTCCCTAAGAGACAAGTCCAGAGAAAGTGTTTTTTAATAACATCCTCCAATTCTGGCATTCTAGCCTTCTGCAAGCAGTCAGGACAAGTCATCCTTTCTTTTTAAAATGCTAGGAAATAAATATGCAGCTGAGTTTTGCTGGGAAAGTGATTTTCAAGATAGTTTGTATGGACTTCTCAGTTTTTAAAAACAATTTAAAAAAAGAATTAGTAGGTGTGCCCTGAAATATATGGTTCTTGCTATAGGTTACTTAGAATCAACAGCACTGACCCCTTAACAAAAGCATCTTAAGGTATGAAAAAGTTCATAATGAGATTGTCAGTTTTTATAACTAAAATCAGGAGGAGCATTTTCTAAAGATTGTCATTCTGCAGTCAGTTGTCCTATTATTCTCTGAAGAGTTCTCTCACCCTGGGATTTCCAGGGAGCTTTCTAACATCTAAGTACTTTGCTGTATAGTATCTGTCACATTGCATCCATCCCCTGTATCTGAGCAGAGAACCACTGTACAACTGTAGAATCTGAAAAGACATGCCAAGTAGTAAGTAACCTCAAGAAAATCAGATGGATGATCATGATTTATAGAAAATTAAAGAATTATTTTTGGCAGAAGCATACTGAAGCCTGTGTAAAACTGATCTGGGCAGGGGAATGATGAGTTCAGAAAGTAACATCAATCCACAGAATCACGGTTGGATGAAGACAAGCTACTGGCTTAGCAAGATTTTGATTTTAAAAAAAAAACCAGCAAGGAAGTATTGTAGATATTGCTAGATTCCATTGAGAGGTGCATCTGCAGCACACATGGGCATACCCAGCATGGGGGGTGGTATGGGCTAGCTGTCCAACTACAACCTACATACTCGACCGTAACCTATGCCGCTGCCCATACTGTCACAGCTACACAGCTACTTTTAGCAAGCTAGCTCCATCAAAGCTACACATGCTGCCCTCACCCCTCCTGACGGCCGTTTAGTGTGTTTAGAATCGCATCATTTCTATGAAGATGCTTATAGAATTCAAGCCAAACAAACAAGTGAGAACCAATAAGGTCAATCTACAGGCCTGTGTCTACTTTTCATTTCTCAGTCTTTGCTTGGGAGGAAAATTCCCTACCAAATGACCTTTGGGCTCCAAAGCAGCATAGTTAGCTTAACTTTTCATGTCATGGTGCTAGTATTTAAGGGCTAAAACAGGATTCACAAGCAGAATGCCTGGGTTCTTTTCCAAAGGCAGTATGTGCCCTTGGGAAAGTCACTTAGGCCAAAATATTAAATCTCAGGAGTCTAATGCTAGGGCCCTAAATCCATATTTTGGGGATTAAATAAGGGTACTGCATTTTTCAGAGGTGCTGAGCACCCACACCTCCCACTGAAGCAACTGATGGTCTCGCTGATAAACTCTGCTGGAGTTGTGGATGCTCAGAATCTCTAAAAATAAAGAACCCTTATTTAGGTGTCTGACTTTAGACCCCCAATGACTGACTTTCTCTAAGCCTCTATTTGTATCTATAAAATGGAAATAAAAATTTTAAAACTAAGTGAAGATCCGATATTATATAAGAGATGAATGTTAGGGATCTAAACCTGAAAAAAGGAGTGGGAGATTAAGACTTAACTCTGCCCTGTAGCGACACTAGAAGGGGAAAATATATAAGAGACGGGGGAAAGCTAATGTGCCTTTAAAAATAAGTTATCTAATCAGGGACCACAAACACTAACATTTCTTGATCATAATTGTATGATTATTGCACAGTGTCACTACAGGGCAGAGTTAAGGTTGTCTGGGTGCCTTAAATGAAATTCTGACCACATGGAAGTCAATGAGAGTTTTGCCATTCAGTGCGGTCAGGATTTCACCCATACATACTTTAACATGTTTGGATTTTTTAAAAATGCAAATTTAACTCTGAATATCCTGGCTTTGTAATACTCAGTTTGGGTAAACTTACAACATCCCTGTAATTTCTTTAATCTGAAGTTACTGATATGGACTCTAAAAATTAATTTCATTTTTTCTCTTGGATATGTATATAAATTACTTGATCCTGAGCTCTCAGAAGCTTGTTGATTAAATGTAATCTATTTCATTTCCACATTAAAATGTAGCATGTGTGAAACTTTGCTGTCTGGTTAACAGCTATTGGTCTCTTGTTTCCGGGTTTGTTTTTGTCACTATATTTCCTATATTTAGAGTTGCATGTGTTTTCTTTCAACAGTTTTCTATATCTCATTTTACAGACTGTTTTCACCAAGATCATGAATAATTAGGTATACGATAGTGGTTTTGTAACCTGTAATCAGAACTGAAAATCGTAATGATGTTGTTTGCACTATTATAGTTTAAGATTGTATCAGTCTTTCCATTTTAAGCCTCTACTTTTAAGGACTGATACCTGGGACACTGGTTTTACATTGGTGCCAAATATTTTTGCACATTTTCAACAAGAAAGAATGTTTAATTTTTAAAGTTGAAACAGTTACGTGATCTCAGAAAAAAAAAACCCCTCTCTCCTGTAACAAAAAAATTTCCCTGATATTACACCTCTTACTGCACTAATCATACTTCAGCCAAGGAAGGTTAGATGGGATTCCCTTCAAAGCCCTGTAGTGCTGGTCCTATAGGAGATGAAGGGATTAACTAGAGAGTGACTGAAAGTACTTCCTTTCCCCAGGAGCACATTGTGTTGCCTCCGAATCGCTCCAAGGTTTTTCCTGCCCTGAGGAACAAAAGAATCAAACCTAGATCTTTCATGTTGAAGAGCATTAATGATAGAACCACTATCTCACATACACTGTCATCTGAAATGTTGTAGACCTTGGGCCAGATTCATATGAGGGTCTTCTTCTAGCAGAGCTTCTGGCAGAAGACCCCAGTAGCAGGAAGCCCTCCAGGTGAGGCGGTTGCATAGGTGAAACGAAGCAAAAACTCCCATCTGCGGGAGCTGGAGTGCTAAGGGGATGGCAAGGCCTGAAAAGAAAACTTGATAGGGTGTCTAAGAGATGTGCTGATGCAGGGCTACCCCTCAACATCTTCCACTTGTGGGAGATCTATGCAACCTGGTTTGTAAATCAAAGTTGCCCTCCCAACAAATCATCAACCAGAAAATGTTGCAAGCAACACTGTCTGCCTTCTCCTGTTCCTTCTATGCCTTTAGCAGGATAGAACCACAGTATAATTTCACTAAAAGTGAGCCCCCCAAACTCCCAAGCCTTCTGTCATTTGCCTAGTAGGCTTATTCAAATTCAGCCCATAAGAAGCAAGGCCACAAAGACAGCTTCTACCCATTCAGCTAACCCTCTCCCTCTGCAATGCTGCCGGTTTTGCTGATCTCACTACTTAGCCTTCAGGTATTCTTGACCTTTCAGATGTTTGCTCTGCTCTGTTTTAGGTCATTCTAATTAGTTTAAAGTATCCAAAAGTTAAAATGGTTGGTAGGGCACCAGCCTGGGGCTCGGGAGGCAGAGTTTCAATTTCCTGCTCCACCCCAGACTTGCTATAAATTGGGGACAATAGCACTGTCCTACCTCACCAGGGCATTATGAGGATTAAATACATTAGATTCTGAGACTCTCAAATACTGTAGTAACAGGGGCCATATACGTGTGATAGATATAAATCTCATCCAAAGCTTCATCCAAACTGCATGAGCCCCTTGGGTTTGTAAAATTAGGCAGAAACCTTGTGAGAATAGGCTTTCTCCTGAGATTTCCAGCATTTTTACTTCCAGTACCAGATGGAAATACAACAAGACAGATTCTTGATATTTTGGCACTTCCAATTCTGGTCCTGCCTGGACAGGGAGTATGAGAGTTATTGTTTTTTCCAATCAATGTGACCATCTCTCCCCACCACTTTAATGAAATACTTGGTTTATAAAGCCCATATGCTTTTTATAAAGGAAGTAATGATGCTGCTATGTAACATGTGAGTTTGCCCACGGAGAGAGAAATATCATGATGTCAATTTTTATGCACATTCCCACTGAATGCAATGACAGTAAAAGCACAAATCAATCAATAGCAGAATACTGCATAACCTTTGATGGATTTTCTCCAACTCTCTGTATAGCATCACTGAAGTTAATATATAGGGAACATCTACTGTGTTTGAACTAGATACCTTAGAACTAGGTTCTATAGAAATGCAGACACACAGAATGGGAATGGGAGTTGCAAGTAGCGTATAGCCCTACAGCTGTAACACGGCTTAATGTAACTGATCAGTCAGAGCACTAATAAAGATGACAGATAGATGCAGATGCAATGGGCCATATGTAAGCGGGGGAATAGTCCTGCTATTGTGGGGAATTTTCCTGGCTTCTGTACTACCCCGGTGAAGTGGGCGAGCAAAAGGACCTGAGTCCTGGCTCCCACTTCCTTTACCCAGTGGCCTCCCTGCCCTTGAGGACTCCCCTTCCACTCTCCTGTCTGGCAGAGTCCTTGTAACCCCAACAAGGCTGGGCCCAGGATTCCTGGGGGGCTCGACTCCCAACCCTGCTGTGGTCACCTAGGGCTGGGGCAAGGGTGTCCCCACTCGGGGGTACTCTCTCTGCACTGGGCACTTCTCTGACCCACTGACCACTACATACAAGTTAAAGCAAATGCAAGTTATTTAATCAACAATTAATTTTAAAAAGAATAAGGAAAAATGGGAAAGGTTAAAGGAAACACATCACCCCGCTCTGTGGCAGGGAACATCACAAACAGCGTCTCTGGAATGTCAGGGCCGTTCACAGTCTGTTCCTGGTACGTCCCAGGCCTTCTTCTCAGGCCCTGGCTGTGCTGCAGGGATGCTGTGGGTCGGACCCTCGCTCTGGTTGTGGCCACACGCTCTCAGGCTCTAAGTGGTAGGACCCTTCTTTCCAGTATCGCCCCCGTCCTGTTGAGGTTATGATCCAAGCCTGGCCTGCAGAGCCTCTTGGCTGAGGCGTCTCCCTGTGCTGGGCCCGCTGCCCAGGGTCCCCCTCGCTCTCCCCAGCTGCTCACCGCACCCAGCTCCGGACTGCTCCAGCCCCAGCTCCACCACTCGGTCTCTGCACTGCTGCTGCTGCTCTGCCTCCAGCTCTCTGGGCTGCTTCTCTGGCCCCTCTGGCTCTGGTTGCTGCAGCTCTGCTCCCAGGACAGGTCTGCTCTGCAGGCTGCTTCTGCGACTCTGCTCCCAGCACTGACCTGCTTCGTGGTTGCTGCAGCTCTGCTCCCAGGGCAAGTCTGCTCTCTCTGGGCTGTGCCTCTGGCTGTGGGGCTGCAGCTCTGCTCCCAGGACAGGGGCTGCTCTCACTGGATCTGGCCCAGCTCTGTTCCCCAGCTCAGCTTGGACCCCTGTTTTCTCCTTAGCTCAGCCCCACTCCGTCTGACCCAGGCAAATCCAGCTCACACAGAGGACGGGACCTCCCTGGCCTCCTGACTCCCTGATTTGCCTGCCTGCCCTGTCATTCAGGCTGACCTGGAGCATTGGCCTCTCCCCATTGTTCCTGGGGGCTGTCAGTCTCAGGGTCCTGATTCCCCATCGACCCTTCCCCCTTTTAGTACTGGGAGTATCAACTAAAACACCCCCACTGAATGTTAGTAAGGGGGCAACAGTCCCCTTACACATATACACCAGAACAATAGTGAATATTTGCTATATTTGTTTGGTTTGTGAAAATCTGGGGCCTGATTCTGCTTTCTCTAAGTTTTACAGTAGTGGGACTGTCCATTGGGGCTGGCCAGAAGATCCACAGAACCACTTTGGCACTGCTCCAGTAAACTCCTGACCCCATGCAACTGGTGCATAGGCACTGTGGCCACTCTTCCAACTCCTAGACTGGAGTAGCTACTCTAAGGGGCAGTGCGGAAGCCCTGCACTCTAATTCTGGGTTGGACTTCGCTAGCTGCGCTGCATTCCACGCACATAGACCGTGAGCACCGGCGCTGTATGCAGATGGTGTTGATTTCACCCTTAAATAAAGAATACTCTCCTGAGTAAAGCTTTGCAGAGGCAGGCCCTTAATAAGAGTCATTTTTTTGTCCTTCGCAAACTTTACAGGTGAAACCCTTGGGAATGTGACCCAATCTAAGCAGAGAGCTCATAAACATTTGAGGATAGATTCTATACTTCCCCTGTAGTTTATTGGTGAATTAATTCTAATATATTCAGATTACATCATGAAGTGCAATGTAAAAATATTTCAAAAAGTGTGTCTTAATAGGGAGTGAAAATCTGATGAACAGCAGTAATTCAGAGAAGGAACCCTTGGTCCATCTCCTATTTATTTGGAAACATTATTGCCTTAAAAACCCTTAAATATATTGCTGTTTTTATGGCTCAAAAATCTTTATTTTGAAGATTTTTATTATTCTCTTACAATAAACATAGATTTACAAATGGTTTAAGCTAAAATGGATCATTTACTACCAACAGTGCTTCAGGCACATCATTGATTAATCCAAGTGTGATAAAACAACCTAGTGTTTATTATTCTCTTAAAGTTGGAGTTAAATCTGCATACTTGGAAACACTGAAGCAATATCTTAGTCCAGAGCTATTGGAGTATGAATTATTCAAGTCTAGTTTTTTTTTCTTTTACATTCCTGAATCCCCAGAATGCTTTTGTAAAATATATTAGTGCAACCCATGTTTCTAATTATTAAAGAAAAAACAAATCAGAAGGCACTGTATATGTGAAGGGGGTCAATGTTTTATTTGTCTTCTTTTGAGAAGAAGTATGAATCTCCTTGGAAGTAAGTCATTCAATATTTGCAGTATATTTAAAGTTGTGGTCCACAGAGAGAGAGTACAGTTTGCATAGCAACATTCCTCAGTTCAAATCAGTTTTGCAAATAAACTTCTTCTTACATCCTGTTAGACTGGAAATACCCAAGATATACCCATTCAAGAGCAGCACTGGCAACTTACCAGAAGCCTGTGGGCCACAACTCATTTTGAATAAATGCTGCCAACTGCCAGAGTAGAAATCTTATGTGCATGTGTTCTCCAGAACAAGGTTCACGCAGCTGAGTTAAGTTAAATGCTTAACTTGATTGCACAAACATTTGTGAACAGGTCCATTGCCTTAACTGCTGCAAAATGGCATAGGAATGCAACAGAGGTACTTTGTAGAACAGGTCAAAAAAAGCAAACACACACAACAATCATGCTACTCCTGGATCCTATTATTTGTACTTAGTGTCTTCTCCAGCAATACCTATGCAGCTTAGTGGTGCTCTCGATCAACCCCAGGGATTGAACTGAGAAAACATGGTTCAGTGGCTAGAGCACTGGAAATTCAGAAAAGCTGGCTTCTATTTCTGCCACTGAACTGCTGTGGGACCTCATGCAACTCACTGCATCTATGCAATCAGACCTCAGTCTTTGGTGGGATTCGACTGTAATAATAACAAAGACAGAATTTTGAAAAATTCATCACCTGCCTGTAACCATTTCACTTCTTGCCTTTTTGCTCCTTAAAGTATGCTTGTTTTCCTTACCAATAATTAACCCTTAATACAAGAGTGACACTCATTTAGTCAGGATGCTACTGCATACATGGGGCTATGATCGTAAGCATACAGAACATCAGTAAAAATACACCACCTTTTCTGTAATAAAGGGGAATAATATAACAGGAGTTAATACTTACCAGATGGAAGGCAGGGAGACACAGCAAGCAGCAGTCAGTCACAAAATGGCTGCAGCTTCTTGGTTCTGCCCATTTTAAAGGGGCAGCCCCAGAAGGACATGCTGGAGAAAAGGCTCCTGTAAAAAGACAATTAAGTGAGAAGAGCTGGTAGGGACTTCGGCCGAGATCCACAAAGGGACTTCGGTATTGCTACACCTAACTTTTAGGTGCCCTGAAAAATCATGGGAATCCACAAACCCTGGGTCTGGCGCTTAGGCTCCCTATACAATGCATGAAGAGAGATAGGCATCTGAGAGTGGGATCCACAAAAGCCCGCACACTAGATGAGCAGTCATCTAAACTAGCCAATAGCAGCCACCACCAAAGAGGGGTGTGTCCCTAAGCAGGATTGCCAACCCTCCTGGTTTCGCTCGGAGTCTCCCGGAATAGGGGTCTCTCTCCTGGAGGCTACTGAAGCCAAACCGGGAGATTTTAGGCCACTAAAGTCTGGCGGCTCCTGCCTGCCCTGGCGCCATGCCACTCCTGAAAGCGGCCGCCATGTTCCTGTGGCCCCGGGGGGCGGGGAGGGGGAAGAGGGGGGCAGGTGTCTCCACACACTGCCCCCACCTTGAGCCATGACTCCACAGCTTCCATTGTCCAGGAACTGCAGCTAATGGGAGCTGCAGGGGCGGTACCTTCAGGCAGGGGCAGTGCGCAAGATCCCTGACCCCCCCACTCCCCAGGGCCACAGGAACGTGGCAGCCACTTCAAGGAGCAGCCGCGCGGAAGGGGCAGTGTGCGGAGACCTTGGCCCCACTTACCTTGGGCAGCTCCCGGTCAGCAGCGCAGTGGGGCTAAGGCAGGCTCCACCTCTGCAACTCTCATTAGTCGCAGTTCCCAGCCAATGGGAGCTGTGGAGTTGGTGCTTGGGGAGTAGGCAGTGCATGGAGACCCTGCCCTCCTAGGGGCCACAGGGATGTGCTGACCACTTCCAGGAGTGGCACGAGGCCAGGGTCAGGGCAAGCAGAGAGTCTGCCTTAGCCCTGCGTGCTGCTGACTGGGAGCCGCCCAAGGTAAGTGCCACCCGGCCAAAGACAGCAGGACCGGGACCAGAGGAGTGAGAGGCTCCTGGCTGGCTGCTAGGACTGAGCCTAAGACAGTTTGCTAGCAGGGACTAGGGGAACATTGAGGGAGCTCCTGGTTGGCTATGGGGACTGAGCAGGGACTGAGCCTGGGCAGGGCTGCAGGAAAATAGTGTCTCCATGGAAGAAGCTCTGGGGATATGGCCCCATACCAGAGCTGGACTGGTTTATAGATTGTGGCCACACCCAACCAGAGGGGTGCTCGTGAGAGGTGACCCTGTTACAGTAAGGGGTGTCAGAATCAGACCCCTAAAATAATCTTGTCATAGGATAATGGCTTTCAGATAGCACAGTAACAAGCTTAACCTCTATGTGGGCTTCATAAAAAGATGTCAAAACTAGAAATCCTGCCATTGACTTCAATGGGTGCAGATTCTGGCTCTGAATGATTGTGCGCCAAATTCCACAGTCCTTAACCTAGCACAACTCCCATTAAATTCAAGGGAGTGTTGCTTGATTAAGACAAGCAAAAATGGACCCTTGGATCTTAAGCCAGTCCAGCCTTCTAATAAGGCGGAATATTCCTAATACCAACTTCATTTGTTGAAAATATCAATTATTTTGTACCATATGTTAAAAATAATCCATATTGCTCTTGAGTTAAACTGAAACTAGTAAGTGAAACCTCCATTTGTTCATTTTATCAGTGCTTGGGGAGCCTACCTGTATAAAAAGCAGGTGGTTAATTAAGCAAAAAAACCAGCCCTAAGGGCAGCATGGAATTACCGCCCCCCCGGCTTATTTATTGATTAAATCATCTCATCTCAATTCA
Source organism: Chelonia mydas (assembly GCF_015237465.2). Classification (NCBI taxonomy): domain Eukaryota; kingdom Metazoa; phylum Chordata; order Testudines; family Cheloniidae; genus Chelonia; species Chelonia mydas. The sequence goes on along the minus strand of NC_057852.1, from coordinate 126,271,771 downwards.
AGGAAGGAAGACAATTGACCATTCAGGTCCATCTCTTGATTAATCCTTTCACAAGATCATTTAGCTTTACAAATTACTAGCACTTTAAACTGTAGGCTTGACCGGTCTCATGCAAAAATTTGGCAGCTGTTGGGTTACAAAGATTGTAACTACAGGAAAGTTATTCCAGCATGAATTTTTTTTAATTGAAAATTTATTTAAATATAGCATTATGGTCCGGGGATATATAATCTTTCCAGCTACCAAATGTATGAGCTAACATGACTGAGTTTATCAAGTTTACATCAGTATGAAATTGATTAAATGACCTGGCAAATTTTGTTGCTCAGCTTGGGAGAAGAAAAGCCCAGTGCAATGTTTCAACAGCTGTTTCATTGCTTGCCCATTACTTAACAAATAAACTACAGCTGTTGGTATTGTTAGGCAAGATACAGATATTGTTTTAAGTTATGATTATAACTGGTAAATCAGCTTTGACTAAGGGTATGAAAGCAACATCATTATTTTCTGTAGAAGTGTTTAAATGTTTTTTGATTGGCTAGATAACTGACTGTTGTCCCAATGAACCATGCATAACTTGCCTGTGTACCATACGGTTAACAGCTGAAAGACAGATGTTATAAAAATATACTGTGAGAGAAGCACAGTAGTGGGTTGACTAGGTGACCAGATGCCAAGAATTCCAGGGTTCTGATCCTAACACCAACTTTCTAGTGTCCTTGGGCAAATTACTTAGTCTATGACTTTCAAAGGTGATAAGCACCCCCAGCTACAACTGACTTCAGGCACACAGGTGACAGCTCAGTAACTATGAAAATCAGGTCCTTAACTTCTCTGCTTGTTTTCCTGTCTATACCAGGGGAGAAGTTACCTTTACTAAATCTTCGCCAAAAAAAAAGTAATTAATATTTGTAAAGTCAGCGGGTTCTGCTAGTTTTGATACTATCGTCTAACCATATTACTATAAAACATGTATAAGCCCCATTTTCAGAGGTTTATAACTCAAATTAATATACTAATTCCAATGTATTTAAAATTCTCATGAGAGGTACTGAATCTCATAACTAAACAATCTGTGCAAGGCCGAACTTTCAAATACTGATGCCAAAGTTGTGGTCACGAGCATAAAATAAATAGTTGCTCATGCAGTTACCCATTTCACAGACAAGGTCAGCTCCCAGACTGCTGTACTGAGCAGCACAGTATGGGGAGGAGGTGAGCAGCCCTCAGTGGTGAAAGTACAGGTTAAAGACTATTTAGAAAAGCTGGACATGCACAAATCCATGGGGCCGGATCTAATGCATCCGAGGGTGCTGAGGGAGATGGATGATGTGATTGCAGAGCCATTGGCCATTATCTTTGAAAACTCATGGCAATCAGGGGAGGTCCCGGACGACTGGAAAAAGGCAAACATACTTCCCATCTTTTAAAAAGGGAAGGAGGAGAATCTGGGCAACTACAGACCAGTCAGCCTCACCTCAGTCCCTGGAAAAATCATGGAGGAGGTCCTCAAGCAATCCATTCTGAAGCACTTGGAGGAGAGGAAGGTGATCAGGAACAGTCAACATGGATTCACGAAGGGCAAGTCATGCCTGATCAATCTGATTGACTTCTATGATGAGATAACTGTCTGTGGATATGGGGAAAGCAATGGACGTGATATATCTTGACTTTAGCAAAGCTTTTGATATGGTCTCCCACAGCACTCTTGCCAGCAAGTTAAAAAAGTATGGTTTGGATGAATGGACTATAAGGTGGATAAAAAGCTGGCTAGATCGTCAGGCTCAACGGGTATTGATCAACAGCTCGATGTCTAGTTGGCAGCAGGTGTCAAGCGGAGTCCCCCAGGGATCGGTCCTGGGGCAGGTTTTGTTCAACATCTTCATTAATGAACTGGATGATGGGATGGATTGCACCCTCAGAAAGTTTGCAGATGACACTAAGCGGGGCGCAGCGCTGGAGGGGGGAGAGAGGTAGATATGCTGGAGGGAAGGGATAGGGTCCTGAGTGACCTAGAGAAATTGGAGGATTGGGCTAAAAGAAATCTGATGAGGTTCAACAAGGACAAGTGCAGAGTCCTGCACTTAGGACTGAAGAATCCCATGCACTCCTACAGGCTGGGGACCAACTGGCTAAGCCGCAGTTCTGCAGAAAAGGACATGGGGATTACAGTGGATGAGAAGCTGGATATTAGTCAGTGTTCCCTTGTTGCCAAGAAGGCTAATGGCATATTGGGCTGAATTAGTTGGAGCATTGCCAGCAGATCGAAGGAAGTGATTATTCCCCTCTATTTGGCACTGGTGAGGCCACATCTGGAGCATTGTGTCCAGTTTTGGGCCCCCCACTACAGAAAGGATGTGGACAAATTGGAGAGAGTCCAGCAGAGGGGAACAAAACTCACTGGGGGTTGGGGCATGTGACTTATGAGGAGAGCCTGCAGGAACTGGGCTTATTTAGTCTGCAGAGGAAAAGAATGAGGGGGGATTTGATAGCGGTCTTCAACTACCTGAAGGGCGGTTCCAAAGAGGATGGAGCTCGGCTGTTCTCAGTGGTGGCAGATGACAGAACAAGGAGTAATGGTCTTAAGTTGAAGTGGGAGAGGTCTAGGTTGGATATTAGGGGAAACTATTTCACTAGGAGGGTGGTGAAGCACTAGAATGGGTTACCTAGGGAGGTGGTGGAATCTCCTTTCTTAGAAGTTTAAGGCCCGGCTTGACAAAGCCCTGGCTGGGATAATTTAGTTGGGGTTGGTCCTGCTTTGAGCAGGGGGTTAGACTAGATGACCTCCTGAGGTCTCTTCCAACCCTAGTCTTCTGTGATTCTATGATTTCAGCACACAAAGATTGTACATATACATTTTATAGGCTCAACCTACATGGCTCGCCATTAAAAACATCAGCCTTTGCCAACGTTTACTACTCAGCAATTTATGAAAAACCAATTATCCCAATATGTAGAATAGGAAAGGTATTACCATCTTGTGAACACTGGCAAATCTCTACTATTTAATGAATGAGTCACTGACTGACTGCACATTGGAAAATTAGGCCAATGTAGAGTAGAACTAGGAGGAAATATTTTTAATCTAATATGGGGGAAAATATGTTGAAGGGGAGCATGGGGGGAGACGGGGAATCAGATTTAAAATCTTTTGTCTCCTAAAATGCATTGTAATAGATTTAAGAGACAAACAGTATATTAAGTTGGCTGACACTTTGAAAGCTGCAAACTCAGCACACTGCCTTAAGTTTCCTGCTGAACTTCGCACTTTTTTATTCTTTGAAACACGTCTATGATTCAGTGCAATAGATTTTAATATACAGACACCAGAGCAAGATGTTTCAGGAGAAAAAACAACAACAACATTCATCAGTATAAATAACTGCTGCTCGCTAGTTCTAGAACACTCACTTTTCACATTATAATGAACAATAGCTTTCACTCCAGATTGCTACCATCTATTCAGAATATGTATTTATAATAAGTGAAATCAGAGCCTACAAAGGGATTTTTTTCCCCCATAAGAAAGTACCATTTTAGATTGAAATTTTGACTTACTGCAACAAAATAAAATATTAGCCGGAGGGTGAATTTTTCATCACTTTAATAAATTAAATTAAAAATTGAAAAAAATATAACTTTTGGTTAGACCCTGTGGAGATGGACACATCACATTCTGTAGAAAGCTCCCATTCTATTGGCTCTCAGTCTGGTTTGTGTCAGTCTCATTCACTGGGAATAAATAAACCAGTTCAGTGAGGAGGAAAACAATGGTACCTCCACTCTTACATAGACCTAGTTGTGTCTTTATTGACTTTTCCAGAGGGATTCTCTTTTTGTGTGTGGAGGTTTTTTTAAAGACACAAACATGTGTCAGCACATGCAAAGAGATGCTCTTTGGAGCAGGTAGTGTGTTTCCCCTCTGCATGTGTACAGCACCTAACACAGTGCTGTCAGAATCCTGACATGGGGCCTCTAGGTGCTTCCCCAGATTATTTATTTAATAATCAAAGGAAAAGCACCTTTTGGTGATGTCAGCGTTGGATATAGCGAGGTGCCAAATTAGAAACTCTTTATGCAACCTCTTCTCCAAATTCTGGTGGGGAGGGAGCTGTGATTCAGTAGGCCCCCCTGTCTGAAACAGCTCCGTTCTTGGATTTTCAAGAACACAACGATCTAGAATTTCATAATTATAAAAAAAAAAAAACAACCCACCAAACAGCCAGTTCTATCCATGATTTCATGTAGGATTTTATGTAGTATGGGCCCAGTCCTACTCAGACCACCATGCAATTGTTTTGATTTCCATGGACTTGCAAAGGGTATGAGAGCAGAACTGATCCCCAAGGGAGTTGTGTAAAATGGTCGGTGCCCAGTTCATTGCCAGCTCAAGCACCCATAACAAAGTGCTGAGGTTCTTCCTCTAGTTACCAAAAAAAAAAAAAACCAAACAAACCCAGAATACAGTGTTTAACCTCATGTTCATTCACACTCCTTTACTGGATTCATTTCTTAAGGCAGATACTGACACTCAAAAACTGTGCGAGCATGTAATTGGAATAAGGAACTGATCCAAATGAGAGATGCAAGGTAATTCACAGCTGCCATCATGCATAAATCTTAGAATCATAGAATTGGAAGGGATCTCGAGAGGTCATCTAGTCCAGTCCCATGCATTCAAGGCAGGACTAAGTATTATCTGGACCATCCCTGACAGGTGTTTGTCCAACCTGCTCTTAAAAATCCCCAATGATGGAGATTCCACCACCTCCCTAGGCAATTTATTCCAGTGCTTAACCATTCTGACAGTTAGGAAGTTTTTCCTACTGTCCAACCTAAACCACCCTTGCTGCAATTTAAGCCCATTGCTTATTGTCCTATCCTCAGAGGCTAAGAACAACAATTTTTCTCCCTCCTCCTTGTAACAACCTTTAATGTTCTTGAAAACTGTTATGTCCCCTCTTAGTCTTCTCTTCTCCAGACTAAACAAACCCAATTTTTTCAGTCTTCCCTCATAGGTCATGTTTTCTAGACCTTTAATCATTTTTGTTGCTCTTCTCTGGACTTTCTCCAATTTGTCCACATCTTTCCTGAAATGTGGCGCCCAGAACTGGACTCACACTCCAGTTGAGGCCTAATCAACACAGAGTAGAGCAGAAGAATTGCTTCTCGTGTCTTGCTTACAATACTGCTAATACATCCCAGAATGATGTTTGCTTTTGTAACCCTTCTGCCCGTCATAGTTGGCAGCAACAAGGGCCGGGTTCAGTATCTAGGGGTTCCGTTCCAATAACGCAATGCAAAACCAGCTCGAGCCCCCACCCATTGACCTGGGACAAATATATACCACCCCCCCGGGCGCCTCTAAGAGGCAATACTTCCCCTCTCGCCAACACAGAGGCTCTGCAATCTGTAACCAGACTCCTAGTGGAATCAAAATTAGCTCTGCTATTACACAGTGGAGAGAGGTGGTGGTGCAGTTGGCATTTAGGGCCCTCAGAAGGGGCCCATACTACAAGGTACAAATACCTGTCCCCAACCTCGCTTCATTCACTGGGCGTTGGAACCCATGTCCCTTGTCTAGCGAGTACTACTTAGTTGATGGCGAGTTCCTCTGTCATAAAACAGTTCCACTGTCCTTGATTCACATAATCAGGGTAACAACACTTTATTCTTCCTGTCCCAATAACAGAGAAACTGGGGATCCCACAGCAGCCAAAGTGACCATTTGGGCTGCTGTGGGCTCATGCTAGGCGGGGTGGGTGTGCCTATGCAAAGAAGATCAGCTCCTGAAGTTCTTTTCCACAACTCACCACCAGATGTCGGGGTAGAGCTCATCCTGACTCTGCTTACACTTTTTTTTGCAACAGCATTACACTGTTGACTCATATTTAGTTTGTGATCCACTATGACCCCCAGATCCCTTTCTGCAGTGCTCCTTTCTAGGCAGTCATTTCCCATTTTGTATGTGTGCAACTGATTGTTCCTTTCTAAGTGGAGTACTTTGCATTGGTCCTTATTGAATTTCATCCTATTTACTTCAGACCATTTCTCCAGTTTGTCCAGATCATTTTGAATTTTAATTCTATCTTCCAAAGCACTTGCAACCCCTCCCAGCTTGGTATCGTCCACCAACTTTATAAGTGTACTCTCTCTGCCATAATCTAAATCATTGATGAAGATATTGAACAGAACTGTACCCAGACCCGATCCCTGTGGGACCTCACTTGTTATGCCCTTCCAGCATGACTGTGAACCACTGATAACTACTCTCTGGGACTGATTTTCCAACCAGTTATGCACCTACCTTATAGTAGTTTCATCTAGATTGTATTTCCCTAGTTTATGAGAGAGACATGCGAGACAGTATCAAAAGCCTTACTAAATGTCAAGGTCCACTGTGCTCTACCACAGCCAGGGATGGTTCGGGCCTCAGGGGAGAAATGTCTCCTCCCCAGCATCTCCCGGAGTCCAGAGCAGCCTTTTTCCACCATGCTATATCGGGAATGTTGCATGGAAGATAGAGTACAGAGTGGATGTAGGCATTCATGGCCAAATACATTAGAATGCACAGACTTTTATGCAGAATTCCCTGAAAACTATGGTCAATACTGCAAGTTGTTCTCTGCAGGAAGATCCTTCGTTTGCCAAGAGTTCCACTGACTACAGGATGCAGAATCAGGTCCCATTTTTGGAGCTCCTTCTAGTGCCTGCAGTGATAGGAACTACAGGAGACTCCTCCTGAAGTGAGAGAATCTTGCAGAAGGCTTTTCTGTCCCAGTTTCTCAACACTGAGAGAGAGAGAAAAAATAATAAAGATCAGCTACAGGGAGCAGCGCCTATGTTCACAGAGTCAAACATTCCAGGCTATATCCCTGCTCTCTGGAGAGAATCATTCACACAGAGAAGATTAGTCAAACGGATTAGCATGCAGCAGGATTATCCACACACACAGTTTAGTCAACTAATAAAACAGTATCTCTCAGCCTGTAGGTTTCTCAAATCCCAGTATTTATCCCTTTAAGCACCACCATACTTTGTGGAATGCAGAATACACAAATGACAGATACATTTGCAACTGATCTCTCATGTTTGTGTCATCTCCAATCAGCCACAAGATGTCAGTGCTGCAGAACATTATTGTTCTTGTATGTGAAGGAGCATCTGTCTATGTTGCTTTGGGTAGCTGTCAGTGCTGGGCTGTACTAGTCAGGGTCAGTGAGCGTTCCCAGGCCGTAACAGTCTGGGACAGTAAATGAGATTGTGCTGCCTGATGCAGCTTGTTATTCAATTATATTTTTAATAATGCAGCACTCTCCTAGAGTGAGGCAAAAGTTATTCTAGCCGCTTTCGCAGCTCCTAAACCAACTCATGGAAAACTTGAAGTAGGCAGACATCAAATGCGTAAGACACTGCTAAGTATGCACCAGCAAAAAAAATTGCCAATTTAAATTTACACAGCACACCACTTTATGATAAAAAAAACAGTAGATGTTCCAAACAAAGAAACCACCATTCTGGAGCTACTACTTCTCAGCTAATTGGGGAATTAGTACAGAAGACCACAAGCTATTAGAGTTTGAAAGTAGCCATACCAAACCTATTCACTACCTACTTATGTATAATAGTGTCACACCAAGTTTTTCATATAACCTGGCTAACCTCTGACTCCTACTTGTTTACAAATAGGTTTGCAGAGGTGCTGACTCCATGGGTCTCCAAGCATGCTCCCCCGCTCCCCGGAAAATTACAAAGTCAGCGCCTAGGTTTGCATCACCAAATACCAACTTGACTTCCAGTCACCAATGTAGCAATGTACTTTTACATCACCGTGGTAATTCCTGTTTGCGTGATTTGCCTGTGTAAGTTCACGTGTTCTGTATACCTGTTTATGTAAATTTACCTGTATAATCTTGGGGATATTATCTCTGCCTTCCTCTAACTAATTCATTTGAATCAAAAGTAAATGGTCAAATGAGTATTTTAAAATATGTTTTCACAGAAGGCAGCACAAGGTATCAGATACAAGGTATCAGACTAAGAAAACAGTGTGGAGAACTAAGAAATCTAAAGGCAGCATGTGCATTTTGAGGCTCAAGGAAACAACAAAATCCACAGATGCAGTAGGTGTCTGGAGAGTTCTAGAGGCATAACAGACCACAGCTCCATCAGTAATGAAGGAGGCAAGGAACAAGAATCAGTCAATATGGCTTACCATGGCCTGAGTCAAAGATGCGAAGCTTATGACTGACTCTCCACATTCTTGTTTGGTTCCTGCTCTTTATTTTAAAGTTCCAATAGAAGTTGAATATATGGAGATAAACAGAGGTACAGATGTAGACATATACAGTGGCAATTTTAAAATTACACATTTGTATTGGCAGGGAGTTGCACTGCATACATTTAATAGATCTTTTCTATTAACTTCTATGAATTTATCAGAAAAAAAGAACCTTCCTATACCCTACCCAATGTCAGGATCCAATATATTCTGGGGTGCCTCCAACCCAGGTGCTCTGGAGCAAACATCTGAAAGCGTCTAGCCAGCCTCGCAAAAACAGATACACCTGTTGACACCCTACAGTAGAGACCTTAGAGAGGAAGAGGTTGGGTGTCAGGAAAACTTCTGCCAAAACTTTAAGGTGTGAGGGAGTGAACAGGGGTTATCTGATCCCGTTTATGTGCACATAGAGGGCAAATATCAGTCTGAGAATGCAGTGTCCTATGAATGGAGAGATTCATAAACTATTTGAGGAAGGGTAGCCAGGGATGGAAGAGGGAAGGATTTAGTTGGCTTTGTAAATGCCTAGGACATGGATACAGATTACTGGCTCATAAAGTTTTATGCTTCCAGGGGCCAGACTCTGGCCTGAGTTACACCAGTGTAAAGATGAAGCAGCCCCATTAAAGTTAGTACTAGTGTAAATGGGATCTGAATCTGGCACCCAGTATTTCCCTGTGTCTTAGGTCTGCACGGTTTTTCGGTGAGCTGTCGCTTTTTTATTGCTCTAGGGTTTGGGGAGGTTCTTTTTTAGAAAAAGAAAAATCTAATTTAGATTTTAAATTATAAAAGGGCAAACTGACTGCATTGCTTAATTCAGTTTCACATGCAATAACCTTTCAAATGGTGCTTGAAAGTCAAGTCAAATTTCAATATAAATGATGTTGCCGGGTTAACATTAATGTGAGACACTGCCCTTTATGTTTCACTATCATCCCCTTGAATGTGTTGAACAGTAATTTTAATAGAATCATAAAAATCTTCAATTTCCTCTTTGTAGACTTAACCAAGGCCAAGTGCAGTACATGAGGTACACTTCTGTCTCACTCATAGGGCTTGTGATTATTTCAACATCTCATTTCTTGAAGCTCTTGTGTATGCAAATTACAGGACTGTAAAATGTTTTTTTAGAAATAGCTTTACTTAAATACTGTCTAAATGAGCTTTTCCCTTGCTTATTTCTTCAAATAAATATATCAGAATTAGGGACCATAGGCAAGAAAGGGGGATTCTGCCAAAGGTATGTGTAACAATCTGACTTTAAGTGAACAGTTAGTGCCATGAATTAAACAAGGACCTTAGAAAGGTATTTCAGTGCTTATCAGTTTATGATACATGCTTGCCTTTTTATAGGAGAGATTTAAGTCCCAAAAGAATTTGGGGGGGGTGAGGGGGTCGAGAAAGTGCCATCTCAGCCTTAACCATTGTGACACTTCAGTAAAGAAAGGAATACACTGAAATTGCAATGAAGGGCAAAATGAGATGCAAAAAAGCTTGTGGAAGGGAGAGCCAAGCTCAGTTAAGCCGTGGCAGTGGGCCTGATTCGTTGTTACCCTGCACCTTGTGAATTCATTTACAACAAGGCATGGTGGGAGTAACACGGCCATTGTGAGGTGGTAGCATTTTATACCCTCTTTGCACTCACGTTGCCATGATGTAAATAACTGAGGTGCAGGGCAATGGAGAATCAGGCCCACGCTGTTCCCAGCTGGATGATGAGAGACAGTCCCTCCTCATCACACAGCAACCTCTTTTGACTAATTAACAAGCAGTATCGATCAGTGCGGAAGGGAATCTGTCTCATCCATTCTTCCAACACCAAAAATCACAAGCTTTCACATTGACCCCACGTAAATACACACTGTTCTGTAGCCCAGAGACGGAGTTTGAGTCGCTGACATACCAGTATATTGGAATATAAATTATGATCCATCCAAGTACTCAAGCCAGCTGTGGAGGTAGGAGCAGGTTTCTAACATCCTTCCTGAACTTCTGTTTCCCACTTAAAAAAAAAATAAATTTGCAGTGACTGACATATCTGTACACAATAAATGCATCACACACAAAATTCTTTGTTCTATGTACAAGCAAGCTGTGACTACACAGCAAGCTGTGACTAGGCAGAATGTTTGTGATTACGAAGTACAGGAGTAATCAAACAAATTGGATTAATTTTAAAAACGGCTTTCTTTTCCTAAATACGTGACTGCAACATTTCTTGCCATCTGGGCAACTGTTTGGAGTATTAAATCAGCAAGCAAGAAATCTAGGTGTTATACAGACACATTCTACCCTCTGATATGCATGCATAACTCCCACTGGCCTCAGTGTGAGTTACATGGGTGCATATTTGAATTGCATATTTGGAAGAATTGAATCCAGAAACAAGCCATGCCAGTTATCAGTCACTTTATTGTGCCACACCAATACTCATCCCTTTGCTGGTGCTATGGATACTTCACTGAGTATCATACAGCTTGTCCTTGAGTTGGGCCTGTGGTTTCCAATTGCCTCTTGAGGTTCCTACTTCCCTCACAAGTTTGAAGGATGAGTCTCCATATCATCATCTCCCTGAATTTTCATCTGTTGCTTGCTCAGCTACACATACCTGTTTCTGTCTCACCATCAGGACTTAAAGCCGCTCACTAAAAGGAGTAGCAGAGCTTAGCCTTCTTAAAAGCATGATAACTTTATAAAGGGAAAAGAGCCATCACTCTGATTTGCCACTATTCTCCATGAAATTCAGTCTTTAATTCTTTGTACAGTTGCAACACCATAATTAAGGTTGATTTCAGAAGGGAGTTAAAGGTCTGTTTTAGACAAGTGCAGGTAGCTATATCTATTAAGATTGCTCAACACTTTCCATTATAAGATCCTGAGGTTTAGTTGCTTGTAACTGCCAAACTTTAATTGTTGGAGCTGAAACTTTCCATGCCAGGTGTCTGCCTTGGACTGATTTTTTTCCACAAAAAAACAAAGCAAAAACAGTTCAGCTGTTTCTAAGAACACGGTTAGGGGAAAATATGTTGTTTTGCCCATGTTAAAAATATTCTATCAATCATTTCACTGAGAAATTAACAAATCTATGCTTTGGAGCAGGAACTTGAAATGTGGCAGGCATGTTGCCCTGAGTTTATTGATCTGCCTTTTGCTGTCCCTGTGAAAGTCTATCCAAATTTGGCCAAGTTATGAGCTTCTGAAAAATCTCAGCTTGCACATGGTCAGTAGAGACATGTTCATGTTGGACAGCTAAACGGTCCAGAAATTCTGTAGGCACTGAGCATTATATCACACGCATTTGTAATTTCAGACATCTCGATCAGCTAGCTTCAGAGACTTCTCTGGTGAGTTAGAATGAAATTGGCATCTCTTTTGCTTTTCTTCATAAGTATTCTGAAAAGCTGAAGTACTCCTGGTTGCCCTAGGTGATTCGCTCAGTCACAAACATACCTCTTCTATAATGAGGTGACCCAACTGAACACATTGTGCTTTAATGAGGTCTAACTAGTCAGTGCTTCATTTACATGATTAACCAAATTGATTCTTCAGATTTTTAGCCTATCCCTCTGTTAGTTCAAACCAGTGGCCTGTCTGCATTCTTTATTGCAACTATTGCAACCAGTGGGTGAATAGCTTTAAGGATCCTTCTGCAATAACCATTAAATCTCTTTCCAGAAGAATCTCTATGCAATCTAATTAATTTAGTTTCTACATTACACAGCAATTTTTCTTACCACTTAGTCTTGGGAAGTAACCACTACAGCATGCTACCACTATTTGCCATCTTACAAAACTTAAAATGAAACTCAGGAGCACACACAAGTCATTTGGTGCTATATAACCTTTGACTAGCCAAGTGGTTGTGTGTCTTATGAAAGGTCCATGTTTGCCACAGCCTTAAATATAAAAAATGTGACTGGTTGTAGCAATCAAACACAAATTCCTCCTTCAGAATAAGGCTACATCTACAGTTGGCGCTAGGGAGGGTATTTCCAGTTCTCGCAGACATAATCATGCTATCTCTGCTCAAGCTACTGCTCTAAAAATAGTGCAGCTGCAGTAACATGGGCCACGGCAAGTGATGGTATGGGCTAGCCACCCCACGTACAAACCTGCTCAGACTCCTTGGGTACATTCATGGGGCAGCTAGCCCAGGCTGCTGCTGCTACCACAGCTGCGCTGCTATTTTTAGCATGCTAGCTCAAGTAGAGCTAGCACGGGCACTTCTAAGCAGGCAGGGAATCACCCCTCACTTCCAAATGTAGCCATAGTCAGGCTAACGCCAAGTTGGGGTGCCTGAATTTTTGGGTGTTCAAACCTCAGACACCTTAAAAAGTTTCCAGAAAGTGCTAAGCATCCACCCTTTGAAAATCATGCTTCTTTTAAGTATCTCAAGCTGAGCAACCAAAAGCACTAATCGCTTTCGAAAACGTTGGCAAAATATACAGGAAAAAAATTTTAGGTTGGCCACCTGTCATGGGGGTCAAAAAAGGCAAATAATATATGATATAATATTCTATAAATCACTGGTGTGCCCTCACCTGGAACATTATTTCCATTGCTGGTCCTCACTCAAAAAAAGTATACAGTAAAACTTGGAAGGTCCAGTAAAAAAGGGCATTGAAAATGAACAGCAGCCTGGAAACCCTTCCATAGGAAGAAAAATGTTACAAAAATAGGGCTTAGGTTAGGAAGAAGAAAAATAAGAGGTGACAGGATAGAAGTATATAAAACAAATGAACAATTTAGAGAAGGTAGATTGGAATCACCTATTTCTAAAAAGAAAAGGAGTACTTGTGACACCTTAGAGACTAACCAATTTATTTGAGCATAAGCTTTCGTGAGCTCAAATTGGTTAAATAAATTGGTTAGTCTCTAAAGTGCCACAAGTACTCCTTTTCTTTTTGCGAATACAGACTAACACGGCTGTTACTCTGAAACCTGTTTATTTCTAGAATACAAGGACGAAAGGACCCCAATTAAATTTAAATGAAATAAAAATGATTCAAAGATATAATTGACCCAATGTGTAATTAACTTGTGGAACTTGATGTCATGAAGGCCAAGAGTTCAGCAGCATTCAAAAGATGACTCGACATTTGCAAAGAAGAATATCTGCAGTCCCACTAACTGGGATAAAAATGGATAAAGGAGATCAATTCCCAGGCTTCAGAACAAAAAAGTCTATCACCGATTGCCTGGGGCCAGGAAGGAATTTTCCTCTTAGGCAAATTTAAAAGACACACCCATAGAAAAATGTAACAAGCCTGCATTGGTAAGGTGGCTAGACCAGCCCATTTAGTAGGTCTTTTCTCTCTCTCGAATCTCCATGACAAACAGCTCTCTAAATTCACTTAATCCTGACTCAATGCAGGAATGGACTGGATGACCTCTTAAGGTCCCTTCCAGCCCTACACTTCTATGGTCGCAAGGTGAAGCTGCTGTAATGTCCTGTATTTTACAGCGGCTCCCTTAGTTGACTACTAAATAAGATAATACAAAGTCATATTTCCATATTTTGATATGTGCATACCTCATTCTTTATGCCAAGTTTCTCGATGTTATTTTGCAATATTTTGTGTTTTATACAAGCAGCTATAATATATATTAGTAAAATATTCATAGAGTTTAGAGATGAAAGTTTGTTGGGTATAGTTAGTCTGTCAGTCAACACAGGTATTTGCCCCCCCAATAGTATATTTTCTAGTGCCTTTTCCATAGGAAAGTGTCTAGCATCTTGACTCAGGGTATCCTCTGGCTTCAATCCCAGCGAAAGGAATGGGAAATTGAAGCCATTTTGAATGGGGAGAAGAGTTCATGAGTTTGGTGCCAGAAATTAGATGGAGGGGAACCTTTCAAAGTCTGCGTGACAAGTGATGTCTTGGATGAAACTGGGTGTTACACTTTGGGACCCTCCAGAGCTAAAAGGCTGAGAGAGACATGTCACAGGCTGACTAGTTGATTGCCTACTTCCTGTAGACAGAGGAAGCTCATCCCCAAGCATCTGAGGTCCAAACCAGTTTGAATCCTGGACAAGCCCCCACTTCAATGACAGCCAACATCTTACCTGAAACATCTGGGATTGAATCGAGGAACTTTAGAGCCACACTGCACAGCATGAGATGAGCATTATGAATCTGAATGGACTTGTTTTCCTACAATGGAAGGAGGCACTATGGACTAAAGTAAGTACCTTAAAAAAAAGCTAACATTCTGCACACTGCCGTATTTGCCTACCGTGTCATTTGCACATTTCCCTGGGAAATGCTGCACATAATTTGGTAAATATGAACTACTACAGGTGGTAAATTACAGTTTTAATTGCTTGCATTATATATGCACTGCACACACAAATCACCTGGCATATAACTGGAAGTCTGCAAAAAACCTGACTTCCATGGGTTAATCATTCACGCTGTTGGTGTAGCAGAGAAGTATTTTTAAAATTGCCACAGCATATGGTAATTTCCCATGTGCATTTCCTGCAGGTTTCCAAGAAATAGCCTCTGTCTGGCTCAAATGATTTTGCAATTGTTTACATAAATCCCATACGAAGTATCAGGGCCACATTGTTCAGGAAAGTCAAAGAAAATAATTTGTCATTCTGCTGTCTGAGGCCACACCAGCACAATTCCAGCATTAGCCAACTTGCTTTACTTTTTTGTTTTGTGGGGTACTGTACTACATGGCCAAAAAAAAAAAAAATCTAGAAACTTTGCTTGGCTAAGTCATTGTGCAATCTTTTGTACCCAACAGCCTAATAGAGTGTTTCTAAGGCATGAAATACAAAGATTAGCTTCATATCTTGTAAGCAGGGCTTGTTTTCTACCTTTTAAGTTTATTTTTCTGTTATTCATAAATAATACAGCATAACCACTGAGAACTCAAAGAAATAAATACAGCAGATTCAATGTCAGATCCTTAACTCCACTGGCAAATTGTCATTAAAACAGCCTTTCTGGGGAGGTGCCTTGTCATAGAATGTTAGGGTTGGAAGAGACATCTAGAGGTTATCTAGTCCAACCCCCTGCTCAAAGCAGGACAAACCCAAACTAAGTCATCCCAGCCAGGGCTTTGTCAAGCTGGGCCTTAAAAACCTCTAAGGATGGAAATTCCACCACCTCTCTAGGTAACCCCCTCCACCCTCCTAGTGAAATAGCTTTTAATATCCAACCTAGACTTCCCCCACCGCAACTTGAGACAATTGCTCATTGCTTCTCTCAAAACTGTGTGACTGGGCAACAAAATGGCAGATGAAATTTAATGTTGATAAATACAAAGTAATGCACACTGGAAAGCACAATCCCAACTATACATATATAATGATGGGGTCTAAATTAGCTGTTACCACTCAAGAAAGAGATCTTGGAGTCACTGTGGATAGTTCTCTGAAAACATCCACTCAATGTGCAGCGGCAGTCAGAAAAGCAAACGCTGGGAATAAGTAAGAAAGGGACAGATAATAGGACAGAAAATATCATGTTGCCACTATATTAATTCATGGTACGCCCACATCTTGAATACTGTGTGCAGATGTAGTTGCCCCATCTCAAAAAAGATATATTGGAATTGGAAAAGGTTCAGAAAAGGGCAACAAAAATGATTCGGGGTATGGAACAGCTTCTGTGCGAGGAGAGATTAATAAGACTAGCACTTTTCAGATTGGAAAAGAGACGGCTAAGGGGAGTTATGATTGAAGTCTATAAAATCGTGGCTGGTGTAAAAAAAGTAGATAAGGAAGTGCTATTTACTACTTCTCATAACATAAGAACTAGGGGTCACCAAATGAAATTAATAGGCAGCAGGTTTAAAACAAATAAAATGAAGTATTTCTTCATACAACGCACAGTCAACCTGTGGAACTCCTTCCAGAGGATGTTGTGAAGGCCAAGACCATAACGGGATTCAGAAAAGAACTAGATAAATTCATGGAGGAAAGGTCCATCAATGGCTACTAGCCAGGATGGGGAAGAATGGTGTCCCTAGCCTCTGTTTGCCAGAAGCTGGATCACTTGATGATTACCTGTTTTGTTCATTCCCTCTGGGGCACCTGGCACAGGCCACTGTTGGAAGACAGGATACTAGGCTAAATGAACCTTTGGTCTGAACCAGTAGGGCCATTCTTATATTATTTTCTTGTTCTGGTATCTGCCACCACTGAGAACAGCCTAGCTCCATCCTCTTTGGAACCCCCTTCAGGTAGTTGAAGGCTGCTATCAAATCTGCCCTCACTCTTCTCTTCTGCAGACTAAATAAGCCAAGTTCCCTCAGCCTCTCCTCGTAAGTCATGAGCCCCAACCCCCTAATCATTTTCATTGTCCTCCGCTGGACTCTCTCCAATTTGTCTAAATCCTTTCTGTAGTGGGGGACCCAAAACTGGATGCAATACTCCAGATGTGGCCTCACCACTGCCAAATAGAGGGGAATAATCACTTCCCAATGATCCTACTAATTCAGCCCAATATGGTGTTAGCCTTCTTGGCTACAAGGGCACACGGTTGACTCATATCCAGCTTCTCGTCCACTGTAGTCCTCACATTCTTTTTTGCAGAACTCCTGCTTAGCAAGTCGGTCCGCAGCCTGTAGCAGTGCCTGGGATTCTTCTGTCCTAAGGGCAGGACTCTGCACTTGTCCTTGTTGAACCTCCTCAGATATTTTTTGGCCCAATCCTCCAATTTCTCTAGGTCACTCTGGACCCTATCCCTCCAGCATATCTACCTCTCCCCACAGCTTAGTGTCATCCGTGAACTTGCTGAGGGTATAATCCACCCCATCATCCAGATCATTAATGAAGATGTTGAACAAAACCAGCCCCAGGATCGACCCCTGGGGCACTCTGCTTGATTCCAGCTGCCAACTAGACATTGAGCCGTTGATCACCACCACCGATGATCTAGCCAGCTTTCTATCCACCTTATAGTTCATTCATCCAAGCCATGCTTTTTTAATTTGCTGGCAAGAATACTGTGGGAGACTGTATCAAAAAAGTTGAGATATAGCAGTCACGTCCACTGCTTTCCCCATATCCACAGAGCCAATTATAACAGAGAAGACAATCAGGTTGATCAGGCATGACTTACTCTTGGTGAATCCATGATGACTGTTCCTGATCACCTTCCTCTCCAAGTGCTTCAAAATGGATTCCTTGAGGACCTGCTCCATGATTTTTCTTATCTCCCACTGAAGTCAATAGTGGGAGATAGTGACCAACACTGGAGTCAGTAGCAATTGAGTCAATCATCCCCTAGGTTTCCTAAAAGGACAGATTAGTGTCTTTCTGCCAGTTAGGCCGCCAGTCTTAGCAGGGAATCTCATCCTGGTGTTGACATGTTTGCCAGACTCGCCTTCTAAGCCTGTTAATAAAATAGCATTTTAAATTATGGTAACATCTTCAAGAAGAGTGAGTTGGCTGCACATTTAATGACTGATCCTCCTTTCTGTGTACCTCACTGGGGCACAGGTGTCCTGCATCTTCTCAAATTTATATCAAAGTACTATCTGAACACCTCCTAAATCAGACCATTAATCGCCTGGTATTCTGGTATTTTTTTCTGGAAGTTCTTTCTCACCAGGAAGATACCAGGGTTCAGATGGCAAAAGGGCTTTGAATTTTTATTTGGATCAGACTAACTTATTTAGAAAGCCATCCTAGCTATTTAGTAGTCTTTTGAAAGGAGTGTAAACAGAATGCCATTTACACTCTGTACCAGTCAGAGTGGCTTAAACTGTGCTTAGAGACATATTGGGTGAAATCCTGGCCTTATGTAAGTCAATAGGGGTTTTGCCACTGACTTCTATGGGACCAGGATTTTACCCACAATACGTTAGCAGTGATGATACACACAGCCTTTTTCTAACACTGTTTTAAGAAAGGTTCCTGAACATCTTCAGGGGCCACATCCCCCAAGAGAGACAACTACAGTTAGTATGTACTTCCATTCCAAGAACTTGTACAGCACAGTATAGCTGATTGCCACAACCCACATATACAGTGAAATTTTCTTTCAAAATTACAAGAGATTTTACATACTATGAGAAAATGGTGAATTTTGTTTCACTCATCTAGATGACTCTGCCTTGACAGCAGAGAACATGGCATTACATAGTCCCTTCCTGTTTTTTTTCTTGCTGTCACAAGTTGGCCCCAATGCAGTTCTGAGAGCTGGCTCGGAATCACTTATAAAAAAATAAACCTCTGTCTCAATAGATTATTTACAACAAAAACTCTAGAAATATAACAAGTGGGTAACAGATGGTATAACTGACAGTCAGACTTTAAGGAAGCAAAGAGACCAGAATGTATCCTGCTGTCATGTGTTACACTCTCAGATAGCCTAAGTACTCATGACAGATATTGCAACCCCATGCAGTATCTTTGAGGACCATTGTATTACATTTATAAAGGACTGATGTATGATAATGGGGAAGATTTACCACAGCTCCTCCAGGAACCAAAAGAAGTGTGCGGGGGAGCTGGGGGGGAAGAGGCCGGGACAGATGATCATTGCAAGTCATTGAGACTAAACAACTCTAGGGAGGTTTGCGTAGACAGGTTCAAACTGGGCTTTCCAGAGACTTAAAGAAAGGGCTTTTGGTATGATAATGGGGCCTTCTTTCCAGTTCAGCAAATTATCATGAACTCCTCGTCCAAGTGTCCCCAATGTTGCTGAAGGGTTGCTAGGACTTTGGCCTAATAAGGCACCAATAGAAAGATGGGTGATGCCTGGTAAGCTTTTACACTGGGAGCTTTAACTAGATTTCATGCCTGGGAATGTTTGTTGGGGCTTCATAATATGGGGGTTAACTGCAGTTTTAGCAAGCCCCGTCTCTCTCCATTCAATGAATGTCTCCCTATTCACTACTACCATCCTCTCCCACTGGGATCAGAGGGATAGGCACCCAGGAGGGTGCAGCATCACAAGCAGGTGATGCTTTAGGCTGTGAATGGCTTGGCCATTGGTGGATTGGCTATGTGACTCCAGTTCCCTCCCATCAGAGATGCAGTTACACAGTTAATTCCATGAGGGTGGGGTGCAGCTGGCCTTTCCAGCCCTGTACTGGTCCTCAGTGGTCAGAGTGGACAATCCCAATGGGCTACAGATGGGACACCACTTTTCCCTACTCATCCTGGAGCTTCTCAGAGTTGGATTCCTTCCCCCCGTCCTCTGATCCCATTCCAACCCTGTCAGATTTTCTGTCAAACCCAGGCTGACTATCCACATAACGGTCTTTGACTATTAACCAGGGTGGCAGAGTTTATAGAATTATTCTAAACCCACTAATTCATAGGCCTCAATGACCATGGTAACCCCCCAGCCAATTCCCCATTTTCTTATGTAACCCCTAATTTGGGATGACACCTCAGCATAGGTCATATTCCCTGTTTTCTGAACTCCCTGAAACGTCCTTCCCCACACTTCAGGGGTCAATTTAAACTTGTGACAAAGCTTTTTTTCCTTCTTTTTTTTTTTTAAACACAGCCTATAGCCTTTATGGTCCTCTCTTTCCATATGGGTGAAAATGTTTAATGTCTTCATCCCCAACGGTAGTGGACCCAAATATCATACCATGTTCTCCTGCCCCACCTTGTTTAATTCACACCTCATTTCAAAAGCATTTAGAAACACATCCATGTCATCCCTTTCCCTAAAACAAGGGAATAATTTGGCATCTACACCACCTCCCAGGACAGACACCCAGGTCTGGCTCCATCTATCAAATTAGGGTTTTGCTGGCTGGCACAATATCTGGAATACCTAAGGAAACTGCTTTTATGATTTCTTGTTAGCCCATGTGGTGAAGCAGAAATTTACTTTTGTTGCTGGTTTGGTATATCCTATGGGGGTTAGCCACCAGTTTTGGGGTGTATCTGCCCTATTTTTCAGCAGTTTGTCCTGAATTTGGCACTCTCAGTTGTGGCCCACTGAGGCACGGTTACACTGACGCTCCTTCTCTACTCTCATTGCTTGTCGCTCTCTCTCACCTCATGCTGACGCTGCTTCTCCTAGTCCACTTCCTCTCACTTCTGGCCCACAAGCATCTGGGCTTCCAGACACAGGCTGTCCCTCTCCATCTGTAGCCTCTCTGGCTCGGTCTGTGGATGTCTATGGTCTCTGCTGCAGTCATACATTCAATCTGGATGGTGCATGAGTGCTGCCTCTGTCAGCCTCTTCCCTGCACAGAGGTGTCTCCAAGATTTCTCCCACCTGCTGGTCTCTCTGCCAGTGGGCTGGATGTTCCCTGTGATCCTGGACCATCATTCCTTTTCTGGTCCTTAGAGTACAGCAGGTCAACTAGCCGGGCCTTCGTCTGCTCCTCAGCGTTGAGTTGCCTTTCTCTGCATATCTCAACCAGCTGACTTTTTTTCATCTGTTCGTAACTCATTTTCCCCGTCTCTCTTTTCATTATTCCTTTCCCAAAGAGGCTATGAGACACTTCTCTCTGCGCCTTTCCCTTCCAAAGTACTTGCTTTCATTGCTTTGGCACTTCACTGGAAAGTTCCCACTGACAGATCACATGTGCTGCCACCATATATTTCAGAGTTTCAGGGCTAACTGCACCTTTGCCCTCTTCCCGCCCAACTCCCTCCCCCCCAGGTCGTCCTCTCAAGCACCCATTTAAAGTTCCAGGCTCCCACTCCAACCATCACCTCTTTCAGGCAGAGACTTGTGTCTGTCTCACTCCAATCTGAGGGTTTAGATCCCTCTGGCACCTAACTGTGATTTTCCCAGCAGGTCTGACCTTACAAGATCTCACCCATCAGTCTTAGGGGCCCCAATAGGCCAACGTCCTTGCAACCCTTTAGCAGGATTAGAGCCCCTTAGACAAAGAGTTTGTCTCTTTGCCAGATCAGAAAGAATGCCCATGTTAGTTCAAACTCTGCCTTCTTATACCAAAAGCCTTTTCTTTGTTTGAGTCTCTGGAAAACCCAATTTGAACCAGTCCTCTGTGGGGGGTGGTATTTCCCCAGAGTTGTTTAGTCTCAGTGACTTGCCTTAATCACCTCCCACTGTTTTTAGCTCCTGGAGCAGCTGTGGTAATGCTTGCCAATGGAATAGAATGCGATCATACATAAACCATTCATAAATTTAATACAATAGTCCCCAAAGATAATGCATGGTGTTGCAATATCTGTCACTCAAACTAACTCAAGAATTTGATTACAATAAGATAGCCATCCTTATCTGAAAAGAATATACATGCACTGTAAGTGCATACTTATCCCCCTTTCCAGGGATTTGACTCTTTTGGTAACTTAAATAACATTGCAACATGAATCTCAGCCTAAACTTTCTCCCAAGCGTGGCAGTTCTTCAGATTTTCCCTGCATGCCCTGTCTGCCCTAGACAGTAGTTCATTCTGCCCCCGGAACAGGCCCTATTCCCTCTAAGAGCTAATGAATGAGTATGTCTCAGTAGTATTTACACAGCACCTTCATTGTAGGGTTTGAGGTCCTAATTATAGGATGACTCAGAAGAACCCATAATCAAATGTTTAGATAATATTCCTGTTAAATTCCTTTCCCTCCTCCTACCACATTTCTCTCTCTTCCCATAGCTGTGATTTTTAGATACTATTACAGTCTGCAGTCTGTCCTACTATAGGTCCCCCTGTTATTTCAAAACACTACCTCACCCAGTATTCAGCCATTTAGTTAACAATTAGCCAAATGTATTTTTCAGTCAGTAGTATTCTGTACCAGATCTCCTAAAAATACCTGAGGTGTCTGCGCTGTTTGTTCTGAATGCTGGGAAATATGAATCCTTTTGTACCAAGTCTTGCAGCGTTGAAACTGCTTGGACACATGAACAGATCATTGAAGCACACTGCCATCATTTTTAAGCCTTTTGAAGATCAAAGAGTCATCTCTAGCCTTTGAAGCTTGTCTTTTAAACCTAGCTTCACAATTATTGGATAAGTCTTTCAAAATCTCTGGTTTTCTATCAGACCTTTGTGAATCTCTCTCCCCACCCCCACTACCCTAGTTCCAACTTTAGTGTGGCCACCACACACTTAAATGCAGTGGAATCCTACCACAGTGGTTCATAGGCTTTATGGTAGAGGTCTTTCTGTTCCATTCCAGCGATCAGCCAGAGATGCTGGATACCATGGAGCTGTACAGGTTCACAGTGGGGTAGGAGTTACGAAAGAGCGTGCAACAGCAGGGTCCGTATGAACAGCTTTAATACGTGCCTGCCACAGGGTGGTCTACTCACTGCTAGGTGGCACCTCCTTCTGGTGATTCGCTTCAGCCAGTTCAGCATCCCCTTTCTTCTCTTCCACCATTGCCACTCTCCTCCTGCCCATGGAGGCACAGTACAGTCCTTTCGTGACTGGGCCCTCCAGCCGGGTCACTCTGTGTTTTTCCCTTCTGGGGGAGTCTGTTAAAGTCCCTCTGCACCAGCAGTGCTAGGCAGTCTTCACACCTGCCGCCCTGACAACATCAGACCCACAGTGACTTGGGCATTCTTCCCATTCACTGCCCCTAGCAAGATCACTCTGTAGCAGCTAGTAGGGGAACCCAGGCCCACCCTCTACTCTGGGTTCCAGGCCAGGACCCTACAACAAGCCGTTAAGGTCTGTGGCTACTCCAAACTTACTGCTCTAACCCCGGACGACTTCCTACCATGCTTCTCCAAGCTTTTCATTCTCCAGCCTTCCTGGCCAGACAACTCTCTCTTAGATCTACTAGGTGAACTCTTTCTCACTAGGTTCCTGTCCCCTTTCCTTCTCCCTTACCTCAGGGAGCGAGAATCTGCAGGCTTTCCCCCTGCTGCCTCCTCACTGTTGCCAGCATCCTGACTTTATAGGATCCCTGCCTGTTCCCTCACAGGTGAGCTTCCTTCCAATTAGCACACTCTACAAAGCCTAAATCTTCCCCATGTGCAGCTTAATTGGCTGACTGGATGCACCTGACCTAATTCAACTCTCGCAGGGCCTGTGTTGGGAGCACACCCCATCACAGTGCCTTATGGGTCCCAGTCAAAAAGAAATTTCAAGGGGAGTTTCAACAAACTTTTTGGAGAGATGTTAATTATTATTTTGGAGAGACGGCAGATTTTGCAGTATGGAAAGCCAGTTTTTCCTCCCTGCTTTTCTGCTCTCTATATAAATCCAAATATGAATCTGATCTGAAGCTTGGTTTCCAAAATGCTGAAAAATAAACCAGTCTCCGATGTAGTGATATTTTGGCCCTACTACAATGCATGGTCCTAAGTCACAGTCCTTCTCAGGCTGCATGGAACGAAACACAATGATACAGACACACATTTCGCATTCTATAGCTTCAGAAAACGCCAAGTCCTGGGAATCCAAAAAGTGAACTGCGATTTAAACAATAAGAAATCATAACCACAAAGTAATGACAAAAAACCATAAAACTAACGAAAAAATACATTCTCCTCATATCTCATTAGCTCTGCAGTGAAAAGTGCTATTAGACAATAATCCTAATTACATGTACAAACTTCTCTCTCCTTGGAATGCAAATGGGAATTCAAACCAATTTAACAATATGCCTGACACCGTGAAGAAGAGAATAGTCCCATCTATTTACATCTTGTATAAAACAGAACTGTGCTTTACAACAGTGGTTTTGTTAGTGCCTGAACAACTGGGAAACTGTCCACGGCTGCTTCCTTGAGAAAAGCCAGACGTATATAAATTCAGCCGGGCGGGCAAGCCGATAGTCAGCAAATGCAGTCGCAGAACTATTACCTGTTTTCAAAAGACAATGCAGAGGAAGCATTTTTTAATTCATAGGATCCCATTATTAAAAAAAAAATTTGAAAAGGCAGGGGTGGCTCAGTATTATCCCTTTGAGAAAACACTCGCTTATGCAGAAGCTCTCTGCAAGGCGGAAATTCTCTCAGACTCAGTAACAAAAGGACAGACATACAGTGACTGGAGAGGTTCTCCCTCAGAACAATTAAACAACAAAACCAACTGTGAAAAGCTCTGGGAGTCTGAAACCACTGTCCCCATCCTCCCTGGTAAATAAAGGGTAAGTAATTAGCTGAGCCTGAAGACAACATTTCACACTATATCATAGGCTGTAAATAGGAATTATAAAAACCTCTCTGAATTCTTGTGGATCCCGCAGTACAGTGCTGCACAATGTGATCCTGAGGGATTAAGAGAGAGTAATTATTCTCTGTGATAGTTTCTCTCTGAGGCCTTGTCTACACTACGTGGGAAAGTTGATCTAAGCTATGCGATTTGAGTTACGTTGGTCGACGTAGCTTAGATCTACTTACTGCGGGGTCCACACTGTGGTATGTCGATGGGAGATGCTCTCCTGTTGGCTCCCTTACTCTTCTCGTTACGGTGGAGTATGGGAATCGACGGGAGAGTGATCTGCAGTCGATTTAGCGGGTCTTCACTAGACCCGCTAAATCGACCACCGCTGCATCTATTGCCGTGCGTCAATCCCCCAGTAAGTGTGGACAAGCCCTGGGTTGCTTTGCTTTACAAATGCTGTAAGAACTGCTTATCTCTCAATACCTGGAGTAAACTACTTGCCATAGCCTAGAACTCATTGTATCACAGTACCAGGCTACCAACGAATTAAGCTACTAGCACTGTATGAAGTCTACTCTCACACGAGCTAACTGTAGAGGGGTGCATGTGTGCACATGTGTGTGTATATATGTGTATGTGTATATATACACATATAACAAAGTAAATTTCCAAAAACTCCAGGCATGACTACTGAACAGCTTTAAATGGTACAGAGGAATTGCGTATGTAACCCTTCTGCCAGGTGAAGCCAGCAGCAACCAGGGCCGGGTTCAATATCTAGGGGTTCCTTTTCAACAATACAACACAGGACCAGCTTGAGCCCCCACCCAGTAACCTGGGAAAATTACACACTACCCCTGGGCACCTCTGAGAGGCAATACTTCCTGTCACTGGACACAGACTCACCAGCAGTGCCTCCTGCTGGTCATCTCAGGGAATTAACTCACCAGCCTCTGGAGCGCCCTCTTCAGGCCAGTGTCTCGCCTTGCTGCTGGCTCCCGTGTCCCTCCCAATTCCTTTACTGTGCCCCCCTCTGCTTCCTCACCATACCCCACTGACAGTGGTTGTCCTTGGTCAGTGAGGACCCATGGTTCAGAGGTGCATCTGTGTGAATTCACCTCCCATCCAGGAAAGAAGGCACCTTGCTTGCTTAGCCATCTGAGCACTTGCTCTGCCTGGCTGCCCTGCCGGCCGCTGTTCCTTGCCGCCTGGCCGCCCCGCCGGCCGCTGTTCCTCGTCGCCCCGCCAGTTGCTCCCACCAGCCGACTGCTTTCCACTTTCACCAGCCGCCCATCAGTTACCTTCTGCTGCCATCTGCCTCTCTGCTGTGATCTCTGTAAGTCAGTCTCTTGTGATTTTTAGCTCTCAGCAGGCTGGGCAGAAACACTGCCCCACCACGAGTAATTTCAGCTCTTACTGAATACTTGACATAACAAAAGGCTCCTAATGAAGCCTATTTTGGTCTACCTCTGAACAGTGGGGAGGAACAAGCTATTCGCGTAGCTGAAATCGGCATATCTTAGGTGGACTTACCTGGCATTGAGGACAGCGGTGAGTCGACCGCTGCTGCTCCCCAGTCGACTCCACTTCTGCCTCTCGGGATAAATCGATCCCCAATAGATAGATCACTACCTGTCGATCCGGTGGGTAGTGAAGACCGGCCCATAGACTTTAAGGCCAGAAGAAACAGAAGAAACATTGTGATAATCTAGTCTGACCTCTCTGACTTTACCTGAATCCTTTTAAATACCCCATCCTTGAGAACCCACATCACAGCTACAATCATTTGAGACAAGAAGAACCAGCTGGCACTTCCTCTGGAGACCATCATAATGGTGCCATTAATGGCAGGTGGGGTCATGGGTCATCCTAGGCCTGAATCTTGCAACTTGTTACGCATATGAACATCTCCATTGAAATAAATGCCTAGCCAGGCTGTGGCCTGTCAAATTTCCGTTTCTGTGAGCAGGGGAAGCTTATTCTGTCAGGGATCCCCTCTCCTGATTGTCCTGCTGCCCATCTCTCCATTGCCTGCTGACTTCAGGGGAAAAAGCCTTTTGTGGCAATAGACTGGAATGCTGAATGGCGCTTCTGCAGCTTGTGCTATGAGCACTCTCTTTAAAACTCCCACCGCTGGACACTGAAGCTTGTTTGATATGTGGAAGAGGTGGTGTCCCCGCACTTCCTTTTTGCTATGGGATGCATCAGAAATTGCAGATTTATTCTCTTTTCACTCTTCTGGAGTTTATTTTCCCTGGCTCAGAACACATATCTGAAAAGTAGACGGGGACTGGATTTTATTGTATAGACTGAGGCCTGGTCTACACTTCAGGGTTAGGTCGATGTAAGCTGCCTTGCGTTGACCTAGCTGTGGAACTGTCTTCACTTAAATTTGGCTCCCACCAACGTAAGCATCTCTCTACGCCGACTTAGTAACACCACCTCCCCCAGCAGCGTAGAGTCACAGTTGATGTAATTAGCTCAATGCAGTGTCAGAGCAGATGACACTGCATTTCTTACATTGATTGTTACTGGCTTTCAGGAGCCGTCCCCCACTGCCTCACACTGACAATGCAATCGATACAAGTGCTCCTGGCAAGGACACGCTCCGCTGACACAAGGACCGAAGTGTGCACGCGCACACAGGCGATTTAATAACTGACATGGCTGTATGCCGATGTAAGTTAGGTCAACTTAATTTTGTAGTGTAGACAGTAGATGTGGGGAGAGGATGGCTAAAGGATCACCAAAGTGGCTTGTGCCTAGGAAGGGTAACTTTTGAAATATCTTAAATTAATCTGCTGAGACTCTTTAGGAAGGACTAGTTTCTAAGACTAATTTAGATTAATATCCTGCCATGGGAGGAGAACAGAAAGTTTAAAAAATATTTTAAACAACTTCCCTTGGAACCACAAATGAGTATAATCTGCTAATATATTGTCAAAATATCTATCTAAAGTACTTATGTGGCTCCTATTACTGTAGTGGCTGAGCACTTCACACTCTTCAATGTATTTATCCTCACAAACCCCCGTGAGCTAGGCAGTGCTATTAGCCCCATTTTACAGATGGGGAACTGAGGCACAGAGACACTAAGGATAGTGTCTTTACTGCAGTTAACCCAGGTTCTTACTTTTGTTTTGCGTCAAGTCCTCTCCCATCCACACACTAAAACTTCTCACAAAAGCTTTCACCCCGAGCTACATAGCCTGGTGAGGGAGTGGGTTAAAGCCTGGCTGGTAATTTGCCCTTATTGCAGTAAGGACACAAGCTAAACCACTTAAATGCAATCCTCCAATGCCTCCCCACAATTCCTCTCCTGTGCCCAGAAGGACAGACAATTTCTCCCACAATTCACTAGGAAAGAATCTTAGAGCGACTTGACTGACTGTAGCACAAGGAACCATGGGATGTGTCCCAAAAATCCTAGTAACACACATGAGCCAATCACTTGGACTAACTCCACAGAAAAGACATACTCTGAGTTACTTGCCCCAGGTCACACAGAAAGCCTGTGGCAAATCAGGGGACTAAAGCTGGCTCTACCGAGCCCTAGGTGAGTGGAATAATGTTCCTTTTAATGACAACTATTTTATGGCTTAAACAAGCATGGGAAAACTATCATGAAAACTAACCAGTCCGGGCACAAAATCTACTCGCCCATTCTTAAAACGATAATTATGATAATTGTTGATGGTTCAGATGAGTGGCCAAGAGGACAAATGAAATTGTGCAATGCTAAAGTGATTTTTTTAAATTGGGGGCAGGGTGTCATTGTTTGTTGTGAGATCTTTTAATTTTCTGCCTTTGGGGGACAGTAATTCCCTTAAAGAGAATCACCTCAAGGTAAGGCACATTCAGGTGTGCTTTCAACACCATCCACTGCACACTCTTCCACACACGTGTGGCAATTAATAAGTGCTAGTCATTTGGTGATGAATCAGAATGTTTCTGATTTGGAGAGAGAAGAAGTCTTCACAGGTCCTGCTAAAACTACAAAGACTTTTCCTGAGACTAATTCAGGTACTTGGAATGATAGATTATTCTTATTTGCTACAAGTTGTTAGACGAGAGACTGAAGTTGGATAGGTTTCAGAGTAGCAGCCGTGTTAGTCTGTATCCGCAAAAAGAACAGGAGGACTTGTGGCACCTTAGAGACTAACAAATTTATTTGAGCATAAGCATCCGATGAAGTGAGCTGTAGCTCACAAAAGCTTATGCTCAAATAAATTTGTTAGTCTCTAAGGTGCCACAAGTCCTCCTGTTTTTTTTAAAGTTGGATATTGACTCAAACACAATATGGGCCTGATTCAGGAAGATACTTACGCACATATGGAACTTTAAACATATGAGTAGCCCCAGAGATTTCAGTGGGTCCACTCAAGTGCTCAGACTTAGGCCCTTGCTTAAGTACCTTCCTGACTGGGAGTCACAGAGAGAAATGTGTGGGTCACATTTTGGAATTGTTTAGCACTAAGCCCTGTGAACAGAAACTGCGGATTTTAGCCCAGTTCAATAGCTTTCTATAAAATAGGGCAGTGACAAACAGCAGGATTTAGAGTGACTAAGAAGTGAAATAAAACAGCCATTCAGTACTAATGGGAAAATCCCAGCTAGATGTTAAAAAACAATGTTAAATTTGGGATGCTAGGAAGATTTTGCCAAAAGTAGTAATCAAAGCTTCATCACTAGATATGGTAAAGAAAATGTTTGGTATAACACAGGTAGATCTGTAGTTCCCAGCACGTCCCCTGGACAGACGACCTAAGCACCCACATAGATTTCCACCACAACTTCAACAACCACCACCCATCCATTGAACTCTTTCTCATCAACTTCCTGGACACCACAATCAGCTTCAGCAATCGATCCCTAAAGACAGACAGATACAAGAAGGACACCAACCACACATTCTTAGTTGTCACCTACCACCCTACACTGGAACTCTCATGAAGTATTATCAAACAATTCAAACCCCACATCCTGAAAAAAAACTATTTCCTGAACTCACTCTTCAGGCCTTCAAACAACCCCCCAGCCTTGCCAAGCCCATGATCAGAAGTAAACTCCCCACAGACCAGGACACACCAGCTCAAAGTGGTACCAGACTCTGCCATAACAACAGATAGAAAACCCGCAGGCATGTCCCCAGGCCTATGATGATCAATGTCGCCCACAATACACCTTTCAAGATCCATGGGTCCTACACATGCCTATGACAACATGTGATGACCTCATCCAGATCATCAAATGCCCCAACAACAATAACAATGTCAGGGAAATTAGACAATTGCTATGCTCTCGAATGAACTCTCACAGTGTGATTTTGTCTGTTATTTTTCTATCTCACATGAGCACTTTTCACAAAACTATAACTCCATATCTGACCTGTCAGTCCTAGTCCTCAAAGGAAACCTGCACAACACCTTCAAAAGAGGAGCAGTAGAACTTAAATTCATAACTCTGCAAGACACTAAGCGGTTGTCTACGCTACGGCTTATGTCAATACAACTTACGTTGCTCAGAGGTATGAAAAAGCCACCCCCCAACTGATGCAAGTTACACCAACCGAAGAGCTGGTGTGGACAGTGCTATGTCGGCAGGAGACGCTATCCCGCTGACATAGCTACTGCCTTGCATGGAGATGGAGTTCTCTCCCGTCAGCATACAGCGTCTTCACCAGGTGTGCTACAGATGCACCAATGAAGTGCTTCTAGTGTAGACTAGCCCTAAATATCATGGTATCAACAGAAACACAGGTTTAATGACTCATTACAACCAGTGGTGAGCTGGAGTCTGTTCGCACCGGTTCACTAGAACCGGTTGTTAAATTTAGAAGCCCTTTTAGAACTGGTTGTTCTGCGAGGGACAGCCGGTTCTAAAAGGGCTTCTAAGTTTAACCAGCCAAAAGTGGCACCTTAGGCGCCGACTCCACGGGTGCTCCAGCCCTGGAGCACCCATGGGAAAATTTGGTGGGTGCAGAGCACCTACCGGCAGCTCCCCGCCTCACCCCCGCCCCCAGCTCACCTCCGCTCCGCCTCCGCCCCTGAACGCGCCGCCCCGCTCTGCTTCTCTGCCGCCCCCACCCGGCTTCCTGCGAATCAGCTGTTCGTGCGGGAAGCTGGGACGGGCTGAGAAGCAGGTGGCGGCTTCCCGCTTAGGCCCAGGGAGACGGAGGTGAGCTGGGGCAGGGGGGCGCAAGGAGGGCCGCCCGTGCCGCAGCAGGTAACCCGGGAGGGCGGGTGCGCGCAGGGGAACCGCTCCCCGCCCCAGCTCACCTCCACCAACCTCGGCGTGAGCAGGAAGCCACCACCTGCTTCTCAGCCCTCCCCGGCTTCCCGCTGAACTGCTGATTCGCGGGAAGCTGGGGGTGGGGCACGGAGAAGCAGAGCGGGGCAGTGCATTCAGGGGAGGAGGCGGAGGCGGAGCAGAGGTCAGAAGGGGCCGGGGGTGGAGCAGGGAGCTACTGGTGGGTGCTCTGCACCCACCAAATTTTCCCCATGGGTGCTCCAGCGCCCCGGAGCACCCAGGGAGTCGGCACCTAAGGCGCCACTTTTGATATGATTGGTGGGAGAGCAGCCGCTCCCCCTGCTCCTGCCCTAGCTACGCTCCCCTGCCCCTAGGAGCCAGAGGGACCTCCTGGATGCTTCCTGGGAGCTGCCCCAGGTAAGCACCGCCGGGACTCCCCTCCTCGCCCCCTGGCAGGTGCCTCTGGCTCTTAGGGGTGGGATGGGCACCCACTACGGTGGCCCACAAGACCTTCCTGCCCAGTTCTGGGGGCAGTCAGGGGACAGGGGAAGGGGGCAGATGGGGCAGAAGTCCCGGGGGGGCAGGAGTGAGCAATGACCCCCTCATGGGGTGAGGAGGGAACCCGTTGTTCAGATTTTGGCAGCTCATCACTGATTACAACCATATGTAACCTACTAACCTTCCTTTGTCATATGACTGTAGAGGTGTTAATTGCCCACTTCATTTCAGGTGGTTTCTTGCAACATGAATTAACCCCTGGTACATTTAACAATCCCACCTTGTATTTAGCTGTGACACTCTGATTACCTTTTTCCAGACCTGAAGAGCTCTGTGTAGCACCAAAGCTTGTTTCTTCCACCAACGGAAGTTGGTGCAATGAAAGATACCACCTCACCCACCTTTATCTCATTAGAATCAGGAGAAGTTAGGTACCTAATGTGCTTAGTTTTGGGGTGTTTTCTTTTAAATCCCACAGGGCATCTATCTGCATCTTGAAGAGCCTAAACACCCTTGGAAACCAGGTGCAAAGTCTTGATCTTACGCTCATTGAAATCCATGGAAAAGCACCCACTGACTTTAAATGGTGCAGGATCAGGGCCTAAGATCCTGGAATTCTCTGCTTCCTATTCAGCTGTGCATGCTTTAATCAGGCACGGAGGTTGGGATGCTCTATACTCCATTCTTGAGACCCTGTGTATAGAATCATATAATAGTAGGACTGGAAGGGACCTCGAGAGGTCATCTTCTATCTGTGTGTTTATCTTCAGGCCTAAAGATTTTTTTTAAATGCTTTCATTGGTTTGCATTAGAAGGTAGATGGTAGGATTAATAGCTGTTCTTCAAAGCTATAAACCGCCTGGTGTGTTTTCTCAGACTTTGAGCTGTGAGTTACTGCTGTAATTATATCCAGAAGGAGAGACCATAATAACATTCTGACTTGATTTCCACTGGCAGAGCATTGATTAAAAGAGCTACATAATAAATGAAAGGCATTTCAGAATCACACTGTTGATATCTGTAATTTTTTTATAATTAGAAAAGCCTACCAAAAACTGTATATTATAATTACATGCATTATTAATCCTGCTCTGTTATTATAAGAATTATTCTATGATTGCAGGTTGCAGAGAGTTTTTCTGTAATTTTTTTAAAAAGGCACTGCAGTTTGGATTACAATACAAAGCCTTTTTACAGGGCAGATAAATTGGGCCATATTTTTTTCAAACTAATGCAAACCAAATGATCCATAAGCTGAAGATAGGCAAATTCAAAGAGGAACAAACAATTGAGGGGTAATGTTTTTGCCTGTTAGAAGTCTGCAGTGTAAGGAAAAGAATGTTCAAATAGCCTCTTTTATATGTTGCTTCCAAACAAAAGTCTTAAATACCTAACAGTCAAAGAGGGTATTTAATGACATTTTTGAACAATTTGTGGTTAGCCTCTTTTGAGTAAAGCCACCTACATGCAGGATTTTATTCCTGAAAACAATTCTATTATACTCTAAGTTTATTTAATATATAATTTTTTCAGCCCAATTCACCATGAATAGGAATACCGTACTTAATTTAGACTATACAAAGGTTCTCAGATTATTTACTGACAAAACATCCAGGAACACACATTAGACTGTGATTTTTGGTTAGGCCCATGTTTTCCAGGGACCATGGCAAACCTAAAAGGTAAATTACAAGTTATATGAACCATAATGATCAGTTACTTACATAAGTAGTCCCATTGGTGTCCATTGAATACTCCTATGAGTAACTGGCCACCAATATGACAAGTAGTCCCAATAGTGTCCATTGATTACTCTGGTGAGTAACTGGTCACCAATGTAAACAAAGAGGTTGCAATCTGACTTTAAGTGATTTATCTCAGCTCTGATTTATTTCTAGTCTAATTCATTGTGGCTTGATATAGCAGATAAGATCCAGGCTCCATCATTTTCCCCCCAATTCTCTGTCCCTGCATTGTTAGATTAAGGGTAATTCTAAGTAACATTTTAAGGGAACATTATCAGAACAGCTCTCTTTCTGTCTCTCTTTTGCTGACATAAAAATATTTATAATAGTAAAATTAAATGTGATGCAAATGTCAGTACTTGCATCTTTAACTATCCGGGTTTTTTTTACCCGCTATTTAATTACAGGAACAAAAGTTGATGGTATACATTGCCCTGAAAAAAAAATCCTCTTAAAAACTAGAATTCAGGAGGATCTCACGTACTACTTTTGGTAGAATTATTATGTGAAGCCCAGTAGGGTGGATTTTACTCTCTCCACTAAAGGGTGTTTCAGGTTTGAACTAAATGGAATGACCAGATTGAGACTAAGTACAGAAACAGACCTGGAAATGGAAGCAGAGTCATTTGCAGTGTCAAAAGCACCTTGAACCTGACCAAGTAGCACCCACAAACTTATCTCTACCACCACCACCCAAATTAAACAACCAACACCAAGCAAGAAAACACCTACTCAGCCAGAGCCAAGCATCTTAATCAGTTCTAATAAAGGCAAAGCTACAAAGAGCCATTTTGTTATTAGCCACAAACCTATCCACAATTGTTCGCTATGAGAACACGTCGCATCAGGAGGCCTGGAAGTGGAAAGGACAATCAAATGCAAACCTGTAATTTTCTCGTCCCTGTTGCTATTATGCATCATAATAATTTTGCCTTACTGGGAATGTCACTAGTGCACTAGGAACTTCAGCATTAGTTCTTCCCAGAACTAACACCAACCTGCCAGGACCACCCAAAACTAGCTATTACCAGAAAAGCTCCAGTTTGGCTCCTGCAAGTAGGACGTCGGTCAGAGGATTAAAAACAATGGTTTTAGGTGGTTCTGAATTCATTCCAGGCAGTGAGTGTTGATTCTGGCAGGCATTGACTGACTCATGCTTGGTTCCATGCTGAGTCTGTGCATTGCAATTTAGGGTTTTGTTCCAGCTGGTTACAGATGATTTTGAATGGCTCCCAGCTGGTTAATGGTTTTTCTGCCTTGGTTACATTTGGATAAAGATTTTCACATCTTGGTTACAGATAATGGAAAGTGGTTTTTCTTAATGCACACCAGGCTGGATCGTGTTGCTTTCATCACAAGAGGAAAAGGCGTTCTGGCAAGTTATAGGAAGATTTCATGAGTTTATAGGTGATTTCCATTTTGACTCAACTCTTTACTCAACCCTATTAAAATGCCCAAGCTAGTGCTACCACACTACTCTGCTGATTTCATTCTTCACCACCCTCTTCCCTGCAGAGTCAGTGAACAGGCTTTTTTTTAAAAAAACAAAAACTTGTTTGATGCAGCTTTGCCAAATAAATTTCCTTTCTGGGACAGACAGTCCACCACATTTGGCCTGCACCCCATTCCCCCATCTTCACTAGAGCATGTCAGGAATTTTGCAACCAAATGGAAAATGCTAATTCACCAAAACCAAAACTGTTTGTGAGAAAGGCTGAGTTTTGAGGAAACTTTTGCTGGGAAGGATTCTCGGGTCCAGGATGAAATTTCTGGTCACAACCAGAGAGAGAGAGAGAATAAGAGAGAGCTCAGAACAGGCAATAGTTTGGTGGAGTACTTGCTGGGTCCAATTTGGAGCAGAGATTTGAACCTGTTTCTCTCACATCCCACTGGAGCACCCTAAACACCAGTCTGTTATCTGTTCTGGGATGAGAGGGATCTGTTGTTTTTTGAATGAAAACATTTGAAAGGGCTCAGTTTTTGTCCTGATGCAGAACAGGATATTTTTTTGAAATCTCAAAAAATTTAATAGGATGGGAAAAACCATTTCCCACCCAGCTCTAATCTTCACCCCTACGTGGACAATCCTCTGTTGGGGGTAAGGGAACTCATTTTTAAGGTCCTGATCCAAAGCCCATTGAAGTCGATGGAAAGACTCCCAGTGATTTCAGTGGGAGCTGGAATAGTCTTTAAGGTGCTCATGAAGGAAGCATGGAGAACTTCCTGTGAACTCTTCCTGTGAACTCCCTCGGATGAATATACTGCCTAACAACTCCTCATATCAATCTCTTTATGTACACTCTGGAAGCAGAGGATAGACTGAAAGGTAATATTTTGTAATAGAAGTGTTTCCATAGGCAAACCAAAGAAATTACAGGTAAAAAGGCCTGGTGGGAATCTTCCACCAACTAACTTCAGCGTTAGATGGTCACTTGCAGAGACTGCAATGCCAATAGACGCTAACGTGTCCATCTGAATTTCATCTTCTTTATCGACTTGTTCAGACTCTTGAGATCCAAGACAGCTTCAGCTACTCCTGACAATTTCCTTGCTATGGAATAGAACCCTGAGCACATTTCACCTGGAGGAAAACATTCTAGCTCCTCGAGCTCTCGCAGTTGAGAGATTCCCTTCAGAACAGTTTGGTGATTCTTGTCATCCCTGAACATTACAAAGGGAATGAAGAAACAATGTGCAGGACATATCCTGTAGCCTAGGTTTAATTCTGTGCTGGAAGGTGGCATTGCATCCATTTTCTGATCTAGGCTTCTCTCTGGTTTTTCTCCTCCGGGTCTTGCCCCTTGAATAAACTGAACCCCTTCTCCGGTATCTTTATTGGTGGTGGGAATAGAAAGCACTTCTGACCTTGTCTGAGGGCATGTAGCCTTTCCTGTACTTTGCTACAATGGGGCGTGAACATTTTTGTTTGTCTGTATTATCAGCCCCCACCTTACCAAGCTCCCTGAACAGAAGATTTGCATTCCATAGTTATCCCATGTCCACTTGGTTTGCACATTTGAAACCTATATTCTCTACCAATGTTCCTATTATGAACAAGAGACTAGGGTCCCCCAGTACTGGTGAACATTATAGCTCATTTCACTAGGAAGTCTGATTTGATATTATCCCAGGGCTTGGGGGTGTTTTCATCAAAGACCCTGTGCAGATTAATGGGGTGAGTTTCCAGATTCCAGAAAGCATGCTTTGCTGATATGCTCCTGGGTACTGCAGGGCAGCCTGATACGTTTACATTTTCTTTTCCACATTACTGGTATCAATACTGCAGTTTGAGCTCTAAAGGATTCTCTCATTCTTAAAGTAAGGCTAAGGCCTTGTCTACACTACCAAGTTTTGTTGACAAAAACTGCCTTTTTCTGACCAAACAGCGAATACATACACACTGTGATGTGACTTTTGTTGGGAAAAATGCCCATTTTTGGTGACAAAATACAACCACCCCAATGAGAGACATATATTCTTTTCCTTTATGTTTTTCTTGACAAAGTGCCAGTGTAGACACCACGCTTGATTTCATCACTTTAATTGGTCTCCAGGAGGTGTCCCACAATGTCCATCCTGACTGCTCTGGTCAGCAGTTTCAACTCCACTGCCCTGCAGCCAGGTAAACAACCCTCCTCCCCTCCCCCTTAGAAGTCCCGGGAATTTTTGAAATTCCATTTCCTGCTGGCTCAACGTGGAGAGGTCTCATCGCATCTTCCCAGGCGACGATTGCTGGTTATCGCGCCAAACGATCTCCCACGTGGACCACTGTTGAGCTGTTGGATCTGATCAGTATATGGGGAGAGAAGGCTGCGCAATCATGGCTGCGCTTGAGCTGTAGGAATTGGGATACCTAACTGGGATAGCTACGGGCACATTTCTTGAGGCTTGTGCGAAAAGGGCTATGATCGGGACATGCTGCAGTGCAGAGCAAAGATAAAGGAGCTGAGGCAGGCAAGGGAGGCAAACTGTTGCCCCGGTGCTTCACTTAAGACCAGCCAGTTCTATAAAGAGCTGGACACTGTTCTCGGTGGCTACCCCTCCTCCACCGCCAAGAGCCCCGTGGATACTTCGGCAGGCCTGGAGGTGGTGGAAAGAGGACCTAACCTGAAGGATGAAGTTATTGATGAAGAGGTGTAGTTAGATGATGATGTGCAGCTCCCAGCAGGGTCGCCTGGTGGGGCAGGCAGCCAGGAACTGTTCTCCACGCCACAAGGGTCTAGCCAGTCTCAGCAGTTGCTCTCCAGCAAGCAAGAAGCAGGAGAGGAGATGCCTATGTGGTTTCTGTAGTGCGGAGGTGGGTTCAGGGTATAGAAATGTGGAAGTCTGGCTATGTTTCTGAGCTGTACATTTCCCTATGCTTTTTTTGCCTCTGTTTTCACTAACAAGGTCAGCTCCCAGACTGCTGCGCTGGGCATCACAGAATGGGGAAGAGATGGCCAGCCCTCTGTGGAGATGGAGGTGGTTAGGGACTATTTAGAAAAGCTGGACATGCACAAGTCCATGGGGCCGGACAAGTTGCATCCGAGAGTGCTGAAGGAATTGGCGGCTGTGATTGCAGAGCCCTTGGCCATTATCTTTGAAAACTCGTGGCAAACGGGGGAAGTCCCGGATGACTGGAAAAAGGCTAATGTAGTGCCAATCTTTAAAAAAGGGAAGAAGGAGGATCCTGGGAACTACAGGCCAGTCAGCCTCACCTCAGTCCCTGGAAAAATCATGGAGCAGGTCCTCAAAGAATCAATCCTGAAGCACTTACATGAGAGGAAAGTGATCAGGAACAGTCAGCATGGATTCACCAAGGGAAGGTCATGCCTGACTAATCTAATCGCCTTTTATGATGAGATTACTGGTTCTGTGGATGAAGGGAAAGCAGTGGATGTATTGTTTCTTGACTTTAGCAAAGTTTTGACACGGTCTCCCACAGCATTCTTGTCAGCAAGTTAAGGAAGTATGGGCTGGCTGAATGCACTATAAGGTGGGTAGAAAGCTGGCTAGATTGTCGGGCTCAACGGGTAGTGATCAATGGCTCCATGTCTAGTTGGCAGCCGGTGTCAAGTGGAGTGCCCCAGGGGTCGGTCCTGGGGCCGGTTTTGTTCAATATCTTCATAAATGATCTGGAGGATGGTGTGGATTGCACTCTCAGCAAATTTGCGGATGATACTAAACTGGGAGGAGTGGTAGATACGCTGGAGGGGAGGGATAGGATACAGAAGGACCTAGACAAATTGGAGGTTTGGGCCAAAAGAAATCTGATGAGGTTCAATAAGGATAAGTGCAGGGTCCTACACTTAGGATGGAAGAATCCAATGCACCGCTACAGACTAGGGACCGAATGGCTAGGCAGCAGTTCTGCGGAAAAGGACCTAGGGGTGACAGTGGACGAGAAGCTGGATATGAGTCAGCAGTGTGCCCTTGTTGCCAAGAAGGCCAATGGTATTTTGGGATGTATAAGTAGGGGCATAGCGAGCAAATCGAGGGACGTGATCGTTCCCCTCTATTCGACACTGGTGAGGCCTCATCTGGAGTACTGTGTCCAGTTTTGGGCCCCACACTACAAGAAGGATGTGGATAAATTGGAGAGAGTCCAGCGAAGGGCAACAAAAATGATTAGGGGTCTAGAGCACATGACTTATGAGGAGAGGCTGAGGGAGCTGGGATTGTTTAGTCTGCAGAAGAGAAGAATGAGGGGGGATTTGATAGCTGCTTTCAACTACCTGAAAGGGGGTTCCAAAGAGGATGGCTCTAGACTGTTCTCAATGGTAGCAGATGACAGAACGAGGAGTAATGGTCTCAAGTTGCAATGGGGGAGGTTTAGATTGGGTATTAGGAAAAACTTTTTCACTAAGAGGGTGGTGAAACACTGGAATGCGTTACCTAAGGAGGTGGTAGAATCTCCTTCCTTAGAGGTTTTTAAGGTCAGGCTTGACAAAGCCCTGGCTGGGATGATTTAACTGGGACTTGGTCCTGCTTCGAGCAGGGGGTTGGACTAGATGACCTTCTGGGGTCCCTTCCAACCCTGATATTCTATGATTCTATGATTCTATGTAGCTCATCGGTACAGTGGAACAGGGTGTTGATGCATGATGA
This sequence comes from Chelonia mydas, assembly GCF_015237465.2. Lineage (NCBI taxonomy): Eukaryota > Metazoa > Chordata > Testudines > Cheloniidae > Chelonia > Chelonia mydas. The sequence goes on along the minus strand of NC_057852.1, from coordinate 126,232,891 downwards.
GATCTCACAGGAATCCTCCAGAGAGATCTCCAGGAAAGTTTCCTGGAGGTACTCGGCCATCCTCTGCCCCAGGTTCTGTGGCAGAGCAGCTTTGTTCCTTCCCCCATTGTAGGAAACTTTCCTGTGCCATTTGGCAATCACTTGTACAGAGGCCAAAGCAGCACATAGGCGAGCAGCATAGGGAGGAGGGCGGAAGCCACAAGCATGAAGTAGATATACCCTTAGTAGTGAGAAGTCTGCTAGAATGACTCCCCACCTGTGGAAAAGTGTGTGGGAATTTTAGAATTTTTCTCCTAGTATGCTGCACCATGACCCTTGCAAAGAGTGTGTGCTCTTTTCCCCTTGAGGAGCGACTCCCCACCCCCAACACTCAACATGCTTTGGTTGTTCGCAGAGATGCATGCCTGGCAAGAGTCAGTGAGAAAGTGATGGCAATGTTGCAAAAGGTGTATTTAACTGAAATGCTTCAATGTCATGTGTGAATTTAACAATTCGGCTTCTGTGCATTATCCCCTGTGCTTCGGCAGCTGTGGCCTTCAGGAACACCCCACGCACCCAGCGTCTTCGCCAGATAAGAAAGTGCCCAAGATGCAGCAAAGAAGACATGTTCTGGGAGATACTGCAGTGTTGCAACGCAGAGAAAAGGGAACGCAAGGCATACTAGGAAGCTGAACGGCAGGACAGAAAAGAGAATCAGGAGTTTGTTAAGGACGCAATTGAGCGGATGATTAAAGTCATGGAGGAGCAAACGCAGATACTGAAGTCCTCAATAATGCTGCAGACTGAGCAGATCTGTGCTCGTCTTCCCCTGCAGCACATTCAGAACCCTTTTCTTGTCCCACCCAAACTCCACCCGCACAGTGCTTTCCACTCGCTGGGACTTCTTGGTTTCCCCTTCACTCCACCCCCTCGGACAACTTTCACAATGATAGCTGGACCTACACACAGCTGTGAAAGTCTGCCCTTCCCTGGTTCCTCCTTTCCCACCAAGTGTCTTTGTTTGTTTGCTTGTGTGTGCTGTTTCTTGTGCAATAAAAGCAAAGTTTTCGAAGGGGAACTCGTCTTTATTTGTTCTCTACAGACGGAGATTGCAGGCACTACCAATACATGCATAAGCATGTTAATCATTTGCTTACTGGAATGTAAGGCCCCAGATGTCACCTTTGCTGTGGGCATTTCAACATCCCCCACTGTAATCTTCTGGTTTGGAAAGACAGTCTCAGCTTGTAGCTTTCTATACAGGCCGGTGTTCCTGAAGATGCACGCGTCATGCTCCTTCCTGGACCACCCCACACTGATGTCAGTGAAACGGCCATGGTGATCCACAAGCACCTGCAACGCCCTGGAGAAGTGCGCCTTCATATTGATGTACTCTGTCGCAAGGTGGTCTGGTGCCAAAACTGGAATATGTGCACAATCTATCCCCCCTCCACAGTTAGGGAAACCCATTTCTGCAAAGCCGTCCACTATTTCACGCACATTTCCCAGAGTCACAGTCCTTCATAGCAGGATGTAATTCATTGCCCTGTATACTTGCATTAATGCAGCCCCAGTGATAGACTTCCCGACTCCAGACTGATTCACAACCAACCGATAGCAGTCTGGAGTCACCAGCTTCCACACAGCGAGTGCCACATGCTTCTCTACCGATAGGGCAGCTCTCATTCTGGTGTCCTTGCACCACAGGTCTGGGGTGAGCTCCATGCACAATTCCAGGAAGGTGGCTTTCCACATTCACAAGTTCTGTAGCCACTGCTCTTCATCCCAGACCTGCATGACAATACGATCCCACCATCCAGTGCTTGTTTCCTGAGACCAAAAGCGATGGTCTATTCTATCCAGCTGTTCTGTGAATGCCAAAAGCAATCTAAGGTTGCTTCTATCCATATCACGCAGCATGTCAGGTGCCTGCAAACCATCTTCAATTAGGAACTTCACGATTAACTGCACTGCCACCCATTATGTCTTCATGACAGTTAACAGAGCATAAGAGAACAGTGCAGCATCCATCCCTTCTCATAAAGCTGCCAGAGTGGACAGCAAAGAGGGCTGTTGCAAAAATGCCAGGAAAGAAAGCTGGAAGCCCCTTGCAGTGCTGGGACAGAAAGCAATGTATCATGGGACATTAAGCCTGGTGGATGCACCATGATCCGCTCTGCCTTTCCACCACACCTAGCGACAGAAGGTGTCAAGCTGGACTGTGGGATAGGTACCCACAATGCATTGCTCACACTGTCGATGATAGTGCCCCCACTGTGAATGCGCTCTGCCGACAGAAGGAGCGAGTGTGAACATGAGATTCCAATTTTTATTATGTCGACTTTTGGGTGTTGACATCACTTTTGTCGACAGAACTTGGTAGCGTAGACATGGCCTAAGTCTCAGTTTGGACCTAGGGGGTGTGATTCCCAGGTAGCATAGACACACCTGTGCTAGCTCTGCTCGAGCTAGTGTGCTAAAAATAGCAGTGTAGCCGCAGTAGCATGGGCAGAGGCACGCAGCAGCATGAACCTGCCTGGACTCCATGGGTACGTACTCAGCCCTCAGAGTCTGTACCACTGCTGCCCATGCTACTGCAGCTACCCTACTCTTTGTAGCACGCTAGCGCAATAGTGCGAGTATGTCTACATGAGCTGGAAATCGCACCTCTATCTACACGTATAGACACAGCCTACATGGGGTAGCAGAAGGATGTAGCTTACGCCAGCATGCACACAAACTGAGTGAAGCTACTAACTGATAATTGACTTCTTTATGAGAATCCATATTACACGTCACTATAGGAAGGTCTCCAATGAGATTCTTCAAGATCAGGTCCTGGAGTACATAGTTATTGCCGGAACCAGAACTAATTTTATCGAAAGCTGTACTGACCACTAGTCTGCTATAGCAGTGTGTAAAGTGAGTCACGTGACTACAGAGTGTGCAGGCAGTTAATTCATTAACACTGCAGCCTCTGGGTGGGCAAAGGTATGGCAGATGAACTCATGTGTCTCGTAAATGCCAGGAATATCAGCATCCACGCTAAACAAAGTCATTGCAGACCCAGACTGCCTATCAATTCCAATGTGGGAAGATAGGCCATTTCAGCGAGAATGTGACAGGCTTCATTCCAGACAACAGATTTGTCAAGACACTTTTCCTAACACTCCTGTCCTGAGCATGGGTTATTTCAGTACAATCTCACACCATTAAGAAACTGTTTTGCTCCTGTATGCTGACATTTGTACCCCGGGGGACACGTCGCATTCTACTGATACTAGATACTAGTCAAGCTATGACAATTCTGCCTGAATTGCTTACCAAAAATGGCTTCTATCATTTCTAAGACGTGCCCTCAGATCCCTTCTAGGGCATAGCTAGCAATAGCTGAAGTACCTTAGAAAGCGATCCTTGTGCTGACTTGTCTGAAGACACTGATGATTGTATGATATTTGCTGTATAGCTGCAAAGTTATGGTGCAAGCCAATATGCCTGTTATTTGAATAATTTTTTTCATTGTTTTAAGCCTTCAGGTTATTAATGACTGTGGTTCTTCCACACCTGATCCTACTATTTGAACCGCTGTCCCCAACGGTGACAAGTTGCGCTGAGCCTGACATGTTGGGCTGTGCATCTCCATTCGTACAGAAGGTAAAATTCAGTAGGAATCTAGGTCTTTTTACCGGAGAATCTCAGACATTCTCCTTTGTCTGTGAGGTGTCCCAAATGCTACAAAACAAGACAAACGTGAACAGGAAACAGATATATGCCATCATGTAAATGTACACAGCATTCCAGTGGGCTCTTTTGTAAGAATTGGTAAAAAGAGATTTATCAAAGGAAAAAAAGGCCCAGGTAAATGTAGTGATCAGCTCTGAATGTGAGGAGAAAGGCCCATTCACATCAGAACGTGAAAATACGGAACACCGCATACCCCTACATTAGAAACAGAACATCCGTTTTCTTGAAGGACTGGACTATGATGCTTAGAGGTTGTCCTGTAAGACAGGACTACACCATTAGAACAGAAGAGCACATGCCAAGAGACTGTGAATGCATATGCATTACTATATTGATGTAAGCAGAGTCAGGATGAGCTCTACCCTGACATCTGGTGGTGAGGTGTGGCAAGTTGTGGAAAAGAACTTCAGGGGCTGATCTCATTTGCATAGGCACACCCACCCCACCTAGAATGAGGCCATAGCTGCCCAAATGGTCACTTTGGCTGCTGTGGGATCCCCAGTGTCTCTGTTATTGGGGCAGGAAGAATAAATTGTTATTACCCTGATTATGGGAATCAAGGACAGTGGAACTGTACTTGGCCTTTTGTTATGATGGAGGGACTCGCCATCAACTAAGTAGCACTTGCTAGGCAAGGGACATGGGTTCCAAAACTCTGTGAATTGAGAAAGGCTGGGAACAGGTATTAATACTTGGTGGCATAGGCTCCCTGGTGAGGGCCTTACATGCTAATTGCACTTTCTTCTCTCTCCACTGTGGAATATCAGAGCTAATTTTGATTCCATTAGGAGTCTAGTTATAGGATGCTGAGCTGAATTCACTTTGGGCTAATGGTGTACCAGCACTGAGGCTCCCATACTACAAGCTGAAATCACAAAAGAGCTAAACTTACTAAGAGCTGAAATCACTGAGTGTTGTGTTAAGTAGTGGGGGAGCCTGAAGCAATACGGTAGAGTAGTTTGCGGGATGGCGAGCGGAGCGGCTGGCGGAGCAGAGCGGTTTGCGGGACGGCGAGCGGAATGGCTGGCGGAGCAGAGACCAATGGAGAGGTGGGGCCATCAGCGTTGGACCACGTCAGGTGCCCCTTAAAACCCACCCCCCAATCTCCACCCAGGTTGGGAGGTAAAACTCTGCAGATAAACTTTTGAACTCTTGGGCTGCCCTGACCAAGGACAGAGACTTTTGGGTCGTTGGACTTTTGGGACTTTGGGTGATTTTGGGGTGCTGGACTCAAGAACCAAAGGGAAAGACATGCCCCAATTTGCTTGGGATGGGTTTTGCTCATGGGTTGTGTTATGAATCCTGTTGGTGGTGTTTCCCCAACATAATGCCACATTGTTTCTCTCTGTTATTAAAAGGCTTTTTGCTACACTCAGACTATGTGTTTGTGAGAGGGGAAGTATTGCCTCTTGGAGGCGCCCAGCGGGCGTGGTATATATTTGTCCCAGGTCAATGGGTGGGGGCTCGAGCCGGTTTTGCATTGCGTTATTGGAACGGAACCCCTAGATACTGAACCCGGCCCTTGCTGCTGCCAACCTTGACAGGCAGAAGGGTTACATTAATATTGGGCCAAATGTAGCTTGTCATGCTCACAGGAGACATCCCATTGACTTCACTGAGTAAGGCAAGCAGGATTTGACCCATTATATTTGCTGTATTGTGATGTTTTAATATATTTACAGGCTATAAGCATCTACATGGGGAAGAGACTTCAGACCATACAGGGCTCTTTAATCTGTCAGAGAAAGGCATAAAGAGAACCAGTGGTAGGAAGCTGAAGCTAGACGAATTCAGATTAGAAATAAGGCACAAATTTTTCACAAGTGTAATTAGCTCTTGGAATACCTTTCCAACAGGTATAGTGGGTTCGACATCACTTGAAGACTGTAGATCAAGACAGCATATCTGTCACAAATATGTATTATATGTCAGACAGAAGTTATGGGCTTAATGCAGAAATGACTGGGTGAATGTATGAGGCCAGACTAGATGATCACAATGGTTCCTTCTTGCCTTAAAATCCATAAATCTATGAAATCACTGAACATTAGAAACTATAATTTTGGTTAATTCGTACATATACACTCAGAAGCAGTGTTAGCCCATTGGGGTCCCTAAACCATCCTTTAGTCTGCTTATGTCGAGAGCTACCACTGCCTATACTGGTTTTATGACACTGACACCTATAAAATTTAACAGGGCTGGTGCACTTTTATTTCTGCTAAGAGAAATTCATTATTGCATTGGGAGAAATAGGTGATGTAACTTACCTTGCAAGTTACTAAAACTTAACTCTGCTTGTAGATGGATGCATGCATATGTGTTGGCATGCTAATGAGATTATGAAGTACAAATCTTGTTGTTCGTTAGAAAGTCCTGGAATAAAGTGATTATTTTAGTTGAATCGTGCTGATCTTTCCTGATTATTGAACATGATTTCTGCATTTTTTTCTGAATAAAATGATCCCATTTATGGATCTGGAGACCAGGGAAGGAGGAAACTATTGGCTTATTTAATTAGGCAGCTTGATCCCAATAATTTTACTCCATGGCTCAGAGTTGGTATGTTAATCAAGGACCTAATGTAAATTAATTTTCCATTCAAACAATCCTATCAGAAATTATGTATGACAGTTGCCTGAAAATCATCATCAACAAGAGAATCTTTTTTAGAGATTTAGAACTCCTCAGGCTGTCTCAGACAGAGAGGATTTATTGAGAGAAGCCCTGAGCAATCAAAGCCGTTAATGTGGCTGCTAACAGCCTCAGATTACACAGGCTGCCCTTAACAGAAATAATATTGTCAAGGGAATATAGATGGCAGCTTTCTTCAGCCATAACTTATGGCCTCTAATAAGAATCTGAAGTCTACTAATCTCCCTCCCTCCCTCAGAAGTCTCAAGTATTTTAATGGTACGCAAGTAGGAGAAGAACAATGTGACAACTGGAATGTGCCACTCAACACCCTTTGTGAAAGGAGACTATACCACTGTAAGCAGAAATCCTGTTGACAGATAAAATAGGGATGACTCCAGAATTGCACACCTTGAAGGAGGAGGGGATAATTCTAGACAGAGCTCAGCATATTCCTTAGTTTACTGAGGTAGTGGAGTAGCAGCCGTGTTAGTCTGTATCCACAAAAAGAAAAGGAGGACTTGTGGCACCTTAGAGACTAACCAATTTATTTGAGCATAAGCTTTCGTGAGCTACAGCTCACTTCATCGGATGCATACTGTGGAAAATACAGAAGATGTTCTTATACATAAGCTATTACCAGCAGAGAGAGGGGTGGGGGGAGAGAAAACCTTTTGTAGTGGTAAACACCCATTTCTTCATGGTTTGTGTGTATAAGAACATCTTCTGTATTTTCCACAGTATGCATCCGATGAAGTGAGCTGTAGCTCACAAAAGCTTATGCTCAAATAAATTGGTTAGTCTCTAAGGTGCCACAAGTACTCCTTTTCTTTTTAGGGCTTCAAAGATGCTCGTGGTTAACACCTTAAACTTCATCCAGAAGTAATTTAGAAGCCAGTGCAGCACATAGGACACCAGCATTATCTTAAAAACACTGACCCACCCTACTCAAGAAACATTTCATGATCATGCATTCTTCATCAGCTTCTAGATTCCACCTCCCCACCCTGCCAAAGACGCACACAATAAGCATTTTACAGCCCAGAGATGACAATGATGTGGATCACTGTGGCAAGGACCTGCATCCTAGAGAAATGGTCACAGCTTTCTCACCAGCCTCACATGAAAAAGGCACTCCCAACCATAGCTGAGACTGCAGACCACATTGGCATGTTGTGCATATCCACAAGAGAACATGCAGATGGAACCCCTGTCCTCTTCCTTACAAAGCTGCCTCCTGCCAACTGATGTTTCCTCAGCCCTGTCAAGCTAAAGCTCTTCAGCATTTGGCACATCTTCATATGTACATGTCCTGTGACACCAGTGCTGTGAGCCTGTTTTCATGATTATAGACCGTTTCCAACAATTAAATCAATTCCTATGACCCTGTCACATCCACAACAATAAATAAATCAGAGAGGTCCAGGAACTTGACTGCGTCTCCACTACCTCAAAAAGAAAAGGAGTACTTGTGGCACCTTAGAGACTAACCAATTTATTTGAGCATAAGCTTTTGTGAGCTACAGCTCACTTCATCGGATGCATACTGTGGAAAATACAGAAGATGTTCTTATACACACAAACCATGAAGAAATGGGTGTTTACCACTACAAAAGGTTTTCTCTCCCCCCACCCCTCTCTCTGCTGGTAATAGCTTATGTATAAGAACATCTTCTGTATTTTCCACAGTATGCATCCGATGAAGTGAGCTGTAGCTCACGAAAGCTTATGCTCAAATAAATTGGTTAGTCTCTAAGGTGCCACAAGTACTCCTTTTCTTTTTGCGAATACAGACTAACATGGCTGTTACTCTGAAACCTGTCTTTGAAGCCCTAGGTGTTTTGGAATGCAGTTTTCTGAGCTCTTCTCTCACTCTGTCCCACCACAGAAGCTGAGATCTATTGGGTCTCTCCTAACTGTACTGTTCAGGAACAGCCACAGAAGACTCTGAGCCCTTCCCTATGGAACCAGACTCCCCACACAGTCCATTAGAACCTGAGTCCAATGAACATCAGGGCACAATTCAAGGCTTATATGTTCAAATAAGCTTTTGACCGCTTGGCATTTATCACCCACTAGTTCAATGTCTTTTTGTACATTCTGTGCCTTTATTTTTTATTTTTTGTAATAGCACCAAGGGTTAAAATAAACAAGCAACATCTTTATGGCTTTGCCACCAGTATATGTGGTCTTTGCCTCACTGATCTTGTCATCCCTTACTATTTGAAGAGAGAAAGCAATGGAGTACGGTGCCTTCAAAAGCAAAAGGGGTCAACCCTGCAAACCTGATACTTACATGAGTAAAGGCTGCTCACATGAGGAAACAACGATAGGGGCATGTCCTTACTTTATTCCTTTTGAGCTTCTTATAGTTCAGTCACAGAAAGAATGGGGGGGGGGGGAGGAGGGAGAGGAAGAAATAACAAGACAAACAAATATAGATCTACAGCCCAGTCTTCACATTCTCTTTAACAAAGTTTATTTTCTTTTCCTAACTCAGTAGTGGCAGTGGCCAGTCCCCCACTTAGTTAACCCAGCAATGGTTTGTAAGTCAGGTGAAAGGAAAGTGATTTTTCTAAATCAAACACAGGGAGGATGATGTGATTACATTTGAGCAAATATTTGTTCCTATTCTTATAGAAGGCCCAGGCTTATTTCACAGAACAAAGCCTTTATGGGCTGAGAAAATGCAATTCACTGAAACTTACTGGCTGTCTCCTGTGCATACTACTTACCCCCTAATGGATGGAATCAGACCTGCTTGAGCATTTATGATTGTCTTTCCCTCTGGTGGACAGTGAATCTTTATATTACTACAGCAAACAGAGATTCTCCTTTAGTTCAAGTGGTAGGTGCCTGACTTTTGGGGGGAAGAAGATCCAGAACTCTGACCTTGATACTGGGCATAGTGTGGCATAGCTGATGTCCCTAGGGTCTGACCACATTTGCACACATGGATCATTAAAGTGCATACCATATGGGATAGCACACTTCACATGTATATCTAAGTCAGGGGTGGGCAAACTACAGCCAGCGGGCCACATCCGTCCCGCTAGCCAGTTTAATCCAGGCCTCAAGCTCCTGCTGGGGAGCGGGATCTGGGGCTTGCCCTGCTCCCGTGCTCCAGCGGAGGAGCGGGGTCAGGGACTGCTCCGGGTGCCGCGGTTCCTGGAAACAGTGGCATATCCCCCTTACTGCTCCTATGTTTAGGAGCAAACAGGGAGCTCCGGGCTGCCCCTGCACCAAGCACCAGCCCCCACAGTTCCCATTGGCTGGGAAATGCAGGGAATGGGAGCTGCAGGGGCAGCACCTGCAGACGGGGCAGTGTGCAGAGCCTCCTGGCTGCGCCTCTGCTTAGGAGCCAGAGAGGGACATGCTGCTGCTTCTGGGAGCTGTTTGAGGTAAGCACCACCTGGAGCCTGTGCCTCTGAGCTCCTCCCATGCCCCAACCCTCTGCACCAGGCCTGATCCCTCTCCCACCCTCCAAACCCCTCAATTCCAGCCCAGAGCACCCTCCTGAACCCCAAACCCCTCATCCCCACCCCAGAGCCTGCACCCCAAGCCAGAGACCTCACCCCCCCATGCACCCCAACCCCCTGCCCCAGCCGGAGCCCCCTCCCACACCCTGAACTCCTCATTTCTGGCCCCACCCCAGAGCCTGCACCCCCAGCCAGAGCCCTCACCCCTCCTGCACCCCAACCCCAATTTTGTGAGCATTTATGGCCAGCCATACAATTTCCATACACAGATGTGGCCCTTGGGCCAAAAAGTTTGCCCACCCCTGATCTAAGTACTTCTATGGCCTTCATTGCCACGGTGCCAGAATGACTGACTTAGGTCTTTCTCTTACAGCACTTCACTTACGCAATTTGAGGAAATGGATAAAACTGAGAAAACGCCCTGTCTGGAACAGTACCACCTTTAAGCAGTGCATGTAAACTTCTCAAAACCACTGAATTTGGAACAACTGAGCCACATTATCCCCACACACATCAATATGCCCATAAGAAAACAGCAGGGAAATTTCATTTTTTAAGTTTTACCTTAATGAAACATTTAGTTAATGGGGCCTTGGAAACATCAGTGAGTACATCAGGCAGTACTATGCTTCCTGTGTGGAACAGGTTCCTGGAGGCATATTGCTCCAGATCCACACAAATACTTAAGTGTCTAAACCCACGATTTAGGTGCCTAAGTATGGGGTTTAGGCACCTAAGTGCAAGTTTTAGGCCCTACTGCAATTCACAAAACTCTTGCAAAACCAGAGCAACCCACACCCAGGAGGAAGATAGACATTCGCCTGCCTACCTCAGGTGCTGTGCCTGATCCAGGAGACATGCTGAGTGCTGCCTATCAGACAGGGTCCCCTTCAAAATCTGGCAGGGGGACGAGATGCTGTCATTGGTGCCCACCTACCTTACTTTTAGGCCAGTGTTTAGAACATTTACCTGGGATGTGGGAGACCCAGTTTCAATTCCCCGCTCTACCTGAGGGGGAGAGAGGATTTGAACAGGGTTCTCCCACACCTCTCAGGAGAGGGCTCTAACCACTGAGCAATGGGATATACTGATGTGGGGACTGAAGAGTCATTGGAGCAGGAGGACTGGATTCTGGTGGTCTCCATCCTCCCATGTGGGTGCCTTCACCACCAGGCTATAGAGTCACGCTCACTCTCTGGCCCAATGATTCTTTAATTATTTATTCACAATGGAAGAGCTTCAGCAGGAGAGACTGAGGGAGCCCGGGTCAGAATATCCCATCGCGCCGTGGTTACAGACCCACACCCCTCTTTCTCCCTCTCAGGCAGTGAACCTCGGTCCCCCACATCCCATGCAAGTGCTCGAACTATGCATTAAAAGTTATAAAGTGACACCCACACCCCTGTCTTCTGTGGAATTAGGTAGGAGCCTAACTTATTCTCACAAGAAAAAGCATAGGTGTCTAAGCCTTCTGACTCCTACACAAGGGTTCCCATTCATGGATTGCTAAACAGAGATAGGCACCTGTCTCTGGGAAGGGGCTTAGGATACACCCCTCCCAGCAATATATCCCACTTGCTAATGTAGATGGCTCCCCGGCTACCATGCTGGCTTTTGTGGATCACATTGAAAGGCACCTACCTCTTCCCATTCACCGTATAGGGAGTCTAGATGCCAAACTTGGGCTTTGTGGATCACGGCACTGGAACATCTAACTTTCAGGCACTTAAAAGTTAGGTGTTGCAATGCTTACAGACACAAACCAGAGCCTCTGCTGTGGGAGTGAGGGATCGTCCTTTAGGATAGGTTGTCCTTTCCAGCGCATCATCAAGGATCTACAACCTATCCTGAAGGATGATCCCTCACTCTCACAGATCTTGGGAGACAGGCCAGTCCTCACTTACAGACAGCCCCCACAACCTGAAGCAAATACTCACCAGCAACGACACACCACTCAACAAAAACACCAACCCAGGAACCAAACCCTGCTACAAACCCTGGTACCAACTCTGTGCACATATCTACCCAAGAGACACCATCATAGGACCTAACCACATCAGCCACACTATCAAGGACTCATTCACCTGCACATCTACCAATGTGATATATGCCATCATGTGCCAGCAATGCCCCTCTGCCATGTACATTGGCCAAACCGGACAGTCTCTATGCAAAAGAATAAATGGACACAAATCTGACATCAGGATTCATAGCATTCAAAAACCAGTAGGAGAACACTTCAATCTCTCTGGTCACTCAACAACCGACCTAAGAGTGGCAATTCTTCAACAAAAAAACTTCAAAAACAGACTCCAATGTGAAGCTGCAGAACTGGAATTAATTTGCAAACTGGATACCATGAGATTAGGCCTGAATAGAGACTGGGAGTGGATGGGTCATTACAAAACCTAAACTTAATTTCCCCAATACTAATTTCTCCCTACTGTTACTCACACCTTCTTATCAACTGTCTGTAATGGGCCACTCTCTTACCACTTCAAAAGTTATTCCCAAATATTAAATTAAATTGATGGCACATGAAGAAATTACAATGTAACTATGGCTGATTTTCAGTACTGCACTGTCCTTTGATACTCTGGCCCCAATCCTGCAAACACCTGAACACACACTCAGCGTTAAGGATGAATAGTGCTATTGAAGTCAGAGACACCACTCAGGTGAGCAGAGTTAAGCATGTGCATAAGTGTCTGCTAGAATGGAGGCTTAAACACCGATCCTGCTAGTCAGCTAGTGGATCTGAATGGGTAGACTTGCAGAGCTCTACATTGGTGCAAATGTCCATTTACCTTCATTAGATTGCAGGATTTGTTACAATAGTTAATATTTGTAAGATAGCAGCCGGAAAAAAGATTAAAATTATTTGCTAACGTTCTAAAAACAGGTTTAATGGGAGCTACGAGTAAGGACATTTTCCTCTCATTTTCTATCTTTTTTTTCTTATGTTGGTCTCCAGCACAACAATTTATTATAAAAGCAGATTAGGTCTAGTATTCATCTGTTGCAGAGATGGTTTTGAATAACTGCCTAGCTGCCATATTTACATCCATCCCTGCTGCAGACAAGGCAGGGTTACTGGGAAAAAATTGCTCTTCTGATTACTCAAACCTTTAAAGACTAATTCTCAAACTGGTACATTTCAACTAGTGAAACAGATGTTACAAAAAATAATATATGGGTTTAATATCAGATAGATAAATGGATAGATAATCAAAAAAGTAGGATACAGCAGTTGCAAGGTATTTACGTGCCAGATAGGCTAAATATTCGTATGTCCCTTCATGCTTCGGCCACCATTCTAGAGGCCATGCTTCCATGCTGAGGACTCTCGTTAAAAAAATAATGCGTCAATTAAATTTGTGACTGAACTCCTTGGGGGAGAATTGTATGTGTCCTGTTCTGTTTTATCCGCATTCTGCCATATATTTCATGTTATAGCCATCTCAGATCATGACCCAGCACGTGTTTGTTTTAAGAACACTTTCACAGCAGAGATTTGACAAAATGCAAAGAAGGTACCATGTGAGATTTCTAAAAAATAGCTGCAGCACTCGACCCAAGGTTTCAGAATCTGAAGTGCCTTCCAAAATCTGAGAGGGACGAGGTGTGGAGCATGCTTTCAGAAGTCTTAAAAGAGCAACACTCTGATGCAGAAACTCCAGAACCCAAACCACCAAAAAAGAAAATCAACCTTCTGCTGGTGGCATCTGACTCAGATGACGAAAATGAACATGCGTCGGTCCACTCTGCTTTGGAGCGTTATCAGGCAGAACCCATCAGCAGCATGGACGCATGTCCTCTGGAATGGTGGTTGATGCATGAAGGGACATATGAATCTTTAGCACATCTAGCACATAAATATCTTGCCAGCTACAACAGTGCCACGCGAACACCTGTTCTCACTGTCAGGTGACACTGTAAACAAGAAGCAGGCAGCATTATCTCCTGCAAATCGTAACCGAACTTGATTGGCTGAAATAGGGCTGAGTGGACTTGTAGGCTCTAAAGTTTTACATTGTTTTATTTTTGAATGCAGTTATTTTTTGTACATAATTCTACATTTGTAAGTTACACTTCACAATAAAGAGACTGCACTACAGTATTTGTATTAGGTGAATTGAAAAATACTATTTCTTTTGTTTTTTACAAATATTTGTAATCAAAATAAATATAAAGTGAGCACTGTACACTTTGTATTCTGTGTTGTAATTGAAATCAATATTTCTGAAAATGTAGAAACTATCCAAATATATTTAAATAAGTGGTATTCTATTATTAACAGCACAATTAATTGCGATTAGTTTTTTTAATCATGCTATTAATCATGATTTATTTTTTTAATAGCTTGTCAGCTCTAATAGTACATGCAAATGACATTGAGGGTCTGTTTTTCAACACCCAAAAGCATGGAAATTCAGAGGTAAGATTGAATCTCTATTTCCAGTGAGCCTAGGTATTGAAGGGGCTTTAACCAGTGACAGGTACTGTCTATGGAACACAGCAAGTTAGAGAGACAAAGTTATGAATTAAAGAGATGATTTCAACCTTATCTTAATTTTATGAGTTTTAATCTGATCCTCAATGTTATCTGAAAACAATGTTTATGGTTTAATTAGATATACAATTAGTCAAGCAAATAGCGAGTGTTACATTTTCTGACCTCAAGACTGGAAGGTTACTATAGCATCTAATTCAACGGCAGAGCTAGGATTCTACCTATATGTTCAAAAAGGCTGAAGGTTAGCACACCTTCCATGTTTACAAATCTGCCCAATGTCTGTATAGCTGGTAATACCCAGAGATGTTTACATTCTGAAGTTTTAAAATAGATTTTTTTTTCTCTTCTCTAAAAACACATCTAACAACTGGCAATTGGATAGTTTAAATATTTTTCCTTGTTTGTTAAGGTTGCATTAATTTGCACAGGCTGCTATGATTCAATCTGCACCTTATTGATAATGCCACCTAATGGTTTGAATTTACATAAAAATAATACAAGCATCAAAGGCTATCCAGGAGTTTGAAACATCAGAAATAACCACAGTGCACTAAATAAGATCCTATGAATAATTCAGGGACTCCAACATCTTAGTCATGGGAGCCTTTAAGATCTACATGCACCAGTCTCTTCTCTGGAATTATAAGTTATAATAAAAATACTCTGTAAGGCACCACATTTAAAGCACATGAAGGCTGCTGTCTAGTAAGTTTATTTAACTTATTTGCATATAATATTGCTTCTCCTCTCAGCAACTGTTAAGCCTAAGCATAGATAGGTCACACGAAAACCGTAGCTTTTGGGAAACAAAAATAACGTGATAACTAACATCCCTTCCAAATCTGTAATCATCTGAGGGGAAAAATACAACAAACACCCCCCCCCCCATTAACAATTTTCATAACAATATTTTTTTAACAAAAAAAAAGTCCATTTTTCAACAACCATCTTTTCATTTTTAAAATGTTGACCAGCTCTATTATTAACCCCACTTAATGTGGAACCAGGGTAGAGCACAAGCTAGGCCCCCTACTGCCTATCAGAGGCCATCCTTTGCCTAGTGTAAATGCTGACTTCCAAAATTTCCCATCGGTCCTCTCTTGAAGGCATTAGGTGCATGAGCTATGCCATATTGGCGCTCTCTCCAATTCTTCTCTGTTACTCATCAGACACTCTTTCATACTCACAACTCTGCCTTCCAATGAGGTCCTGTTCAGTGCCATGTAGAGTTTCAGAGGGCCTTTCCTTGAGTACTTGGGTGCATTTCTGCAGTGCTTTGGAACCTGTATTCCTCAATGCTTTACCTTCCATTTTCTTTGATTAAGTACTTAGGTGCCTATTTTCTCAGTAGTTCAGCACCTGCCTTGTTTTTTTAGCTCCCCTTTTCTTGGTGTTCTTGCAACCCACCAGTGAATGTATGTGACAGGTTCCCCTCTGTGCTGATCAACGAAGGATACGAGTTCTTACAGCCCCCGGCTACTGAAGCTTGATTCTTTAGCACAAGCTATAGCAGTTTATGCTTCAAGCTCTGGAAGTCCCTGGTTCAATGCCCAGTGTGTGGGTTGTGAGTGCAGCTCTCCCGCTTTGATGCCTAGCATCCCAGAACCTGTTCTGGTTTGGTCTGTACAGAGCAACAAGTGGTATATTTAGAGATGGGCCCAAACTGCAAAATTCAGAGCTAGATCTTAAACTAGCAAATCGGGGGGAATTTGGTCTTGGGTATTGATGGAGCCCTCTCTCTAAATATATTTATTATAACAGATAAAGCAGGATCTTGTTTAAATAGACAGGAAATTAAGAGTTAAGGTTGAAGCTCTAGTCCCTGATTGCCATTAAAAGAAAACAGGTTGCATGGTGAAAGAAAGAGAATTTCAGCCTCCATGTAGCAATGTCCTTCAAAAAGCTTCTTTATACAATTATTTCTGTGCAGAATTTTGGCATTAATTTAAAGCAAAAATCATTCACAAATTGTTATAAAATAGCCATATTATGGGAACAGACAGATTGTAATGACTCATTCAGAACACACTGTTATAACCATACATTCAGACATTCAATGCCTGAGACAAATTGTGGCTTGGGGGTTTACAGAGGCATCCTGACAGCAATGGCAGCAGATTACAAAATTCATCCTTTAGACATCAAACACCCAATTTCCAACATCATCATCATCATCATCAGGCGTGCTTTGAACAACAAAGGATGCTGTACATCATTTTTCATTGCTTGATAGATGGAGAATGATATGATAAGGCATATTGCAACTGAACGCATTGATCTCTAAAGTCATTCGTAAACAAAACATCATGTTAAACAACCAGGGTGGCAGTTATTGCGTGAGAGCAGGGAGCTCGCTAAATCTTTGCATCCATGCACATTATGGGTCTTTGCATGGATGTGTGCATATGTTTCAGTGAAGACATGGATACACAGGGTATGTGCATAAGTGTGTGTTTATGCAACAGGAGTGCATGTAATATCTCCATGATAAAGCCATGGAAGTGTTGAAGGAATTGCTAACACCAGCGTGTTGAAATTAACCAGATCCTACAGTCCTAGCTCTGTCTTGACTCAGGTAATTGAGTATTTTAGAAAACGTAACGCAGGGGTCGGCAACCTTCGGCATGCGGCCCATCAGGATAATGCGCTGGCAGGCCACGAGACATTTTGTTTACATTGATCATCCACAGGCATGGCCCTGCCCAGCTCCTAGTGGCCGCAGTTCACCGTTCCCGGCCAATGACAGCTGCGGGAAGTGGCGTGGGTCGCAGGGATGTGCTGGCCACCACTTTCCACAGCTCCCATTGGCCAGGAATGGTGAACTGCGGCCACTGGGAGCTGCAGGGGGCCATGCCTGCGGATGGTCAACATAAACAAAATGTCTCGTGGCCCGCCAGCGGATTACTCTGACAGGCTGTGTGCTGAAGGTTGCCGACCCCTGAGGCAACATATTGAGTAAAGCAAACTAGAATAGTAATTTAAAATGAGACAGAGTTAAAAGGTTCATTGAGGAGAGGAGATTTAACAACAAAATAAATGAAAATGAAGACAATAACCAACATTGTCAAGTTGTTTGAGGCAGGGAACATTTTTTTGTTCTGTGTTTATAAAGTGCCTAGCACAATGGGATCCAGGGCCATTCCTGGTCAGCTCCTAGGCACTTCGGTAACACAAATAATAAAGGGCTAAACTGTAGCTGTGACACGAGTATTGAGCAAGGAGCAGTGTCTAGCAGCACTGTCCCAGGAGCAGTTTTACAGAGTGGGGAGTAATAGCTCAGCAGAAGCTGCTGCTCTCCCTCTCTCCCTGCTACCTATGATACGCATAGCCAGCCCAAAGCAGCGAAGGGGCGCCAGGCACCACCTTTAATTTCCTGGACAGGTGCATTGGCGGAGCCTAAATCTGCTCCAACATGGGAGAAGTTTATAACAGATTAGAAATAATTCACACACAAAAGGAAGAAAATGAAACATAAAAGCAGCAAACACAGTGTCAGTACAAGACAGACCCAAACATGCATGAATGGATTAAATGAACAAGAAGGTAACAATTTAAGGAATTAAAATCATCTACTTCAAAGAACTCCCAAAGCATAAGAATGTTCATAACTGAAAACTCTAAATAATGGTAATGAGCTTTACCTCCCTGAAAGATATTACATTTTGTAATTTCAATTAAAAAATACATTTACATTTATTTTAGAAACTAACTGGTGACAAAACAGGGCAGACAGTTAAATAGAAGCAATACTTGAACGTAAAGGTGGGTTCCCCTGCCCTGCATGTGTTTAATTTATTGCAATGGAACAAAACTGCTTCATTTTAAACAGAGCTGGTGAGATCTGCGCAGACTTGATACTGACTATTAAGGCCCTGAGTCTATAATTGGATTGTCTGTTTGAACCCTCACACCAGTACGAAGCCCAGTGACTCCAATGGGATTCTATACAGATAAGAGGCTTTGCCAACACTGATCTGATAGCAACGTTAAGAGCTAAAATGTTTGAGAAAAGAAGACATTTTAATGGCTCATGAATTAATTATTTTAAAAGTTCCAACTTTATAACAAGAAAAGGAGGACTTGTGGCACGTTAGAGTAACAAATTTATTTGAGCATAAGCTTTCGTGGGCTACAGCTCACTTCATCGGATGCATCTGATGAAGTGAGCTGTAGCTCACGAAAGGTTATACTCAAATAAATTGGTTGGTCTCTAAGGTGCCACAAGTCCTCCTTTTCTTTTTGCGAATACAGACTAACACGGCTGCTACTCTGAAACTTCATAACACAAAACCAAGAAATGACACATGCTTTCACTGTGAATGAACAATTAATGGTTCCAAGAGCACTTTGGTTAGCAGCAAACAAGCAGCTGATTCACAATAAAGTGGATGTGTAAGGTGGCAAATATACTAGAATGCCCGACAGAGGACAGAGCACTTAACAGCATTGCCCTAGTTCCCATTATTTAGTCCAAACTTTGCTAACTGCTGCTGAAAATTAATCTGAAGTACTGTAGTTACAAAGGCAGCTGAAAGCTCCTTACACTTCCTTCTGGGTGTCTCTATAGAGAGTTATACATAATTCAAACTAAGCGTTCATACTCCACCTCTACATAACTGCAAGGGTCAGCAAAGATACAAAGTATTTTTCAGCAGATGCTGCCTCCCTTCAACTGAGAAACACCTTATTCCACCGAAACATGGCAGAATCCGGCCCTTATAGATTACAGAATGCCTGTAAATTACACAAGACGGAAATGACATGGAAACCGTAAATGAGACTGGAATGATTTGCTTCATCTGAATAACGGTTAAAACAATATTACAGGTTTGTCTCATTAGCAGGTAGATGCTAATTCTCTGACACTTCTACATGACAGTTGAGATGTTTCTGAGAGGTATAGGCCCAGTTTTCCCAGGTGATTAGTGATTTTGGATGGCCCATTGACATAACTTTAAAATGGTGGGATTCCTAAGATGGTGAGTGCTCGGCATTTTCTGAAATTCAAATCCCTTTAAAGTATGTCAACGGGGGCACCCAAAAATCACGAGTCACTTTTAAAAGCCATTGCTAGTAACTTCTATGGCTGCATAGGAGCTAGAGTTAAAGAAACAGATATGTAGGTCACAAAAATTCAAACATGGCAGTGACCGCTCTGCAGCACGAACAATGCTCAGTGTGTATTTCAGTATGTGCAGGGAAAACGGCGTGCTAACCAAAAAAGTGCAAACAGAGGCCACATTCTTAACACTGGCATCTGGATTTTTGAATAATTGCAAAGGGTAGCCCAGTAAGTTTCAGCTGAGAAAGTCTGAACCCTCTACACAACTGTGGGCGTGAAAGTTCCAGATGAAACTGGACTTTTCTGAACTTCCATCTGAATTCTCCGGGGGGAGAGGGCAGTGGGGGAAATGACAAGAAGATTATTGTGCTTGTGGCTTCCTGATGCTGCTCTGCTTGGCATCACTAAAATTAAGGTTGCTAAGGGCAACTTTAACTTATACCACTAGCATAAATGTTCCTGGATGTTACACCAGGTAAGACCTAAGCATTGTGAAGCAACTCGTTCACCACATACCCTCCCTTTAACATGCACCACCGACATCTCCTTTGACCCACCTACTGTCTCTCCTTACGCTGGGCAGTGCAGCCCCAGTGGAAAAGGCAGGCAGGTGGTGGCACAGGCACAGAAGCATAGCTGCCTTCTTGTGCTTTACGGCAGATGGAGATTCTCCCTACACAGGGGAAATTCTCCGGGGGGGTTCTCTGCTGGTTTGAATTCTTTTTGCCCAGGTTCTGCAGTGCCAGGTGAACTGAGCGGACCCAAGAATACATCCCTTTGTGTTGTATACATGCCTGATTCTTTCAGAATGGCTGGAGGTGTCAAGGGGGAAATGACAGTGTGAAAAGTGAGCCACCAGATCTACTACCCCTCATACTGGTTATCCAGAAAACATTTACCTGTTCACACCCATAGTGCAACAAGAATACCCCATCCCTGTGTCGGGCAGGTATATGTACTGCCTGAGGGAAGGAACAGGATGAAGTCATTGATTATGTGACTGATGTGAACGCTACAATTGCTGTACATACTTATTTACTTCAACACTGCAAAAACAGAGAGCTTAGCAGAAAGTAGCCTTGTTGGCAGACACTTTTGATGCACCAGCAGTTACAGACTTCCCACACAGGCAAGTCATTAGGGTGAGGAAGACAGCATCACAGGAAAGTAGTTTTATATGCTACAGATTAAGACTCTGACTGAAAGGTTTAGTTGATAGGAATATGTCTGTGTGGGGCGGGGGGAAAGGAAGGCAGGTGACAGCACTGAGAAAGTTCTCTCAGTTTCAAAGTATAACCCAAAAGCAGTATTCGATCACAGCCTACCTGTGCTGGCCGCACCCTGTCAGCCGTGGTGTAGATATACCCTCACTTTGTACAGATTACAGACCAGGAGTAAAATTTTCAAGAGAACCAAGTCATTTAGGAACCTAAGCCCCATTCTCCAAAGTGGTAACTACAGCCCTTTGTGTTATTTACATGCCTGAGTAGTTATCAGTGGTTCATAGTCATGCTGGTAGGATCTCAGTTCTGGGTCCAGTTCTGTTCAATATCTTCATCAATGATTTAGATAATGGCATAGAGAGGACACTTATAAGGTTGGCAGATGATACCAAGCTGGGGGGGTAGCAAGTGCTTTGGAGGATAGGATTAAAATTTGAAACGAGCTGGACAAACTGGAGAAATGGTCTGAAGTAAATAGGATGAAATTTAATAAGGACAAATGCAAAGTACTCCACTTAGGAAGGAACAATCAGTTGTACACAGACAAAATGGGAAATGACTGCCTAGGAAGGAGTACTGCAGAAAGGGATCTGGGGATCATAGTGGACCACAAGCTAAATATGAATCAACAGTGTAACACTGTTGCAAAAAACACCCAAACATCATTCTGAGATGTATTAGGAGGAGTGTTGTAAGCAAGACAAGAAGTAATTTTATTCCATGCTGATTAGGCCTCAACTGGAGTATTGTGTCGTGTTCTGGGCACCACATTTCAGGAAAGATATGGACAAATTGGAGAACGTCCAGAGAAGATCAACAAAAGTGATTAAATGTCTAGAAAACATGACCTATAAGGGAAGATTGAAAAAATTAGGTTTGTTTAGTCTGGGAAAGAGAAGACTGAGAGGGGACACGGTAACAGTTTTCAAGTACATAAAAAGTTGTTACAAGAAGGAGGGAGAAGAATTGCTCTTCTTAATCTCTGAGGATAGGGCAAGAAGCAGTGGGCTTATTGCAGCGAGGCAGGTTTAGGTTGGACATTAGGAAAAAATTCCTATCAGAGTGGTTAAGCACTGGAATAAATTGCCTACAGAGGTTGTGGAATCTCCATCACTGGAGATTTTTAAGAGCAGGTTAGACAAATACAGTACCTGTCATGAATGGTCTAGATAATACTTAGTCTTGCCATGAGTGCAGGGGACTGGACTAGATGACCTCTCAAGGTCTCTTTCAGTAGAACCTGGGAACGAGCGACAGGGAAAGGATCACTTGATGATTACCTGTTCTGTTCATTCCCTCTGGGGCACCTGGCATTGGCCACTGTCGGAAGACAGGATACTGGGCTGGAAGGACCTTTGATCTGACCCAGTATGGCTGTTCTTATGACTCAAGAACTTTGGAGCCTGAATCACACAGACAAACTCCTAAGGACCTCAGTAACTTATGAAAAAAGCACTTAGGCTCCTTAGAGGCATGGGGTGGGGTGTGTATAAACTGTGATAACAGGATCCAAAGGAAGAAATACCAGGATGCACAGCAGGACTGGTTCTGACAGGCTCTGAAACATGTGGGAATGAGGGCCACGTGACTCTCTCCTTTGACTTCTGTGATGCTGAGTCAGGAAGCTGAGCAGTACATGACCTGAGGGAGACGGACGAGACCTCCACCATGACTGCTCCACTGCCACCAAGCCAGTCAAGACTTTTTAAAGCTGTTTAGGGGCTTATAAATGTGCTGGGACTCCCAGTATGACACTTTATGTTGGATTGGGAGGGCAGAGTCATCTCCTCTCTTGCTTTCTGTGCGACTACACTACACATGGCAAGTCCAGGGCCTTTCAGCAACCATTGCCTGGATGCTGCTACAGCTGCGGCCCTCTTTATTTTTCCCAGATGGATTACACCGACTGTACCTAATAATGCAGCTTAGAATTCAGTTAATTGGCCAGCCCAGTTTGAAACTGTTCCAAATGTTTACACGGCTCTATTTTACATTTTCTGTTTATGTGTGAAAGTTTTTGAGCTGCAGTGTTCTTTGGTGCTGGGAAATCTCAAGATGTTTTCCACTGTAGCAGTTTCTCTCTCAGACCACTTGGAAACTACCCATTTGCATGATGGCATAACGTGTGTGTTAGAACATCTGGCCAATCTTTAGCTTGGCTAACTAAGAAGGTTACCAGAGGTCACTCACAAACCAGGTCACTGCTGCAGCACACCTGCTAGCCAGCTGCAGCTTCTCTTTCTGAGCTGTCGCACGCAGAACATATCTCCTGAGTGCAAGGGGAAATCTCTCCCACACTCAGTACAACCACAAAATCAATATATATATATATAAAAAAAATCTCAAACACATACTGAATTCCACTCCCACATATCCCTGAAATTCATTTATTTTGACTGATTATTTTAATCTTATGCTTGAAGAGTAAATGGCAGGATGTTGAGGTGGAAGTTAAAGCCAGAGATGCCTGTAGCACGAGGCATTTTCCAATGCTTTCTCCGCAGACAGCACCTTTTGCCTGAACCCAGAGCTATGGTGTACCAATATTTCATTGTTTCTGTAGCCCACTCCTCAGTGTATTATGCTGTGCCTGATCCAGGAGGCTATGCCTCTGATGTGGCTCCCAGATAAGGGATTTAGCTTTGGCTCTAGAGTAGTGGTCTCCAACCTTTTTACACCCAAGATCACTTTTTTAATCTAAGGGCAACCCAGGATCTACCCCACCCCTTCCCTGAGGCCCTGCCCCTTCCCCAAAGCCCCACCCCGCTCACTCCATCCCCGCCTCTCCCCCACCCTCACTCACTTTCACCAGGCTGGGACAGGGGGTTGGGGTTCGGGAGGGGGTGCGGGCTCTGGGGTGGGGCCGAAAGGTTCACAGTGGGGGTGGGGGCTCTGGGCTGAGCCTGGGGCAGAGGGTTGGGGTGCAGGAGGGGGTACAGGGTGCTGGCTCTGGGCTGGGGAAGGGGGTTGAGGTGCTTGCTCTGGGAGGGGGGTCAGGGCTGGGGGTTGGGCTCCCACCAGGCAGCACTTACCTCTGGTGGCTCCCGGTCAGCAGCAGACACAGCGAGGCTAAGGCAGGCTCCCTGCCTACTCCAGCCCCACACCGCTCCCAGAAGGAGCCAATGAGCCCCTGCGGCCCCTGAGGGGGAACGGGGGGCACGTGGATGTGTGCACTGCCTCTTTCTGCAAGCACCACCCCCGCTGCTCTCCCAGCCAATGGGAGCTGCAGGGGCGGTGCTTGCAGGCAGGACCAGCGCATGGAGGGAGACCCTTGACCTCCCATCCCCAGGAGTGGCATGGGACCAGGGTTAGCAGGGAGTCTGCCTTAGCGGCAGCCACACCACACCACTGGAGATCGCGATCAACCGGTTGGTGACCACAGCTCTAGAGCCTCAAGCTTTAGCTGTGAAGTTTCCCAGGTTCAATCCTCAGGGATGGCCAGCACAGCAGCTGTTACACTTCCAATGCAGACACATGAGTATTCAAAAGAAAACCAAACTTATTTTTTAAAATTACAAAATAATATTCTAAACATCCCTGCAGTACCAATCAGCAAACTAAAACACTGACCTATCAGATGGATCTTGCAGAAGAAACAGTCCTGAAATGGTCCATCTAAGCTTCTTCTTAAGGAAAAGAACAGGTACAGGACCTAGGTTCAAAGCAAAAAGCACAAAACAGAACAAATACCGATTGAATAGGTTGCATTCTTTGTAGTATGTCCACACAGGGATTAAAAAACGCAGCTGGCCTGGATCAGCTGACTTGGGCTCGCAGGGCTTGGGCTTCAAGGCTGAAACATTGCTGTGTAGACATTCAGGCTTGGGCTGGACCCTCTCAGGTTCCCCAAACATTTACACAGTGATTTTTCAACTCTGGAGCCCAAGCCCTGCGAGCCAGTCAGCTGAACCAGACAAGCCATGGCCATGCTGCAGGTCTTTTATCCCTGTGTGGACGTACCTTAAGGCTCTAGTATCAGAATACCCTGATGTAGGCCTGCAGCAATGTGTCTACCACCACCACTAAAATATCCTTCTAACTCCTGGGGCCAAACAGAGATCATGGTATAAGCAGATGCTTGTACAGAAAGAGAAGGGATGGTACGGTAATTAGGATGCTAGCCTAGGACTTGGGAAAACAAGTTCATTTCCATGCTCTGTGACAGATTTCCAATGTGACCTTGGGCAAGTCACTTCGTCTCTCTAGATCTCATTCACCATCTGTAAAATGAGGTGTAACCAAGCCTGTGTGCGTCACAACGGAGAATGCCAAATTCAGGACAAACTGCTGAGAAATAGGGCAGCTAAACCCCCAAAACTGGAGGTTATTCTCCCATGAGATATACCAAACTAGCAACAAAAGTAAACTCCTGTTTCACCACACTGGCTAACAAGAAGTCATAAAAGCACTTTCCTGTGGCATTCCAGTCCTTATATTATCACCGAAAACACTAGACTTAGAGATGTGTGGTTCTTTAAAACCAATCTCTTCAAATAAAAGGTTCTTCTGATCCCAAAAGACCAGCCACACCCAGATCAATATATAACTCAGATCTTACCCAAAAATCATGCTGATGCCAATCCTTTAGTATCTAAAATATAAAGGTTTATTTATAAAAAGAAAGAAAGAAAGTTAAAACTGGTTAAAAGAATCAAATACATACAATAAATGCAAAATTCTTAGTTCAGGCTTGTAGCAGTATGGAATAAACTGCTGGCTTATGTCAAGTCTCTGACTGCTTCCAAATCATTGGAAGGACCTCAGTACCTTTGGTTAGAATGCTCCCATTATTATAATCCATAGTCCAGAGGTTTGAACAGGAAAGAGGCTGGGGCAGAAAGGAGGCAAAATGGAGGTGTTTCCAGGGCCTTTTATACCTTCTGCCATGTGGCGGGAATCCCGTTGTTCTTACTGTGGAAAAGTAAAGTAACGAGATGGTGATTGGAGTCACATGGACAAGTCACATGTCCATGCATGATTTCACCTAGTCACAGCAGGAAATTCCATTAGGTGGACTTAGGCATCTCCCATAGTCCATTGTCAGTTAAATGTTCTTTTGATGGGCCACTCAATTTGAATAGTCCCTCCAAGACGTGCTGGCTAGCTGCCTTGTGGGCGTTACCCCAGGAGCAAACATTTGAAATCCAGGTATAGAGCCAATACTCATAACTTCAAATACAAAAATGATACCTGTGTACAAATAGCAAAATCATATTCAGCAAATCATAACCTTTCCACAGACACCTTATTTGACAACCTTTGTTCAAGATTTGTTGCAAATATATAACAGTGGTTTCAACAATGATCTATATGGTCATATTTTAATCAGATAATGTCACATGGGGATAATAGCATTTCCTTATTTCACAGTGGTGCTGTGAAGTTAAATACATTAAAAGATTGTGAGGCGCTCAGATGCTATAGAGGGCATATAAGTACCTAAGGGAGGATAGACACAGTATTTCCTCCCATTTAACTGTGATAAATTTTATTTTTCTGTGTTTTATATACAGAAATTCTAGACTTATTTCTATTAGGGAAGCTCAGAAGTCCTAGCATTTGGGAATCAGGAAATTCTGGTTTCCAAACTAGTGACATTTGGGGAATTTTTAAATTCAAGTTTGGAAAAAGGCAGGGCATTGAACACAATGAAATGCAGATGATGACACTTACTTTACATTCAACATTCTGTATGAACATTAACTAATCAATCATATAATTAATCAGTCATGCAAATACAATGCAACGCTGTGTATAATTTGAGGAACCTCTAGTGAGCTGGAGAGTAAGAAAAATGACACAGTCACAGTCAGGTACTTCAGGCTACTTACACCTTGATCCTGAAATTGGTCCTACAGGCTCCACATGAGCCCCTGGGTTTGCACAGAACCAGTTATGAGAATGAAGGCTATTACTTCACTGCCTTGAGACTGTTTTTGTTTTAATACCCGTATTAAAGGGCATCAGCAGGGTCCGTTCGACAGAGCATCAGTCCGAGTCCAGAAACTTGGGTGTGATTCCTGGTATTGCTCTTGACTTCTTGTGTGACATTAGGCAAATCATTTAGCATCTGTGTCATCTGTGAAATGCGTAAATGTAATTAGCCCACTCTTCATAAAGCACTTTGAGATCTGCAGATTAAGTGTGCCATACATACTAAACGTTATATCTGGAAATCCTGTTTGAGTAAAAATTCTGAGTAACTGCAAAAAGGGAGACACTCTAGGACTCCAAGCAAACAGAGGACAATTGGAACTTACCTCTTGAGAAGGTTTCCAGCAAATGCAGAGGATCAATTCTGCAACCTTTCTTCAGCCAGCGTTGGTTGCCCCACAGGTGTGTTGGTATGTGGACTCCAAAGGGAAACGCAAGAGCTGGACTGAGCAGGATCAGTGTTTAATTGCACTTGACTTGGTAATTCCATGAAAAATCTAGACAAAAAGCCAAAGTTGACTGATTTCAAAATATTTTAAGCAGCAAAACTCCTTAGTTCTAGACAGCTTAGAAATTCATTGGGGCATTATTTGAGCAAAACAAGATATCAGTGCAGTTTGCAAGCTGGGACAACTTAATTGACAGGTGATAATGTTGCTTTTTGGAAAAAGCAAGAGAATATAGAAAATGTTGTGAAATTCTGTAACCATACTGGGTGACAAGAAATCATATAAAGACACTGTGACAGTTATGGGAATTTGAGAGAACAGTTTACTTTTTTTGTAAGGCCTTTTAACTGTGGCTGGGGGAAAACAAAACATCCCTAAAATGGATTTGGTAGCTATAGGTGCTACAAGCCAGACACAGCTCTGATATTATCAACTCTAAGCCACAGCAGAAGAACGTCATGAAGATCAATGGACTTAAAGATACGTTACTCAGGCTGAGTAACTAGTATCAGCATAAAGAAAAGGAGTACTTGTGGCACCTTAGAGACTAACCAACAAGTACTCCTTTTCCTTTTGCGAATACAGACTAACACGGCTGTTACTCTGAAATAGTATCAGCATGTTGTTTTCATAAATTACATTGCACAAACAACTCATCCCAACATTAAGTTTTAGCTTTGAGCTGCTAATTTAAAAAAAAAAAATTTCCATCCCACTCCATTGGTGAATTCCAATGTTTCAAAATTTATTTTCATCATCAGGATGGAAAGTTCCAAATTTTTTTGACTTGGTAATGTTGAAATTGTGGGTTTTTTTTTTTTTTGCTTGATTCAGCATTTATCTGTATCTCCCTGAGGTGCCATGGTAAGCCCTCTGTGATCAAGTGCCTGGGATAGACCACACAGATAATGCCACATTCAGGGCAGATTGCAAGAAACAGGGCAGACAATCCCCAGAGCTGGTGGTTTACTTTATACTTAGATTCACCAAATCAGTAACAAAAGAGCCTGTGCAGTACCACACTAGTTAACCAGAAGCCAAACACAGTCCCCTCTAGGCATTTCAGCCCTTGGCTCCATCCAGGCAATCCAATCTAGTATAGTGAGAGGTTATGGAAAACCTATTTCACCTAATGTGAGGTTCTTTCTAATACCAAAGGATCAGACAGATATCCTCAGGTCAATATGAATCTCAGGTATTACTCAAATATCACTCTGTCAGCCAATCTGTAGTAAATAACTAAACATTTATTATTAAAAGAAAAGAAGAGAGTTATAAATGGTTAATAGATCATATGCATACAAATAATTGCAAAGTCCTTATGTCAGGTTTGTAACAGTGATGGGATAGACTGCTGGCTTGTAAAGTCTCTTTGGTAACTCCCCAAAGATTGGAAGGTCCTCGGTCCATAGTTCAAGATGCTTCTTTTAGCTTTAAATCCACAGTCCAGAGAATTAGAGTAGGAAAGAGGCAACATGGAGATGTTTCAGGTGTCTCTTTATACCCTCCGCCATGTGCATGGAAATTTACTATCCCAAACAAAGCCCAAGTTACTGACCCAAAATGGAGTCTAGGGTCACATGAGCATATCACATGCCCTTACATGTTTTGCTGAATCACAGGGGGTGACCATTGGCTCCTGGCTGTCTGAGGCAGCCTCAGGAAGAGCTATCTGGACCGGATGAGTTTCTTCAATGGCCCATTGTGTGAGTGGGGTGCCCTTGATAGGCCATCAACACGTAGCTGTCTAGCCTTAATGTAAATTTTATCAGAGGGGATGTCACCCAGGAACAAACATGTTGAAGATACAAGTACCTAGCCAATATTCATAACTTCAGATACAAAGATGATATGTTGATTTAACCAGGATAATCTTACTTGATAGATTGTAACTTTTCCATCCACACCTTACCGTGATACACTTTGTACAAGATTTATGGTAATTGTATCATGATGACAATGATATAAATGGTTATCTTTACTCATTCAGCATCACACCCTCATTCTCCTATAAGGGCCAGGCTCCCTGGTTGGACTACATCTCCTTTATATCATGGTGGTTCAACTAGAAAGGAGATTGTGGTGCATCCTGGGAGATGTAGTCCATGCAGGGAACTTGCCCATAAAGGAGAAAATGGAATGAGGCACCCAAACTGTGTCTCCCATTAGGCAGCACAACTGTTCAGGAAGACACAGATTATGGCTAAACTGATCCAAAACAAAATGTTGTAATTCAGGTCAACCCAACTGAAATGAAATATTTTGTTTTGATTTTACTGATGGAAAATTTATGTTTTTATTTTTGCAAAAATCTCAATTTTTCAGTGGAAATTATTGATTTTATAGAAACGGCATTTTCCAACAAAATGCATTTCAGCAGTAAATTCCTGACAAATTCTGCTGTTTTTTTTTTTTTTATGTTATTCCTGTATGTATCAGCCTTGGTTTCAGGATATAGGCCATTTATTCTCTTGGGCCCAGACCAACATACAGAAAACATAAAATCCAATTTTTCTCCAACTTCACTAATATTTCTATTGAATTCTGAACTTACAGGCCTGCCAGTACTGAACTGATCAAACATATTTCCAGGGCCTCTGCTAATGTGCCCATAAGAATAGAGTTAGGTATCAGATGAACAAGTTACTGCATATTTGTAAGCCAGGAATGACTATGTCATCTGTAAACATTATATGCCCCAGTTAAATTAAACCAGCTAAGTATTTATAACTTTTAAAAAGATAAATATTTAGTTTAGTATTTTATCTGGTTTGGTGGCTGTTCAATGTGGCAGGGAATGGGAATGTTTCAAACTAGAATGTAAAAGAGCATAAAGGTCCTCTGCTGTTTGCTCTTTGAGACTGTTGGATTAAGAGGATTAAAAAAAAAAAAAAACTCACCTGAATACCATATTTCTTCCAATTATTTTGTAACAGAGGCCTTTAACCCCTTGTTTGCACCTTTCTACGTAGATTTAAATATACAAATATATAGAAAAATCAATGCCTATTTAGTATGTTGTATTTTACTCTTATAGTTGTATTTCATTGTTAGAATTAGAATAAAATAGATAGTGAAATTGTAAATGGATCTACTATAACTCACAGGACATATCTGTATGAAGGATTTCTGTTTCAACACAATAGAGTATTGATGAGAAGTTGCATTTACATGACAAAACCTTGTGCAGATGTCAGCTCATAACACTGAGGCCATTCAGCCTCCTCTAGCTCTAACCGGGCACTGACAGTAGTGCTGTCAGCATGCCTATGACCCAACAGGCAGAGTTATCCTCACCACTTGCCTTGATTCACTGAGGCCTACGCTCAGTTTCTCTGAAAACACTAGCCAGTAACTAAGCTCAGATACCAAACGCCAGGTTCTCAGTCCAATTTCAGTGAAAAGAAAGAAGTGACTATTGCCAATTTTGTAGAAATAAAGTGTACAGTCAGGTAGTTAAACACCCCTCTTAGGGTCTTGAGAATACCACTGCAGAAAGCATCACTACGTGCTGGTGATTCATTAGCAAGATGTAAGGCAGCAGGCAAACAGAGCTGAAGGAAACAGAACTTGATTCAACATGCTGAGAGGCCAGTACCACATGCTGAGACTCTACAGTACAGTAATGGCCTGGCCCCAGTTTACGTCCCTCAGCCTGTGGAGCCATACCAAACTCGGGCCTTCCCTGAAACCCGACCCTCTTTCTCCATGTCCACGCGTCATATTACAGCTAACAGCTTGAAGTTACAGACTGATACAAGGTTACTTAGATGTACAAACTGGCGGAGCTTTGGCTGGTTTCTCTGCCTCCAGTCAGAGCAGGGTGACCAGTCCCTTTCAAGCAGTCCCCACTCTTTGCTTATGTAACCCTTCCGCCAGGTGGAGCCGGCAGCAACCAGGGCCAAGTCCAATATCTAGGGGTTCCTTTCCAACAATACAACACAGAACCGGCTTGAGCCCCCACCCAGTAGCCTGGGAAATTTACACACCCCTCCTGGGTGCCTCTGAGAGGCTATACTTCCCCACTCACAAGCACAGGGTCTGCGTGTAGAAAAGAAACTTTTAAGGAAAGGAGGAATATCACAAAACATTACTTAGGGAAAATGTCACAAGCAGGATTCATAATCATAAAACTATGAACAGGACACCCACCCCAGTGTGTGTGGGGCAGTGCCTTCTGCCTCATGTTCTTGAGTTCCACAAACAGCTCCTTTTCTGTGCCCTTCTCTGCTTCCTCATCATACAGCGGTTGTCCTTGGTCCGTTAGGACCCAGGGTTCAGAGTTGCATCTGTGTGAGTTCACCTCCCACCCGGGGAAGGAGGCTTGCTCTGCTATCTGCACACTTGCTCTGGCTGGCCGCCCTGCCAGCCGTGGTTCCTCTCCACTGGCTGCCCCGCCAGCCGTTCGTTCTGCTCACCACCTCGCCAGCTGCTCGTTTGCCGGACTGTTAGTCATGTTCTCCTGCCACCTGCCTCTCTGCGGTGGACTCTGCACATCAGTCTCTTAGTGATTTTCAGCTTTTTGCAGACTCAGCAGAAACACTGCCCCAACACAAATAGTTTCAGTTCTCATTTGAGCACTTTAACTTAGTAAATGGCTCCCAATGAAACCTATTTAGCTCTGTCTTTGAACAGTGTGGAGGAACAGACCAGGGACCCCTAGGGAGCGTCCACACCTCCTGGCTGGGACACCTGTCCCCATCCCTCTTACTTTCACCTACCACCACAGGGTCCTGGTCCATGACTGCTGGGTGCTAGGATACCACAAAGAATAATAATAAAATAAAAATCCATTTATCTTAATTAAAATTAGAGTTCTGGCATGTGACATAAAAGAAAAATCACAACACAAGTGATAAATATATCTGATCACTTACTATTACCAAAATGCACTAGATAGGCACAAAACATAGATTACAAAGTACAGCTATATCACTTACAGCATAACTAAACTATAGCTGAACAAAGCTAGAATTGCTCAGTCTAAAGGTGGACAGACATCTTAGATTTTCAGAATCTCTGAAAGTCTAGAGCAAGAGAAACCTCGGTAAATGAAAATAGCTTTCCTTCGATGTGGTAATAAAAAGGTCAGTCATATTTCATTGTGGTATGACATCATTGTTCTCAATTAACAGTAATACAAAGCTTTTCTTCTTGTTGCACCACTACATTTAACTTTCCATGTAACACAGGCCCCAATCCTGCAATGCTTTACACACACTTAATTTTACTCACGTCAGGAGTCCTACTGACTTCAGCAGGGCTTCTCAAGTGTGGGAAGACATGCACATGCATTACCCATGGCAGCATCTGGGCCATATGATTTTTGGCTGGCTTATTACTTCTCTTCCTGTTGCAGTTTTTTCAATAATATTGATTTGCATTTAATACAAATATTTTCCCCACACCCACCAAAGAATCCCAGTTAAGGAAAGCCACCAGTTCACATAACATCATATAAGAGAGACGAGGCGGATGAGAGAATATCTTTTATTGGACCAACTGTTGGTGAGAGAGAGACAAACTTCAGGTCTGAAGAACTCTGTGTAAGCTCAAAAGCCTGTCTCTCTCACCAACAGAAGTTGGTGTAATGAAAGATATTACCTCACCCACCATGTGTCTCTAATATCCTTGGACCAACACTGCTACAACACTACATACACAAAATTACTCTAACTTTTCTCATTCTCCCAAAACCCTTTTTTGAGGTAACGTTCCTTTACCATAACAAATGGCAGTACTATTAGTCTTTTATGGGCTGTTATACAGCATAATTTAAAGACTATTCTATAAACCCACGGAGATTTCTATGCCAGGTCAAATTCACCTATCCCAGGATGCACGGTGAACTTCCCTCACTATCTATCAGGGCTGATATAGTATGAGAACAACAATATGAATGTAACTGGGGATAAAAAAAAAATAATTCTACTGTTGAACATTTGGATAAACAAGGGCTGGGAATCTGGAGAGTGTATGCAAAGGAAATCTCTCTCCTGAAGAGTCTGTAAACTCTGCAGACATAAATTATGATGAACTTTAGTGTATTTAACATTTTTTTCCATAGATAACTTGATACACTCAAGTTAAACTCTAGGGACCAGATAGAAAACCTTCATCAAACCAAGAGTTTTGATTAACTAGGGTCTGGATAAACATAGTTCTCTTGCAGTGGCATGGTTGTTGCCTACATGAATTAGGGTAGCTTTCTATCTTCCTACCCATGCCTGATTTACACTACAAATGAAGATTATTCTTGAAAATATCCCCAGGAATTACTTTTGTGAGAGTCAAACAGCTCCATGTTAGAACACTTGATTCAAATCCAAAACATCTGCACAAAATTGGAGGATTCCGTTTCAGCCCTGGATGTCTCAGATTTGGGTTTACACTCACCTCGAATTTTAAACAACAACAAAATCTTCAAGCATCTCTAGGTAACCACAAGTTATTGGGTACAATGCAGGAGCTGCAGTGTGAAATTTTATGTCCTGCGTTATGCAGGAAGTCATAATTGTCCTTCTGGCCTTAAAAATCTATGAATCCCTGGCACCAAGGAGATGCAGCCTGAAAGGGCAGCAGCAAGTTAAACCTCCATCAGACCATGCCTTATAATATTTTCATGAATGTTGCTGTTCAAACAAGCCAAAATGGAAAATGAAGTATAGAAGCACTACTGTATAAATGAGACACCATTAGACAATGCTGAAAATAAAACAAAACATCAAATCTGTGAGCTCCTTAGCTAAGGGAGTAAGTACATGGAATGCAAGGGACCTAAGGTTGTGCCTAGACTTCTCTTTAAACAGGCTGGAAATCCCACAAAGCAAGTTCCAAATAAATGAGTGGGTTTATCATATTTGGATCTGAAAAAGTACCGTTCACTCGTGACTCCTCACTTCCAGACTATTTTAGGTACGCGGTGTGGAACCAAATGCATATGCAGATTGCTAGGTGCTGTGCCATTTTAAGCATTTTGTCAAACAGTAGTGTTGCGTAGGCTAAGCTGTTAAAGAAAGCCATCCAATATATACTGTGGTGGAGTAAGAAAAACAACTTGGTGTAGTAGGTGTTTTAAATTAGGTTCTCAATGTCTATTCAGTAGATGTATCCCCAAAATATAAAACTTTCCAAAATCATATCACTCTGGGACATTAAATTATATTTACGAAAGGTCAATATGACACCAGGCCAGATGGACTCCATCTTAGACTTTTGATGGTGGTGACAGAGTACATAGGTAGGGGAACCTTTAACAATCCTCTTGCAAACTAGGATTCTAGAGCTTCTACATCCTCCCTCACATAACAAAGAAAACCACCAGAGGCAGGTCATATTTAGACGTAGACTAATACAAACATTGCCTACATCTATGAGTGCATTTATGTTCTAAAATAATAATTAATCACACTTTAATATCATATGGTCAACAACAGGAAGCATTAATGGATAAGGCTACACGTTAGTCATGGGTCTTTTTAGTAAAAGTCACATACAGGTCACAGGCAGTAAACAAAAATTCATGGCCCGTAACCTGTCCAGGACTTTTACTATATACCCCTAATTAAAACTTGGGTGGGAGGACCGTGTGTGCTCCTGGGGGGTGGTCTGGGGGTGCTGGCGGTGGGGTGGGCAGCGGCGTGTGACCCGGGATCCCTGCTGGTGCTGAGGGAGGGGGGCTGGTAGGGCTGGCAAGTGCTCTCTACCTGGCTCCGCATGTTCCTTCAGCTCCTAGGCAGCGAAGGGGCCAGGGGGCTCCACGCGCTGCTCCCACCACAAGAGCTGGCTGTGGGGGCAGGGCCTGCAGGCAGCGCACGGAAGCCTCTGGCCCCTCTGCCTAGGCTAGGAGCTGTAGGGCCATGCCAGTGGGAACCAGGGAGCCCCCCACCCTGAGATAAGTGCCCCCCGCACCCCGCAACCCCCTGTCCCTAGCCCTGAGCCAGCACAGGACGCTGCAGAAGTCACAGAGGACACGGAAAGTCACGGAATCCGTGACTTCTGTGACAGACTCACAGCCTTATTAATGGATGATACACAAATTTAATAACTGCCATGTGCCACAATACAGAGCTCAGACTCAAAAGCTAATCCTCAAGCAATTACCCACTCAGCACACAAAACCATAAAACCCTTCACAGCCAACCTATCCTATGTAGAGAGATCTGAGCAAAGAAATGGGTCTTAAATCCTGCCTTAAATTCAGCAATCTCAAGCATAGGCTGAATGACAAGGAAAGTGAGTTCAAGTCAAGGAGACTCTACCAGGAATGTCCTCTCTCATTCCACCGGCAGAGATCAAATTTAGGGACTATTAACAGAAGCTATCTGAACTGTTGAGTGCACACATTGGGAGAGACTGTCTCTCAAGGTATGTCTTCACAGAAGAATTAACTTGAGTGACCAGTACCCAGGTTAGCCTTTCTGGTTTTGCAGTGTGGTTACTCACAACCGGGCCTCGAGTTACTGTGTCCTCACTGATGCTCATGTGTTGCTGGAACTCCATATCCTATGGTTCTTTATACTGTAGTAAGAGGAGATATTCTATTATTCTTTTCCATTGAGTTGGGGAAGAATTTGCCCATTCTTCTGAGCACACAGAGAGAGAACTATGGGAAAACATTGGAGAATTATCAGCACTGGAGTGATTTAACCTGTATCCTCTCTGAAACATAAGCAGTTCACCAGCCCATCTGAAAGTGGCACCTGGACTGTAACCCCTACCCCAAAGGGGAGAGGGGTGTGTGTTTGTGTGTGTGTGCGTGCGCACGCACGCATGCGCACCAGCCAAGACCCACACTGTATAAGATTGCATTTCAAAGCAAATGGGAAGCCAGTTTAACATTCCGAAAATGTGTATGGTTTTCTCACCTGAGTTAGAGAA
This sequence comes from Chelonia mydas, assembly GCF_015237465.2. Taxonomy (NCBI): domain Eukaryota; kingdom Metazoa; phylum Chordata; order Testudines; family Cheloniidae; genus Chelonia; species Chelonia mydas. Next base: position 126,196,991 of record NC_057852.1, on the reverse strand, counting down.
AAGTGAAGTACCTGGTTCTCTACTAGCTGATGTTCCACGGCAGACTTCAAATGGAGCTCTCAAGTGGAACTCATTGCAGTGGCCCAATTGTGATCTTCATCTGTCAGCGAACCTCAGCAAAATGTGAGACTCAGAGGCTGAGATGATGCACTTATAGGAAAGGCAGCTCCATTATTACTCACAGACACAACTCAGTCCCCAATCTGACTGCACATGCTCTGAAAGGGTTTCCTTAGAAGGATCCTCGAGAATGTGTGGGCATAGAGAACAAAGGTGAGGTCTACATCTGAGTGTAATGATCATAACCCATCGGCCAGAGGTGGATGGAAGAGGAAGTGTCAGGTAACCGGGAAGAGAATGGTTTAGCTTAGTGGCCAAAGCAGGCACCAGGAACCACGTGTTGGAATCAGGGACCAGAGCCATGGGTCAAGAACTAGAGCAAGCAGGGCAGCAGGCAATGAGGGGTTCAAGGCAGGGGCAGGACAGAGGCAAGGATGGGTGACAGGGAGGAGCAGCAGGACCAAGGTAACACAGGAACAGTCATAGGGGTGGGCATGAGCACTGAGCAGCCAGTGAGCTGCTCCTGGCCTAAATGGCTGGCCTCCTGGCCCCTCCAGTCAATCAGGTGGGATGACCTATCAGGCAGCCTGCTGCAGGCCAGCTGTACTGATGAGGCTGCCTGGAGGCTAGGCCCTTATTCCTGACAGAGAGCTCTTGGCTACCACTACTTCATAATCTTCTGGGCATAGGTCCAAAATAAGCTGTGGATTGCAAACCTGTGTGACAAAGGACTAGCACAAACCTCCAGTCATTGCAAACTCCTCAGAGTCTTCTCCCTACCCACCAGCATCTCCTGGGTCAGTTAGCTTCAGCTACTTCCCCATACCCAGCCCCCTATCTCATTCCATTCTTGACAGACAAGTATTTCAATATAAACACTATCATGGGACCATCGCCAACACCACACTATTAAATCAGACCCTGTGGGCTGTTGTACTGGGGTTCATTCTAACAATCAACTGCACTCTGCTGCCAACCACGCAGACAAGGAAGAGCTGGATGGCTCCACAAATAGGACACCTAATACATCCATTGGGGCAGCAGCCTTGTCTTCCTATGTGTGAACTATTCAGTGCACCCTTGCGTGCAGCTACTTAAGTGTGTAGAGGGTTAATTCCATTGAATAACACTGACTTCCTTAAAAAGAAACTGCCTTCCTGTAGGCCAGGCAAACTCTTTAGTTGCTTGGATTGTCTGGTGAACAATACATAGTGGCTCTAGTAGTCCTAAAAAATGACCTATTGCCCATGAGACTGGAACACATAGTAATGGCCAATCTTTGACAAATATGCATGCCATGTTCCACGTCATGATATGGTGGTAAAGACCTCGCAGTCTTGTCTTGTCTTCACTGATGTTCCCAGTGGTGCAGCTGAACCAGCGTTAACACTAGAAGGAATTTGACATTAAAGTTTCCTTGTATAGACAAGGCCTTGGAGTGTTGCTGTTGACTTCAAAAGAAGCAGGATTTAGTCCACCAGTTGGATCATATTAATGTCCTGGTACTGCAAAGGAATGCATCCAGCTACTTCAGCTGCTAATGGCTGATGCTCTTTGTAGGCTAGGAGCCTAGGCAGTGTAGTTCCATTTTGCATGACAAATTGGTTTGTTTCTACAGAACTATATTTATAAACTATCAGAACCAGCGCCTTCTTCGGTTATATCATGTCTGACCTTAAATCCTCTAGCAATTCCTAAGAGATTTGCTTTGCCATGGTAGCTATTGGACAGGGGACTGAAATTCCTATTGCACTGACTCTGCTCTGGGCACTGCTGCAAAGCAAATTCATTTAAGCAGGCCTAGTGGTAATTCAAGGTTGAAAGAGAAATCAGTCACCTGCAAACATCTCACGCTGCTACTTCTCTGAATTTTGGGTTGTGGGTATGTGTGTGCATGCGCACACAACTGTCTTGTTAAACTCTCAGGTAACTACAGTATACTGTATATATCTTTATATGTCAATACACAACCATATTTTCTTCTTTCAAAATTCTTTGCCTTTGAAATACACTTTCTTGTGATATTTGGAACAGCATCTGATGCCAGTGAAAAGGCTACAGTGTGAAACTTCTATGGACTTGCCAAATGCGAACTAACTTCCTGCCAGGAAAAGTTCTAGGAAAGTAAATTTTTGACAATGTGATCAGCTGCTGTCAATGCTCAGTTCTAATTTCTAATATTTCTGTCAAGTGCAACAGGTTTATGTTAATTTTACTATGTCATGTCAGATATACATACCTTGCCTATGACATTCCTCCGTCGGAGAATCCTGCATGATACTGATTTATTTTAACCTCTGTTCTGTGATATATTTTTATTTCAATATTTGGCATGTTTGTATGGAGAAAGAATTGCCTATGGGTTTATGAGCATGGAACACCCACTAAAATATTAATCTGAAAAGTTACAATGTGTATTTTATTGGTCTGTTTAGTTAAGTGTCAAATACCATTGTTTTCCTCTTTGTAGGCATATAATTTTTTGCCTACTTTAATAAAACCATTTATATTCATCTTTACCGATTCCACTATCATTTTTCCTTCCTCAGCAAAGTGTATAATACAAACACTTTCATTGTGTGTTTGCTCTATACTATTTACCCGGATCTATTTATCATTATGATGCATCACTATATTATAAAGCATTCAGGCACATTTATCAACACGACTAAGCTTCTGCCATGTAAGTTTGCTCATGGGAAATAAAGCAACAACAAATATTTTAATGCAGCTCACTTAACAGTGCAAATAATTATAATTACAAAATCCTTAAGTGTGCTTCCTCCATAAGTGGCACTTTTTGCTTAAAATTGCTTTCACAAATGTTGTCAAATTAATACTTCCAATTAATGCAGCCTCCTTGTCTTGATAGAAAAAAACTAAGTTCTCCTATTTCTTAATGTTTTCACCTGGATAATCTCGAGAACATTAGGGCCTTATTTGTGAACTCATTGCTATACTATTGCTAATAATAAACTTTATAAAAAGGATGTGTTTATAAATAGCTTATATAGGGTTATCATCATCGTCATCATAACATTAATTCAAGTCCTGTGGCGATGGGCATGGCGAAGCGACAGGTGGAGATGATCACTGGCAGTCATAGCCACAATCTTGCATGTAGGCGGCCTTGGGACTAGTAGCCATTCAGCTCCATCCCAGGGCAGCGGAGAAGTTTGGCAGCATCCTAGGCAACTGAGCAGCCCTTTTTAGGGTAGCACTGCTCACCCTTTCTAATGGAAGGGTCTAGAATAGGTGCCCTAAACATTGCCTACCCCATACTATCTGGCCCGACTACCACAACTGGCAGATCATCCTTCAGCGGTCAAAAAATAATAAAGAAGAAAAGACTCACCCTAGGAGCATGGAACATCCGCACCTTTATGGACAGAGGTGATGCACAAAGGGCTGAGAGAAGAACAGCTTTTGTCTCCAGAGAACTTGCCCGCTATAACATTGATATTGCAGCAGTGAGTGAGACTAGGTTGGCAAGAGAAGGTTCCATCAGTGAGCTAGAAGGAAATTACACTTACTTTTGGAAAGGAAAAGCAGCGGATGAAGACAGGATCCATGGAGTTGGATTTGCCATAAGAACGTCACTCCTGAAACTACTTCCTGACCTCCCTGTTGGCCTGAATGAAGGGCTCATGAAACTTTGATTTCCCCTGAATCCTTTATGGCATGTGTCAAGGTTCCTTCCCCACTCTCAACGCTAGAGTACAGATGTGGGGACTTGCATGAAAGACCCCCTAAGCTTATTCTTACCAGCTTAGGTTAAAAACCTCCCCAAAGTACAAACCTTGCCTTGTCCTTGAACAGTATGCTGCCACCACCAACCATTTTAAACAAAGAACAGGGCAAGAGCCCACTTGGAGATGTCCTCCCCCAAAATATCCTCCCCAAGCCCTACACCCCCTTTCCTGGGGAAAGCTTGATAATAATCCTCACCAATTGGTACAGGTGAACACAGACTCAAACCCTTGGATCTTAAGAACAATGAAAAATCAATCAGGTTCTTAAAAGAAGAATTTTAATTAAAGAAAAGGTAAAAGAACCACCTCTGTAAAATCAGGATGGTAAATACCTTACAGGGTAATCAGATTCAAAACACAGAGAATCCCTCTAGGCAAAACCTTAATTTACAAAAAGACACAAAAACGGGAATATACATTCCCTCCAGCACAGCTTATTTTACAAGCCATTAAACAAAAGAAAATCTAATGCATTTTCTAGCTAGGTTACTTACTAACTGTACAGGAGTTGTAAGGCTTGCATTCTTGATCTGTTCCCGGCAAAAGCAGCACACAGCCCAAACCCTTTGTTCCCCGACCCCCTCCAGATTTGAAAGTATCTTGTCCCCAAATTGGTCATTTTGGGTCAGGTGCCAGCAAGGTTACCTGAGTTTCTTAACCCTTTACAGGTGAAAGGGTTTTGCCTCTGGCCAGGAGGGATTTTATAACACTGTATACAGAAAGGTGGTTACCCTTCCCTTTATATTTATGACAGCATGTCACTCTCATCTATGCCTAAGCACCTACACTGACCAGCACAGAGGAAAACAAGGAGCAGTTCTACTCTGACCTGGACTCCATCATCAGATCAACCCCTGCATATGACAAACTCATCCTGCTGGAAGACTTTAACGCTAGAGTTGGTAGAGACAGCAGTGACAGGATGACATGGAGTGGGAAAGATGAACAGTAATGGACTCCTCTTGGGTAAATGTACAGAACACAGTCTGTTCATCACTAACACTATCTTTAGGCAAAATGATAAATATAAACCAACATGGATGCACCCATGGTGCAAACAATGGCCCTGATAGACTATGTTATTACACGCCAATGAGACATCCGCGATGTCAGAATTGCCAGAGCCATACGTGGTGCAGAATGCTGGACAGACTACAGATTGGTAAGAGCAATGCTGAACCTGCATATAATCCCTTCACAGTGCAAGCGTCCGAAATTTAATAGAACAGCCTTCAACATAGCTAAGCTCAAGCATGCCAACTATCAGGTGCAGTTTCAGCAGTCACTTGATGACATGCTTTTTTCCTGCCCACCAACCACTGGCAACCACCAAAAAAAAGGGAACGAGTTTAAACATGTGATTATTGACACAGCTAAATCAGTGCTGGGGCCAAAGAAAAGGGTACACCAGGATTGGTTCGACGAGAACAATGAGGACATCTCCAAACTCTTAAGTGACAAGCAGAAAGCATTTGCTGAATGGCAGAATGAATTCACTTCCATCTCAAAGAAAGATGGGTTTAAGTATCTACAGAGTAAGGCCCAGTCTGAACTAAGGAGAATGCAGGATGCGTGGTGGGAGAGGAAAGCTGCAGAAGTCCAGCATTACGCAGATACAAACAATGCAAAGATGTTCTTTGACTCTCTCAAAGCAGTCTACAGAACATCTAAATTGGGCACAGCTCCCTTGAAGTCGGCGATGGCACAACCCTCATCGAAAACAAGGAGGGAATTGTACAGAGATGGGCTGAACACTTCAGTCGTCTACGCAATAGACCATCCACAGTCAATCAGCACGTCCTCGACCATTTACCTGAGAAACCCGTCAAAGAGGATCTCAATCTCTCTCCATCAGTTGAGGAAGTTATAAAAGCCATCAAACAACTCTGGAAAAGCATCTGGAAAGGATGGTATCCCAGCAGAACTGTATAAAGGAGCAGGCCCAAGGGCTATCGAGGTGTTTCATGCCATCCTGAGTAGCATTTAGGAGAAAGAAGAAATGCCACAAGACTTCAAAAGATGCTATTATTGTATCATTGTTCAAAAACAAAGGCAGTAAAGCTGACTGTGGAAACTACAGAGGCATTGCTCTCCTCTGTACAGCAGGCAAAAATACTAGCTCGCATTCTACTGAACAGATTCATTGCAAACATAGCGGAGGAAAATCTGCCAGAAGTGCAGTGTGGTTTCAGACCAGGTCGTAGCACTATGGACATGATCTTTGCTGTAAGACAGGTCCAGGAAAAATGTTTAGAGCAAAACATGGACCTGTATGTAGTTTTCATCGATTTGACCAAAGCTTTTGATATGATCAACAGAGAGGGTCTATGGGCTATTTTACATAAACTGGGCTGCCCAAGAAGGTTCATACAAATCATCTCTCTGTTCCATGACCACATGACAGTGCAAGTACTCTCCAGTGGTGACTTTTCTGATGCATTTGAAATCTCGAGTGAAGTGAAGCAAGGCTGCGTACTTGCTCCAGTGCTGTTCAACTTGTTCTTTGCTTGTGTCCTCAGCCATGCAACAAGGGACTTGGATCAGGGGATATACATCTGCTACCAACTCAATGGCTTCCTCTTTGATCTTTGAAGACTCAGTGCTAAGACCAAAACACTGGAGAGGCTTCTCATCGAGGCACTTTTTGCAGATGACTGTGCCTTGATGGCTCATAGACAAGGCAACCTTCAGGTCATCATAGACTGATTTTCTGAAGCATCCCAGCTCTTTGGCCTCACCATCAGTCTTGGAAAAGCAGAGGTCTTGTTCCAGCCAGCACCTTATTCCAATGCCCCAGTGCCAGCCATCTTCATTCAAGGCATACAGTTGAAAAATGAGGATCAGTTCAAGTATTTGGGCAGTACCATCTCAAGTGACTGTTCCCTTGATAAGGAAATCTCCTCCAGAATTAGTAAAGCCAGCCAGGCCCTTGGCCAACTTCGAACAAAAGTTCTTAACCAACACTACATCATTCTCTCCATCAAATTGAAGATCTACAATGCAGTGGTTCTAACATCTCTCCTGTATGGGTCTGAGATGTGGACTCTTTATAGACATCACATTAAACAGCTAGAGGAATTTCACATGCGCTCCCTCCGCTCAATAATGAGCATTCGCTGGCAGGACAGTGTGACCAGTATTAAGGTCCTTGAGAGAGCAAACACAACCAGCATTGAGGAAATGTTATTGAGAGCACAACTTAGGTGGACCGGGTATGTCATCAGAATGGAAGACCACTGTCTCCCAAAACAGATCTTGTATGGGGAGCTGAGTCAGAGCAAAAAGAAAAAAGGGTCATCTGTATAAACTCTTCAAGATAATTGAAGAGTGGTCTCCAGTGGGCTGGCATCAATCCCAAAGAACTTGAGCAAATGGCTCAGAACAGGACTCACTGGTGGTCTCTAACAAGATCAGCATGTGACAAGTTTGAGCAGGATCAATTAAATTATCTCCAAGCTGCACATCAAAGGTGCCACAGAGCTGCATCATCAAACAACATAGATACAGACTTTCCCATGCCCTCAGTGCAGCTGATTCTGTGCATCAGGATTTGGACTGTGGAGTCATATGCGTAGCCGTATATAAGAACTGAAACAATACCATCGTCGTCAGCGATGGACTACCAACATATAGGGTTAATAGACCATTAATGGTGGTTATAAGCATGTTAAGGCATAAGTAGTAGTACAGATGGCTATAAGCACATCAGAAGAAAGTGTTAGAGATGGTTATAGATAACCTATTGGACTCAGTAACAACTTACAATTGATTCATCTTTTATGAATGTATAAAGTTTACACCTTTATACTGTGCCCTTCATATAAAGTGTGACCACTAGTTCATGATGGTACAATACTATTTACATTCCCATAGCCTACTGATCTTTGAAAGAAAGACAAATAAGATGTTCTAGTGTCATTTCTGCACTAGCCTTCTTAATATGTTTTTAAATCCTTGGACAATTCATTGCTGCCTCAATGGTAACTTGCATTTCTATTGTTGCCCCAAGATCAAGCCGTAAGAGTTAGGACTGGGACCTTGGCTAACTTGTAACATGTGCGGATGCAAGATGTGATCCAGAAAGATATTCTTTGAGATGAGACTGGGAGTCCTTTCATCCAATCTGCCACCACCACGAGTAGTCGGTTCGACTTCCTGAATGGTTTCGTGTGCTCGATGTAGAATGCTAGTACTCTCCAAACATCCAGTGAGTGCAGCCTCTGCTCTTGGGTACTGGTGTGAGGCTTAGGATAGAAGACAGGTAGAAAAATGTCTTGACCAGTGTGGAATTGTGACGCTACTTTGGGAAGGAAGGCTGGGTGAGGCCCGAGCTACACCTTGTCCTTGTGAAAGACTGTGTAGCGGGGGCCAGAGGTCAGAGACTTTAATTCAGACACCCACCTGGCTGATGTGATTGCTACCAGGAAGGACATCTTCCACGACAAATAGAACAGGGAGCAAGTCACCAGCAGTTCAAAAAGAGGCCCCATGAGCCTGGAGAGGACCAGGTTGAGGTCCCATGTGGGAACCGGTTGCCTAATCTGTGGATATAGGCATTCCAAGCCCTTGAGGAAATGTCCTACCATGCAGTTAGTGAATACAGAGCATGCAGACATTCCTGGGTGGAAGGCTGAGACAGCAGCAAGGTGCACTGTGACGGATGCTGCAGTTGGCCCTGCTGTTTCAGATGCAGAAGCTACTCTGGGATGAGTGGTATAGACACCTGGAGTGGAGGTGTGTGTTGCTGGGCACACCAGCAAGTGAATTTCTTCCACTTGGCGAAATAAGTAGCCCTGGTGGATGGTTTCCTGCTGCCGAGTAGAACCTCCCTTACCAGCTCCAAACATAGGAGCTCCATAGGGTTTAACCATGAAGCTTCCAAGCCATGAGGTGGAGCGACTGGAGGTCTGGGTGATGGAGGCGATCGTCGTCCTGAGTGATCAGATTGGGGCAGAGTGGTAGCATGATCGGAGTGTCAACTGACAGCTCCAGAAGTGTGGTGTACCAGCGTTGACAGGGCTACACTGGGGCCAGCAGAATCACCTCCACTTTGTCCCTGCAGATCTTGAGCAGCACCTTGTATACGAGTGGGCCGAGTGGGAAGGTATACATGAGACGGTCTCCCCAAAGCAGCAGAAACTCATCTGTGATTGAACCCGGACTGTGTTTCTGGAAGTAGCAGAACGTTGGACACTTCTTGTTGCTCCCGGTGGTGAACAGGTTGACCTGGGGAAATCCCCACCTTTGGAAGATGGGATGAAGAACATCGGGGCGGACAGACCATGCGCAGTTGCAGAACGATCTGCTGAGGTGATCCACTAACTCGTTCTGCACTCCTGGGAGATAGGATGCCTCCAGGTGAATGGAGTGGGCTATGCAGAACTCCCATAGTTGGAGGGCTTCTCAACATAGGGGGGAAAAATGAGCTCCACCCTATGTGTTGATGTAGAATATAGCAGTGGTGCGTCCATCATCACTGCCACGCTTTGGCTTTGTAGTCGGGACTGGAAAGTTTGGCATGCCACTCTCACTGCTCTGAGCTCCCTGATATTGATGTGAAGGGAGAGCTCGTCCCGCAACCACAGGCCCTGTGATTGGAGATCTCCCAGATGTGATCCCCAACCCAGATGATGTGTCCATTATTAGGGACAAAGAGGGCATGGGCTGTTGAAGGGGACACCTGTGCATACCATCTGAGGGTTGAGCCACCACTGTAGGGACTCGAATATGTGCCCTTGCACCGTCACTACCGAGTCCAGCCTGTCCCGCCCCGGTCGGTATATCTGGGTGAGTCACCCTTGAAGGGGTCTGAGCCTCATTCTAGCATGCCTGACGACATACGTGCAGGCCGCCATGTGTCCCAGGAGACTCAGGCATCTCCTTGCAGTAGTGGTCAGGTACTGCCTGAGGCTTTGAATAATGTCTGTCATGGCCTGGAAATGGGTCTCTGGCAGGAACGCCCTTGCCTGTACCAAGTCCAGCACGACTCTGATGAATTTTATTCTTTGGATCGGTGATAAGGTTGAATTGTTGAGGAGGAGTCCCAATCTCTGGAAAGTGGACCTGACCAATCATTCATGAGACTCTACCTGCTCCTTGGTACAGCCCCTGAGCAGCCAGTTGTCTATGTATGGGTATACCTGCACCTGCCTCCTCTGGAGGAAGGCTGCTATGACCGACATGCACTTGGTGAATACTTTGGGGACTGTTGACAGACCAAATGGGAGGACCATGAACTAATAGTGTTTGTGGTTGAGCGCAAACCGGAGAAAATGTCTGTGCACAGGTAAAATGGCTATGTGAAGGTACACATCTTTCATATCGAGGGCAGCATACCAGTCTCCTGGATCCAAGGAAGGGATAATAGTGCCCAAGGAGACCATGAAGAACTTCAACTTCACCATGAACTGGTTGAGTCCTCGCAGGTCTAAAATGGGTCTGAGACCCCCTTTTGCCTTAGGAAGCAATGGGAGTAGAAACCCTTGCCCCTTAGCTCCTGAGGCACCTCCTCCACTTCCCCTATGGTGAGGAGCAATTGCACCTTCTGGATAAGATGTTGCTCATAAGAAGGGTCCTGAAGAGGGACGGGGAAGGGAGGTGGGAGGGAGGGGAGGAGCAGAATTGGAGAGAGTATGCCACTTCTACCGTGCAAAGAACCCAGTGGTCTGATATTATTTGGGCCCCAAGCATGGTAGAAGTGGGATAAACGATTCAGAAAACATGGCTAAGGATCCGGTGGTGTGGCAGGTGCGCCGTCCTCAGGCGCATCTTCAAAAGGCCAGTTTAGAGCCTGATGAAAGCTTAGACTGGCCATGACCTTGCTCCGAAGGGGGATTGGAAGGTTCCGTCCGCCATTCCTGCCCCTTCGTCTATAAAAATCCTGCCTCTGCCGATTGTGGTTGGGGCTTAAAGTACTTGCATTGGGTTGCTGGCGTATGCATTCCCAATGACTTCATGGTCGCCCTGCAGTCTTTCAAGCTGAGCAGCTTGGAGTTTGTCTCCTCCAAGAAGAGCCCCATGCCCTCGAAGGGAAGGTCCTGTAGGGTTTGCTGCACTTCTGGGGTTGCCCGGATGCTTGAAGCCATGATGTTCTCCTCATAGCTATGTCTGAGGAGAGATTACCGGCGGCCGAATCCACCGAATCTAGGGATGCCTGTAGAGAGACTGCGCTACCGCCTTCCCTTCCTCTGTGATGGTGGAGAATTCAGCCCTAGAGTCTGCAGGTATCAGATCTTTGAACTTCAACATGGAGGACCATGAATTGAAGTTATACCTACTGAGGATAGCTTGCTGGTTAGCTGTCCTCAGTTGGAGGCCCCCCCCAGAGGCACAGACCTTTCTACTGAATAGGTCCATCCCTTTTGCCTCCTTAGATTTGGGGGCTGGTCCTTGCTGTCCCTGACACTCTTTCTCGTTAACCGCCGACATGACCAGAGAGCATGGCTGCAGGTGTGAGAATAAATATTCATACCCCTTGGAAGGGACAAAGTATTTGCACTCCACACCCCTGACCGTCAGCGGAATTGAGACTGGGGTCTGCCATAGGGTCTTTATATTGTTTTGAACTGTTTTGATCAAAGGCTGAGCTATCCATGATGGACCTTCGGGAGAGAGAATATCCACCATGGGGTCCTTTGCCTTGACCACATCCTCCGCTTGCAACCCCATGTTGCGGGCAATCTGCCTAAGGAGGTCCTGATGTGCCCTACGGTCAATCAGAGGAGGGCCCGAAGCTGACGCCCTTGTCACAGCTTCATCAGGGAGGAGAACAAGGTAGACAGAGGGGGTACCAGGCCCTCCTGCCTGACCTCCTCTTGGTCAGTGCACGCTCCTGTGGCGGTTACAGCCTGGGGGGCTGTAGCCTGACTCTGCAGCTGGTCCCGTGTCGGGGTCGCCTCTACTGTGACTGGAGCCTGAAGGGGCGGTTGGGACAGAGTGGCCTCAGATCCCTGAGGCGTAGGCCTGTCCCTAGGAGAGTGGCGTGGCTGGTGTTCTGAGGCTACCAATCTCAACATCCTTGAAAAGGTACCAAGGGCCTGATGGTAAGCCCAGGGGGTCCAAAAGAGCCACTGCGCCAGGGCCTGCCACTGTCACCTCTCGGACCTAGGTCGACTGTGCCTAGAGCAGGACGAGTCAGCATCAGACTCCGAGGAAGTGGATCCCAATTGCGAGGACCACCTTGGCAACAAGGGCCCATGCACCAACAACTGTACTGTGATGAGGCGGGAGACCGGTGCCTGGACGATCTCACTGGGGACCAGTGCCTGGGATCCGGCGATGGGGACCGGTAGTGGGTGGTCGTGGCGGCAATCGAGGATGAAGACCTGTGCCGTGGGTCAATGCCAGTCCTCTGACTTCACCACGGGTTGGTGCCCGTCCTCTGCTGGCGCAGGGGATCGGTGCCGGTCTGGCCTCGGTGTCAGGGATGGGGAGCGTCGCATCACTGGAGGTGCTCTCGTGGGGCTCGGTGCTAGGGAGCGGTGCTGCGACAAAGGCAACCGAGAGCTGTGCCAGGTATGGTGCCGAGCCGGGGACTGCAAGCGAAGCATCATAGCGGCCTTGCCTCTAGACGGTACCGGTGTTATCGGAACCTGAGGCTTGTCCCTGAGAACCGGGGACTTGCAGCCGTCATCTTGATGAGGTCTCTGGCACCTTCAAAAGTGTCCCTGTGGGGCACCAAAGTCAATGGCACCAACTTGTACTGACTTGGCACCAGGTCCTTTCTGGGGTGCACCGGTGCATCCCCTGATGGTCCCGCAGATATCGGGGCCAGCAAATGCCCTCTTTCAGCCTTTTTGTGTCTCTTGTGTGGCATCGGGGAAGTCGAGCAGTGCCGGGCTGCTATCCCTGGGTGTGATGCTGGGTAGTGCCGAGAGTCTCTTGCAGGAGAGTCCTTCCTTGGCACCATGTCGTGTACGGATGCCGGAGCACTCTGTACAGATGTGCCTGGTGCCGGGTTCTGGTGGTCCGCAGCCGGCTGTGGGCAGAGAGTGGACTCCATTAAAAGTTGTTTTAGGTGGAAATCACGCTCCTTTTTGGTTCTTGGCTGAAAAGCCCTGCAGATTTTGCACCTTTCCGTTTGGTGTGCTCCCCCCAGACAGTTTAAACAAGAAATGTGGGAGTCACTGATGGGCATAGGCTTATTACAAGCACTGCAAGGCTTAAAGCCTTTGGCTCACAGCATGCCCCGGAGCCCGAGGGGGGTTAGGGATTGGAGGGAGACCCCGCACGCAACCTACTATCTAACTAACTATAACACTTACTGGAAACTGTAATGACTAACCGAAGAACGCTAAGGGAGCACCTGCTGAACAAGTGAGCACTGTTCCAACCACCATCATGGACAGGAAGAAGGAACTGAAGGGGGGGGTCAGGTCGGCAGGGTCATATATTGAGTGCCATGAAGGCGCCACTCCAGGGGGCTCCACAGCTGACCCAACGGGAGCTGCTAAGGGAAAACTTTCCGACGACCGTGCACGCGGCGCGCGCACACCTGATGGGAATCAGCACTCGAAGAACCACTCCCTTCCCAAGAGAAACCCCAGCGATGGAAGAAGTATTGAATGTGCTATTGAAAGCCACTCTGGATACTGTCCCGAGGGTCTGAGTTTCATGTTTCAGAGCTTGGTGAAAGACAGGGAGAGGTGTGTGTCTGAGAAAAGTGCAGCAGTTGGATGTGAGCCACCTGGCCTAGGGCCTTTAGCAGGATATCACATGCAGTGCAGCCCCAATCTTTCTCTGTTGTTCTCCTTATGATGCCTGAGGTCAGCAAAGCCTCATCTAGTTCACAGGAGAGCAGAGGAAGGCCATGAGCAGCGGGAGTGGATAGGTGAGAATGAGGAGAGGGGGCAGGCTAGGCCATACTCACTGAAGCAAAGGCAGTTCAGTAAGGGAGAGCCAATCAACAGGTCTGCCGCTGCTGCCACCGCTGAGGGGAGAGGAGGAGGAAAATTAGAAATTTCAGTTGAGGGCCCCTTGAAGCTTTTAGAAAAGAGAAATGTTTCTCCGCCTGCTATTATGGACATATGGGGTAATATTATTTAACTCTGAGGACACAGCACGTGTTTCCTACGTGTTGTATTGTCTGGTTGCACGGATAAATATTCATCACCGCAGCAATGTAGTATTTTAAACAAACAGTTTTGAATCAGTGAGGACAGCTGCCAGTAAATCTTTTATGGATCATCCATTTCCATAGCCGTGGTTCCTCAAACAGACAGAATCACCCGTTCAAATACCCTTTTCTTTCTGCAGCTTTGCAAAAGGCTAAACCCCAACCTATTGGGTATGGATTTGGCCACGGTGATCCATGCATTTGTGACCAGTGGGATATAGTCAATATTGCAGTGCACTGGACTTAGAAAAACATATAATGATTGGCCCAAGCCACCTGAGGGCCTGCTTGACTCTCCAAACACTCTTGACCTCCCTCTCTGTTACATTCCTCTCAAACTACAGAATGGTGACAAGGCTTCCTCTGCAACTGGCCCAGGATTGTAGAACTAACCGCTGAGACAGATCAGACCGGCCATGGATCACAGCACGTTCAGAATGGAATGTGACACTTACCTCTTTGGCTTCATGCCACAATCTTTTATAAAGAAAGGGACTCCTCCAGGTGAATGGAAGAGAAGGAAACAGTGATCTGTACATGTAGAACTGGTACAATTTTTTAAGCATTCAAGACAAGGGATTTCTCTCATTTCATTTGGTTTATAATTTGGTTTTGCAGACAGGACACCGGACTGGCACTCAGGAGACCAAAATTCTGTTTGGCCTCTGCACTGACCTTCTCTCTGACACTGGGCTGGTCATTTCACCTCTCTGTGTCTCAGTTTACCTCAGACCATTTATCTGTCTTGTTGTCTTAAACTGTAATATGTTCAGAGCAGAGCCTGTCTCTCATTATTTGTTTGTACAGCACCTAGCACAATCCTGGTTGGGGGCCAGTAAACACTACTATAATACAAGTAAACAACAATAAAAGATCATTATTGGAAAGAGCAAGCAAGTAAACTTTGTGACTGGGCTGATAAGTTTTAATGACAATTTCACAAGGCTCCCCTAATAAATCTTTTCTCTCTCTAACTTCTATCTATCCCTTTATACAAAGAAGCTGAATTCCCACAATGAAATAATCTTAGCAAGATTTTAACTCCCAGATATCTGAATGGCTGATATGTAATTAGAAATGAGAACATTCAGAGATATTCTAACTCCATATACTTTGTCGGCAGTACCTAAATATGCCATGGCATCTTGTAAAACTACTATTTATGGGGTAGCATAAACGGAGTTATAGACCCATTACCACTAATTGATTGTCACTAGTTATAGTTTTACACAAAGTGTCTGTTTTGCCACCTAGTGGTTGCTATTGAGAAATTAATTTTGTTTGTACCTCCGTCATTCCACTTCTGGACACAGACAAACACAGATAACCTGCTAAATCTGTAAGATTTTGGAGATAAGTAAAACATGAACCAGAAGTACACTCAATGAGCAGCAATTAGAGAAAAAATTACAGTTAAAACTAACTATAAAATTTAACATACACTGCAGTTAAACACAGCACAGAAGTCCCTATAAGAAGCATTTGCATCCTTACCAGTGTTAGCAGATCAGAGCCTGAATACAGCCACAGGTTAAAACAGTCGCTAATCTCAAAGGTGGGAATTTTAGAAAGCAAGGATTCAGCATTCTGAATTTGTACCTGTTCTAACTAGCAAAGAGCTGCCTGAAAAAGAGTTTAGATCATGCCTCATAGTGAAACCAAAGTTTTGGGGCTGCATTCAGCTGTGGTTTGGGAGATTCAGATTTCAGAGTCTGGTTTCGATGAACACGAGCATGCATAGCCTGATGCACCAAGAGTAAGAAACCAAGCATAAGCTTTCTCTGGTTTGTTACTTTTTAGCATATTTAGGGTGTCAGACTTACAACAACATTGACTGACATCTCCTGCCATAGAAGTGCAACGGAAACACAAGCTTTCTTTCCTACCACTGACCTCAGCATTAAGAGATGGGTGCCCAATTGTGGTGATGTGGACACCTGTCTACTAAGAGCTGGGCAGAAATTAGTTTCCCATCAACAAGTTGTTCAGAGATGTTGCATGAGGACTTCAGGGTTTCTCAATGGCAAGGCTCTAAAATGCTGTCCCTTTAAATCTCTACATACCAGCTGAGAAGCAGCTAGTCCAAACCCCTGCCAGAGCAACAAAATGACCAGGTATAGTCCAAAATCCCAAAGAATCAACCTATTCTCTGGGCTCAACCCTTTCCTGGGGTTCCACACTACTTTTCTCCATCTCTAGTATCAAGCACTCTCCTGCCAACCAGTCTGCCTGAGCTCTAGTCTTTGGTGCTTCAGCCCTTCACAGGAGCCAGCCTACCAATCTGCACCCTGTAGCTTCTTCACCAGCCTAAACACTCTAGTTATAAGGCTCAGGTGTCTGTTGAGTTATCACCTGTTTTTTGTTTTTAATGTAGTCCCGCCCTCTCTGGCCACCCAAGTGAAGAAAAAGTCCCCCCCACCGCCATTACCCCATCACATGAGAGTAATTATTTATCCTAGGTGGCTGTTCTCTAGCATTTGGAATTTTTGGTAATAGATATTGGGGTATTTTCAAATGTGCTAGGTGATTTAGGCATCTAAGTCCCATTTTCATAAGTGCCAGAGTCATTTAGCAGCCTTTGTCCCATTGATTTCCAATGAGTCTTAGGCCCTTAGTGCCAAATTTTTAAAGGCATCTATAAGGCAGATAGGTGCCAAGTAGGATTTTCAAAAGCACCTATAACAGGGTAGGTGCCTAATTTCCATTGGTTTCATTGAATGTCCCACTGAAATGGGAACTTAGGCTCCTAAGATCAGTAATGGCTGAAAGTTACCCTCAAATGGCTATTCAGTGAACTATGTGAAGAAAGATCTTGGTGTCAGTCTAGACCTTAATTTACAGCTGTTGACATCACAAACACATAACAAACAGTTGTTAACAACTGGTACCTTTGCTGACCATTGATCAGATCCCTCCAGGTCAGGAATGAAACATGGTTGGGATCAGAACAGTGTAGGAAATCTTGCACCACTGCCACCAGAGCTGGACATAATATATGGAGATAGTTCTTCAGTCTCTAATGATGGTTAAATATAGCTCCTGAACACAAGTGAAGTCTTCATTTAAAAGAGAATGACTGTATTGGCATTATAAAACACATTTTATTTCAGGTAGCCTGTAAAAACTCAGTGTGGGGGATGCATGCAGCAATCCAAAGTGGACACAACAGGTTTCCATTACAGAGTTTCTTATTTTTTCTGTGGGGCTGGACCCCATCTACCACATTAGTTACTTGTTACAAAGCTGTGCCTCCGTATATTGGATTTACAGGTGGTGAATTAGTCTAAAAGCCAAAGTGTGTGGATCAATGTCTTTTTTCTTTTTATATCCCTGTACTCCCTCACCCTGTGCCTCCTACAGCCTGGATGGGATTCAGTGACCAAAATGATTGGTCTGTAGAAAAAAGGCAACTCCCCAAACCTTGAATGCTGGGTCTCTATTTTTTTAGGTTACCTTTAAATCTATGCTCCCATAGACACATTTAAAAATATATAATTTTTGCAGTTTTCCTGCCTTGGTTTCTCGAGCTGAGGTTTGTCCGGTTAGTATTTTCCAACCACCTTTTGTCCTTTTCAGATTGAATTTGAAAGACAAGGACAGATAAGCAGTTACAAACGTTTTGTAAGTACCATAAATTTTCAAGGGCTTGGCCTGCTCAAAGAATAATCTACATTGTCCTGGAAGTGTTTCAGTGGATTGCCTTGCATTATCTAAACCATATTTTACTTTGTATAGTATCCTTGATGTGTGGTGTCACAAATCGCTTTACAGAGAGAGCGTCAGCAGAAACCTAAAGGCAAAGTTTCAGAGTAGCAGCCGTGTTAGTCTGTATCAGCAAAAAGAAAAGGAGGACTTGTGGCACCTTAAAGACTAACAAATTTATTTGAGCATAAGCTTTCGTGAGCTACAGCTCACTTCATCGGATGAATGCATCCGATGAAGTGAGCTGTAGCTCACGAAAGCTTATGCTCAAATAAATTTGTTAGTCTCGAAGGTGCCACAAGTCCTGCTTTTCTTTCTAAAGGCAAAGAAAGTTTCAGAGATTAAAGAGACAAAGTTCTACAAGGAGGGTTTGGGGCAGAAAGTTCCACAGTGATATGGGTGATTCCAAACTCGCAAGAGGCTGGATGTGTGATCAGCGTGTTAGAGTGCAGAGAGCTCAGGGAGAGTTGTAAACCAGATCAATACTGAATTGGATTTAGAGATTGACACTCAACAATGAACATGATCTGTACGAATACTTTTCAATGAAAGTGAGTATTCTGATTGTAGCATTCCAGGTCTCCGGAAAATCAGAGAGAAATTATTTCAGAATAGTATGAGACAGAGAATTGTAATAGCTGAGGCACAAAGTGATTGAAGAGAGGTGCGGTAGGGTTAAGATAAGGATGAATTCTTTTAAAAGTGCAGGGGTAGTGATAGGCAGATGAATAATCCAGGAAGATATGAGTAAGAAAAAGACTGAAATCTAGGATAAAGCCACTACTTCTGGTACTTAAGCACATGCTGAAGTGCTTAACAGAATCAGGGCCAAAGTGATAATGGAGCCAGTCATAAGATTAAAGAGGGCTTTTTACCAAGTTTTTGAAGCTTGCATGACTTTGCAGGAAGTTCTGGTTAGCTGAGGAAATAACAGCCAATACAGTCTTGTAGGTAGGAGATATAGATAACAGCAAAAGAATCAGGACAGATAAATTATATGATTTTGTTTGCATGTGAATAACCACAGTTAAAGCTAGATTCCAGATGAGAAGAAGGCCAAAACAAAAAGAAAATATAAAGCGGAAAGAACACTTGACACAGTGCATTTGGGGAAGAAACAAAAAAGGAAAACAAGATGGAGTGTTGCCTTGATTACGGTGTGTAAGTACATTCACTGTGAGAAAATATTCAAGACTGACGGCCTTTTGGAGAGGCAGGTTTTAGTCACAGACAAGTTATTGGGCTCAATACAATGGTAAATGGGTGAAATGCAATGGCTTAGAATCATAGAATCATAGAATATCAGGGTTGGAAGGGACCCCAGAAGGTCATCTAGTCCAACCCCCTGCTCAAAGCAGGACCAAGTCCCAGTTAAATCATCCCAGCCAGGGCTTTGTCAAGCCTGACCTTAAAAACCTCTAAGGAAGGAGATTCTACCACCTCCCTAGGTAACG
The DNA here is from genome assembly GCF_015237465.2 of Chelonia mydas. NCBI lineage: Eukaryota > Metazoa > Chordata > Testudines > Cheloniidae > Chelonia > Chelonia mydas. The sequence continues at coordinate 126,177,909 of NC_057852.1, read as the reverse complement.
CATTCCAGTGTTTCACCACCCTCTTAGTGAAAAAGTTTTTCCTAATATCCAATCTAAACCTCCCCCATTGCAACTTGAGACCATTACTCCTCGTTCTGTCATCTGCTACCATTGAGAACAGTCTAGAGCCATCCTCTTTGGAACCCCCTTTCAGGTAGTTGAAAGCAGCTATCAAATCCCCCCTCATTCTTCTCTTCTGCAGACTAAACAATCCCAGCTCCCTCAGCCTCTCCTCATAAGTCATGTGCTCTAGACCCCTAATCATTTTTGTTGCCCTTCGCTGGACTCTTTCCAATTTATCCACATCCTTCTTGTAGTGTGGGGCCCAAAACTGGACACAGTACTCCAGATGAGGCCTCACCAGTGTCGAATAGAGGGGAACGATCACGTCCCTCGATCTGCTCGCTATGCCCCTACTTATACATCCCAAAATGCCATTGGCCTTCTTGGCAACAAGGGCACACTGCTGACTCATATCCAGCTTCTCGTCCACTGTCACCCCTAGGTCCTTTTCCGCAGAACTGCTGCCTAGCCATTCGGTCCCTAGTCTGTAGCGGTGCATTGGATTCTTCCATCCTAAGTGCAGGACCCTGCACTTATCCTTATTGAACCTCATCAGATTTCTTTTGGCCCAATCCTCCAATTTGTCTAGGTCCTTCTGTACCCTATCCCTCCCCTCCAGCGTATCTACCACTCCTCCCAGTTTAGTATCATCCGCAAATTTGCTGAGAGTGCAATCCACACCATCCTCCAGATCATTTATGAAGATATTGAACAAAACGGGCCCCAGGACCGACCCCTGGGGCACGCCACTTGACACCGGCTGCCAACTAGACATGGAGCCATTGATCACTACCCGTTGAGCCCGACAATCTAGCCAGCTTTCTACCCACCTTATAGTGCATTCATCCAGCCCATACTTCCTTAACTTGCTGACAAGAATGCTGTGATATGCAGGTCAGACCAGATGATCTGATAGTCCCTTCTGGCCTTAACATTATATGAAAAATACCCTGTGCTAGAAGGCTTTTCAAATTAGCAGAGAAAGGCCAAACAAGAACCTATAGCTGAAAGCTGAAGCTAGACAAATTTAAAATTGGATGGAGGGCATATATTTTTAAGTCAGGGCAAGTACCACTGGAATAAACTACAACGGAAAGTGGTGGATTCTTCATCTCTTGAGGTCATCAAATCAAGAGAGGATGCCTTTCTGGGAGATATGCTTCAGTCAAATACAAGTTATTAGGCTCAGTGGAAGAGTAATTGGGTGAAATTCAATGGCCTATGTTATACAGGAGGTCAGGCTTCATTATTTAATAATTAGCTCCCTTCTGACTTTAAAATCTGTGACTGAATCTATGAATCAGCAAGAGAGGTAGGAGTTGGCTGAATAGAAGAGATGACTGGCAGTGCCATCTTTTAACTCAAGAAGAAGAGAGTGAGAGTACTGAAATATCTATCATTAAACATGAGAAGATCGTTGACAGAGGTAAGGAATAAGCTGCGAAGCACTCAGAGTTGGGGCGTCCCCGTGGTATGAAAAGCACGCTTGATTCATTCAAGGTGGGAGTGCTGGATCAGAAATTAACAGAAGAACACTTCCTCCAAAACTTTGTTGAGGAAATGAAGCCCTGAAGTTGGTTATTATAGCCAGCCCTCATTTTTACACATCAGGGTGTTTAGACTGTTAGCTCTGTAGCTACTGATGTTTGTAAAATAAATTTGTATTTTGTATTCTATAAATAACAGGAAACAACTAATTCAAAGATTTAAAAAAGCTAAAACTTAGGAGGCTTGAGGGCCTCTAGCTCACAGATAATTTACAATTCAACAACAAGCTAAAGTAATACATATTCGTATAAAAGAACTGAGCATTTAAAGAATGGAAAAGGAAAGTCTTACACACTGCATGCATCAGTGGATTTGCTTAGGCTCTGATCCTGAAAACGCCTTCTGCACAAGTTCAACATAGAATCACAAAACTGGAAGGGACCTCGAAAGATCGTCTAAGTCCAGTCCCCTGCACTCATGGCAGGACTAAGTATTATCTAGACCATCCCGGACAGGTCTGTCTAACCTGCTCTTAAAAATCTCCAATGATGCAGATTCCACAACCTCCCTAGGCAATTTATTCCAGAGCTTAACCACTCTGACAGTTAGGAAGTTTTTCCTAATGTCCAACTTAAACCACCCTTGCTGCAATTTAAGCCCATTGTTTCTTGTCCTAGCCTCAGAGGCTAAAAAGAACAATTCTTTCCCTCCTCCTTGTAACAACCTTTTATGTACTTGAAAACCATTATCACGTCCCGCCTCAGTCTTCTCTTCTCCAAACTAAACAAATCCAATTTTCTCAATCTTTTCTCATAGCTCATGTTTTCTAGACCTTTAATCATTTTTGTTGATCTTCTCTGGACTTTCTCCAATTTGTCCACATCTTTCCTGAAATGGGACACCCAGAACTGGACACAAAACTCCAGTTGAGGCCTAATCAGAGCTGAGTAGAGCAGAAGAATTACTTCTCATGTCCTGCTTACAAACACTCCTGCGAATACATCCAGAATGATGTTTGCTTTTTTTGCAACAGTGTTACACTGTTAACTCATATTTAGCTTGTGATCCACTATGACTCTTCAGCAGTATTTCTTCCTAGGAAGTCATTTCTCATTTTGCTTGGGTGCAACTGATTGTTCCTTCCTAAGTGGAGTACTTTGCATTCGTCCTTACTGAATTTCATCTGATTTACTTCAGACCATTTCTCCAGATCATTTTGAATTTTAAACCTGTCCTCTAAAGGACTTGCAACCCCTCCCAGCTTGGTATTGTCCGCAAACTTTATAAGTGTACTCTCTATACCATTAACTAAATCACTGAGTATTTCTATTAAAGTCAACGGACAACATACATACTTGCTGTCAAGCACATGAATATTTGCAAATCTGGGACTTAATTTCTCCCTGCTGTGGATTAACTGTGTGCTCTGAACAAACTCTTTCCCCTGCTCTATATATTGTTGCCTTCATTTCCCTTTTCTTGGTCTATTTACTGATTCACGGGGGAAAAAAAATAACGTTACTGGTCTAAGCCGCATCCGAACGCATGGCCAATGGAGGTGTAAGATAGGCAGGGGCGCCTCTACCAATTCTGCCGCCCCAAGCAGCTGCCGCTGAATTGCCGCCGCGGGACACGGTCTGCCACCCCATTCTGAAAGCCGCCCCAAGCACCTGCTTGGAAAGCTGGTGCCTGGAGCTGGCCCTGAAGATAGGGGCAAGTCTTGATATCCCAAGGCCATCACCCTGACTGGGCCTGTCTGTGATTTAGTGCCCCCAAAAGTTATATATTTACTTTACTTTCATATATGTCAAAGCAACACTTGGAGATTTACAAAGGTTATTCCTGAGCATAAACTACTGGATTCTAAAACCAAAATCCTACTCACACCATAAGGCCCTGTGTGATTTTCTGCAAGTTCCTGGCCAGGAGACGAGTTGGAATTGTCTGTACCGCAGTAGCTTGCAGTATTACCTCTGTGCTTTCTTGTTATTGCCACAGTAAACAGTCTCAGTGAAATCCTGGCCCCACTGAATTCAAAAACAAAACTCCCATTGACTTCAATGGGACCAGGATTTCACTTTCTGACTTTTGATTTTCTCTAATCAACATTCTGGATAGTTCTCTGAAAACATCCACTCAGTGTGCAGCAGCAGTCAAAAAAGCGATCAGAATGTTGGGAATCATTAAGAAAGGGATAGATAATAAGACAGAAAATATCATATTGCCTCTATATAAATCCATGGTACACCCACATCTTGAATACTGTGTGCAGATGTGGCTGCCCACCTCAAAAAAGACATATTGGAATTGGAAAAGGTTCAGAAAAGGGCAACAAAAATGATTAGGGGTATGGAACAGCTGCCATGAGGAGAGATTAACAAGACTGGGACTTTTCAGCTTGGAAAGGAGATGACTAAAGGGGGATATAAAAGAGGTCTACAAAATCTTGACTGGTGTGGAGAAAGTGAATAAGGAAGTGTTATTTACTCCCTCTCATAACACAAGAATTAGGGGTCATCAAATGAAATTAATAGGCAGCAGGTTTAAGAGAAACAAAGGGAAGTATTTTTTCCACACAATGCACAGTCAACCTGTGGAACTCCTTTCCAGAGGATGGTGTGAAGGCCAAGACTATAAAAAGGTTCATATAAGAACTAGGTAAGTTCATGGAGGATAGATCCATCAATGGTTATTAGCCAGGATGGGCAGAGATGGTGTCAGAAGCTGGGAATGGGCAACAGGGGCGGGATCACTTGATGATTACCTGTTCTGTTCATTCCCTCTGGGGCACCTGGCATTGGCCACTGTTGGAAGACAGGTGGACGAGGCTTTCTTCCGGCAACTAACGGAATTTACTAGATCGAAGGCCCTGGTTCTCATGGGAGACGTCAATCACCCTGATATCTGTTGGGAGAGCAATACAGCAGTGCACAGACAATCCAGGAAGTTTTTGGAAAGTGTAGGGGACAATTTCCTGGTGCAAGTGCTGGAGGAACCAAGTAGGGGCAGAGCTCTTCTTGACCTGCTGCTCAAAAACCGGGAAGAATTAGCAGGGGAAGCAAAAGTGGATGGGAACCTGGGAGGCAGTGATCATGAGATGGTCGAGTTCAGGATCCTGACACAGGGAAGAAAGGAGAGCAGCAGAATACGGACCCTGGACTTCAGAAAAGCAGACTTTGACAACCTCAGGGAACTGATGGGCAGGATCCCCTGGGAGAATAACATGAAGGGGAAAGGAGTCCAGGAGAGCTGGCTGTATTTTAAAGAATCCTTATTGAGGTTACAGGGACAAACCATCCCGATGTGTAGAAAGAATAGTAAATATGGCAGGCGACCAGCTTGGCTTAACAGTGAAATCCTTGCTGATCTTAAACACAAAAAAGAAGCTTACAAGAAGTGGAAGATTGGACAAATGACCAGGGAAGACTATAAAAATATTGCTCGGGCATGCAGGAGTGAAATCAGGAAGGCCAAATCATACCTGGAGGTGCAGCTAGCAAGAGATGTTAAGAGTAACAAGAAGGGTTTCTTCAGGTATGTTAGCAACAAGAAGAAAGTCAAGGAAAGTGTGGGCCCCTTACTGAATGCGGGAGGCAACCTAGTGACAAAGGATGTGGAAAAAGCTAATGTACTCAATGCTTTTTTTGCCTGTCTTCACGAACAAGGTCAGCTCCCAGACTACTGCACTGGGCAGCACAGCATGGGGAGGAGGTGAGCAGCCCTCTGTGAAGACAGAACTGGTTCGGGACTATTTAGAAAAGCTGGACGAGCACAAGTCCATGGGGCTGGATGCGCTGCATCCGAGAGTACTAAAAGAGTTGGCAGATGTGATTGCAGAGCCATTGGCCATTATCTTGAAAACTCATGGCAATCGGGGGAAGTGCCGGAAGATTGGGAAAAGGCTAATGTAGTGCCCATCTTTAAAAAAGGGAAGAAGGAGGATCCGGGGAACTACAGGCTAGTCAGCCTCACCTCAGTCCCTGGAAAAATCATGGAGCAGGTCCTCAAAGAATCAATTCTAAAGCACTTAGAGAAGAGGAAAGTGATCAGGAACAGTCAGCATGGATTCATCAAGGGCAAGTCATGCCTGACGAATCTAATTGCCTTCTATGATGAGATAACTGGCTCTGTGGATGACGGGAAAGCAGTGGATGTATTGTTCCTTGACTTCAGCAAAGCTTTTGACACGGTCTCCCACAGTATTCTTGCCAGCAAGTTAAAGAAGTATGGGCTGGATGAATAGACAATAAGGTGGACAGAAAGCTGGCTAGATTGTGAGGCTGAACGGGTAGTGATCAATGGCTCCATGTCTAGTTGGCAGCCGGTATCAAGGGGAGTGCCCCAACGGTCGGTCCTGGGGCCGGTTTTGTTCAATATCTTCATAAATGATCTGGAGGATGGTGTGGACTGCACCCTCAGCAAGTTTGCAGATGACACTAAACTGGGAGGAGAGATAGATACGCTGGTGGGTAGGGATAGGATACAGAGGGACCTAGACAAATTGGAGGATTGGGCCAAAAGAAATCTGATGAGGTTCAACAAGGACAAGTGCAGAGTCCTGCGCTTAGGATGGAAGAATCCAATGCACCGCTACAGACTAGGGGCCGAATGGCTACGCAGCAGTTCTGCAGAAAAGGACCTAAGGGTTACAGTGGATGAGAAGCTGGATATGAGTCAACAGTGTGCAATTGTTGCCAAGAAGGCCAATGGCATTTTGGGATGTATAAGTAGGGGCATTACCAGCAGATCGAGGGACGTGATCGTTCCCCTCTATTCAACATTGGTGAGGCCTCATCTGGAGTACTGTGTCCAGTTTTGGGCCCGACACTACAAGAAGGATGTGGAAAAATTGGAAAACGTCCAGCGGAGCACAACAAAAATGATTAGGGGACTGGAACACATGAGTTATGAGGAGAGGCTGAGGGAACTGGGATTGTTTAGTCTGCGGAAGAGAAGAATGAGGGGGGGATTTGATAGCTGCTTTCAACTACCTGAAAGTGGGTTCCAAAGAGGATGGATCTAGACTGTTCTCAGTGGTAGCGGATAACAGAATGAGAAGTAATGGTCTCAAGTTTCAGTGGGGGAGGTTTAGGTTGGATATTAGGAAAAACTTTTTCACTAGGAGGGTGGTGAAACACTGGAATGCGTTACCTAGGGAGGTGGTGGAATCTCCTTCCTTAGAAGTTTTTAAGGTCAGGCTTGACAAAGCCCTGGCTGGGATGATTTAATTGGGGATCGGTCCTGCTTTGAGCAGGGGGTTGGACTAGATAACCTCCTGAGGCCCCTTCCAGCCCTGATATTCTATTCTATGATTCTAAGAGGACACCTGAAAACAATATCGAAATAAATGCCAAGTGGCTCCACCCGAAATCCAACATACTTTAAAACGGTTCTGCAGTTTTGAAGGAAGTATCGTCAGGGTTTTCAATATAATTTTGTCAGGCCACACCTCTCCGTGATCATAAAGTAAAATAAACCAAACAACACACAGTGTTTATGTAGAACTTCCACAAAAGAAGTTTATTATTTTGTTACTGTTGTGCCCCCTCTGCTGTCTCAGCAGCATAATAAATATTGTTACCATACTGTAGCTGATGATGCTGGTGCACAAAATGAGGAAGTAAATCAAAAGCTATCTTAATTTCAAACTTCATTAGAAACACAGGATCAACATTTATGAAATGGAAAAGGGAAAAATGGTATGGAAAGAGTTTTTATTTTTCAAGCTTCCAAGAGCGTATTACAAACAACGGAGAGCAAAGTAAAGCTAGAAATGAAATACTTGACAGCATCCTTTTAAAAATTACATCTAAGAAACCTAATAAAAGTTGAATAAACAAACAGATACTAGAAATAAAAATTTTTACACATATGATATTTGTCTGGGATTTTTATTTCTTTAAAATAATTCATACAAATGGTTACAGTCACAAACATGATTTTAACCAAAAATATTGCTAGCCTACCACATTACCAGGAAGGAATCAATGTAGGCAATGAAATGCTGCTACTTTTCAGTAGTCTAGTGCCTTTTTCGCAAACCACCAATAATATATACTTTAACTGGTGACAAAAAGCACAATGCTTGTTTATACAAAACCTTTTTTTTTTTCCTCAAAATCTCTTTGCAATGTTGACTTCATTTTGAAATAAGGGAATTCATGCCAAAATAAGGAAAAACTGTTTTTTCTTTTGTTTACTAAATCATTCTAAAAAATAAGACAAGCAGGTAGAAAAAACAATGCACTGTGTGGCGTAGAAAGAAAAATGGGAAAAATTCATTGTCCTGAGAAGTTTGCCAACTGCCTCATTTTTGGGCATGTTTTAACATATAAAAGAAAGGATTTTAATCTCAAAATTGGTTTGTTGAATGTCTCCCTTATGTGTTTTTTCCTTGTTGACAGCTAAGCAAAACAAACCCTTTTTAATGTTCTAAAAACTGTACACAGACAAGTACATTCATGATATAATTAACTACTAACTTCTTTTGCTTAACAAAGAACCCATAGGACACAGAAACAGTGAATCAGTCCACTGGACAGGGACAAACTACAATTTATATGGAGGAAAAAACGTTTCCGAATCTTCTTTTCGTCTCCCACCTTTTCCTTTTATACTGTATATTGGACCAGTTTCTAAAACAATTATTGTCTCCTCCTGTAAGTTCATGGTTTTGCCTTTATTCAAAATCCAGATTTTTTCCACACACTCTCTGAAGTTGAAATCTCCAATGTTGGGAATGCTGTCTTCTTAGGCTACAATTGGTCACTTGGGTGGTCTCTATCAGCTTCTGGTTTGACTGTTTGGCCGGGGGAAGGAGCATGTGGTGGATGGGCTACAGCAGGAAGGCCGTGTGATAAAGACATGGGGTTAGGAACTATTCCTTCTACTGCCGTAGGTATGCCAGCTGGAGCCACGCTTACAACACCTGGGGGATACCTGCTAAGAGAGGAAAATGAGAACAATTAAAACTCAGAGATGGCTGATGGCAAAGCCCACCTGGCCCAGGAATTGTGCCATCTTCAAGGAGAATGGCAACGATTTTTGTTTTGTGTATGTAAAGCTCAAGATGACTGCACCATATACAGGTGTTGTTAATTAAGGTAATCAACACTTCACTTTAACCAGATTAGAAATGGGAATTTGATAATTCCTTCATATTCCTGGCTTGCTGGTTCATCTGACAGCATGAGTGACAACATATATATCAAAAACATGAACTGAAAGAGCCATTCCACTCTAAAATTATGATCCTGACCATTCACAGTCACTGGGAGTCTTACAACTGACTTCACTGGGTGCAATGTTGGACCCTATCTCCTTATTTTCCTTTCCTCTTGGCTTTTCTGAATTTCTCCTGTGGGACTGAAGCATACCAAAGGATTCTTTTGTAAAGTTTTGAAATCAGTTGAATGGGTTTCAAGATCATGTGAATCTGAAACAATGTCTTTTCTTTTAAAATAAACATACAAACTTAGTCAACTAGGACTGTGTTATAAAACACAGTGGAGTATCTTAGTCCATGAGTAGTCTCATTTAAACCAATGGGACTACTCATGGAGTAAGGTTCTATTCAGTCTAAGGGTGGCAAAATTGAGCCCTAAAAACTTGATTTGGTTTTTGAACTTCAAACTTGCTCTAGACCTTCAGCATGTGGGAAGGAATGGGGAGGACACAAACAAAGAACTGTGTTTGTGTTTTGTTACTTTTCCTGGGCAAGCATCATGGTTAAATATTGTAGGGGTTTGCAAGAGAATAACATTTTCAATCTAGTTTTATAGTGGCTGTGATATTATCAGGGCACCAAAAATGGCAGATCGGCAGCTCATGGTCTCTAGATTCTGTGCAGCTGACATTTCAACAACAGCTATGTGTGTATCCTCTTTTGTGAGGTTACCAATTTTTTTTTAATCTTCAGCCAAATGCCTCCAATTCACCTTTAGGGGTTCTCTCATACCAGCCACTTATTGTATCCTATAATTCTCTCTCCCACTCCAATCATAAAAACATGCAATTGTCTTTTGTTGTCCTCAACTGGCATTGTGTTTACCCAAGGGCCTTAATGAGGGTGTTTATTTTAAAAGTAGCAGTGTAATCTGCTGGCCTATTACTCATTTAGACTCAATGGCAGGAATTACAATTGAAGCCTATTGAAACTTTTCTAAATATCAGGGTGGAATTTGGCTGCAATGGCCAGCAAACTCAGAGGAGAGGAAGCAGAATGGAAGCAGCTTTTCTACTTCATCACCTAAATCCCACAGAAGATTCACGTCACAAACACCATACAACTAGAACTCTGAATGGCTTTTGGGGAAGACATGGCAGGCCAGGAAGTTATCTGTTGGCCTGCTCACTTTGGTGGAGGCTCCCATAGATGTTAATGCTGTTCCTAATGTTGGGATATCTGTTGATTTAGAGGATCATACCATCTGTCGGCCAACAAATTTAATTCCTCATCCCCCACCCACACGCAACAGAGTACCTTCCATGGAACTCTGCAAGTGTTAATTTACAGAGTGCTTCTCTGCCCCTCCAGAGAGTTTATTCCAGAATGAATTGGCAACTGAAAATGAAATTAGTTCCTACTTTCAGTACTTCAATTTGAATCTTATCAAATTTACTTCAATGCCTATGAATACCTTACAACAGGGCACTGTTTTATTTATTCATATTTAATTTTGAAAAGGGTTTATTCAATAGTGTTTTGTACAAAAATTAAAATACACATCATGAGAGGACAATAATTCTCAAATTAAAAGACACTCCCAACATAGCAGCCCTTGCAACAAAGATTCTCCAGCTTCTAACATCAACCCCTCACCATCTGCCCATTCCTGAAATACTCATGGAAATACACTGTGCTGTCCATGTGCCTACACAGTCAACAAATTTGGACTCTGACAAATCAGGAAGGGAGCAAATTCCAAAATTGTGTTCTCTTCATAGAGAATTTCCTTCCAGACAGCCTCTCCCATTTAAACCATATAGGTTCTAGGTCAGAAGTCTCTACTAATCACAGCTTTGTTATGAACTGGGTCTGTTTCAAACTCTGTGGAGAAAATCATGCATTGCCTGCAGAATGATATCACCTTTAGTGTTTGCACAGTAATCCCAATTAATACTAGTAATGAACTATCTTGTGATCCAAATTCTGACCTTCAACCCCTCTTAGCAGAAAAGTGTTTCCTATAAATCTAACATCCAAGAGTCATACAATTACTCTTTTGTCCTGAATCTAAACTGGGCGTTATATCAACCAGAATACTGATAACATGTCTCTTTGCTGATGCCGCACTAATACTGCTCCTGTACTCCCAATTTATTTTGCCATGAACTTTTGGTAAATTCTGTCTCGTTACTTTATTTTCCCTAATTCAACTATAACAGTGTTATTCCAACCTTTTAATCAATCTTACCTTTAAACACATGTCATGTAAATTCAGCAGTCATTTTATATATGCACCTGGCATTTGCAGCCCCGTTGCTTCACTGTTTCATTCTCTCTTACACTGTTAATCAGCTGATGAATTCTATCCAGAGTCTTACAGTCCCTCTCTCCCAACCCTTCATCTCTGGCATCAATAATCCAAAAAACAAGCCAGGTAATTGTGCCATAAACTAATCTAATTGCCCCAGCAGAACCAAGACATAGCTGATCTCACCTTTGTCAAGCTGCTCCTCCCCCCTCCGCCCCGATAGCACTTTATAAAAAAATCTCTAACCTTCTGACCTGGGATTAACAATCAACTGTTTACCCATTTTCATTTTAATCCACTTTATTATTATTTACATTGTAGTAGTGCCTAGAGGCCCCAGCCCCACTGGGCTAGGTGCTGTACAAACACATGACAAGAGAATGTCTCCATCCCAAAGTGTTTATAATTTAAGTAAAAATTTTCTCTTCCAGGCAGAGTGTGTGAATCACTCTTTAAATACTCTTTAACATGCTATTCATTGTATAATTCATTCCAGTACAGGTAACAACAATAATATCTAAAGTATGGTTATGCTATTCTTGTCTGTATCTGTTTGAAGGCAGAAGACGTTTCAATATCTGTACACTGCATGATCTCTGTGTCTACTGTGGGTCATGTCAATGTATCTGGCTGTATCTTGCACTTTGTGTCACAGCAAACAGAGGTGTATTATTTAATAAGTAGTCCAATAATGAATATACAACAATAATACACCGCAGTGCATGCCTCTACTTTACCTAAGAATTAAGACGATTACATATAGGTTGGTTCCTTTCCATTTCTCTTACATAATTCATCAAACTTCTCAGGTACATCATTAATCTTTGCTTCTGGAACAGTAACTACAGTCCTCTTTGCCTGACCTTCTTAACAGACCGACTATCCATGTTTAGCATACAATAAATGAGAGATTTCTTTTCTGCAGGATATTATGATTTTCAAAAGGCATTTGATCTGGATTATGTTCAGCTGGTAATTGCTGAACGTTCTTCTTTGCTTGTAACAACAACATATTTGATTCACTTAGGAGTTCTATCCCTTATCACTATTCAAATAACGATATTTCCAGGATTAACTGTTCTTGTTAGTTTTAGTCTACCAAAAGGCATTTTATACATATTTGCATTTTATACATATAAATGATCATCCACATTCTCATCCATATGGTTTTTAGCACATCTGAAAAATCATGCTCCTAGTGAGAGACTGCACAACTCAACTGACTGAATGAAAGTCTCATACTGGAAACAGAAGATAAGACAGAAATACTTGTTTCAAACCATCAATTTAACTTTTGTGCTAAAAGCAGAATGGAATTTAACACTAGCAAGTACTGTTATTTAAATTCATTCTTTCATAAAGCCTCAGCTTCAAATCCATATGTTTTTATATCACCACAACCAATATGGCAATTGTTCCCATTGGCATTTCTTAAAGACTACCCTACGTTGGTTTGTACAGATACAATTTATCAAGTTATTTCAGAAATCTTCCTCCAAATTAGGAAATTGTACAGTACTTTCTTCTCAGTCACTCAGTAGTACTGCCCTCTCTACTGAATTTAGAAAATCTTAACTAAATGCAAAAGCTGTGTGTATTTATGGAAATATTACAAATTTTCATAGATTCATAGATACTAAGGTCAGAAGGGACCATTATGATCATCTAGTCCGACCTCCTGCATAACGCAGGCCATAGAATCTCACCCACCCACTCCTGTGAAAAACCTCTCACCTATGTCTGAGCTACTGAAGTCCTCAAATCGTGGTTTAAAGACTTCAAGGAGCAGAGAATCCTCCAGCAAGTGACCCATGCCCTGTGCTACAGAGGAAGGCGAAAAACCTCCAGGGCCTCTTCCAATCTGCCCTGGAGGAAAATTCCTTCCTGACCCCAAATATGGTGATCAGCTAAACCCTGAGCATATGGGCAAGATTCACCAGCCAGATACTACAGAAAATTCTTTCCTGGGTAACTCAGATCCCACCCCATCTAACATCCCATCACAGGCCATTAGGCCTATTTACCATGAATATTTAAAGATCAATTAATTACCAAAATCATGTTATCCCATGTTTTCCTTTGAAACTGGCAAATGAAGTTGTGAAATGTTTTAAACTTTTACTATGCTTTTGAAAAAAAATGAATGCATGAACTCGCTATTTTCCTATTCCTAAAAATATTCTTGATACAGTTGGTTTTGGTTACACTTCTGTACTTATATTACTCCAATTAAATACATATTAAAGCTCTGATCCTGTAAAGTCTTATGCATGTGTTTAACTATCCTCTAAACGGAATTATTCTGTGCATAACTTTCCTATGCTTAACTTTCTGTTGAGGCCAGTAAAAATAGCTTTATTCTTTGATATGTTTTGTTCTTTTACTTAGAGCAATAGATAGGCACATTTAACAAAAATAAAATAAATTACTAATTGTTCTGATCTGTATGTATATATCATATGTATATATGTATGTATGTATGTATCTGTATGTATATTGATCAAGACAAAGTTAATATTTTCCTTGAAGCATAGAATACTTGCCAATATATAGATGATGACATTGGACCCTGAGGCCTGGATCCTGAAAGTTATTTAGGCACCTAGCTCCCATGGATTTAAAATACCTATATATCTTTCAGGACATGGGCCTGTCAGCCCAAAGCTACATTCTGATTGGTCACTTGGATCTTTCTGATAATGTTACAACTGTGCTTCACCCGGTGCACAACTAGGGCTTCAACACTGACACACACAGAGACATACACATACAACGTCCCTTCACTCATTATGAGTGAGGGGAAATGCTAACAGGGAGGGCAAAGAAAATAAACAGCCCTTGGAGCATGTGGGAGGAAAGGAACCTGGGGAAGATAAGGAAAAAAGTGAAGGACTGAAGAAGAATTATGACAGTTTTGAACTGTCCCCAACCTCAAGACATTGCTTTTCAGCAGCAGTTTCGTGGCCTTGTAAACCACTTTAACTCAATTCACAGTGTAAAATCTCAGCTGGGAGCTGCAAGACTGGGCATCTGCTTTTTATAAGAGTAAATGGCTTGAAATTGGCTTGGAGCCATGAACAGCCACTGTTAAGGCATCAGCAGATAAAGAGATGGGAAAAAAGCAGTCAAAACAGTCCCAGGAACTTACAGAAGAGATAAAATAAGCAAAAAATAGAGAAATTCAAAATAGTAGTGAAATAATATTTATAAACTTCTGCCTATTTTATCTTATCAATGTACTATGAACTACTACTTACAGTGGGAGGATAAAATGACTAGTCCCAAAAATACTTTGTAAAGAACATTTAAAAAAGAAATGAAATGTACAATTAAGACGACACTTTCTCCATATACATTTATAACAGCAAAGAGCTACTCCAGAAAGTGCATTGGTGGGCTTTTTGTACATATCTTAGGGGGTTAAAAGCAACTAAGATGTGTACCACTAGCTTACTAATGTAACCCCGCTGTGGCTTGCAGCCATATTATTACCTTCGGCAAAATGAACATTAGCTTCCACTGAACTGATTGCAGCCAGTCAGGACTGCTTCCCTTGCACATACAATCTGCACTGTTCCAAACACTGGCATTGGTGCCTTCCGAAGAGGTAATGAATAGAAGCATACTGACTTATTACATCACTGATTTCAGTCAATCATGATCACGTATGTAGCAATTATACAGTAATAAAAATCTATATATACAGGCCAAATCCAACAATAATTTCACAAAATCCTTTTATTAAATGGTGGCTCTTTCTTTTCTTTAAGCTGGAATAGTTGTCTCTGAGATAAAGAGCTATTTCTTTTTCTACTTAAGTATCCTTACCTGTACGCAGCACCATTAAGCTCTGGATGAACTACTCCTGGATCCATGCTGGCCCAGTGTGTAGCTGCAGTCAAATGATCTTTGTTAACACAGTTTTTCAGGCTGTCTGGAATACGACCTAGAGAGTGGATATGAAATACAACATGGAATAAAACATGGATATATCATGTATACTAAATAATAAAGTTTAAGTATACTATAAGGTATAAATAATAACATATATTATAAATCTCTGTCTCATTTTTGTTTACTCTCTCCCACATCCAGCCTCTTCCTAAATCCTGTCACTGATTCACCTGTGTCATCTCTAAAGTCCATCTTTCCCAAATTGCAAAAACCTGTATCCATACTCTGGCTGTCCTTCAGCTCCAACACTGCAGTCTTCTCCTCTCGGTCTCTGACCTTTTCTTCCTGCATTCTGTTTCAGTAACAGCAAACACACACTTCTGAAAAACTGGGATGAAATCATACTTCCACTGCAGCCAATGGGAATTTTGCCATGGACTTGAATGGAACCAGAATTTCACCCTGGACTCTTATTTACCCTCTTCCTTACTCAAATTCCTCCTTAAATATCCACTGCACATTTTCACCTCTCAGTCTCCAAGTATTTCCTACATTTCTAAAGGTATATTTAAATACATCTGATGATTGCTCTCTCTCTAACCATTTCCTTCAGTATATTTGCTTAGATTTCATGCAGCCTTCAAGTTACAACTCTTCAGCTTTTTATGGCCAGATGCAACATGAACCGAAGAAAATGGAAAGACTCCCAAATGATTTCAATGGGTGCTGAATTAGTCTTGAATGTCAGTTTTTGGGATGATCTTGGTTCCCTCTGTAAAATAGATTATACTAATCCCGCTCCCATTGAAGTAAATGATTGTATTTCCATTGACTTTAATGGGATCTGGACTGGATCCTGTGTCTATTTTCGGCACCTATCCTGCAAGCATCTTCCTTCTTGGGAAATCTGAGACAAAGGGTTCATTTAATTTCATATATTGATCTTTTCAAATCACTATATTAGCCTTGCTGCCATTTAGACACCCCACCAGTCCCCCTTGCTAACATTTATTTTGCACTTTTGTTTATTTTAAATGTATTTTGCAATCTTCTTTCAACTTGTGACTTTTACTTTTCTGTGTCACACTCCCTTTTTTCAGAGTGGATCTATATTCATGTTCTGTAGGCTTTAGGTTTTTCCTTACCTGTGCTTATTCCTTTGTACTTTTTTCTACAGCACAACCACACTGGTATTTTTATTTATTTTTAAAAACTGAATGTGTTTCTCTTCCAATGGCATGCATATTACTGAGACATGCAGTCATTTATTATGTGTCTTTTTCCAACTATTCTCTTTCTCTCTGTTCCTCCCAGGGCTTTCATCTACTCAATTGCACTCCACACTTTCTATATCTTTTCTACACTTGTTCTGCTGAAATCCAATGTCTGCTCAATACCCTAATGTTGACTTCATTTTAATCTTACTACAAATCACGTGCAAAAGGTTAAAGTGACAACAGCTTCAATATAAATCAATGCTTTCTAACTTTGATATCACAACCGTCCTGTTCCAGAGCCTTTCCTGTGCACATTTGTGTGTGGGCTATTGCAGAACTTTTAATATATGGCCACCTGTTCCTCTGTAGAGCTAACTGACTCATATCCCTTACCCCTCACCTAAGAACGACTCCCACCACCAATGCTGCCTCACTGATTGGCCATCCTAGAAATGCAAGGTGGTTTGCACATCCTATCCCAGAGATCAAGAATGTAACTCTTGTGCAAAAAATCCAACCTTCATTAATTTATGGCGCTAGAATCCCTGCCAGCAGAGTTTCCTGAATTGTACAGCAATGTGTTGGCACTCAACCACAGTGCAAGTGAAATAGATAGGTCTGAACGTCTGAAGAGCACTCAATCTGAACTGCACAGAGAGAAAAAAATGACCAAATTCTAAAGAACTGACAATAGTGATTAGTGAAACATTTTCCAGCACACAGAATGCCACCTTTTATTTTGGACTCTATGGGATTCAAATCGAAACCAAGTTGCCCAAACTTCTCCCTATTTTATTAAAAACAACAGAGAGTCCGGTGGCACCTCAAAGACTAACAGATTTATTTGGGCATAAGCTTTCGTGGTTAAAAAACCACTTCTTCAGATGCATGGAGTGAAAATTACAGAGCAGGTCTAATTTTCACTCCATGCATCTGAAGAAGTGGTTTTTTAACCACGAAAGCTTATGCCCAAATAAATCTGTTAGTCTTTGAGGTGCCACCAGACTCCTTGTTGTTTTTATGGATACATACTAACACGGCTACCCCCTGATACTTATTATATTAGTATTTTGTATTAAAGACTTTACAGATTTTTCCTATATAAACAGTTAACATTTATATGGTTTGCTGTGATACTGGAGTTATTAGGAACTCAGAGTTGAAGTGATTTTTTATCCTTGAAAATTACCCCTTCAGATGTTGAAATGCAAGATGCATTTAAATACAAACTTGGATGAATTTTGGAAGGTAGAGAGAAGCCAAGAGAGAATAGAACAAAAGTAACAGAACCAATGATGGTGAGTGTCAGGGGACATGTAAGAAAGTCTACAAAAGGGTGGCTTCAGACCTAAAGCAAAAGCCATGGAAAAGGTCAGTAGACACATCTCCAGCAAGAAAAAGAGGGTGAGATTTTGGTCACAGGGGTACACTCTAAATCATTTGGAAAAATAATTAGGACTGTCAATTAACGGCAGTTAACTCAACCGATTAACTCAAAACAAATTAATTCAATTAAAAAATTAATCACAACTAATTTTTTTAATTGACCACCCTGAAAATAATTACGTCCTGTCTTGTTACTTTTGTTTATCACTGCAAAGTACCAAAACAATTAGTAGCGGTGGGTACAGAGTTGGTGGGTATCTGCTGGTCTATTTACCTCTTCATGCTGGGGGTTGGGGGGGTTAAGAAAACCCAGTTTGGCCCATCTCAACTTCTAATACTCCAACAAAGAGAAGAATCGATATATTTGTTTAATCAAGAAAACGTTCAGTGAAGAAACAAGTACGAAAAGTTAGTACCTGTGATAGCCCTACGGATCTCTCGTGCTGCTTCTTCCCGCATCTCAATTGAAGCTTGTTCACTGTACCAGGCTGCATGTGGGGTGCAGATCAGGTTTGGTGCATCCTTCAATGGACCCTGACTAAAGCTAAATGAAATTTTAAAACAAGATCAAATGACAAAAAAAAAATACGTTGGGAGGGGGGATGGGGAATGAGGGGATTTTTGCATATCTTTAGAATTAACAGCTACAATCACAGGATGAACTGTACCAATATTTTTTGGGTGGATTTGTTTTTAAATTTTACAGTTAATTTGATGTATTTCTAGTTGTGTAAATAAGTAACAATTACTCTCCTTGTACTCAAGGGGTGGAATAAAAGAGAAAGCAGCACTAGATTCTGTCCAGTGCACCTATTTCTAATCACTGCCACTCACAATCAGATCGAGAAAATGATACGGTGAGCCCAACCCCAACATCTGTTCAAGAAACGACTCCATTTGGGTCTATTATGACAAAATTTATCATCATTTTTACACCCCTAACAAAGCTTTGTTTCTTTAAAGAGACACTGTTAGCTTGAAATCTAGTCAATTGAAAAAAAAAAGGAGTTAAAATTAGTTCCAGGTAATACACTTGCCTGCATCCCCCTGACAATTTTTCCTATTTCACATTTTCCTGTTTTTAATTGGTTTCTCTTTCCTGTTGCAGTGTGAAAAACCCACCTAACAATACCAGATATGGACTAACTGACCGACTGACTATCCAGGGGAAGCAATGAAACCAACTATACACAAAGTGCTGTCAAATGTACAAACTAAAACTGAGAAAATAGTGACACTTTCCCCCTCCAATTTCTTTCAGTTATAATAATCTTGAAGTGTTACTTGCAAGAAGAGGAGAGAAAATATTTTTAGACAGAAGTCTGCTCTCAGAGTTGGCAGCAATTCTTAAAGTGACAGACTTCATCTCTAGTTTAAAATACCTGCCAAAACTTTCTCCAATACAATATTTGCACAACAACGGTTAGTCTCTATGGACTAAATGCTGTCCTCAGACAACACACACTGAAGCCTAAGGAAACTATGACCCTGATCTTGCACTTAAATCTACGTTGATGGACCCTTGACCTACAGGGACTCCCCACTCTAGTCAATGGGACTTCTTGTGGGTGCAAGGATTTGCTTGTGCAGATCTGATGGCAGGAGTGGGGATATCTGAAAGCAGAATTTTGCCCCCTGGATATTAGACTGTGGTTTTGCTCACAGTATTGCTCTGTTGTAATGGTTACACTTAGAAGTAAACAAATGCAGGGCCAGAATAAGGAATTTTTTTTTTTTGATGTGGCATCCTGTACACTACAGATGCAAAAACTCTACAGGGAAGGACCCTTTTTATCACTATTTTTAAAACGGTTATCTCAGATGATCTCTCACACATCTGATGAGCGGAAAATCACGAAACAGATGTTTCTATAACCGATCCTCAATTCCTGAATCTGTTCCTCTTCAAGTTATGAGGATTGTAGCAGTTTAAACCATCCAATAAGAAATGCAGGCTTCTTCCTGCCCACACCCAGCAACTGCACGATTGTCAGTTCCTAGGTTTAATCCATTGCAAACCACTCCCAAACTCAGAGGTCAGGCTCAGGACTCATGGAAAGACTGTACTGGTGTTTTCTGTGTTTAAATCATACCACCAAAGCTACTTACTGGAGACACTGGTACATTTGTGGCTGCAACTGTGGACTACCTGATGGTATTCAGCAAACTAAATATAGTGTCACCAGCTCTGCTAATGGCATCAAAAATATCTGGACTCTGGTCATCTCTCTCAATTCCACAAACTTGCCTGCTTATAATTCTCAGGTACCCAGTAGAGAGAATCTGGGTGATGGATACGGAATCTATGCAATGAGGTGTCAGGGTCACACCCAGACAGCTTCATAAAAGGATAGTTTTTCCCAAAAAATCTCAACTCCCCCCACCTTACTGAAAAGTACTTATACCACCACTAACTTTCCTCTGGCAGGGAGAGCTGGCCAGGGCTTCCCCCTATCAAAGACAGGAGAGGAGTGTGTTCTTTTCCAGGCCATGAGGCACAAAGCCATGCCCAGCATTTGAACCTGGGTTCTTGGGGCAGGGCAGTGCACTTCACTACTGAATTACCCCCATGACATTTTTTTAAATCTTGTATTTAACTTTTTTTTCTGCTCCCTCCTGACTGTGTACAAAAGCTCCATCTGCATTTGCATTACTCCAGAGCTGCACAGATGCATATTGCTTTACTAAGGAGGATTCAACTACTAGGTGGAAGGAACGCTTCTTTGCTTCATTGCTGTTGGATGCATCATGCACTAATACTTAAAAATAAGAAAGTGAACAAAATATAAAAAAAGAAAAAAGAAAAAAAAAAGGAAAGCACCTGAATGGTTCTGACTCATGTACATCTAAGGCTGCCCCTCGTATCCTTCCTTCCTTCAGGGCCTGTGCAAGTGCTTTTTCGTCTACTAACCCACCTCGAGCTGTGTTGACCAGGAAAGCCCCTTGTCTCATCTAGGGAAAGTTAAAAACAAGGATGATGAAATAAAAATAAATGAAATAAAATCGTTGTGGCATTATTATTTACTCAAAGGAAGCATCCATTACAACAAAGGCTATTCAACTGGATTAACCTATCACCAGTTGTCTTCCCTTTTGGAAAGTACCACAAAATTTGATGCTTCAAATGTAAAACAATATTTCACAGCACTTATAACGTTTTGTTTCTTATAAGTAGGGTGTCTTGTAACAGAACCAATGCTTTACATACTGTGCAGTACACGATCAGAAGAGGTAAACATGCATATGAAGCTGACAGATTATTGTTATTTTTTTTATTTCACTGTGAAATTGTATGAGACGGAAGCTATTGCACATTGCTAACCAAAATCACATTGTGTTTTTTAAACTTTAATGCAAATGAAACGCTAAATGGATCTTTTAGAAAACTCAATGATTTTGTATCTTCCAAGACCTTTTGCTTTAGTTAACAAGATGTAGAAGATTTATACTTTATTTACTGCTGATACTTAAACTCACTTCCCCCTCCTCATGAGACTTTTCAAATCAAGACCCAGGAAATTCTCGTTTTATTCAATTAGAAGGCATTGGAATGGTATTGGCTGGGAATATTGTGAGCTTTGGCAAGAGTCTGTGCACTGCGTTGCTCAGATTAGCATTATAGTCCTCCACACTCAGCTTCAGCTACAAGACTTCATGCCATAATGTAATCGCAACATGAACACAAAATGGAGATTTAAATTAGAAAGATGATAGTCTAGAATGAAGGTGGGAATAAAGACTTCAGGGTCTCACGTCAATCAGCACCAGTACTTAAGCATCCATAGCATGTTTCCCACACGTAGGCCCCGACCCTGCAAACATTACTCCTGGGGGAATTCTGTGCCAAAATGTTAAAAATTTTGCACCAAAACATTTAAAATTCTGCACATCATATTTTAAATTCTGTAAAATGCTGCATGTTTTATTTGTCAAAATACGCAATATAATCATGCTGGTTTCAATTATTTTGGTAATTTATTTAAACTATAATACAATGGATGGAGAATGGGAGTGGGGAGCATTAGAGGAAATCTCCAAATCCCCTCTGATAGTAATGTAGT
The DNA here is from genome assembly GCF_015237465.2 of Chelonia mydas. Taxonomy (NCBI): domain Eukaryota; kingdom Metazoa; phylum Chordata; order Testudines; family Cheloniidae; genus Chelonia; species Chelonia mydas. The sequence goes on along the minus strand of NC_057852.1, from coordinate 126,156,324 downwards.
TAGGTTTGACCCTTTATTTCTAGTTATTAGTCAACAAATATATGCAGCCATATGCTCAGTGTTACATCATAGGCAACTGAAGAGCAAGTGAGGGCTGAGGAATCAAACTAACAATTTATATTGGCTACTGACCATCTCCAAAAACGTCAGCAGCAAACAGTTCATGAAGCACATTTTGATCAGAAATTTTTTCAGTCCAAAAATTTAGACCAGTTCTAATCACTAAAGCACCATAAGCATTTATGAGGCCATACTGTCCTTTACACCACTCTGGCAATGTAAAGGAGCCTTAAAACATTTACACCTGTTTTATACTCCTGGGGGGAATTCACTAAGAACAGTGGGAACAATTCACTAAGCATTCTGCTCTGCCTGAGGGGGACAGAGCTTGCACCACAACTACCTCCTCAGAACCCCCCCAAAACCCTGCCCTTCCACAACGAGCATGCTACAATAGCAAGCGAGAGGGACAGAGTGTCTCTTTCTCTCTCACACGCATGACTGCCCAGCCCTGCCAGGCTTCCCACCCCGGCGGTGATTTATGTCTCTACCGGCTGCTCCAGGTGCCAGGACTGACCTGCCTGCACTGATCGAGAGCGGTGCATGACCGCTCTTGTGGCTTCCCTTTGTTTCCCCATCAGAAGTCATTTTTCTGTGGGAAGCAAAGAAATCTGCATGGTACATGAATTCTGCGCGTGCGAAGTGACACAGAATTCCCTCCAGGAGTAATACATTCCCATGCATCAAACTGAGCATCTGTAGAAGTGTTTGCAGGATAGGGGTGATAAATAAAGATGGGTGCCCAAGTCCCCATCTTGATCTGATCCCATCATCTCAAAAACAACAACACGATTTTTGAATAGTGAATGAACTTTAACAACTTATTCTAAATGGGAAAAGGATTTTTACAGGATCATCAGTCGCTCTTTTGCAACTAACACCTCGGCTAGAAATGCCAAACTGATGCACAGTAGGAGTATTTAAAGGAAAAAGTGCAAGGAAAGGAATCGCCTCAAAGTCGTTTGATAGGATGGTTGGAAACAAAACAACTAACATTTACACATATCTGATAAGATCATAACAGAATTCATGTACTATATTGGCCAACCCACTCGCTCTAACCATGGTCTGACCCCTCTCACCTGCAGACTTTTAGCCCTGTCGGGGGACAACTATGGATTCCAGGGAAGCATACGTGTGCACTGCCCAATTCAGCACTCACATAAGTGACAGGACGTATTGGCCTTAAGTATCGTGTAGAACATTTATATATCCTCTAAAGAGCTTGGAAATTTTAATCATAGTGGATACTGCTCAAATCCGTTTTCCATCCACAAAAACCTGCCTTGACTTTTCATCTCCAGTGCTATTTATACAGCTGTAAAGCTAGTAGTAGGATAAATCAAAACCAAACAGAATGTGGATGTATAACTGTATTCTAGAGGGAGTGAGCTACGTGAGCCACAGTCAGCTGCAACGGTAGTTGCATATTAGGAATGACTCTTTTCTACTATTCTAAATTAATCCTGTGTAACTGCTATTATTATACAAGAGATATTGCAATAAATAAAATGTCTCCTTTACGAATTTGTAATGTGATGAACAGGTAAAGATGATTTCTGCTTCAGAAAAAGAGCAGTGAGCACTCATTGCCCTGGACTCAGTTTACTTGAGCTACATAGGAGATGGAAGGCCAAATGTGCTGGCTGGGCAATACACCAAACAATTTAGAGGATAAGTCAGCCTAACAAGGAAAGAGAGGCTCCTTCCTAAACTTTTCAAAGAGGTTCAAGGACATTCAATTTAAAAGATCCATTAACAAGCAGTTCAGGTTGTGACCTTCCCCTTTGTGTATATATAAATGAGACCTTTTCATTACATTAACACATAACACTGGATAATGTGGCATATTTTATCATTGAAGACATATAGACCAACTATGGCATATGTAGGTATAAAAATGATGGCTAATTTGATAATTTATATACATAAAAATTAAGTCAACTAGATAATTATGGAATACACCATTAGACTGTAAACCATTAGAAGACACTGAAGGGTTAACCCTTTTTCATAAATTAAGCAAAGAATTTATATTTTGCAATTTATTTGAGCATAAGCTTTCGTGAGCTACAGCTCACTTCATTGGATGCATTCAGTGGAAAATACAGTGAGGAGATTTATATACACACACAACATGAAAAAATGGGTATTATCATACACACTGTAAGGAGAGTGATCACTTAAGATGAGCTATTACCAGCAGGAGAGTTGGGGCGGGGGGGAGAGAAAACCTTTTGTAGTGATAATCAAGGTGGGCCATTTCCAGCAGGTAACAGGAACGTCCAGCTATCTTCGAGACACCACTGACTTCCTGAGGAAACTACAATCCATCGGTGATCTTCCTGAAAACACCATCCTGGCCACTATGGATGTAGAAGCCCTCTATACCAACATTCCACACAAAGATGAACTACAAGCCATCAGGAACAGTATCCCCGATAATGTCACGGCAAACCTGGTGGCTGAACTTTGTGACTTTGTCCTCACCCATAACTATTTCACATTTGGGGACAATGTATACCTTCAAATCAGTGGCACTGCTATGGGTACCCGCATGGCCCCACAATATGCCAACATTTTTATGGCTGACTTAGAACAAAGCTTCCTCAGCTCCCGTCCCCTAATGCCCCTACTGTATTTGCGCTATATTGATGACATCTTCATCATCTGGACCCATGGAAAAGAAGCCCTTGATGAACTCCACCATGATTTCAACAATTTCCATCCCACCATCAACCTCAGCCTGGACCAGTCCACACAAGAGATCCACTTCCTGGACACTACGGTGCTAATAAGCGATGGTCACATAAACACCACCCTATACCGGAAACCTACTGACCGCTATTCCTACCTACATGCCTCCAGCTTTCACCCAGACCACACCACACGATCCATCGTCTACAGCCAAGCTCTACGATACAACCGCATTTGCTCCAACCCCTCAGACAGAGACAAACACCTACAAGATCTCTATCAAGCATTCTTACAATACCCACCTGCTGAGGTGAACAAACAAATTGACAGAGCCAGAAGAGTACCCAGAAGTCACCTACTACAGGACAGGCCCAACAAAGAAAATAACAGAATGCCACTAGCCATCACCTTCAGCCCCCAACTAAAACCTCTCCAACGCATCATCAAGGATCTACAACCTATCCTGAAGGATGACCCATCGCTCTCACAAATCTTGGGAGACAGGCCAGTCCTTGCCTACAGACAGTCCCCCAACCTGAAGCAAATACTCACCAGCAACTACACACCACACAACAGAACCACTAACCCAGGAACCTATCCTTGCAACAAAGCCCGTTGCCAACTGTGTCCACATATCTATTCAGGGGATACCATCCTAGGGCCTAATCACATCAGCCACGCTATCAGAGGCTCGTTCACCTGCACATCCACCAATGTGATATATGCCATCATGTGCCAGCAATGCCCCTCTGCCATGTACATTGGTCAAACTGGCCAGTCTCTACGTAAAAGAATAAACAGACACAAATCAGATGTCAAGAACTGTAACATTCATAAACCAGTCAGAGAACACTTCAATCTCTCTGGTCACTCGATTACAGACCTAAAGGTCGCAATATTACAACAAAAAGACTTCAAAAACAGACTCCAACGAGAGACTACTGAATTGGAATTAATTTGCAAACTGGATACAATTAACTTAGGCTTGAATAGAGACTGGGAGTGGATGTGTCATTACACAAAGTAAAAGTATTTCCCCATGTTTATTTCTCCCCCCCCTCCAACCCTCCACTGTTCCTCAGACGTTCCTGTTAACTGCTGGAAATGGCCCACCTTGATTATCACTACAAAAGGTTCCCCCCAGCGCTCTCCTGCTCGTAATAGCTCACCTTATACTCTCCTTCCAGTGTGTATGATAACACCCATTTTTTCATGTTCTGTGTGTATATAAATCTCCTCACTGTATTTTCCACTGAATGCATCCGATGAAGTGAGCTGTAGCTCACGAAAGCTTATGCTCAAATAAATTGGTTAGTCTCTAAGGTGCCACGAGTACTCCTTTTCTTTTTGCAAATACAGACTAACACGGCTGCTACTCTGAAATTTATATTTTGTCACAATAAAACCAGCTAGTAGCATTGTAACTATGCCCTGGTCTACACTTGGGGAGGGGGAGGTGAAATCGATCTAAGTTACGCAACTTCAGCTACGTGAATAACGTAGCTGAAGTCGAAATACTTAGACCTACTCACTGCAGTGTCCTCACTATGGTGAGTCAACTGCTGCCACTCCCCCATTGACTCTGCCTGTGCCTCTCGCGGTGGCAGAGTACAGAAGTCGCTGGGAGAGCGTTTGGGGGTTGATTTATCGTGTCTCGACTAGACACGATAAATCAATCCCCCCTGAATCGATCGCTGCCTGCCGATCTGGCGGGTAGTATAGACATACCCTATGTAAATATTAATAGTATCTCTAAATAATTATACTAATGACAACATTATTTTAAACAGTCATCAAATGTTAATGAAAATATAATAAAAATGGATGAATAACATGTTGTAGCCATGTTAGTGGATATTAGAAAGACAAAGTGGGTGAGGTAATATCTTTTATTGGACCAACTTCTGCTTTCGAGCTCACACAAAGCTCTTATTCAGGCCTAAGAAAAGCTCATCATGAGAGTGTGGGATGGGCGTCCAGTGCAGGTACTCTACAAGCTCGAAAGCCTGTGTCTCTCACCAACTGAAGTTGGTCCAATAAAAAAGATATTACCTCACTCACCTTGCCGCTGAAGAACATATTGTCTAAAATATGATAGGGACTGGAGTTCCTGTGAATTTGCTATATGAATAACAGCTACATTTAATATAAATATTATATAAAGTGAATTTTATATGTTATTACGAATATTTTGTTTTTCAATTTACCTAATACTTTCATGAATTTATACCATATCAGCTGTTAAAGCAAAGACTGTATAACATAATGTATTCATACTCTTTATCCAAACTTCCATTTTATTTGAAGTAACGCATATCTAATATTTTATTACAATTTCTATTTTCTCAATATAGAGTAATAAGTAACAATATAAATGCATTTGACAAAATGCCATTTAAATGACATACTTTCTTATTTAATTTTAATGTGTAGATATCATTCAGCTTTAATTTTTGCTTATGTCTTTTGTTTCTGTACACAGCAGACCAGGCAGGTTTTCAAAGTACATACAACTTCTATATCTCAACACTAATAAGTCCTATTTACAAAATACGTATGTTGGACCCAATCTCACAATTCACTGGAATGCTAGAGCACTGCTGAGCCTATGTGAAGTCCAAGTGATTTCAGTGGAGCTCCATGTGGGTGCAGGGGTTTGCCTCCACAGTGCTTCTTAACACACTGAGACTTTTCTGCTCAGTATTATATGATAACGTAATGAAAGAGTAATCATAATGTACATGAGTGTAGTATAAGAACCTATACTGAACAGAACAAAAGTCTAGAACAAAGAGGTGACAGAGGACAGCTTTCTTTGCTCCCTTCACACTGCATTTCCTAGCTTTTGAGAGAGTTTTAAACTCAGATGATCTTATACTTGGATTTTTCTACATACAGCCAATTGTCCAATTAAAGTACCCATTATTACATCTCATTAACATGAAGCCATGATCGATCCTATGAGATGTCGAGCATCCTCAACTCATACTGAAATCCCAGTGAAGTCCATGGGCATAGCAGGTATTGGGTACTTCTCAGAAGCCAACCAATCATCATTTTAATTCAGTAGAGATATCTTTCATAGAACTTTTGTGTGGTATCAAATAAATTCATACAATAAATGTATATAGAGCATCAACAATGCAAAATGAACATACATGATTTCTTAGTTCAATTTACCATTTTTACTTATATAATTGCCACACTCATACATTTAAAAAAGCTACACCTTTTAATATACATTATATATACACACCAAGGTTTGAGGCAGCAAATAAATACTGAATGCAAAAACCAAAATGTTTACCTTCTGAATTTCTCCAAAAAGGAACAATTGCCGCAGTTCTACACTTGGATATGTTTTAAGTATTTAGTAATTTTAGAATGCTTCATCTCAAGACCAAATCCATTTTATATATTATTTTCCCCAAATAACCTACTACTGTAGTGTGAGCAATTATTAGGGAAACATTCTGCAACCATTAGGAATTAACACAAGAGGTCGCCAGTTAGTCATGATCCTTAAGTTAGGGATACAGAAACTCAACTGTAATTGAAGTATAAAAGTGAAGTGCAACTTTTGTTACTAATATAAAGAGGATGTATGTACCTGAAGATACAACAGAAGTGCTTTTAAGTAAATGTCAATGAATCAAGCAACTACATCTGAACAGTGTTCAGCATAACACACTATTTCAACAAAAGAGAAATTAGCAAGTAAAATGAATAAAAAATAACACTGTATAAGATATCATCTATTTCTTAACCAGTTATTAACCTGCTTAACAAATAGTGAAATAGCAGATGGAAGAGAAAATTAATACAGATCTGAATTTGCATGTTTACACAGAGAAACTCTACAGTTTGCAGAAAGTCAGTAATTATAAAACTACACCCAGCCTGTAGGGTACATTTGGATGGTTACCTGTTTAATGGTGAAGTCATTAATAAGATGATGATTGTGTTCATTCAAGTTGCAGTGCAGGGTTACACAGTCACTGTGAAATAGCAGGTCCTGTAAAGTGCTCACCCGCTGCAGTCCAAGAGCACGTTCAATGCCATCTGAGAGGTATGGGTCATAAAAAAGAACACTAAAGCCAAAGGCCTTTGCACGTAGTGCGACTGCTTGCCCAACCCGTCCTAGAATGACACAGACATACAAACAAGAGAATGTTTTTGGTAGAAAGTGGCATAGTTGTATAATTATTGTTACTACACATGTACGTGGTGCTGTAAACTTACATGGGATTTTACAGAACATAGGAAAGAGACATCCCAATGTCCCATTAGAAATTCTCATTACATAGCTTTATATTTATGGGTTGGTTTATGCCATCCCTGACCAAAACAAAGCAACAAGACTGCTCCATAAAATATAAACAAAATGGCAAGCTGTAACGCCAAAAGGTGGAATGTATGAGACCTATGGTAACCTGGGTCTGCTTAACAGGTGGCACTATTTGCTGGACGTGCTGACGACAAATCACTGATGTTCTGGACTGTTCCCTGCAGTGTAGTTGTTGCCACGCCAATCCCAGGTATGAGAGAGACAAGGTGGGTGAGGTAATACCTGAAGAAGAGCTCTATGTAGCTCAAAACCTTCTCTCTCTCACCAACGGAAGATGGTCCAATAAAAGATATTACCTCACCCACCTTATCCCTGCAAAGTACTCATTTTTCCCCATGTCTGCACAGTCAGCTCGAATAAAAAGTTAAGTGAATGTTTGCAATTTCAGTTAATATGAAATAATTTCTTTAAAGTTTCCTCTCTGCCTGAATTTATGACACACTACACAGCAAGCTGTGACAACATGATTATTTCAAAAACAGGTCAATATTCAAAACATTCAAATTCTTGCAATTGCTATTAGCAGATGAGTCTACCCTCCCAACTTGTTTTCAGTTTATGCAGTCTTTAAAATCCTTTCAGCTCACCTGCCCTGCCCCTGCCCCCATCCCCACGTGCACTTTCTGAGATGGTACTTTCCACTTTTACATCCTTCTTGATGATGAACTTATTCTAGAATGCCTACAAGAAACCTGCCAATGTTTGTTCATTGTCCATATAGCTAAACCATAAACAAAGGGGCTCCATCATAACATGCACTACTCCTGTTGAGTAGCTGCAGTGATAATCTTGTACTGCGTAGTGTCTACAGGCCCCACTGTGGTAGCACTGTACACCCATCTATAATGAAAAGACAGTCTCTAGCCTAAAATAAACTCATAATCTAAGTAGTACAATCTACCTTATTGCCTTAGTTCTTCCTCATTTACCCTTTCTTACTCTTATTACTTCCTTAAGTCACATTTTAAATTGGTTTAAGGAAAGGATCCCACCTTGCATGTGTACTGGGAGGTCCTTATCTCACTTATTACAACACACAGATAAGTAATACTAAATCAAGGTCACGGGACTGGCATGTTCTGTGTGAAGAGAGTTTGGGAATACAAATGTTTTGAAGAAATACAACTATTTATACGGCACTGTACTTTACATTCAGCTATCAGCTTGAGAATTTGAGACATAAGGATATTTCAGAAGTATCAGAATCACTAGACTCACCAGGAAAGCCAATGCTCAGTCTTAAAAATATCAACGGAAAGTTTTGTTTTGTAATATCTGTGTCTACTCAAAATGCAACAGAAGAAGATGGAAAGACATGGGATTTTCCTAACTGTGTTTTAAGGGATTTCCCAATGTTCTTCAGTTTCTTTTTGAATAAACACAAGAAGCCACAAAAAGAGGTTTCTTCTTGACCATCTAACCTGAACACAGTAATTCTGGAGTGTCTGGTGATGGATATACTTAGAATATTGAGCAGTCAGTCAATATAACTGGTACTGTTTGCTATTCCCTTGGGACTTCTACTTAAGACAAAGTGTTCAAAACATATTGAAATAAAAGACGGTGTATACTAGTTGTTTGCTTTTGAGGATCTGTTTATAATGCTTAATATGCAGCAAGGGAGATTTAGGTTGGATATTAGGAAAAACTTTCTAACTATAAGGGCAATTCAGCTCTGGAATAGGTTTCCAAGGGAGGTTGTGAAATCGCAATCACTGGAGGCTTTTCAGAACAGGTTGGACAAACACCAGTCAGCAATGATCTAGGTTTACTTGTTCCTGCCACAGCACAAGGAGCTGGACTTGAGGACTTCTTGAGGTCCATTCCAGCCTTACATTTCTAGGATTCTATGAAAATCAGAAATATAGCAAACTTCTAGTGTAATTAAAATGTTTTTCAAGATTCGGGACCTATATAGCTCAGTGTACATAATTTGTGAACAATAATTTCACAAAGAATAAAGTGTATTACATGTGCTATCTTCCTGTACCTCTCACCTTCGGAATACATTATGGGTGGGTCTATTGGAATGGACTGACCAGTTTAAAACTGAAACCTTCTGTTGATTACAACCAATGTTGGTGTGTAGACTAATATATTAGAGCCTTCTAATGCATGTGTGGAACCTCCCACTGAAATCACCGGGAGCTACGTGTATGTGTTTGAGGGAAGAAACTGGCCAATGATGATTTAACGGGAGAAAAGTTTGCTGTAACTGATGGTCCAGATTTAACCATAACCTCTGTACACGGAACAGATTGCATCATGAATCGGCCAGGAGTTTAAAAACGTAAGAGCAGCCATACTGGGTCAGACCAATGATCCATCTAGCCCAGTATTCTGTCTTCTGACAATGTCCACTGTCAAATGCTTCAGAGGAAAGTAACAGAACAGGGTAATTATCAAGTGATCCATCCCATCTGATCCACCCCTAACTTCTGGCAGCCATAGGTTTAGAGATACCCAGAGCATGGGGTTGTGTCCCGACCATCTTGACTAATAGTGATTGATAGACCTATACTCCATGATCTTATCAAATTCTTTTTTTGAACCCAGTTACAATTTTGGCCTTCAAAACATCCCATGGCAAAGAGTTCCACAAGTTGACTGTGCGTTGTGTGAAGAAGTACTTCCTTTTGTTTGTTTTAAACCTGTTGCCTATTAATTTCCTTGGGTTTATTTTTGAAATTACTGTCAAACAACACAGCACAACTCTACAGCCTGTGACAGCTTTCCTTTCTATCCTGAAAATGTTTCTAATAAATAAATCTAATTTAAGGAAATTACCACCAGGATTAGTTACTAATGAAATGTTGATGTACATTTTGAACAAAATGATAAGTGTAGATAGCATGGGCAACATTCTGTTCCCCCGCCCGTTGTTCACCTCTCTTAAGTATTAAGCAAGAGTGTTATTGAGGGGTGTGGTATTTGCAGTATGCAGATAATACTAACTGTATATTGCCACCTTGTCTGACATGGGCAATGCAACTCAGCACCTCAGACAACATCTAGCTGAGACTGGGGCATTGGTGAAAGCAAGCTGTCTGAAGCTGAATCCAGACAAGACCAAGAGGATGATGGAAAGCAGGAAACAGCCACTAGTAATATCATCCCCTTTGACTGAGGGAGTGCATCTGCTGCTGGTCACCAGGGTTTGCAGCTAAGGGGTGATTTGGACTTTGCAACTAAGGGGTGATTTCCCAGTTACTGTTAAATGATAATTGTAGCAGTAACCAGATTGGCTTTCTATTAATCCAAGTACTTCTATGCTCATCTTCAGGAATACCTAAACGCTTCTACCTATTGTTGTGACCTATTCTTTCATATACAAGCCTGGCTACTATTATCCATGCCTTTGTCACCTCAAGATTAGACTATTTTAACATATTTTAACATATTCTATATGGGACTACATCTTAAAACCATTCAGAGACTGAAGCTGATGCAGAATGTAGCAGCTCACTTGGGATATCGCATGCGCACACACACAATAATATAGTGTATATTATATGACACTATATACGACTATTCTAGAATCTGTAATGATTGCCAGTTGGTCTCTGGGTAAAGAAATAAGGTAACACAGAAAGCTTGAAATATATGGTATTATTTATGTAGCATTCAAAAGATGCTACACACTTTCTAAGATACAGAGAAACAAAAATCCAGGCCTGAGAAAATTACAGTCTGAATAAACAAGCAGATGAGAGATCGGATGCAAGAGAAACAAGTGATTGAGCAAAACAGTTTCAGAGTAGCAGCCGTGTTAGTCTGTATTCGCAAAAAGAAAAGGAGTACTTGTGGCACCTTAGAGACTAACCAATTTATTTGAGCATAAGCTTTCGTGAGCTACAGCTCACTTCATCGGACGCATTCAGTGGAAAATACAGTGGGGAGATTTATATACATAGAGAACATGAAACAATGGGTGTTACCATACACACTGTAACCAGAGTGATCACTTAAGGTGAGCTATTACCAGCAGGAGAGTGGGGGAGGTGAGGTGGGAGGGAGAATGGACACAAATCAGACGTCAAGAATTATAATGTTCAAAAACCAGTTGGAGAACACTTCAATCTCTCTGGTCACTCGATTACAGACCTAAAAGTGGCAATACTTCAACAAAAAAACTTCAAAAACAGACTCCAACGAGAGACTGCTGAATTGGAATTAATTTGCAAACTGGATACAGTTAACTTAGGCTTGAATAGAGACTGGGAGTGGATGGGTCCTTACACAAAGTAAAACTATTTCCCCATGTTTATTCTTCCTCCCCTCCCCCCCACTGTTCCTCAGACGTTCTTGTCAACTGCTGGAAATGGCCCACCTTGATCATCACTACAAAAAGTTTTTTCCCCGCCACCGCTCTCCTGCTGGTAATAGCTCACCTTAAGTGATCACTCTGGTTACAGTGTGTATGGTCACACCCATTGTTTCATATTCTCTATGTATATAAATCTCCCCACTGTATTTTTCACTGAATGCATCCAATGAAGTGAGCTGTAACTCACGAAAGCTTATGCTCAAATAAATTGGTTAGTCTCTAAGGTGCCACAAGTACTCCTTTTCTTTGAGCAAAACAGTGTTGATCAGTGAACTTTTTGCTTGTTTTACTTCTCTCATTCTCATTATTACTACAAGCTGAGGAAGGGTGGAGACTGGTTATTAGGCCTATTAGGGGAAGAAGCGACTTTAAAAGAGGGACATGAAGGATGAGCAGCAGGAGGCTCAGCAAACCAAGCGAGAGTGGAGGTGTCAGAAGTAGGGAATTTGTATGAAAGAAGGCATAGAGAAAAGAGAGTGGGTGAAGGAAATGAAGAGGCCAGTGAGTGATGCAGCTTGGCCAGATCAAAGGGTGTGGAAGTGATTAGTTAGGGCTTTGGAAGGACTGACTATGTGGAGAGCCAAAAGAAGGAGCTAGTCTTAAGAGTTCTTTGGAAGTGAGAATAAGGAAGGGCATTTCTTGTGAAGAAGGCAAGAAGAAGTCAGTGAAAGGATGTTAAGAGACCCCAGACATGGTTAATGTGGCAGACACATTGTATTATCCATAAAGGACAACTTTAGAATGATTGAAGGTTGAGCTAAGATGATGATAGTGGAAATATATTGCAGTGGTTGAGGCCAGGGATGAATATGGACAAAAGTGGCAAAGACATTTTGGAGGTGTAGAGAGAAACTTCAGCAGGATTTAGCAATGACATCAAGGTGGCATGGAAGTAGGAGAAGTTGGGACTACTTTATTTTACATGCACAGCATTTTCTATAGCAGCCTTTCATGATTCAGCAGTTGTGATGTCCACACATTTCAGTAATAAACTGAAACAAAACCAAAGATGAGACAAAATCAACTAGGACAGGAACTGAAAGCTATGAAAAGTGGCATCTTCTGCAGAACACAGGGTACCCTAAGGCCAATATGCTGGTGAACAAGATTGCAAATATATTTTAATCTAAAACTAGAGATAGATCACTCTTTCATAGAAATGTAGGACTGGAAGGAACCTTGGCAGGTCATCAAATCCAGACTCTGCGTTGAGGTAGGACCAAGTAAACTTAGACCATCCCTTGCAGGTGTTGGTCCAACCTGTTTTTTTTTAACCCCAATTATGAGGATTCCACAACCTCCTTTGGAAGCCTATTCAAGAACTTAACTATCCTTATAGTTAGAAAGATTTTCTTAATATTTAACCTAAATCTACTTTGCGGCAGATTAAGCCACTTACTTTTTGTCCTACCATCAGTGGACATGGAGAACATAATCAGCGTTCTCTTTATAAAAGCCTGCAACATATTTGAAGACTTATCAGGTCCCGCCTCAATTTTCTTTTCTCAAGACTAAACACACCCCGTTTTTTTAAATCTTTCCTCACAAGTCAGGTTTCCTAAACCTTTTTATCATTTTTGTTGCTCTCCTCTCCCCAGTTTGTCCACATCCTTCCTGAAGTGTGGTACCCAGAACTGGACACAGTACTCCACCTGGGGCCTCACCAGTGCCAAGCGGAGCAGGATAATGCCTCCCATGTCTTACATACGATGCTTCTGTTAATACCCTGAATGATATTAGCCTTTGTTGCAACTGCATCACATTGTTCACTCAAATTCAATTTGTGATCTACTAGAACCCCCAGATCCCTTCTCAGCAGTACTACACCTAGCCAGTTATTCCCCATTTTGTAGCTGCATATTTAATTTTTCCTTCCTCGGTGTAGTACTCTGCACTTGTCTTCAATGAATTTCACCTTGTTGATTTCAGACCAATTTTCTAATTTGTCAAGGTCACTTTGAATTCTAATCCTGTCCTCCAAAGAGCTTGCAACCCCTCCGAGCTTTGTGTCATTTGCTCATTGTGTCATTTTTATAAGCATACTCTGCACTCCAATATCCAATTCACTAATGAAAATATTTTATGGATCTTGAGGGACCCTTTCTGGTATGTTAAAAACAACAGTAGGAGGGAGAAATATGGGAAAAGTAGAAACGGTGAAATAAGCATTGAACAGGAAGTTAAATAGGATTATGCAATGTAAAACAGTACCAAATAAGGCTAATCTGATATTGGACTAATTAGTCAAGGGCCTCCATGATGGAAAAGGGAAGTGATACTCCCTCTTTATATGATTCTGCAGCACCTGTGTGTCTGATTCTCAGAAAGATGTAGAGAAATTCAGGTAGAACAACAACAAAATTAGATAAGTTGTTGGATGGACTGACTGGGTAGAAATATTAAGCGATGATTTAGGAAGGGGAACAAAGTAACTACCTATAAATATTTGAGAGTTATAAACACCAAGGATGGAGAAGTACTATTCACCATGATACAATGGAGTGTAATTAGAACTAACGGGATGAAATTAAGAAGAGAAAGATTAAAACTATCAGGAGAAAACTATTAGATTTTGAAGTAGTCTTCTAAGGTAAATAGAGAAAGCCCCATGAGTTGGGGACATTTTTATTTAGCACGGGTATTGCTTATTCAGCATACAAGCTTGGACAAAGCAAATATGATCTAAGCACTGCAGGGGATGGCTTCCATGACTCTTCTTTTCCATTTTCAATTTCCATAATTCTATCACAATGGGTAAAAAAACTGAAAACCAACTGTCTACTCAGAGTCAACATACCTAATCCAATAATGCCCAAGGTCTCCCCTCTAATCCTGGCAGCTCCAGAAGCAACTTCCCGAATCTGCTCAACACTCTGTACTCTTGTGCCTTCTCGCAAGGCTTGGTGAAGCCAGGTGGTTCGCCTGTAAAGGTTCAGGATGTGGCACATTGTAGAATCTGCTGTCTCTTCTACTGATGCAGCTGGCACATTACATACTGCGATTCCTGAAAGATAAAGAAGATTATACATTTACTGAATATGTCACACACTCTTTTTTCCCCTCACTCAAAAGTCACCCTAAAGTTTAACGAGTAAATTATTCTAGAGTCAAGGATATTGTAGATTTAATTTTACAATCCATAGATATTTTCACATGCTGTTCGTATAAACATCAGAGTTCATGGCTTGAATGACAGTGGCAGGACTTTAATATGTTTTAAACTTCACAGGAGTAATGAAGAGATACACGAAAAAAATTCCAAAAGGAAAGTTACAGAAGAGATATTGTCTGGTAGTTCAGGCCCCAAAACCACTATTAATAGAAACATATTTATGACATTTCAAAAGTTTTCACAAAAACAAAAATTCTTTGAATGTAAACATCTCTGTGCAAACAGTGGAGCATCTGGCTAATGCATGACAGAACGCAAGTGCAGCTTTGTAATCTATTTCCATTATCAAAGCTATTTGTTAAATGTATGATTTTTAATATTTTTTTTAAGGAGGCTAGTTAAATGGAAATTAAAAGGAACAGTTCCAAAAGTGAAATGCTTGCAAGCTGCAGGGAAACTTTGTAAAAACACCATAATAGAAGCTCAACTAAATGTACACCCCAAATTAAAAGATTGCAAGGGGACTAAAAAAACTGCCACCATGGATAAACAACATAGTAAATGAAGTGATCAGAGGCAAAAAGACATCCTTTAAAATGGGAAGTGAAATCCTACTGAGGAAAATAGAAGGGAGCATAAACCTCTGGCAAGTCAAGTATAGAAGTATAATTAGGCAGGGCAAAAAACAATTTGAAGAGCAACTATCCAAAGACTCAAAAACTAACAGCATTTTTTTTTTAAAGCACAACAGAAGCAGGAATCTTGCCAATGAATCAATGGGACTACTGGACGATCAAGGTGCTAAAGGAGCACTCAAGGTAAATATGGCCGTTGCGGAGAAGCTCAATGAATTCTTTGCATTAGTCTTCACTGCAGAGGACGTGAGGAAGATTTCCACACCTGAGCCATTCATTTTAGGTGACAAATCTGAGGAACTGTCCCAGACTGAGGTGTCATTAGAGGTGGTTTTGGAACAAATTGATAAATTAAACAGCAATAAGTCACCAGGACCAGACGATATTCACCCAAGAGTTTTGAAGGAACTCAAATATGAAACTATTAACTAACTAATTGTGGTATGTATATCAGCTTCTGTACCAGATGACTAGAGGATATCTAATGTGACACCAATTTTTTTAAAAAGGCTCCAGAAGCAATCCTGGCAATTACAGGCTGGTAAGTCTAACTTCAGTACCTTGCAAATTGGTTGACTCTATTGTAAACAACAGAATTATCTGATACATAGATGAACATGATTTCCTGGGGAAAAGTCAACATGGCTTTTGTAACGGGAAATCACATCTCACCGATTTATAAAAATTCTTTGAGGGTATCAACAAACATGTGGACAAAGGTGATCCAGTTGATATAGTGTACTTGGACTTTCAGAAAGCTTTTGACAAGGTCCCTCATCAAAGGCTTTTAAGCAAAGTAAGCTGTCATGGGATAAGAGAGAAGATCTTCTCAAGGGTCAGTAACCGGTTAAAAAAAAAAAAAAGGTAGGAAAAAACGGAGATATACATGTTCAGTTTTCGGAATGGAAAGAGAGGTAAATAGTGGTGTCCCCCAGGGATCTGTACTGGGACCAGTGATGTTCAATATATTCATCAATGAGCTGAAAAAAGGGGTAAACAGTGAGGTAGCAAAATTTGCAGACAATACAAAACTACTCAAGCAAGTTAAGCCCAAAGCAGACTGCAAAGAGTTACAAATGGATCTCACAAAATTGGGTGACTGGTAACAAAATGGCAGAAGAAATTCAGTGTTGATAAATGCAAAATAATGCATATTGGAAAACATAATCCCAACTATCCATAGAAAAGGATAGGGTCTAATTTAGCTGACCTAAAAAAAAAAAAAAAAGATTTTTGAGTCATTGTGGATAGTTTTCTGAAAACGTCCCCTCAATAGGCAGTGGCAGTCCAAAAAAGCTAATAGAATGTTAGGAACCATTAGGAAAAGGACAGATAAAACCGAAAATATCACAATACCACTATATAAATCCATGGTATGCCCAAACTTGGAATACTTCATGCAGTTTTAGGAGGAAAGATTAAAAAGCCTGGGACTTTTCAACTTGGACAAGAGACAACTAAGATGGGCTATACACATTGTAAGGAGAGTGGTCACTTTAGATAAGCTATTACCAGCAGGAGAGTGAGTTTGTGTGTGTGTGGGGGGGGAGAAAACCTGGATTTGTGCTGGAAATGGCCCAACTTGATTATCATACACATTGTAAGGAGAGTGATCACTTTAGATAAGCTATTACCAGCAGGAGAGTGGGGTGGGAGGAGGTATTTTTTCATGCTTTGTGTGTATATAATAAGATCTTCTACACTTTCCACAGTATGCATCCGATGAAGTGAGCTGTAGCTCACGAAAGCTTATGCTCAAATAAATTAGTTAGTCTCTAAGGTGCCACAAGTACTCCTTTTCTTTTTGCAAATACAGACTAACACGGCTGTTACTCTGAAGCCTATAAAGTTGTGAACGGTGAGGAGAAAGCAAATAAGGAAATGCTATTTATTCCTTCACATAACAAAAATGAGGGGTCAACCCATGAAATTTGTAGGCAGCGGGTTTAAAACAAACAAAAGGAAGTACTTCTTCACACAACGCACAATCAACCTTTGAACTCATTGCTAGTGGATGTTGTGAACGCCAAAACTATAATGGGGTTCAAAAAAGAATTAGATACATTCGTGGAGGATAGGTGCATTAACAGCTATTTGCCACGTTGGTCACAGATGCAACCCCATGCTCTGGGTGTCCCTAGCCTCTCATTGCCAGAAGCTGGGAATGGGTGACAGGGGATGGATCATCTGATGATTACCTGTTCTGTTCACTCCCTCTGGGGCACCTCGTAGTGCCCACTGTCGGAAGACGGGATATTGGGCTAGGTGGATCATTGGTCTGACCCATTATGACCATTCTTATGTTCTTTTCATACTGAGAAATCCATACTAAGGCCTGATCTTACAAACAGTTATGCCCATGAGTAGTCTCATTAAGCTCAATGGGACTAATTCACGTGTTAGCGTATGGAAAACCAGGACTGTATGTTTATTTATGGCTTCTCAATATATTTTTGCTGGAGATATTTTATTAGCTATATAATGTGCTCTGTGTTTATATTAGCCAAGGCAAAGTCAAGACATGTGCCTTGCACTGGCAACAAAAGAAGTGAGGTTTGTGCTGGTTCTTAGAGTTAAACTGCATTAGTTAGAATCATAAAAGGTTAGGGTTGGAAGAGACCTCAGGTGGTCATCTAGTCCAACCCCCTGCTCAAAGCAGGACCAACCCCTACTAAATCATCCCAGCCAGGGCTTTGTCAAGCCCTTTTATACAAGAAAACTCTGTTTATATAAACTAATGATGATCTCAAACTGTTTTCGAAATATTAGTGAACGCTCGCCAGGCCCCCCTGGGGCAGGTATGATTATATCCACTTCATACATGGGTAAAGTGAGAGAGAGCTTAAAAATGGCTTGCTCAAGATTGCACAACTAGTCAGTAGAATTGCTGTGAACAGAAACAGAAGCCCTGACCCGCAGCCCCCAAGCTAACCAGTAAAGACACACCCTACCTAAATCTTCATATTGAGGTGTTGAGTCTGCTCCTACAAGGTGTTTGAAGATAATAGGAGTTTGTGGTGCTAAGCACCTGGCAATAGCTGGTCTGTAGTGAGCAAGGCATGGAGGCAAGAAGGTGAGAGAAAGTAATAGAGAAAATCCTGCTGACTTCAACAGAAGTTGGATTGGGCACCAGAGATTGAATCCAAAATCTTTGTAGTCAATGGCAGCTATTCCCAAAAATGGAATAGACCCCAGGTGAGGTGGCTTTGCCACTATGGACACGTTTGCCACCTTGCAGTAGTTTTCTGGACAATAATTTCCTTGCAGTACTCAATATATGCTTCACAGTTAAGAAAACCCTTTTTTCGGAAATAACCCTAGGGAATGTTGTTGTTGTTTACTTTAAAAAGCTTTTGTCCTGCTTAAATGTTGCCTCTTCTCAGTTCCATGTACTGTCTGCTCCCTCTCTATTTACCAGCTCTGACTCCTGACAAAGTTTGTGTTCAGACTGCTGATGATTCCTGTCATACCTCTTAATGGAGATGAATATGTATTTTTTTCTTCAACAACTAGTAGGGCATTTTTCACTGTGGATATTTGTACATAAATAAAAATTAAATAAGCTGCTTCAGCTAACAAAGGAGGCAGCTGACCATTCACTTTGGCCTGAGAGAATAACGACAACCTAGCTTTAATATTATGAACTTCACATCTTATGAAGCAAGAGAGACAGAACAGTATTCTCTTCAATAATAGGAACAATGTCAGTAATTTGATAAATTATCATCTCAAACCTATTTATCTACAGTGTGAATCCAAATTTCTTTATTCTGCTGGCTTGCACCTTTATTGACTTTTGAGATCAATAAAAAAATCGATATAGGGAGGCTGCATAACTATTTTTCTTTGCTGTGCGGAATCGTCTGCTGAGTCACTGCTCTTAGATTTACTAAGATAAAACAGCTTCCTTTGCTGGCATATCATTCTTGGCATCCTATTAGCATGAACTGTACTATGAATCCCAACATTGTAAAAGAAAAAAGAAAGAGGCAAAATGAGTATCCTTGTTTAACTGGAGGGTAAAATTATGTTAAACCTATCATATTAAATGGCTGTATTTGGTTATACAAGAAAGAACTGCCATTTTCATGGAACAAAATACAGATTGCATGGGACAATATTAAAATTCATAAACACATATTTTAATTCCCAGCATCTACCAAACACTGCTTTCTACAGAGTTAGAAATGTTTCATTACATGTCTGGAGAAAGAAACAAGGAATTTCCACTCACCTTTCAGCTTATTGGAGCTTTTCTTGCTCATCGTACAGTTGTCCCTAGAAGGCTGTAGGGAGAAGGGTCACGTAACCTTTCACCTACGTTCTAGAGCTTCTTTTTCCCTTCTCCCACCTCTAAATAGTTTACTACATATAGGCAGCTGAAATAAGGAGCTTGCCCTGCGGGGTGAACCACTTGCAGCAGCAGGAGGAGGACAAGAACAAGGAGAAAGTGGACAAGCACAAGACTTACCATAGAGGGAAAAGGGTATGGCCTTCCCACTTACTGAGAAAACAGCACTATATTATTAGGGAGGGAGCGGTGCAGAATAGCTTCTGTGATTTCTTCTACACACCTTTTCCCCCCCACTGATCTCAGTGGTCTGGTCCACACACACACACCCTCACCCCTTAGAGAGCCCAAGAATAGCTGGCTTCACCCAAAGCCCCAGCCCTATTTGCCTTCTATAGGCTCATTCCCACCTCCCTGATTACATCCTCATCTCTCAGGTTTTTCTCAGCACATAAGTAGCAACTCACAAGTTTGTGGAAAAAGTCAGATTTTCAGGTTTTTGCATGGGAAACTCCTGGTTCCACATTTTTTGTGAAATACACATCAACCAAAAATGACAGCATGAAAAGAATGCAGCTGTAACCATATCTACAAAAATATTTTCTTCTAAAGTGAAAAAATTCTCATGTGATTTCCACTAAGTAGGCTTCTGATAAAATACCTGGCTTCTTCTGAATATTGTTGCTACTACCACAAAATCTACTTCCACAGCACATTTCATCAGCAGATGAAAGTGTTTTACAAACAGTAATTAACTCTCACATCACCTCTATGAGGTATGTATTATTTATACCAGTTCTGCAGAGGGGAAACTGAGTGACAGGTAGGTTAAGTGATTTTGCAAGTAATGGTAAGTCAGTGGTTGAATCCCAGTCACTAGCTCTAGCCAGATGGAGCTTAAAAATAAAAATCAGACTTTCAACTTTCATCCAGATTTTACTAACTAAAAAGCAAAACCGACAGTTATTTCATTGGGAGGGGACAATTTTATTCATTAAAGATAGGCATGGATCAATACCCTGGATCCTAATTGTACAGCTTAAATGAGTCTAATCAAAGCCTCAGACTTCAACGTTCAGAAATGTTGCCATTTAGCATTTAGATCTGAATCAAAACGTTCCTAAAGTCCGGGATGTTCAAGTTTGGACAGCTATGAGGTAGGTTTGAATTGTGAACTTGTAACCCAGCAAGGATACCTGCCTGTATGTACAGATCATATTCTTGCCTGGAGTCCCATTTGCTTCAGTAGGATTCTGCACAAGTGGAACCTTCTGCAGGACTGGGTCTTAATTCTGAGACCAGAGTTAGGGTTTGGACCTAGTATTTTGCTTCAGGCCCACCTCTATGATGTAAGTTTACAAATGAACATGTCTGCGTTCATCACAATGAATGCGTCTAACCTTATTAATGTAAACTGGAGTTCAAGGTATGCACCAAAGGGAGAACAGCCCCCTAAACATCTTCAGATCTAACCTGCTCCTGAGGCATTTGTCACACTAGAAAAAAATCTATTTTAACTAACGTGTAAAAAATAGAAGCTAAGGAAACTGGTGTTGGGTGACTCACCCTTATTTACTAATAAACAACTCAGTACTACAACCACTCACTACTTCAGTAGGACTGACACTGCAATAAGTACTACACTAGGTAGTAAATGTTTGCAGGACTTAGTCAAAAGTGACAGGAAGAAAATCTTCAGGTAATTTGTTCCCAGTTTATTCAGAAAAACTGAAGAAATAAACTGGAAACCTGTACTTTGAGAATACAGCTTTGTTTTTGACTGTTGTGAAGCAAACAACAGTTCAAACCAGATTGCAGCTTTTGAATAATAGGAGAGTGAAGATCCTCTCCCCAAAATTCCCCAGCGGTTTAGTTTATTTTTCATGTAATTACAATTGATTCTTTGATAAAACTGATGTGCCTGATTTGTCTACCAGGAAAAGCTTCTGAACTAGATCTTACAGTCCAAACACAGGTGCTAGGTCTATTTGTTTATTTTCAAACAAAATAGTATGCCATAATACTGACAGAATTATACACTGTAACTGGATCACAGTCTGTAGCAAGTTAAATAAACAAACAGACAGAAAGTCTCCTGTTTACTGTTTTAAAAAAAGTCTGCTCTTAGTCTTGAAATGTGTCTTGAATGGACAGACTGCCATACTGTCACAGATCCATTATCAGTTAATTAACTAATGTTAGTATCACCATAATGATTTTTGAACACTCTGATGAGAAAATTATACAGTTTATATATTATGTTAGCACAAATTATACAGCAAATGTTGATGCAAAGACTTAGATGCTATCACATTTCTGGAGGCAACTATAACATGTTCAAATAAAACAGCGTCTTTAATAATCATACCTAAATCCCCAGCAGATTTGATGTCAATGTTATCAAAACCACTGCCAATTCGGACAATTATTCGAAGTGCTTTGAATTTCTCCAGGTCTTCTCGTGTTAAAGTGATAGTGTGATACATCAGTGCACCCACTGCTTCATTTAGTACCTAGAATTTAAAAAAAATAAAAAAAAAAAAGAACAAACCTTGCTTTATGTAATCTGATTTTTTCCCCTTTTCATTGCATTTGGGTTTCATCATGTATTAAAATTTTGCAGGTCTGAAGGACTCTGTAATAATTACAAAAAATCATTTTATTTTTAAAAACTTTTCTCCAAATATTTTCAAGCATCTTGGTAAGCCATGTCTTTTTCACTATAAAATTCAGAGAACAAAACACAAGCCTGATCCTGCAAAAGGATATGCTCATGAGGAGTCCTTGTGATTTTGATGGTACAAGTACTTTCAGGATCGCAAACCAATACAGGCGCACAGTTTAAAGCCTCGAAGGACACAGGTTGGACACCACTGCATTATATCTGGGCCCGTTCAGGCTACTGAATGGCACTTGGAAGAGATTGGCTGGGGGGGGGCTGGGAAACAGTTTGAGACACTTTTTACGGAACATGTGGCCCTTTGTTTAAAACAGTGAGCTGTGTGTGTGTGTGTGCGTATATTTATTTATCGGCCACATGGTGGTAGCATCAATGTAACAAATAGGTGTGCAAGTGACTAATCTTTTTATATTTTATTTTTAAAGTTCAGGACTCTCCTAGAGCTACGGACGACTTGGCAGGATGGTGATCTCCAGTTACTGTATATTATTTCACACTAACTTACTTTCTTGATGATGTTAGAACTCTATGCACCTAGTATACCATACGATTAAAATAAACCATTAAAAATCATGGTTAAGGAGGAAAATATTGAGCTCTCAAAAAGCAAACTGGAGAACTCCAAATTTAGACAAAGAACTCCTGTGCTAATGTAAGTTATTAAAACTATTCCTGGTTGTTGGATTTCACCTGAATAAAGCTCATCTGAAGTGCATTACAAACCATATTGTTATTAATGGAAAAAAACTACTTACTAAGGAAGGCTCTTATGCTTTGAAAATACATGTAGAAAATACATTTAATGAAGGAGCTCACACATTACTGAAGTTACTTACATTCATAGAAAGAAGGCTAAAAGGTTGCAAATTGCACTAAAAATGAAGACATGGTTTTTCTACTTTTATATATAAAATATGCAAAAGATGAAATTATAATACAAAATAAATACAGAAGGCTTTAACAAAAAAACAAAAACATTTAGAAAAATCAAACATGCTGCATACAGCTGACTAACTTAACTAGAGCATGTCTGCTAACATATCTGTAAAGTACCATTGGGACTATGGTGATTGGTGCCTTAGAAATAGATTAGTATAGCATAAGCATACTATAGTATGAAGTATGTTCTGACTGTTTTTCAGCATTTCCTGTAAAGAGGTTTGTGTACACTGTAATATTCAGCTAAAGAAAATGAAGCTTATTCTAGGTACCGTAACATGCAGCACTAATAGTCAAAGACAAGCTGATGTAATTTTATTACAAAACCATCAGCTAGTGTCAATTTCAGAAGATAGAAAACTGGAATTTCACATCAGTTCAAATGTGGCAGTATTTTCTCACTCTTGCTCTCTAACATGGGCTTTTTTACACTCCGTAAACTAGAAATGTATAAAAATAGCACAGTTCCAGAAATGAAAGTGAATAAAAAAAAATGAAATGGCTCAAATGGTACCAATTAAGTATATGTCCATCTGCGGTCATTCTTGCGTCCATCAGATATTTTATCCTGCCACTGTGCTTTTTCAAATAGAACGGGTTTGTTATAAAAGGTCAGGTATAGGACCTTCTGTTACCTGCCCTCTATTTTAAGTCAGTATTTATTTATTTATTTCCCTTTCGTGGCTGACAAACCAATTTACGTCCATTAGATGCTGTAGCAAACTGCCTGCTTCAAAGTCATTGGGACATTCCTCTTTGCTCTGGCTCACACAGTTTGCTATCGGAACTGGGCAGCCAGGTCTTTCAGCTCCTCCTACTTTTCCCCACAATGACTGCACCAGTTTCAAAATGTGTTAAGTCCTCACAGGCCTTAACAGATTCTGTGCCACAGATGTGGTGGACATTTATGTTTTACAGAGCTTTTCAAATATTAACTTGAGTGCTGACTACTTAGGGCTACAATTCCTCTTAGTTTTCCTAATTATTTGTAGTTATATTTTAGCATTAAACTATCGCAGCCATTCTGGGTATCATCAGCTGTTCACCACCATAAGAGCTTTAGTTTGTAATTTTTGGGGGGGCGATAACTCTTAATGCTTCCCATTTATACAAAAAGCGAACAGTCTTAGCATAATGTGTTAAAAGCCTCAAATAACCAGGTTGGGAGCAGCATTCAGGATGTAACGTAAACTTCAACCCTTATTTTTCTTTTTCTGGTGATCATATATTGCTGGATTCTGTTCAGACACCTGATTCAAACCCCATTTTAGTCAGCAGAAAGATTCCCATTGGCTTCAATGGGCTTTGGATCAGACCCAGCGTACAGAGAATACAGTCAGCAAGGGCTCAGCAGCACCCCCACATGGAGCTGGTCTGAAGCTGTAGCAAAAAGTCACCCTCTGACTCTCTAGCCCTTAAAGGGGCACACACCTTTTCCAGCAAACCAGAAAACAGCCCCCACCCACCACTTAACGTGCGGTGAGGTCACTCTGCTGGCCATTACATTTGCTTTACATGATTTAAAGGAGGTATTCTTTAAAGGAGCAGAAACAGGGTATGTGTGTATGTGGGGGGAAGGGGTGTTTGGGGCTCCTATGACTGGTGCGGCAGGGAGCCAACACCACCCTTTATATTCCCCCTTAATCCTCATCCCCCTTAACTGGGGGAGGGAGGCAGGGAAGGGGGATAGATTCTTCAGGTTGGCTGGGGACCAAGATGGGAAAGGGGGATAGCTGGCAGAAGCCCTTTGGGCGTCTACTGAAATGATTATGGAGTTACCTGCACTGTACACTTTTATCTGCCAGGTACTCCCAGATATTTAAGAATAAAGTTGCGACCTAATTAAACCACATCCAGTGTCTGGACAATGGTGCAATAGCTCTGAATAAAATTAACATTACAAAAATTATCAAGAAGCACTACCCATGCAAGCAAGACCTGATCGATCACCAGAAAAACCTGTTAGTTCGTGTTGCCTTTTTATGGTTTCAGTTTTCCAATAAAAAACTAACTTCTGAATGTTGATCTCAAATATAGATCTCTGCAGTGTGTTTCACTGCCAATAATGCACTTGCCCAATGATATAACTTTATGCTGTAAAGATCCAAACTAATGCTCACTGACTTCTGTTGATTAGTGACACTAACTTAGGCCCTAAAAACTGTGACACTTAATGCAAACTATATGCACATGTATACACCCCCCACAACACACATTATGTTATATATAACATTAAAAGAAAACCTGCCTTTATGCTCTCATGTTTACAATATAGTAAAGACTTAAACTTTCTGTTTCTATGGCAGCTTTTTTTTTTAAAACAAAAAACCACCAAAACAGTTTGCCTAAATTAAACCACTACTTCAATCCCAGAACTACTTGACAGTACATGCAACTGCTTTATCACTGTAGTCAATCTTAGATCACAGTCTCTTAGTACACTTTTCCCTTCGTACATTTTCTCGTGTTTAAAATAAAAAAAAAAAAGCCCTCAGTTTTTAAGGAAAGTTCTTTTCAGACTACATAGTTTCTATGCATGGATTCACTTGTGTTTTCTATTAATAAATCTAGAATTATTTAACATTTAAACTCAATCTATTAGAAATGCAAGCTGGATTGAAACCATCTTCACTGGAAGATTCATTATGCCATGAATGTCACTGACAGTAACATATCAACACAATGAGCATGGTCTTAAAAATATTTAAAAAAACAAACAGATGCAAAAAAGAGAAATCATCATAATAATCACCAGCATTTTTGAAGCACTAGTGATCCATCGCTAGTATGGTACTGAAAGGAGCCGTGAGATGCTTGCTGATAACTAACTACATTACAGACTCCAAGCTGTCTGCAAGATTGATATACTGCTTCTTGGGCATGGCAGCACTTTAAGAGTTTTGACTTTTTACACTGGCAGCCTGCCCTGATGCACAGTGTTTCACAAGATCTGCAATGTTAGCACATGTAAATGTGACTGTGGCTGGAATTTAGGGGTGACTTGCTGTTGGGATACACCACCTAACACTTTTTTGTCTAATCTGACTAGATTTACTAAACTTTTCTATAATTGTCAAAAATCTTTCATTAGGGGCCTGAGCCAAAGCCCAACTAAGTTAATTCAAAGACTCTCATGAACTTCAGTGGGCTTTGGATCAGATCCAAGCTGAAAATTCACCCAGCAATATTGGGGAAGATCCCCAATTCTGTACAGCAAAAAGGCTGACTCCAAGCCTTCCCTGTGGGTTGGAGGGTGGTTTCCAACACTCTAAGCTATTTTCTCACCCTTAAGGTGCCAAAAGGCTCATTTCCCCTTGAGGGACTAACACAAAACTTTTAAATATGTCATGTTTCAAAATAAATCCACTCTTCCTTCTCCATTTTTAAAAATCATTATGCTTTCCTTGTTTGCTAATTTCTAAAGTATTTATGGCTCAAAGAAGGGCCAGCTACCACTCAGCTCATATTCTTCTAGTTTCTAATCCTGCAGTAAAATTATACTACAGTATCTGTGATATTAAAGTAAACAATAATGATGTTACAAATGCAAGATTATGGCTTCAAAGAGAAGAAGCTAGCCGTGGAATGCTTTTATTCATACACAAATATAAGATAAAGAGCATATCAAAGAAAAATCATGGAGCAGGTACTCAAGGAATACATTTTGAAGCACTTGGAGGAGAGGAAGGTGATCAGGAACAGTCAACATGGATTCACCAAGAGCAAGTCATGCCTGACCAACCTGATTGCCTTCTATAATGAGATAACTAATGGCTCTGTGGATGTGGGGAAAGCAGTGGCACGATATACCTTGACTTTACCAAAGCTTTTGATACAGTCTCCCAAAGTATTCTTGCCAGCAAGTTAAAGAAGTATGGATTGGATGAATGGACTATAAGGTGGACAGAAAGCTGGCTAGATTGTCGGGATCAACAGCTCTATGTCTAGTTGGCAGCCGGTATCAAGTGGAGTGCCCCAGGGGTCGGTCCTCGGGCTGGTTTTGTTCAACATCTTCATTAATGATCTGGATGATGGGATGGATTTCACCCTCTGCAAGTTCATGTATGGCACTAAGGTGGGCGGAGGGGGGTGGGGGGGGAGAGAAGAGGTAGATACCCTGGAGGGTAGTGATAGGGTCCAGATTTGACCTAGACAAATTGGAGGATTGGGTCAAAAGAAATCTGATGAGGTTCAACAAGGAAAAGTGAAGAGTCCTGTACTTAGGACGGAAGAATCCCATGCAGTGCTACAGGCTGGGGACCGACCGGCTAAGCGGCAGTTCTGCAGAAAAGGGCCTGGGGAGTACATTGGATAAGAAGCTGGATATCAGTCAACAGTGTGCCCTTGTTGCCAAGAAGGCTAACTGCATATTTGGGCTGCATTAGTAGGAGCATTGCCAGCAGATTGAGGGAAGTGATTATTCCCCTCTATTCAGCACTGGTGAGGTCACATCTAGAGTTCTGCATCCAGTTTTGGGCCTTCCACTACAGAAAGGATGTGGACAAATTGGAGAGAGTCCAGCGGAGACCAATGAAAATGATCGGGGGGGTGTGGGGTGGAGGACATGACTTATGAGGAGAGGCTGAGGGAACTGGGCTTATTTAGTCTGCAAAAGAGAAGAGTGAGGGGAGATTTGATAGCAGCCTTCAGCTACCTGAAGGGGGTTCCAAAGATGATGGAGGTCGGCTGTTCTCAGTGGTTGCAGATGACAGAAAAAGGAGCAATAGTCTCAAGTTGCAGTGGGGGAGGTCTAGATTGGATATTAGTAAAAATTATTTCACTAGGAGGAGGAGGAAGCACTGGAATGGGTTACTTAGGGAGGTGGTAGAATCTCCATCTTTAGAGGTTTTTAAGGCCTAGCTTGACAAACCCCTGGCTGGGATGATTCAGTTTGCGTTGGTCCTGCTTTGAGCAGGCGATTGGACTAGATGACCTCCTGAGGTCTCCACCAACCCTAATCTTCTATGATTCTTTGACATAGTAGAATAATATTCGCAACATCTATTTTTTATTGTATATTTTTGAAATGTTTGCTCCACAATTAAAGCTCTCCTTTAGGATAATTTTAGCTCAACTTATAATAAGAAACCTTGTTTTTTAAAATTTCTACATTGAAAACAATCATTACATATTTCTGAGTCCTATAAAAATGGAATTCAACTGAATGTTAACCTTTTAAACTTCTTGAGCTTTTACATTAAACCAGAAATATGGAAATGTAACATTTTTTGTAAGTGACTTTATTTTGTGCTTTTAACTGGAGCAATGAGATGCAACAGTTGCTTTCTAATTGAATTCAGTAAGATTTTGATGCTTGGATTGTATGCTATGTGACATAATAAAAGTCTCCTTTCCAAGAGAGCATACAACTCTTATTAACTTTACTGTGAATTATGTGCATACATTATAAGGAAAATCAGAGGCGATTTGGTTATTTAATTTTCAGCACACCAGTCCATTTAGTCAAAAAATCCAATATTTAGTAGCCTATCTAGGTAGCAAGACATATGATAATGCATAGTTAAAAGAAAGTGAGGAAGTGTATGCAGTTTGAACCGAAGCCTGAACCCCAGTCCAGAATATAAACTTTGTTCTGACGATGTGATAAATCAGTCCTTACTGCTGCCCTCCCACCTTCCCTTCTGTGGCCTGAAAATTTGCGGGGATGACTTAATTTCCTTCTCTTTTTGCTTGGCCTAGATTGTTTTTCTAGTTTCATATCTTACATGCTCTGAGGGCTTCCGTTTGGCACGACAAAAAGTACTCTGAGCTGTAGACTGTAACACAGTGATTTGGAAGCCCAAAAAGAGTAAAAGTTAAGTTCAGGGAGTTCTAGGCACCACAAAAGCACTAGGGATCTGTTTGACTCTGTAATTCTTTTAACGGGTACACAAGACACACTGTGAAAGTAGATGGTAAGAGAGGACTCAGAAGTGTCATGTATGCCAGAAAAGGGATATTAATGGCAAACAGAACTGAATGGGAAGGGGGATCTTGGAATTGGGAGAGAAGCGACAGGTTGCAGGTCTATAGAACAGGTTGGAAGGATGGTGTACTGCAACTATAAAGGAAGAGGATATTGCATGAGCCTGGAACATAAGAATGTGAGCAATGTAGCCTTTTGCATATGGAAGAAGAGACGGGAGACAAGGGAAGAATGCTGAATGGCTCAAATAGGAGAGAGGGAAACTCAGAGATTCAGGTAATGTTCTGAAAGAATCTTTGGATGTTTGGATATTTGGATAACCAAACCCAAAGTATTTTAAGTTAACCCACCACAAATTATATTCAGTGAAATCCCCTACTCCAGGGACGGAGAAAACCTGGCAGTTTAATGGAGGAGATTGTGGTCGAATACAGGTAGAGCAGCATTATATTTTGTACCTTTGGGAACACTTTGGGATGATTTCATGAGAGCAGAGACCACCTAAAAAGCATATTTCACTGCGTAAAGAAATTAGACAGTTACTGTGAATAAGAGCAATGCAAGTTGTTACAGATTTGTTTAATGAGCAATTGCTTAAAATCATTTTTACATCTGAGTGTGACTGAACTGAGTCTCCCCAACTGGATGCAAGGACTCTAGGTCCCAGTTATAACACATTCCATATTACTTGGTTTGAATAAAACACTGCCTTTGGCAAAAACATGCTGCTTAACTCCACACAGTCATTGTTTAGACAAGACTTTGTTCTCTATACTGGTAAGAAAACTCAACATTTACAGTAACATGCAACTCAGAAATCAATGTTTAAACATGCTGACTGCCTGTCTTCCCAGCAGTAGTGATCCATGATGGTTAGTGAATATGGGGTAAAAAACTGAAACAGAAAATTCCGGTGTGCTGTTCTATCATATATATTAACAATCTCTGAACAAATGTAATGAGTTTTCTAACCGCACATTGCAGTTGATGCTTTAAAAAAAGCCTTGGGACATGATCAGTAAATATGGAATATTTTCCAGGAGGTGTAAAGCCCCCACTACTTCACTATCCTACCGGTCCTCTCAGGCCTGCCGACAGCAATTCCAGGCCCCAGGGCCAGGGCCGTCCCTAGGGGGGTGCGAAGCCCAGGGCGGAAGTGACGTATCCTTGGGGCCCAGAGAGGTCACCCTGATTTGCCGTACCCTAGGGACGGCTCTGCCCAGGGCAGAACAATCAATGGGCCCCCTAGAAAGGTCCGCCTGACATTTGGGCGGTTCTGCGCCTGTGCTGGCTGGTGCCCAGGGAGCTGCTGCTGGCTGCACTGCTGGGTGCACTCTTCGGGCACAGCCAGGGCTTCTACATGCCCGCCCAGCTGCTTTTGCTGCCGCCAGTACCGCCCCGCACGCACTTAGGAGTCTTGCAACCTGCCCGGGCAATTTAAAAGGGCCAGGACTCCCAGCCGCTGCTGCTGCCGCAGTACCAGCAGCCAGGAGCCCTGGGCCTTTTTAAATCACCCGAGTCCGTGGGCAGTTGCCCCATTTGTTCCCGTCCCGTCGGCAACCCTGTGTCCTCCAAAGTAGCAACCTTGGGGGTTTGTGGCCCAGCATTTTGAACATGAGATGAAGTATCAGGAATGCAGAGTTCTAATACCAGCTCATACACCAATTACTGCGGTCTTGAACAAGACACTTAAATTCTGTACTTTAGCTTTGTTATCTGTAAAATGGGAATGAAAATTCTTAGACTATGTAAAGTGAGCTGCTCAAGAGAAGAACTACAGAAGAATTATTTTCAATCATTACAGTTGAAAACTACTAGATTTGAAACTTTTTTCTGGTTTGAGAGGTTTTTCCTATATTAGTGTATGGGGAACAACAGGAAAATGGGTAAAGACTGGTAATGCTTGCCCACTGTTTATTATTAACATCCCAAATACAGGCTCTCCTCCAATTCTGTTGCGCCTCCCTCACTATCTGCTCTAAAATCTTCCCCTCATACATTACACCTCTAATCTTCACCCTGCTCTCATAGCAGACTTTTGTGTCTTTCAAAAAACCAAGAAATATATGAAACAGAAATTCTGTTTTTATTGAGAAAAATGCTTTGAGATCAGTAATTTAATCCCTTTTCCTTAGGTTTCTATCATCTCTCCCTCTTTCTTCTTTTCCTCCATACCCTAAAATGGTCTGATGTAAATACTTGTTTAGCATCAGGGTATGGTAGATGACAGATGTGAAAAAATACATATTTTGAATAACAGAATAATTTAGTGGTGCAGAGTGACAGTTGTTAGTATGCCCAGAAATCTGAATTTAAAGCGTGAAACAATTATTGAACTGTTCAGCAAATCACCTTGTAATTTTCTTTATTTTAAGCCTTTGTTTTTTTAAAATGGAAATACTGAAATACTGTGTTACATTTAAGATATAAACTTCATATGTAACATTAACTCCATCCTAATATTGTGTTGTGTGTGAATTTAGTTTTTAAACATTTTGAGACAAATATTTTTTGCTTGTAAAGCATCACAGCATATTATTAAACAATAACAGTAATAATATGGATACTGTTAGAGTATGACCCTGAGAGGTGCTGAGCTCCCTCCTGTCCCACCGAAGACAATGGAAATAAAGGATGGTCAGCACCACTCAGTACTGGGCTCTTAATAAGTGATACAGTTAATTTCAGTGTTCCTGTAGGCAGCTACAAATTGGGATTTGTTACATAAATTCATTCTGTGATCCTGAATACTAGAAAACCCAAAATGTGAACTTTGACCTTTCCACCAGAGGTCACCAAAAGGTCAACAGTCTTCATCAGATTTCAGTCATTGGCGTGCCCTTTTCAAGCTATAATTTGAAACAAGTGCCCCTTTCAGCTACAGTTTTGAACTTCTGAATGCTCATTCCGGCTGGACCATGGATTAGAACAAATACATTTGATATTTCTCTGAAACGTCATCAGTCTAACAATTTATACAAATTATATTAATTTCTTCCGTGGGGTGTTTTTTTTGGGTAGGAGACTTCCAATTTGGAGAAATTAAGGGCATTTATAGGTCAATGATTCTATTGATTGGATTTTAGTTAAGAAATCATTTGAAGGTACGAGGACTGCAGGTGCCAACATAAACAACCATGTCCAACTGAAGGGTGGACTGCTGTTATCTAGAAAAAAATCAAGTCTAAAGAATAGTTATGTTCTTTGCCCATAACATCTCCTCCTAGCTCCTTATCAACTGGATCCAGCTATTACCCCTATTAACTTCCTATGAAGATGGCTTAAAGTAGGACACAAAAATGAGGAGTTTAGAACTTTTTAAGGACAATTTAAAATAAATTTAAAGCAATATGCATTTCACTGTGTTTTAAATATGGATGTACATAAAAAATAGGAAACCCTCAAACTTGGTCAGGTTAATATATATTTTAAATTAAAAAATAAGAAATGGCCTGATGCGTGTCACAATTAATCTCTTAGATCCTTAAAAATTAAATAAAATTTAAAAATGTAAATGCGTTTTAAATATTTATGATGTTTTTTTATTCTTCTGCATTTCGCTCAAATCATCCAAAGAAGTCAGAATGGTAAATCTCATATTTGTTTCTAGTAGTTTCCAGTCAATTACACTTTTAGGTTTTCATGTACTTGCACCGTGTTGAAATGTCTGAATTGCAAACACTACATGGAAATATTTATTTGTTTCAATAGGAAGTAAAAAGAATCACGACATCATTTCTGTTTGTCTTAGGGTTTTGTAAAATGTGATTATTGTTGAAAAAAGCTTATTACAAAACCTAAATTTTGGGACATATTTAAGTTGATATTGTCCCATTTCTTCCAAAACCATCAGAGGAGTGAAGTTTTGGAATAGCCTTCCGAGGGAAGTAGTGGGGGCAAAAGATCTATCTTGCTTTAAGATTAAACTTGATAAGTTTATGGAGGAGATGGTATGATGGGATAACATGGCTTTGGTAATTAAATATCATGGTAAATAGGCCCAATGGCCTGTGATGGGTTTTAGATGGGGTAAGATCCAAGTTACCCGGGAAAGAATTTTCTGTAGTATCTGGCTGATGAATTTTGCCCATATGCTCAGGGTTTAGCTGATCGCCATATTTGGGGTCGGGAAGGAATTTTCCTCCAGGGCAGATTGGAAGGCCCTGGAGGTTTTTCGCCTTCCTCTGTAGCATGGGGCACGGATCACTTGCTGGAGGATTCTCTGCTCCTTGAGGTCTTTGAACTACAATTTGAGGACTTCAATAGCACAGATATAGGTGTGAGGTTTTTTTTGTGCGAGTGGTGGGTGAAATTCTGTGGCCTGCGTTGTGCAGGAGGTCAGACTAGATGATCATAATGGTCCCTTCTGACCTAAATATCTATGAATCTATGAAAAAACATCATTGATTCTGCATGGGGGGGGGGGGGGGGGGGGGGGGGGGAAGAGAGAGAGAGAGAGAGAGAGAGAGAGAGAGAGAGAGAGAGAGAGAGAGAGAG
Source organism: Chelonia mydas (assembly GCF_015237465.2). NCBI lineage: Eukaryota > Metazoa > Chordata > Testudines > Cheloniidae > Chelonia > Chelonia mydas. The sequence goes on along the minus strand of NC_057852.1, from coordinate 126,122,812 downwards.
AGTGTGTGTGTGTGTGTGTGTGTGTGTGTGTGTGTGTGTGTGTGTGTGTGTGTGTGTGTGTGTACACGTGTGTACACTAAGGGCCTAATCCAGTGACCACTCAAGTAAATAGAAAAACTCCCATTGACTTTAATGGGCATTGGTCAGGACTAAAAATTCACCAGCTCGGACCCTTAACTTATAATTTATAATCTTTTATTAAAAGATAGCTCCTCCAGAAGTATACTATTTTTTTTTTAAAGCGGCTTCTACTCTGTGGGAAATCAACTGCATATTGAAGAAAGGACATTCAGAAAAATGAAATGGGGGTCTCCTTTTTAGAGTGAGGAATTTATTTCTCTTTCTTCACTACATTCCTTTATATCTCAAAATAAATAAATAAATAAAAATCAAAAATCAATGGGAACTGAGTCAGAAGAACTAAGACAACACTGATAGTGTAGAAAAACAATATTTAAGATAATTCTTGATAATGATTCTGACAACAGTGGACTACGGTACAATGACTTTTAAAAGCAAGACAGGAAGTCCAAGAATCTACAACAGAGAGGAACTATTTATAGAACTTGAGGAGTATGTAGCCATTCCTCTGTTGAACATTTCCATAACGAAAAAAAGAACATTTCCCATAAACATGATAAGAATGAGGAATACAAGTCTGCAATGTTGATAAGACATAAAAAATCCTTTAGACTTCTCTTTATATAGTAGCAAAACAGCTAGTCCACTATGTTTAAGAATATCATCAAGCTTTCCTTTATATATTCTAATTTTCAAGAGAGTTTAAAACAACAAAAATCATTTTTTGGATAGAAATCTGATTGCCAAAGAAATAATGAACACAACAGTTGGTTGATTTGATTATACCAGAAAGGCACTGCATAAAATAGGAGTCATTCACTTAACTGAAAGGAAACTATTATTGTTTGTACTTTCAAGAGCTGTCTTTAATATATAGCCATCTGAGGGAGGATTAGGTCTTTCCGACATAAAAATGCTTGCCTTTTAAAGGTTTATCAGTGCTATATTTTGTAAGAATGTAGAGCAAATAAAGTTAATAGTTCAGTTATGGTTTCAGTTTCTATCTAACATTTGAAAAAAGAGCCATGAACTGTCACATGCCTAAATATTACAATAATTGGACAGGGACAAGACCAATAATATATTTGCAGAGGCGCAAGAACATTAGCTCAATTCAATACACAGACGAAATCCCTAACATTTGGGACATATTCAGCTCTGTATTCACACACACTCTGTATTCACACAGCTCCATCTGCATCAGGAAGCTCACTGCAGCAGACACAGAAACACTTGTTTAACTGTGCCTACCTGGCCTGTCCATCAAGTTAGCATGTGAGCCTGCACTAGCCTGCCATTATACCTCCTTCTGATCTTCTGGGAGCAAGGACGGAAGACATCCTTGTGGGGTGAATCCCCGTTTCCCCATCTAGTTCTTCTCTGCTACCATGCTCATTGTACATGGTACCGATTTTTGGTAGCTGGAAGATAAGGTTTCCTTAGTTCCCAGGGTGGCAATATGGGCCATCCGAGGCCCTGGTCTGTTAGTGAGGAGTAAGAGCAGCAGGGTTTTCCCCATCCTATTGCTCCTGAAATATGGGAGTGAGGTGTTCTCCTCCCCTAGAAAATGCAAGGGAGCTTGGGTGGGGAGCAGGCCTTACCATGACACCAGTCCCCCAACAGGGAATACAGGCATACAAGCCAGCTGACAGCCCTAGATAACTGTCTCTTAACAAACCTGGAAGGCCTCCTCTCCCCAGGCTGTTTCACAGGTTCTTGAACTTTTGGCGGAGTCCAGTGAAGTGGCTGATAGGAATGCCTGAATTGGAATAGCAGCTTATTCACCCAACCCCAATACTAATGAACCTTTTGCTAAAATTTGTTTCAGCAATTACTTACTGCAGTTTAAGTTCTCAGTGCATGAGGCACCCACCCAAAGCTTGAGGGACCTACGGCTGAGAGGGGAATCTTTATTGCTTTGTAAGTTCTCAGTTTATATGCTATCATACTAATATTTACAATATACATACTGTTTCTCAGCTACTGTAATTCTCTCTATGAATGAAATTCTACTACACCTCTACCCAGATATAACACAGTCCTCGGGAGCCAAAAAAATCTTACTGCGTTATAGGTGAAACCGTGTTAAATCAGGGTAGAGGGATTAGAGTATACAAAGAAATAATGTGCTTCGAAATTTTACGAGGACAGATATTTTTATTCCTTTAGGATAAAAATGTTTGTAAACTTGCAAACTAAATAATTTTTGTTATTAGGGGCAGAGGGTCTCGGGCGGGGGCACGGGAGGGAGGCAGGAGCTGAGCGAAGCAGCGGCTGCAGCAAAACCACCCAGCCTGGCGGAGGGGCCAGGGAGTGGGAAGCGCGGAGCTGGGGCCGGGGCTGAAGCACGGACCAGCTCCCTCCGGTCACAGGCACCCAGGCTGAGGCATGAACTTCCAGCCATGAGCCCCCCCGCCACAGCCCCGCCGCGCTTCTCCTGCACGTCTGAATCGACCCCCGTTCCCCTTCCCCCCGTGGCCCCATTATCCAACCCCTCGGCCCCAGCCCGGCATCCTTACTTAACACGCTGCTCAGAGCAGTGTGTGGGAGCCAGACACGCTGAGGCACTGATCCACCGGAGCACGCAGCCCCGCCCACCAGAGCACTGCTTTACCGCATTATATCCGAATTCGCATTATATCAGACCGCGTTATATTGGGGTAGAAGTGTATATGTAGTGGATGAACACAAGGCCAATGTCCCATCTAAGGCAAGGTGCCCGGGGCTATATTTCACTGTGTTTGAATAAAGGTATTATTCTCTGTTTCCCCTCTATATGAAGTTTGCCTAATTCCTGACCAATTTGGGTATCTTTTCAACTGTTAACCAAAATACTGTCACTTACATAATAATGTACATGTTCTCTTGTAATTGTAAAAATGCTTATATTATACTTGCCAACCAGGAGTGTGATTGAAATGTTTTACCTTTTCATGAATTTCTTGTGTGGACTGAGCATCACAAAATGCCACCGTGGCTACGTCCTTCAGAATAGGCATTTCTACTGTACAATCCCTGCCATCCAGCAAAGCTACCAAAGGGCGTGGGTGCATGGGCCCATTCATGATCGGAGGTCGAATGCCTACAATGAAATAGAGAAACAGTATTATTTATAAATTGAGAACACGCATTTTTCAAAAACAAAATTAAAATTAACCTCTATATTTGTATGATAGCAAAGAAACATTTCAAGAGATAAAAGCCAGTAAATTAGGAACCGACTTGTTCTCAGCAGCAAACAATAAAAACAAGAAAATGCTGGGAAGCAGACACTTGACAGGTTTGCGTTGCTACATTCTGAAGCAATCGAGTAAAAGTACTAGAGCAGCCTCAAGATCCTAGACCCTGAACTGCAAAAGACTGAAAACAACAAGGAAATAGTACAGTCATTTGCTAAAGACAGGACCTCACTGCACTACTGAGTAGCATCTGTACAAAGCTTGGGTCAGGTGTCACTCTGACAGGATTTCACCAACTCTGAAATCTCAAAATAGCGCAACAAAAATATTCTGCAGGCAGGTGACAGTGAAATTTATAGAACAACGTAACATGCATTCATACACTGAGCATTCAGTTTATAATTACAGATAATGATCTGCTGAGACTGAAATCACACTGAGAAATAATTAATGCAATCCTGTGTGATTTGCTGAAGAGCCAGTGTAAAAGTTCATAATGCTGACCTAAAGAGTTCTCTTTTAAAATTTATGAATTTCGTAAAATTCATCTTTGAGCTTTGTCAAAATTGATGCATCAGTACTTGGTTTTTTCCCTAAAAACAAAACCAACAGCAGCACTTAGCAACAACAGTATGATAACAAAGAAATATACATATTGAGTGGTGGGGGGAAAGAACGAGTTAAGGATGCAGGCTTTTTTTTTCAAGATTCCAAGATGCTAGAAATGAAAAAAATATTTAAGAAACATCATGAAAATACTTTGAGTATCTTTTTAATGGCATAGAAATTATAAGTATGCAAACCTAATTGAGGAAAGATTCCTGTAAACTTCAATAATATTAAATCATTATATTTATAGGAAAATGACTCTCTCAAAGAGACAATGAAAAATGAATACAAGAGGTAGGGAATACTGTAGTCTTTTCCACTACAGTACATACAGTTTGAACTACTGCAAGAGAAGCAGTCTTGAAATTCCTCATGTATCCATCATAATTTCTATACATGTGTTGTAGTATGAATTTTATATGCTTCGCATTCGCTAAACAATTAGTCTTAAAGCTAGTGCAAGAGAGCAAGGGGGGATGAGGGTCCCTGCCACCTGCACAGGTTCCTTGTTTCATGGGGCAGAGTGTGGGGGGCTGAGCAGCCTCTGTGGGACTGCTACTCTGTCTACTGTGCAGATGGGTGGAGAACAGGGGGAGCCCTGACTATCCCGTGGAAAGTTGCTGGCCAAAAGAACCGAGTTGCTGTGGAGGGGGATCTACCACGGGCCCATACTAATAGTGGATTAGTTCCCCACTAGAGCTGAAGTGAGGAATGGGAGTGGGGGAACCATTAAACAAATGGTGACTCAAAGTCACAATTCATTCTCTGGTCTGTTCCTGGGGCAGCGCTGCTACTTGTTGCCCCTTAGTCGGCAGGTTGTAAATATACAGTCTAGCCCTACAGTATGATTTCATATTTAAGCCATTTACTTGCTCAAAGAGTATTTTGGTGAAAAAAAGTATTAAAGTCAGCAAAATTTAAATCCGCTTAATACTTTTTCCAATTATTCCTATATTCATGCTTTTTCAGATGGCACAAAATCCCTTGAGAGGCATCTAGAAATAACTCTTGGCTTCAATTTAAATATTACTAGATAATTTTGTCCTCTTTTAAAAGCAAACAGCAGCAGGATCTCTCAAGCTTAAAGCAGGAGGGCAATGGATTTTACAAACCCCTTCGTATCTGGTCGCCGCCTAAATCTGTTTGGCCCCATTGCCTTCCCAACAGACTGGTCATGCCAATGGAGTTGTATGATTACATGGCCGTCCAACATCTTGACAGATGAAAGAAGGTGTGACAAAGTTGGTCTGATAGTGGTGCTTAGCGATGGTATGGGAAAAGTAAATGGAGTAGCAATGGCACTCTGTGGATGAGATGCTCATGAAAACCCTTCTCTCTCAAGAAAGGGCCAAGCATATCAATTTTCATTATCAATTACAGTGGGTCTCCTCCTTGGTAAGACAGCAGGGTTCTATTTAGAGACATTTCTGGCACACACCACCAAGAATTTCAGTGCTCATTTCAATATTCATACACTTGGATCAGCTTCAAAAATTAAGTATGATAGAAACAAAACGTAGAGCTTTTCTTTTTGGCTCTTCTTGAATCCTGTATCTAGGATAGCCTAATAGCCATTTGCACCATCCACAAAGGACCATGCGTTATCCTTGACATTGGTAGTATTTTCTTATAAATACATCATACGCTAGTGCATGACACAGAACATATAACTTAACGAATATATAACTTAACACCACACGAATATATAACTTAACACCAGAAATTTACTTCCACTACCCTGACAACTACTGATCCTTTTCAATGGGAACTTCACTGAAAGCCCCCACTGTAAATTCACCTGGAACTCTGCCATGCTTTCAAAGTAAAGTAACTTACAGAATCCCTGCTGGTATCCTGATATGTAACCCAAAGTGCAATAAAGTACAATTACACTTTGAAAATGAACTGTAAAAATAGTAATTGTGGGATTCCAGGTTTATTGCCTTTCTTATCAACTGGTCACGTAACAAGCAGAAGATGTTTTTTCTAACCACCAGTCCAGCAAACCTAGCCTGGGTCTGAGAGACAAATTGGATTCATTTTGGCTCATGCCTCATCACCAGTAATAAAGATACTTGCAACTGGAACTTTGGACCAAAACTACAGATGATGAACAAGCCAATATATATATAACTCAGAGGAGCCCTCAAAAGTATGTCTCTCTCACCAACAGAAGCTGGCCCAATAAAAGATATTATCCCATCCACCTTGTCTCTCTAATAGTTTTGCAACACTAACATGAAAGTAATAAATTTTTTTTTTCAGTAGGACAGCAGATATGACTCTGAATAAACACAGAGTGCAGAATGGTTGAATAAGAAAATGCCATTTTTACAATCACTTTCCAGACAAAGCCAATCTTAAGAGTTCACAAAATACTGAACTGCTAACTCAATAGAAAACCACTTTTTAAAATAAGGATTCCTCCAAAAGGGGATCACTAAAAAATACACAAAGCCTGGTTCTGTTTTCATTTATGTCAGTGTAACTCCATGGATTGTAACTGAGTTACACCTGACAGGTTTCAGAGTGGTAGCTGTATTATTTCAGTATCAGCAAAAAGAACGAGGAGTACTTGTGGCACCTTAGAGACTAACAAATTTATCTGAGCATAAGCTTTCGTAGGCTAAAGCCCACTTCATTGAAGGCATGCAGTGGAAAATACAGTAGGAAGATATGTATATACATACACATACACAGAGAACATGAAAACTTGGGTGTTGCCATACCCACTATACCGAGAGTGATCAGTTAAGGTGAGCTATTATCAGCAGGAGAAAAAAAAAACCTTTTGTAGTGCGCCTCTTTAACATTGGCATAAGTGATGTATCAGACTCAGGCCCAAGATATAAAAGGAAAGGTAACAAAAATAACGAAGTACACTTCTACTCTACAGAACTTCAGACTGGGTGTAGCCAGTAGTCCTCTCAGAATTTAAGCCTAACCAGTGACTTTGACCATGAACATCCAGCTAATCCTTTGTTTGCCAAAGTGCTCCCTAAACTTCAGGCTAGATTTCCTGTTGCACAACTTCTCAGCATAAATACCATATAACTGAACTACAGACTAACTCAACACTTAAGTGAATTTACAGTAATTTCATCTCAATGGCAGTAACCATTTGAAGTTTACATTTGACAAACAGTTTCACTATGAATCAGAGTCTTCTGAACAAGAAACCATTTCTTCCACCATTTGGGTGCATTCTGTCTATATCTTATCTAGAAATGTCATGGTGTGCCATGTGTCTGGTCTCTGCAGCAAGCCCTCAGAGTGGCAGGATAAAGAAATGTGTAATCAAGAGCAATATTTTCCACGCTTGTATTAAAATAAAACATGCAACCTAATGCCAAAAAAAGAGTAACTTTAATGTGGATAAAATGGGATTTTTCAACCACAAATACTAAACTCAGATTTAAGAGCCAATTTTGCTTGGTTGGCTTTTGCAGGTATATGGTATATCATAGAGTCATAGAATATCAGGGTTGGAAGGGACCTCAGGAGGTCATCTAGTCCAACTCCCAGCTCAAAGCAGGACCAATCCCCAACTAAATCATAATATAGGTAGAAGAAGAACTTTCAAACCATCTACCCCAGATCACAGCAGCTTCACAATGTATGATCAAAAAAAAAATCTCAGTTTATCCTAACTCCAAACTTTCAGGAACCCCTACCAACCTGACATTTTTTAATCTGAGCTTGATTTCCAGGATCATGAATTCGATTTCTCAATGCTTTACAATCTTCAGTATTCTCAGGGAGAATAGCATCCTGTCACTTGATCCTCATTTCCATGTCTTTAACTTTTCTTGCAGTCTCCTGTAATCTTGAACCAAAGCTTTTAAACTTCTTATCCACTGCAACCTCTGTAGCCTGGATCGTGTTCAAATTTTTACTAAAAATTAAACACAAAAAATACATTAAAACAACATTAAGGGTCTGACTCATACGCACAAAAGCGAGGAAATTCAAAGTTGAAGCTTCTCACGGCATCCTTACTTTTCCCCCTTTCACTGCTAGTTTTCCACCACACCTGCAGTGCGCTGCCATCATCCATTAACATTCCACTGAAATCAATGGAATGTTAAGACATACATGGAACATCCAGCAGCACAGCAGGGGCACGCACTGTAAATGGACATACCTGGAATGTTCAGAGCAGCCATGTGATAAACTTTTTGCCTAGGTGTTGTAGGGTTCTGAGGACAGTTTGTGATCTCCTGTACCATACGGTGCTGGAAAAGCCAGACACAGTAGTGTGCATTAAAGATGGAGTGAGAAGACTTAACTCTGAATTTGCTGGTTTTGGTGGTATAAGTCAGGCCCTTAATGTTATCTAAATGTATTTAAGAAAAAAAATCTTCTGCTAACAGCTCTAAATTCAACAGGCCTCATTCCAGCAATCACTGACACAAGTCTGTCTTGTCAATACATAAAATCATTGAGGCCAAAGTTTCAGCACCACTACAAGGCAATTGTGTCAACAACTGTTCATGTTTTACTGAAATAAAAGATAAATAATACGACAGTACAATACGCATACCCATGCACAGTAGCTACACATGTGAAGAGTAACTATTACATATGGCCACATAACAGTGCCCTTTAAAACTGAATATTAGGATGATTATTAAAAAAAACCAAAACACACATTCAAATCTAGTGTGAAACCAGTTTTCAGTTACAGAATCGGACACAGGGTGAACCTAAAACACAAGCAATGTGAGTGATTGCTTGGGTCTTCACACAGACTTGGGGATTAATGCCTGATCACCCGCTCTGGCACTAAGTTTGGAGAGGAAGGCATCTCATGCCCAATTCCCCTCATTCCTTTAGTTGTTGTGCCCTACAAATCATCCATCCAGCCCTTACATGAATCCACAGCATTTATTTTTCTTATTCTCTGGTAACTTAACAAATGGATAAGCCACCCAAAATTTGTTAAACAAAAATCCCAATACGCACACACACACACCCCATCATTCCTGAGCTAAGAGCTTGTACACCAATTTTCAGCTAGGGCTTTTTGGTGAAATAAAATGAAAGGTAGATGTAAACGCTGATGCTAAAATGAAAAATTCTCTGGGTCCTTAACAGACCATCTGTATTTTAG